>NW_028317844.1:20332500-20984819 GCF_062004578.1 Staurois parvus
GCACACAGACACAGCCCCATAGTAAAACACACCCAGCACACAGTTAACCCGTTGATTGCCCCAGATGTTAACCCCTTCCTGCCCAGTGCCATTAGTACAGTGTCAGTGCTTTCTATTAGCACTGATTACTGTATTGTTGTCACTGGGGATGTCAGTGACACCAAGTCAGCTCCTCCCAGTGTCAGTCCCACTATAAGTCGCTGATCACCACCATTACTAGTACATATTAAAAAAAGAAAAATCCCAGTATATAGACCGCCATTTGTAGACGTTATAACTTTCATGTACACCAATTCATTTACACGTATTGGGATTTTTGTTTAGCAAAGACGTAGCAGAATTCATTTTGGCCTAAATTTGTGATGAGATTTGATTTTTTTAAATTTTTTTTACTGGATATGCTTAAAAGCATAAAGTAATATTGTTTTTTTCTTAAAATTGTCGGTCTTTTTTTTTATAGTGCTAAAAATAAAAATCACACAGGTGATCAAATACCCCTAAAAGAAAGCTCAATTCAGGGGAAAAAAGAGTGTAAATTTCATTTGGGTGCAGAGTTGCATGACCACACAATTGTCAGTTAAAGTAACGCAAAAAATGGCCTGGTCAGGATGGGGAGTAAATCCTCTGGAGGGCAAGTGGTTAAAAGCTAGTAATACACTGTGTCACCCGGCACTACATATGCTCAGATGATCTCTATTTTTAGGCACTGTGCTGAATATGTAGAGGCCGAACTGCTGACAGCCTAAAGATTTACTGCAGCTCAGGATCTCTAGACTTCAGCAAAATGGCAGCCTCCAGCAAGAAGAAACAAAAACAATGATGGAGGCAATTTACAGCACACACTCATTTTGGTAGCATAATTAGCAATGTGGAATGTCTGTTTCTTGCTAAAGAACATTATTTTTTATCAAGTTATTATGGGTATAGTTCCACTTTAAGGAAGAGCAATAGCAGTCGCTTGGTCCTCCAAACAGCATATGACTTGCTTTGTGTTGTCTGTGTGTTCAGAAGACATCCATCCCAGTATTATGTCAGGGGAGCAATTGTTATAGTCTGAAAGATCTAACCTAGCTAATATGCTTTTTTCCAATAATCTATAGTGGGGAGAAGATGGAACTTCCCATCAGGGTTGCATGTCACCCATAGATATCATGCATCACCTTTCTAAGTGTCAGAAGAAACAGAATTTTAGAATGATAAATAGGTCAACAATAGGGATGTATTTATATATATAAAACTATTTGTCAAGTGAAACTGCTGGCTCATTCATTCTGTGAGAATGGTGCGCAATCAAATGCTCTCAGGCCAGGGCAAATATTATGCCTTTGTTAAAAAACAATGGAAATATGTCCACTAGATGGAGCTGATGATCAAGGGAAATAGGATTTTTCATCTAGGGACTACTTTATGTTTGTATGACTGCAAAACGTTCAACCTGTAGAGGAAATTGGAGAACATTTCATTTTATCCCATTTGCACAGAACACATAATAAATAGACCTACTTAGTACGATTCTATTAACTTTTCAGGGCAATGTGTAACCTAATCTTGACAAAACAATTCAATATTTTAGCTAAATACATTTTTCTGTACATTTAAATGCCTAACTTGTATTAGATGGAATCTTGACGACAACATGAACTTTCTTTATCCGAATGATGTTTGAATTGCACATACAACATACTTCAATTTGCATACCTTTTCCTGTTACAAATAAGTTATTATTTCCATAGATGGCATCCCTTCTTACTTGCAGAATGGCCACTTTACTGTACTTGACAAATCCTATTCTTGGTAATCTCTATCAAAATTAGCATTTGAATAAAAATAACAAGATAAAGCTTAATGCGTATAATGGTTCTTATAAAAGGAGAGAAACAGCCAGTGTAAATCTTTTCTTGCTTTTTGTGTCCATTGGAAACACTTTTTCCTTCTACTAGTAGCTCAAATATAGAACTAAAGCTGTCTTTGTGGCAAGCTTGCTTTAACATATTGAAGAATTTCTAAAATTAAGGCCTTTCTTAATGTAATCTCTTCAAGGAGGAAGGAGGGGAGACTTGCCAGGCTTTCATCCTGTTAAAGAATAACTGAAGGATTTACAAAGTAACTTTCAGCTGATTTCATTGATGAGGTCAGAGAAGATCACATCCTGAATTTATTGCAGATTAGGTTTGATTAATCCACGGCCCGGCATTACACCAGCTGTGTGCTTTGTGGGTTTTTTTCTTTATTTTATTTTTTTTTAAAGTGGGATTAGTAGTTTATTTCTTGCTTGAAGTTTGTTACTTGTAAAGGACATTCTTTTTACAAGTCTGTGTTGGACTGCTGTGGATTCTTGTACTGACCAGAGAATGTAATGAATAGACTTAGTGGGTTAAGCTTACTCAGACATTGAGCTTTTGGGGGGAAGTAAAACATTTTAGAGTTTTCCACTAACAGACAGTACCTGCTTTAGTAAGATCTATTAATTCAGCAATTAAAGTCTATAGTTTTTATTTAGCACAGGTACTTATAGTGTACACATGGGTGCACACTGTACAATAAACAAATAAGGGTCTAATTACAGAGTTTTTTTTTGCACACAACTTTCACCAAAGTTTCACACATTTTCTAGCTGGATTCATCTGAAATAATATATGAATATTGGTTGAACGTTGTGTAAATCCTGGGTGAATACATTTGCAAATAGACCCCATACTTTGCAAAATCCTATATCCAGGGATTTCAGAATAGGGATCGTCCTGCAATCTGTTCAATTATCAATCTATAAATAGAGAAAGATGTGCCAATTCCTTGCAGAGCTGCTCCTTATTTGCATGCCATAGCCTTCTCCCCTTCTGGATGTGTCTTAATACTCTCTGTTCTGGTCTAATTCCTCTGCCCCTCCCGTCATTACCCTACATAACACTTCATGTAGTAGCTAGGGGAAGAACAAAGGGGAATACTATAGAATGTCTCTTGAATGACAATTCTGAGTCTGCTGTGGCTGCTGACATCACATGTCAGCAGCCACAGGCCATGGTGGTGAACCTATGGCACACGTGCTGCAGTGGGCACGCGAGCCAAGTCACCCCATTACTGCCCTGCAGCCGAGCATTGGGTCCCGCACATGCGCGGTCGCTGACGATGACGTCTCAAGCCATGGCTACCTTCCTAGCTGCTCTTTGGAGCTTTAAGCGTGCCTTCAACCAGCGCGGTCATCCAGCAGTTGATCTGCTACAGCAGCTGGCTGCTACTAACAAGAATGCTGATTTGCTGCACTGGATGTGAATTTTTATACATATTTAACTGAGACTGACATTCTTTTAATGTTGTGCTGTCCCCCTGGCATTTAAATCTACAGCATTAGGAACATTGCCCCTCTGTGCTCATGGTCAGTGAAATATTGCCTGTCTGTGCCCATGGTCAGTGAAACATTGCCTGTCTGTGCCCGTGGTCAGTAGAACATTGCCCCTCTGTGCCAGTGGTCAGTGAAACATTGCCCTTCCTGTACTGGTGGTCAGTGGAACATTGCCCCTCTGTGCTGGTGGTCAGTGGAACATTGACCCTCTGTGCTGGTGGTCAGTGGAACATTGCCCCTCTGTGCTGGTGGTCAGTGGAACATTGCCCCTCTGGGCTGGTGGTCAGTGAAACATTGCCCCTCTGTGCTGGTGGTCAGTGGAACATTGCCCCTCTGTGCCGGTGGTCAGTGGAACATTGCCCCTCTGTGCCGGTGGTCAGTGAAACATTCCCACTCTGTGCCGGTGGTCAGTGTAACATTGCTCCTCTGTGCCGGTGGTAAGGGGAACATTGCCACTCTGTGCCGGTGGTAAGCGGACCATTGCCCCTCTGTGCCGGTGGTCAGTGGATCATTGCCCCCTCTGTGTCAATGGTCAGTGGAACATTGCCCCCTATGTGCTGAAGGTCAGTGGAACATTGCCCCTCTGTGCCGATGGTCAGTGGAACATTGCCCCTCTGTGCCGATGGTCAGTGGAACATTGCCACTCTGTGACGGTGGTCAGTGGAACATTGCCACTCTGTGACGGTGGTCAGTGGAACATTGCCACTCTGTGACGGTGGTCAGTGGAACATTGCCCCTCTGTGCTGGTGGTCAGCCTAACTTTGCTCATCTTGGATCATCTTATGGTTGTGAGCAGCTGTTTTCAGCTTTGAATTATATCAAATCTTCTGATACAAGAAACAGACTAACAAATGACCTGAGTGCTGCATGTGTTGCTCTCAAAATAATGAAGTATGAGCCACAATTTGACACATGCATACACCAGCAAAGATCACATTAATTGTGCAAAAGCACACCAAATGCAAACTTTTACTTTCCAATAAAAAGCTGGTTGTACAATTGAAAGCTCTGTTATTGTGTTTTTCTTTTAAAACAAAAGATATCAATGTACAAATAGTTTTTTACTAAACTAAAACCTCAGTATTTAGGTTTAATTGCAGTGTTGGCACTTTGCGATAAATAAGTGGGTTTTGGGTTGCAGTTTTGGACATTCTGGCTCCAAAAGGTTCACCATCACTGGTCTAAGGGCTTTTGGATGTCAACACAAGTGAAGCTTTAAAGCTGAATAAAAATTCATTGAAAATCAGCCAAAGTTTGATCAGTGAGTGACCCCCCCCATTCAACAGAAGCTAATTGTTTGATTGACTCCTGTCAAATAAACAAGTTGGAAAACTTTTTCGTTGATCAGCAGCTGTAGCAAAGCAGCTGTAGCCTCTGATCATTGTATTCCGACAGCAGCAGTGGATCAAGGATTCTTCCACCCACATCAGTGGCTGAAAAAAAAAAATAAAGAGCCTTACAGGTAAATGTTATGCTTTAATTCAATGCATATGTGATCAAATGGGAAGATTTTTGTTGAAATAAATGATCTTGTCATTTATTTAAAAAAAATAAATCCACAAAAAAGGGATCCGTCATTGTAATCCATTGTCAATCACAGCACCCAGCATTGTCACGATGACACTGACTTGCTGAAATTTTCTGTGACTGACAGGCAAGGAGACTTCTAATCTGTCACACCCACCCACACAGGCTATGTAAATAAGTAAAAGTTTACATTGCAACATTAGTTTTTAATGTACAAGCAGCATTTAAAACAAACTACTCTACTTTAGTTTAACCACTTGCCCTCCAGAGGATTTACCCCCCTTCCTGACCAGGCCATTTTTTGCGATACGGCGATGCGTTATTTTAACTGACAATTGCACGGTCATGCAATACTTTACATAAATGAAATGTATGTCCTTTTTTCTCACAAATAGAGCTTTCTTTCGGTAGTATTTGATCACCTCTGCATTTTTTTATTTTATGCGCTATAAATAAAAAAAGACCAACAATTAAAAAAAAAAACAGTATTTTTGACTTTTTGCTATAAAACATATCCAGTAAAAAAAAATGTAAAAAATCTAATTTTGTCATAAATGTAGGCCAAAATGTTTTCAGCTACATGTCTCTGCTAAAAATAAATCCCAATACATGTAAATTAATTGGTTTACGTGAAAGTTATAGTATCTACAAATGGTGGTATATATACTGTATACTAGAATTTTTTATTTTTTTATACTAGTAATGGTGGCGATCAGTGACTTTTAGCGGGACTGCAGGACTGCGCCGAGATTTCTGACACTGGATGGGAACTAACTGCCACTGACATCCCAATGACACGAATACAGTTATCAGTGCTAATAAAAATCACTGACCCTATACTAATGACACTGGGCAGGGAGGGCTTAACATCTGGAATGATCAAAGGGTTAACTGTGTGCTGTGTTTTGTTTTACTGTGTGTGCTGTTTGTGTTTTACTAGAGATACATACTGCTGTGTATTTCTCTGCTGTGCAGAGAAATACACAGCAGCATGTTACTGCTGGCAGAAGAGAGACCTGTGTTGTTTACGCACAGGTCTCTCCCCTGTCAGTGATACTCGGCGATCGCTGAGGTGCTGATGGGAAATCTCCGGCCGGGACCCGGTGATCAACATCTGTAGCCACCAATGGCAGCGCAGGTAGGACGAGTATGTGCACCCCCTACCTAGATATACAAAATTACATGTATATATACATGATTTTGCACAGCCCTGCCGCCCTGTAGCAGTAGTTCTGCTATAGGGCAGTAGGGAAGCGGTTAATAGCTGACAAAGGCAGGGGACCTGTTAGGTGGCAGCATATTGTGAATTTCAGAGTGTGCTTATGTGACAGAGATAGTCAAAAATGACTGAATCATTTTTTTTATTGTTTACTCCACAATTTTTTTTATATAGAGGGCATAAGCTTAGTAATAGAAGGCATAAGCTATATAGAGGGCATAAGCTTAGTAATATTTAGACGTACATTTTTTCTATACCTAAAGCAAAAACTCTAGGATAGTGTATTCCTTTAACATTTATATTCAAATGTTGAAACTTGAAATCACACAAATAAAAACTATGAATTACAAAAGTGTTTGTTTCAGTATTTTATGCCACAGTATTCACTGTAGGGATTAAATGCAAGCCGTTCTGAGTCTTCTATGTGTAATCCAGCGCCTTTGCGGTATCCAGCTCCTAGTTTGTTTGAGTTGGACGGTACTATCACGAAAGGAAAAACATAAATGTTTGGGTGGTCCACGTCAAATCTATTCTAGACAAAAAAGCAAATTGTATCATTATATAAGCATGACATAATTCAATATTCCTGCTGTAATTGATGTCAGGTTTATTGAAGGGGAAAGACTACAATCCCATGATTCCTTGTCTGATAATGTAATTGTAGATAGAGGCACAGAGAAGTCTGATTTTTTTTGGCACAGTAAACAAATTAGGACATTCAGCACATACTCACAGAGAGAATTTTCTGATATTGCAGGAAAAATATAATGAAAAATTGAGAGTGCCGCATATTAGCATACAATAATTATTATGCAGATGTTGTTAATTGTCTCTCAGAGACTAAGAAGTCCTTGGAATTGCTGCCAAGGATCTGTTATAATTCAAAATGGGTTGTAAATAAAAGCTTTGTAAGGGTCCCAAACTGTAAATTGAGTCTGAATATTAACATGTAAACAACAAGTGAGTATTAGTTATATTAGAAATTTTTTTAGTTATATACATTTTACAAATCCAGTTGTATTATATACTTCTTTACCTTTATTTTACTTGGTGAAAAACTATTAAAAAAAGGGCGAAGGAAATGGGATTTTAACCGTGCTTCTCTCAGAACAAGTTCATCAACTATTTAATATAAAATCATTAAATTTTATTAGAGAATACATTAAAATCGGTTGAACTAAATAACGAACCATAATTAGCAGCACAGGCCCCCAGAAAGGCACTACCCCTCCTTGTGTAACTCTTTACCTGATAGCATTAGGGATAGTAAGACAGATCACACAATATATCTGTTTTTGGAAGGGACTGTAAGGTTTTGCACTTTCACACTTTTGCTTCTTCAGGGGTTCAAGGGTTGCATTTTGAAATAGCTGCAAAAGACAAAGAACAACAACACATAATATATAGCAAAAACCTCATACTATGATATATATAACAAACATGATGAATAATATATATTAATTTACTGTATATGATAATTAATAATCATATTACTACCTATTTACCAGTGTGTATTTTTGGACAACCATTTCTATTTTCTTGATCTCTGATTAGGGTAACACTGTCCCCTAAAACAGTGAATCCACACTGGACTAAAAAAACAAACCATAATTAGCAGCACAACCTCTCAGTAAAGCACTACCCCACCTTGTGTAATTCATTACATGATAGCATTAGAGATATTAAGACAGATCACACAATATATCAATCTTTGGAAGGGGGTTCAAGGTCCTGACCCGTTTTGAACTTTTTGCTTCTTCAGTGGTTCAAGGGGCGCAGTTAGAAATAGCCGCTAAAGATACAAAACAACACATAATAATAACAAAAACCTCATACTACGACATATATAACAAACATGATGAATAAAATATATTAATTTATATAATAAATATATTACATACGTATTTACCTGTGTGTATTTTTGGACAATCATTTCTATTTTCCCTGATTTGGGATTCAGTTTGGGCATTGAATGACCAGATCTTTTAGATTTACATGAAAACTACATGGCCCAATGTTGCTTTTTTTGAATGAGTGATAACCTGATGTTCTGAGTGCTTGTCACACAGATACTCAGTCATCATTTTGGAAAATGTTGATCAAAAGCCAATCGTATCCATTCTCCATAGAAAAAAAGCAATCCTTGCACCACAAAATGATCACATTCAAATATCAACTTGATTAGAGTGGAGGAAAAATATTTTCTATAAGACCTAATGGTGTAGATATCCTAAGGAGAATAATGATTTTGACCATCCGTATTGAACAAAGATTTGTCCATCCATAGGCATCTTTAGGTGACTGAATAATCTTCTTAGACTGATATGCATATGTTTCTACACACTGTAACTTTTTTGCGCCACAAAATTCTTGTATAAAGTGTTTTAGTATAAATAAACCTTTTTTTATGTATTCTAATCAGGTCTAATAAAATATAGTGTAGCTTCTTTATGCAAAGAACAAGATTATGGAATATTATAAATGTTTTATTGTTTTTACCTGCAGCTAGTGGAAGGCTCAGGTACCAGCTGTTTTAAATTAAATTTGAATACAGAGATCAGATTACTGAAACCTTAGAACCACCCACAGAGAAGGGACACACCCCTTCTCCTTCCACGTTTTTGTATCATACCAATACAAACAAAAGAAATAAACATGAGAATGCCTAAACATTTGTAATTGCAACAATTTTCTAGGTAATGAGGTGCATTATCTGAAAGAAATGCAGGGGTGGCAATATTGTTGGCCATAACTGTATCTTCATACATCTGTGTCTCTGAGAGCAGCCATACTAGGCAAATTTTTCTACAATTATAAGATTCGGTATCTTTGCACATTTATGAAAACTATAAGTGAGCCAATAATAGTAGTATATCTCTCCTAATCATACAGGACTCATAAATGTAGTCATAGACCATGGGTTATATGCAGGCTATCTTCAGGTGATTGAACACTGGTAAAGGCCTTTGCTAGGGCTGCCCCTAGTCTCATGCTCATATACTGTAACTCCACCCACTCAGCGAGACTCCAGTTTTTGCTAGTGTCCTCAGGTGTTGAACCTCTTATCTTTTGGAGAAGTTGTTTATCCTTTTTGAGCAATCCCTTTTATCTTCAGATTCTTCTGTCAAGATTTGACATATTGCTCTATTTATCTGTCAGTTTCTGAGTCAGTAACCCTGGGTGTTTACTTTAGGTACAATAATCAGATCCCACCATCATAGGGCTGGCCTGTAATGTTTACTTTGGGCACTGGATCCTGCAAAAGGCACTATCCTTGGCACATTTTTGCAACAAGTATATTTAGCCACAGAGCACCATTTAGATATAGGGCTGTGATCCATCTTTATGGCTCCCCGATCCTGAAGATCCCTTTGGTAGTATATCTACTTTAGTGGGTAAAGGCTGGAGCCTTGCTAGGCCCAGAAACATGGACAAGTTAAGAAAAGGGTTTCCCTGTAACTTGAAACATTACTGGCTATTCACAGGCTACAGTGCTTGGCACACAAGCATAGGCACAAGTTAGAGGATTTATTAATTTTGTTGTGTTACTCCCCATTATACTTCTCTCTGACACCTCTAGTGGTTTAAGTATTTACACTTTATTTACATTTAGAGGTTATTTCCTATCCATGCCTTGTTTCAGGATGGTAACATAACCAACACACCTCCTAGCTGATGCACATGCACCTGGCATATTGGACGATCCCTTTAGCCATGGAAGACCACAGGCACAAGGAATCTGGAACAAAGTGGGCAAATAACTCATGTTGTGCCGCTGGCCTACAGGAAATACAAAACACCACTTCTGCATGAGGTACCTAGGCCTAATAATAGCCTCTTTGCTCATTTACACTCAAGGACTTTCAGCTCAACAGACACAGAACCACTCTCTGAAGTACCCTGTGTGTCCACCCAAACAATTCTATCCTTGGCATGATGGATAACCAGCCCTGCACTGAAGTCAAAAAAGTCATTCCTTCCCATGCCTGGTAGTTGATGAAAAGGAACACCAGCCTTACAGGTTAGGAGAGAGTTTGCAACTTCCTAACTATTCAGGGGACCTGAGCAGGAAAAACTCCCCATCAACATTCTAACAGCCATAAGATTAACTCTACAGCACTGGACTGCCTTCTGCAAGGTCACCCAGTCAAGATACAGTCAAATAATGTCACAGCATGTAAACCATTAAGAGGGCACCTGCATTTTAGTTCCCCTGAAAGAAACAAAACTGATCTTCTCCCTGGCAGACATTCATATTCCAGAGTTCTCTGCCATCTACATTCCTGCTGTGGATAATTGGCAGGCAAACTTCCTAAGACATCAACGCATTTACCCTGGAGAATGAACTCTCCAAGATCTTACAGCATCTCTGTCAACTGTGGTTAGAACCAGATGTGGACTTAAACAACAAACTGCCCAGATTTGTTGCCAGTTCCCAGGATATTCTAGTTTTTACAGGTGATTCCTGGACTCCATTCATGCTGATCTATGCCTTTCCTCCAGTAAATATTCCCCAAAACTTCTGCAGAAATTGGAGATCGAAAGTTTTCTGGTGATTCTAATTGCACCGAATTGGCCTGGAAGGACATTATACATAGACACTTGCCAGATAAGCCTTGGCCTCTTCCAAACAGGCCAGATTTACTGGTACAGTGCCTCTTATTTCACCCTGTTAATTGCTTTAACAGCATGGCAGTTGAAACCCAAGTTCTGAAGGATAGGGGTGTAACTGATTCAGTCATCTCCACCTCAGAGCAAGAAATCAACTTCCTGCAAGATCTACCATCTCACATTGAAGGCCTACTTTGCTTAGTGCAGGGACAGACAACTGAGTTCCAGAGAATACTCTGTTGTTCAGATCTTGGCCTTTCCTCAATCTGATCTTGTCCAGCATTTGGCCCTGAGTGCCCCAAAACGACAGGTTTTTGCTGTATCCATTATTTTCCAGAATCATCTTGCTTCACAGCCCTTAATAAAGACTTTCTTCACGGAGTTGCTCATATCAGTCCCCCTTATCAACCTCCTGTGCCACCCTTCGAACCGATCAGAGATATCCCTCTGGATGCCTTACATATAAATTTGCATTTCTAATAGCCAGTATGTCTGTCTTGAGACCAATTTTTTATTTTCTATCAAAGGTGGATTTTCCATATCACCTCAATGAGGATTATGTCCTGTTTTCCTTATGTCCTGCTCCAAAACATACCAAGGAAATTTCCCTGCACTGCTTAGATGTCAGGGCTGTTAGGGACTACTTAGCAGCTATGGCTTCTATCTGAAAGACTAGGTACTTTTTTTTGTCCTCCCTACAGGCTCTCTTATAGGATAGCCTGCTTCCTGCTCCATGACTGCCAGGTAGGTCAGGCAATTTATTCCAGGATCTATACCCTTAGAGTCAGAGTTTCTTCCTTCCTTTTCAGAACCTGCCAAATCTGTTGGTGTCCTTTGCTCCTTTCCCAATATCCATCCTTTGGATTTCAGGTTTGCAAGGCCACCACCTGGTCCCACATGTTCCTCGGGTTTTACCGGTGGATTTTCAGGCCTTAGCTTCGGCCACAGGGTGCTTCAAGCTGCCATGTGAATGTCTTTTTGGTGGTTTTTACCCTTTTTGGTCTGTTGGCAGTTTTGTTTGCTGTGTTGTTGCGCATCCCTCAATTTATTGTTTAGATATAGCCCATGGTCTACACATACAGACCTGTGACCTATACTGCATTAATAAGATAAAGGAAATTTCTACTTTCCTGTGAGTTCCTTTCTTGGAGTACAGCACATGACACATGACCCTCCCTGCTCTTCCCTTTTCATTGCTTACCAGTGGAGTGGGCAGGGTTATATAAGTGCGCCCTAGGGTAGCCTGCATATACCCCATGGTCCGCACTGTGCAATACCAGTGCACAGAGCAGCTAAGTATAAAACCTTTTTTATTATAGGTAAAAAAAGGTGCCTTTAGAATCACTTTAATTGTGTGATGACAACCAAATTGTATCTTGTGCAGCTTTCAACATAGATTTATACTGCAATCGCTCAGTTCTACCCCTCCGCTGTGACCAGAGAGAGAGGCGATTGTCAGTCTCTGGCTCTCTGCTCTGACCCTCCCGTGCTTACTGGAGTGCTTGGCTGTGGAGGGGGTGGGAGGGGCTGATTCAGAGAATCACTGAGAAGCTGAGCCAGGTGCCGGACCAGGCTTCTGGATGGATCCTGTCCTTATGGTCAGGAACTTTTCAGAGCCTGGCCCTGCACTCCTGTAATCCATAAGATACAGTCAGGAGCGGACTGACCATTTGGAAACTCGGGCACTGCCCGAGGGCCCGGCGTCAGTAGGGGGCCCCATGAGATGCCCCTGGTACCTGGTACCTTTTTCATAGGCTTTTTTGAGTTTGGGCAAGGACACAGGGGCCCCATGATCCCCTATTGCCTGGGGGCCCCATGAGTTGTCAGTCCGCCCCTGGATACAGTAAATATAGCCAGAATAGCTATGGTTGGATGTCTGTTTTACAAATATACCTATAAGAGAGGAATAGATATGCTTTAAACTTCTTCACTCTGAAGTGCAATTCTGTGTATGCCAGCTGCCAGGACATTTTTTAAAATAAAGCATTAAAATATATGAAGGAGCTAAAGGAAATGCTATTGCTGATCAATAGTGGAATAAAAGGACAGGGCACATGAGAAGGCCTTTAAGAATAAAGATGTCTGTTTGCCTTGGGGAAACTTGGCAAACTACAATGCCTGTGGGCTTAAATCTATCATACAGGAATAGGTGACATCCGTTTATCTCATGACAAATAGCCTACAAGTATAACATTAGTCAAAAATCAGAGTCTTCTCACCCTTCCTGTTCAGATAACAGAATGAGCAAATAAATGTGCAATATTTTGTATCAGAAAATCAGACCAATCAAACCAGATGAGAGCAGTATTTAACTGCACTTTGTGAGCATTTATATCACTAGAGAGTGCTTGCAAAGCAGGAGATTTGTGCCAGATGCGTCAAAACTCATTGAATAAGAAACATCGACGACTACATTTGGAATCAGTTTTAACACTTTTATATGCAATGCGACACAAGATCAGATCTGACTTATACCAATGTTGACAGTTGCAGATAGGGTAGACAATGAGCTGACAACTGCATTTGTAAAAAGAAAAAAAGCAGAGTGAAATCGGGTAACGATTTTTAAACAGCATTCTGTCGTCTAACAACATGAGCATTAGCTACAGAGTTCTCCAAATGTGCTTTTAGCCACATTGATTGCATTAGTCAGAATTGTTCTTAATTTGCCCATTTTACTGTTTTGAGATTTCGTAGCTACTTTATATTTCAGCAAAACACACAAATTAAAGGCAAATATTGTACACTGTGTTTATATGTGTCTTGGTGGAAAAAAACACATTACCAATGTTTTAAGATATAAGTACATAGAAAGCGTCATTACATTTTGTCCTCTAACATGTACTGAGAGAGTATGGAAGATGCTAATTGCTGACCTTCACTCATAAAAATACCAGTTCCCTGGTTGTTATTCTATTCCCGCTGGGTACTGACTCGGAAGAATGCAGCTCAGTTGTTGTGACTTTAACTTTACTGATCTACATACTTGTTCTGGGTCAGTGACTCAAAGTATAGATGGCAGTTACAAGCAGGAAAGTAACATTTTCAGGGAAACAATACCAGCCCCAGTGTTTCTATAAGTACAGGTTTTCTTTATTTTAACAAAGTGCACATTTCAAAGTTCTATGACCCAAAGCAATCAGTAAGTAAGTAGTTTTTATTGTTTTTTATTGTTCTAATAAGAGATTACATTTGATTAGTTGCAATTACTTACTGAAACCCATTGCTCTTTGCTCTGCTTTGTTCAATTAGGCTGAACTAATCGGGTATCCATAGATATGAAGTTTGAGATGGTATATACGATTTTTGACTGAAGTTGGCTATACACTGAAGTTTTTTTTTTTTTTGTTTAAACAGGTAACAGTTTCCTTCAACCTCACAAAAAATGGAAAGAAATCTTGCCTCTGGGACATTGTATTCTGTCAGCAAAACTGACGCAGCTGCTGATCAAGCAAATTTTCCAACATGTCCCTTTAACAGAAACTGATGATCAAATTCTGTTGAGTGGGGACTGCCACACACTAATTGAAGTTCGGACATTCCCTACTGAACCAGCCAAATTTCAATCAGTGTATGGCTAGTTTTAAAGCATATCAGAACCTAAACACTCAAACCAAATGTTTTGTTACACATGTTCTTGTAAAGTCAGAGGATTTAATCCTTAATTTATATTTCCTGCTTTTAGCTAAATTGAACTTGGTGATTCTCCTAGCAAGGTGTTTCTATGAAACTTCCTTTTCTAGAGTGACAGTGCTTACTCAGCTGTTATCACCCTTTCCTGCATATTTGTGCAGTAAAGCTGTGACATTCAGCTGCTTCTGGAGTGTGCACACATCTGCCGGGAGTTCATAAACAAGAAATTACAGGATGCGCACAGTGCAAGGGTGAAACATTATCAAAGGGAAAACTATATCTATTTGTAGCTATATTTATATATTTGTTTATTACACTGCTCTACAAAATGAAGCATTCCTTTGAAAATTTAGTTCTACTTTAATCTGTCAGTAGCTTGCAAACAACTCCCATTGCTGATGGAAAATTTGGTTGAGATATACACCAATCAGCCATTCGTTATGAACACTCACCTAATATTGACTTAGTCAGTATTACAGCCCAGACCCGTCGAGGATTGGACGCCAATAGACTTTGGAATCATTTTAGACTTTGGATTGGATCACAGTCCAATCAAACATGTGCAGGATGTGCTGGAAAAGCAAGTCCAATCCATGGTGGCCCTGCCTAGTAACTTACAGGGCTTAAAGGATCTGCTACTCATGGCTCGGTGCCAGATACCACAGCACACCGCTTAATGTGGTTATGAAGACTTTATTTTTACTAAAATTAAAAATAGGAATGGCACAAAGCAGCCCCTTACCTCCTTTTCTGAGGTCCTCCACCAGAGGACTTTTGCAGCTAAATTGGGATAGCACCTACTTTGTATTTGTTACATGTCACCATTCACTTAGCTTAAGAATTTTAAAATTGCAGCTTACCTCTTTTAGATGCTCTATTCTGGACCCACCAGCAAGGATCAATCACAGGCAGTTCTCTTTGTTTATGGGTAGGGCTGGGTAACTGTGTTTGCAATAGTCAGTCTTATTTGTACTGTGTAATCTGATTTTCATTATCGATTGTAACTAGCGATTTGATTGCAGAAGTGGAATGTGTGCTAATATACTCCTGAACTCAGAAAGCGAAGACTCACTATCTTAAAGGAAATATTTTAAATATTTTAATTGTGCCCAAGCCATGCACTAAAAAATTTGCTTTGTGACTTAAATTCCTCCTGAAATATAACAGTGCACTTCCTGGTATGTGAGTGTGCTTAGGCACTCCTGGGCCTACATCCTCATAGCTGTATATCGGCACTGGGAATCTAAGGCACTACTGCCTATAACAGTTTGTCTCAGATGATTTGGTGATGTCACTGTTGTGCTGCTCACTGTTCTCCTTGCTGAAAGCTCCGACATGTGGAAGCAAAAATCCTGCCTATGGCAAGATGGCTGCCGGCACATACAGCAACATTGCAGAACGAGGAATATTGAACCATTGGGGAAATAATAAACTGCAGGGAGACCATCGGCAATACTGGTTACCAGGTCTTTTCTCCTCTGCCTGCCTTTTTTGGGCAAAGCTTCCTCAGATCAATTCCTCTTTAAGAGCACAAAATATGCACTCTCACAGATTATACCAGAAACAGAAATGCCATCAGCAGCATTGTATGAATGAATTCAATAATATTGAATTAAACTACAAAAAATAAAAGTGATACCATAATTGGTTACAATCGTTTTACGTCCACATAGTAACAGTTTTTCTCAGGATTCTATTTAGTCTACTCTTTGATTCAAAGCACCTTTGTACAGTTAAAGCAGGGTTGTGGAAAGGTTTTAACATTTGAAACAGTTGAGATGCTGATCAAATTTGCTTTTTGGTCCAGGCATGCAAGTGTTTTTCATTATCTAAAGCACAAGAACAAAGTGACACACTGGTAATTCAATAAGCTAACTGGTGGCTCTGTGCTTGACAGCTGTTTGACTGTACAGTAGGCTTCCCTTTTGTATTGAGTTTCATGCTTGGCGGTTGTCATGTCGTACAGAAATGGTTTGTTAAATAGAAGGATTGATTCCAGAGCATATAGACGCGACTTTACAGCTTTTAACAATACAAATAAGTCCGGGTTATTGAACTAGCTTGATTAGTGGAATGTGATCCTGAAAACAGATAACCAGCTATGCCCCATCAGTTTAACAGAAGTATTTCCCCTAATTTCTCTCTGCAAGTCTTTGCATCCTGTAACTTATAGAAAAATATTTTAATACCAGCTGTAATAATCTGAAGGAAGATACATATTACAAGACTAAGGGAAAAAAAATAATAGTAATTAAAAAAAAATTATATATAAATAAATAAATAAATATATATATATATATATATATATATATATATATATATATATATATATATATAAAATTATTTTTAGTGTGTTTGTTTGTTCTCTATTTAGTCTTGTAATATGTAGTCTTGTGAGAATTAGCCTGTTCCATTGTGATCCTTTTTCTCATTGGGATCCGTATATATCAATTTGTGCATCTCAAGTTTCAAGCTTTATAGTTCCCAGTTCCCAAATTAACTACTGTTTTAATAATAGTAAATGTATTTTTAATTATTATCATTTTTATCAGTCTACAACATGTAGGTCATTTTGCTTTTTAGTGTGATGATTTGCCTCATGCTAAGATGAACATACATTCACTACTTTATACGTTAAAATGTTTTATTGAACACCTGCTGGTCAGTTAATACCCCTACATGGATCCATTTAATTCTTAGTAAAGTTTCTTGCCAAGGAAGCTTATGGCAGAGCACATGAGCTTAAATGCAGAGCACAAAGTGATAAATGAGCTATGTTCTCCATGAATTTTATGGAACCCAGCTGTGCAGAAGTACATTGCTCTTTCTCTGTCCTTAAAAATACAGGCTCACTTATTATTTAGCTTCCTAGCAAGTTTTGTGAACATCTTTTTCCTGAGCAGATCATGCTGTGAATGTAGTATTGAATGAATTGGCAATTTATTTACTAACACAATGTCAGTGTCCACTGACATATAACTACCAATTACCATCAATTATCTAACTAGGGTTGAATCAATAAAAAGCAAATTGTTTATTGGCTTTTATGGGTTTTCGATTGTGTTTGCATGTTTTGCTGCCAGAATTTACTAAAGTAATAAGATGCAATATAATACAATGCAATATAATACAGGGTTAAAGTACAAATATGCAGCTTCATTCACTGGGAAGCTCAGCATGCTGCTGTTTCTCCTCCCTCACCTCTCTGTGATGCTGAGAACAAAGGGTATGTGAACACTTATTAAAAAAGGGGAAGGTATTTATCATTTTTTTTTATATCTATACACACGTTTTGCCTTTCATTTCTATTTTAAACTGAATGGATTGTTTTATAATCACTTTAAATACTTAATTTTAGAAAAATGTAAAATTAAATAAAAAAGATGAGACAACCTTTTCTAAAAAATTCTGTTATGCAATGTATTCTCTGAAACTACTGACAAACCTTTTTTTTTATTTTTTGATAGAGCACGGAAAGGTTGATAGAGCAATCTCTGTCAGTTTTAATTTGTCATTGTCCACGGGGAGGAAATTTCCTCCTACTTCCTGACTCTGTTACCGCACAGGATGTGGGGTATCTTTAGTAGAGACATATACAGCAAAAAAAAATTGACAGAATTTCTAACCCATCCTTACTTTTTTAAAACACTGTTATTACTGTTGTATGTGTCCCCAAATCTCCATAATAGGGTCACAGGCATTGATACAAACTTGACACAAGCCCTAAGGCAGGCTATAGATGGGCTGTTTATCGGCTGAATTGTCGGCCGATAAACGAAACATCGGTCGAATTGTCGGACGATAAATGAAAAATCGGTCGGCGCCGTTGCCAATGCTGCCACCAATGTTGCAGCATTGGTGCCACATTGGTGGCAGCATGACCACCAATGGATTTTCCAGCATGACCGATAAAAACAAATGAGAAGATCCGCAAAAAAACGGCCGACGGGCTGGCCTCACTAACGGCGTGAATATCGGACGATTTTTCGTGCGGACGAAAATTCGGCCGATAAGTGACCCGTCTATGGCCTGCATAACTCTTCTACACTCAGTCCAAAGCTGATAAAAAAAACAAAGGGGTTATTTACTAAATCTGGAGAGTGCAAAATCTGGTGCAGCTGTGCATAGAAACCAATCAGCTTCCAGGTTTTATTATCAAAGCTTAATTTTAACAAGATGATGGTTACCAATCACAGCTGCCTCAGATTCTGACTGCACCAGTTTTAGTAAATCTTCTTTTTTGTCTGTTGTTCAGCTGATAATTTATGTCCTGCATCCCGACAAAGGACAGATGTAACATGTTTTTTTGTTGGACTTGCATTTTAAAGCTTTCCTGCCAACTAGAGACCTCAGACCTATATCACATTGGTGTGCTTATTCAAGTGCAAAGAGCAGTTAGAATATGAGTGCTGCATTAACCTATAAAGACCACAATTTACATTCTATCAGCTTAGATCAATCAGACCGTTGATATCTAATTGATTGCTGTGCAGTATTGCGTATTGTGCATTTTGCTTACCTTTTAAAATACGCTATAAAGTGTAAGGAGTTTTGGTTTGCATTCCAAGGTTCATGATTGGGTATCTAAAATTAATACAAATTCTAAATTGCATTAATGTGAAAAAATACTGATCTTTTATCATTTTCCTTGCTCAGACTGCTGCATTTTTTAATAGCAAACCTTCAGTCAATCTTTATTGTTCAAGTGGAAGAATTTGAACTATTAGACTTCAAAGCAATAAGGGATTATATTTTAATAAAACATCTTGATTTTCTTTTACCTGTAGTGATGTGTTAAAACAGCTGCTACACTAAAAATGGCTTTTCTGCCTTCACTTTCTTACTGAAAAATAAGTCCAGCTTCTGGCAATGCAATTGAGTCTTATTGGATTTTGATGTACATGCAGAAAAAAAGAAGGGAACGCTTAATCGAAGGTTTTGAGACATGGGGATGAATCTGTAATTCACACCTTTCTGAGCTCTCCCTGCATCTGCTTTCTGCTCCTTGAGAAACTGTTACATCTATGAGAATGCAGTAGGACAAGAATTTAAATTAAACATGCATGGCTTGTCTGTTTCTTATGACCTGGAGTCAAGTGGTGTCCCTGGGTAAATGCATTGATTTTTTCACTCGATTACCAGAGATGAGCAATGGTAGAATCACTATAAAATAAGGTCACCAAAGAAACAAGAAAAGATGAGATGAGATAAGATCCTAGGGGTGCAAATTCAAGGCAATCTTTGGTTGGCATTCATAATTTTAATACGATTAACTGTGTTCACAGCTTTAATGTGAAGGGAGTGTATGCCCAGTTAATTTGAAATTATTTTGCTTGCGCTGGTTATACCTAATGAATGATTTATAAACACTTTGTTAAGATGCAGCCAGCATGGTGTCCCTGACCATTTAGACAAGTAACTCAATAATCATATCATACTAGATAATCATACCAATTAGTTTTTTTTTCAATGCAGCCTGAAATAAATTATTTGTGGATGTCATAATCTAGAAATGAAAATATTAAAAAAATTGTATTTATGCAGGTAATACAAGGAATTGCTTTAACGTCCAAGTCCCATGGTCTTAAAATGGAAATTGTTCTTCATTTTAAATCTTTTAAATGTGTATGTAAAACCTTAGAATGCACTTCTCTTATTTGCCCCTTTTGGTCTGTTAAATTTAACATTGAAAATGTGTAAAAAGAAAATTCTAAACTTGTCAGATGTCCAGTCGTCTTACAAGTCCTTCTACACTCTGCAGTGTTATTTTAAGTAGCATTGTCAGGCCTGTCCAGTTTATAGACTGTGAACTGCAACTCCCCCTGCACTGCTGTGTAGATGTGGAAGTGTCCTGTAGTTCTGTCCTAGGGAGACAACACTGCTCCTCAAAGATACAGTACAGAGAGTGAGTTTTGTCACCCTGGGATAGAAAGTATATCTTAGACACCAGGTAAAAATAATAGAAAAATATAACACCGCCACCACATCTAAAAACTGAGAAGCTACAATACATTTCATTTTTGTTCTTGGGTTGAGATACACATTAACCATTTTTGGCCATTGGTTTTGCTACACATAACAAAAAAGTAATCAAAGTACACAGTGCATGTGTATATGCCCTGTCCTTTTGCCCCACTGCTGCTTACCCCCTTGTATCTGTTGGCAATTCCCTCCTGTCAAAATACAGCAGCTATTAAGGGTCATATCAGCAGGGGAATATATTTGCAGCAATAATCTTTTATAGCATAGTTATTTTCTATGGAAAATCCAGTATCTTTACAGTGATTTATAGCTTAGACGTGCAGTGACTGTATCTATACAGTGTTTCATGTGAGTGACACGTTCACCACCGACAGTTGGTCCATATTCTCCTCTTTGGCTTAACTACAGATCACGAAAGAGAGCAATTTGTAGCAACACCAACTCAGTGCTGTAGCACTACAACTTGCCAACAACTCTAGCAATTACTGTACATTTCAAGTTACAAATCACTGTTAATCGCTGGCATTAGCGATCTGTTGCTGTAGTCACTGCTGAAAAATTGATCATCTGACAAGGCCCTTACAGCTGCTGCTGTCAAGAAACGGACTTTCTGCAAGAGCATGTATAAACATATTTCAAACATGAAACAGAGAGATACAAAGTAACATTGTTTCATTAATCTGACGGTCAAAGGCATGTGTTTCAAATTATGATGTCAGTTCAAGCAACCAGACACTAAGAAAAAAAAATGTTATTCAAAATTGCTTCCATTTAACCCTTTTATTAACACTTAGTGGAGCATATTCAGCCCTAGTTAACTCCTTCTTCCTGTTCTCCCCTAAGCTATTATTTCTTGCTGATATTGCTTGTTTATTTTATTTTTCCTACAATTCATTTTTCATATGTTTCAATTAGTATTGTTTTTTAAATGTCACATTTAAATAAAGAGCAAAATAGAAGATAAATAATTTAACAATAACTTTGAAAAGCTTTGTATCAAAATCATAAATGCCATTTTAAACAGGACAAATTATAGAGTAGAATAGATACTTTATCAACAGTAACACTATTTTTTTAATGAAATAAGTTTTTGTCAATGGACTGCCTAAATATGCAGGACAATAGTAACAAAATACAGGCTTGTTTGTTTTAAATAAACAATATATGTATTAATTTATATTAATTAATGACAGATCTATAGCAGGTCCATAGTAGAAATGGAAAAAGTGCTCTGGTTTAAGGGGTGTACAGGTGTGAGAGATTAAGTGGTTAAAGTCTAAAAGTCCAAAAAAGATATGTAAATATGTCTTCTGTTACTTTTACCAGCCAGAAAGCCTCTTCTCTGCCACTTTTACTTTTTCTAGTTCAGTCTGACTTTCCCTGACTTGATGGCTTACCTTAGGCAATATCAGGCATCTTGTGCTGCCTGCTATTAAGCAAAACTTTTTCTTAAATGCTTACACTGGAGTAGGTGTGTGTGTTTGTGTGTGTCTGCATGTCTGCTTATTCCTACAGTAAAGACATTAAACATAAGTTCCTCTAGAGGTAGTGGCTGATTTCAATGGTTTTACATATTAACTAATGGTCTGTGAAATATGATGAGCCTGAAAAGTATATATAGAATAATATCCAAGCAAAATGGGTGATAATTTAACTGAGCAGAAGAATATTTAGGTATCTTTGTTGAAGGGAAACTATACTCATTCAGCTTAATTTATAGTTATTTTTAACTTTATTTGTTTTTAAATAGTTTGTATCTGTATCTTATTTAGATGCAATTTTTCATTAAACAACTTGACATAGAGTTCCCAAAGCATTATGGGTTAGCGAAACACAGTACAATACAGGTTTGAGCCACAATTTGTCTGATGCCAGTTCAGACTTTGATGTCCAAAATTGGATGAGTCACTGCTGATGAATCACTGAGCTGTGTATACAACAGACTGCTTTCATCAAAGAAGCAAACTGAGAGCCTTTAATAAGTTAAATATCCTTAAATCTCCATCTGCTGGTTAAAAAGCAGAATGTGCAATATTTTATATAAACCTGACCTAAATTAAAGATTTATTAAGCTCTATTAATTTAGTTCTTAGCATAATGACTAAAGAAACACATACAAATCCCTTGTCACAAACTGAGATGTGGATCCTGTTCCTCTGTGCAATAGTTTTTCTTGTGAGTAGAGTCTATGGGGCAACTGGTGCTCTTCCAGGAATCTCTTTAAAGAAATTTGGTCTTAGGCTACCCCTGGGTCATTTTGCAGGTACTTGCAGATACAGAGGAGGGTCGGTGCAGGGGACCTGGAGAGAGAGAGGCATTAAGCACTGAACAGCTGAAGGTAGAATTGAAGCTGAAGGCTATGAATGCTTAAAAGGCACAGTGGAGGCTCAGATTGTGGATGCAGCTGAGGCTGTGGGTAAAGGGATAACTGAGGCTGCGGGTGCTCCCGAGACTCTAGTTGGAGGTGAGGAGTAACAGAGGCTGTGTGTACAGCAGAGGTGCCATGAAGACTGCAAACTAACCTGATCTGCAGTGGAGACTGAATCTGTGAATGCAGTGAAAACATAGGCATTGGTTAAGCAGTGGCTGGTCTGTGCGTGCAGCAGAGAGCAGGATGCGATGCAGTGGAGGCTTAGGCTGTGGGTATAATAGTGGCAGGGATGCAGGTACAGTGGGAACAAAGCTGGTGTGCAGTTTTTTTTTTTGCACCAGAACTTTACATATTGTAGGTATTGATAGATGGAGATTACAGATTGCAACATGTATAGTCAGCATAATGGGAATTGATGATCCTGGACCTTTGCTCTAAGGTCTATGAAACCTTTGCAAGCACAAAAATAATTAATGAAGACTCAAATTGTGCTAAATGATAGTATATACTGTATAGTACTATATTTTACTAGACAAATGTTAAATGATTGATTGTTATTCAGAAATATAATTTATTCGCACGGTATTCATTTTATACAGTATCTGTGCTGTTTCTGTAGTGATTATTGTAAAATATTTTATTCAGACTGCTGCAGAGCAACTAAGTGTTTGTGATGAGGTCAGCTATATAATGCTACTAGCAGGTCTTGCCTTAATTATTTATATAGATTTGACCATTAGGTAAAAGTAAGTATGCTGGTGATTGCAGTGAGTTATTACTTTGTAACTGCCATTCTTCAGTTATTGCTCAAAGGCTTTAAAGCATTTTTTTGTTGTTTTGTTGTTCTATTTTCATGTATAATAAATATTTGGTCTGTCAGTGTCTCACAAGAGATTAATCTGAAAGCTTGCGATTTTTGGCTTAATTAGAATTCATTTGCTTAATTGTCAGTATAATCCCATCAATTCCTGTTTGCGCTATCTCAAACAATGCTGTCTTGTGCTGTTTGCACTTTAATTTACATTTCGATTATAGTTTATGAGCATAATAAGGCTTTGTTTGAATATTCATTAGTATCTGGATTTGATTGTACTTTATGAAAAAGGTGCTTTATTTTAACGTAATGAAATCATTAAAGTCGCACTGTGAGAGACTGATCAAATGTGGTGTTTTATTTGATGTACACAACAAAATGTTCTTATTTTGTTATCACCCTGTGCTGTTTCAGCTCCTTCCCAAGTAAGTGGAGTAATGAAGGAAAGAGTGCTACAGCGCGTTGTCGATCTATCCTGGCAGGAGCCTGAACATCCCAATGGAGTCATCACAGAATATGAAATCAAGTATTATGAAAAGGTAACAACCTTTACATTTAGAACACAAAATATTTCTTAATTTCTCACACACCTTTAGTTGATATAATAAAATGCACACTACTTTTAATAATTATTTTTCTTATTTCTTGGTTATACTGCTTTGTTTAATTTAAAAAAGTTGTGAAATGTAAAAAAAAAAAAAGTGAGGACTTGGGTCTATTGTAATCATATTGCAGATTTCATTCTTCTGTAAATATCGGAAGAATATGAAAATTCCTTATTATAAGGGGTGTACACCTGCAGATAGTTTACACAGGGTTCAACCAATTAGTGGAGTCAACTATGAATATGATTTTCTCTTACTAGATCTTCATGCGTAGGCTTTACTTTCTGATATCTATCATTTTTAAGGCTTATTTGTCCAAAAGCCAATGACAGAAGACAGGTAATTATGCCATGTGTGAAAAAGGTTTCTTCTATCAGGTGATGTCAATGTCTGCTAACTAACCTCTGACCATAGATTTATGTATACTTTTATTGTACGCATATAGCAAATCAGTTATAACTTGTCTAGTTAGAAGGGCTATGTATTTTCAATATTCAGCCATGTTTTTAAACATAGGCTACACATATATTGCGTAAATGAACCTTTCCTGCGTCTTCTTTCTTAATTTTTCTTTTCTAATTATTACTAATTGCTGATCCTTGCATCATTTATATTTGTTTCCAGTTTCTTATAAAAAAAATGGATATAATCAAGCTAAGGATCAGCTTCCCCACTGATAACTACAACATTCAACAATGTGGAGCCTTTTTTCTAGCCTTCTACAACATGTGCTATTCTCTTCGATTCATGTATCCGTTCCTTTTTTTTTCTTTGTTTTTCTGTGTAGTCTGTCCATATTCTCAGTGATTAATGGAATATCCATATATTCTCTTTAGTCTGATTTTATATTTATTGGAAATTTAAAGAAATCAACACATAAAACAGATTTCTCACGCTACTTTTTCCTACCTTATATGTCATGTAATTTATTAGAAACCCTGGCTTCATTCCCTGCATGCTTCCTTCCATGCTGTAATGTCTGTAAAGATAGAGATATTCCTTACATATTCCTGAAATACCCTCTGGTTATTTCGGCACCTGCTGTGCCCATCACAAGAAAATTTATCACAATTACTAAAATATCACAATCTTGTTGACAATTTGAGTCATTTTTACTCTGGTCTCTTCTTTTTTGACTTTCAGTCTTTCTACAAGGCAAGCTTGTTTTATATATGAACCAACAGTACATAAAAGCATATTCTATAGGAAATGGCTGCATTTCTTGAAAATTTCCATTTCCACCATTTCCAAATCATCTTTTTTATCACAATCCTCCCTTGTTATACCCAAAAAGTAACATTTAATTTCTTTTTCAAAATTGGGAACATTATTTCCTTTATCTTAGTATCCTATTAATGGAAAATCACTATACTCTATTTTAAATGTATTACCCTGGATTATTTTCTATTGACTGCTTGAAGAATGAAGCAAATACCATATCTCATGGTTAGGTAGTGTTACTATGGTTGTTTTACTTAAGAGCTCTCCTTTTTTTTTGCAGTTATGAATATTTTTGTTCAACAATTTCCAAAATCATGCTGTAAACTTATCTGGAACAATAAAAAGCCTAGGGTATACTTTTTAGCTATGTATAAGCTCCAATGTATATGTATATACTTAACAATATGGATACCATAATCATGATAAGTGAAACAGTTGATATGGACGGTTCTCTTAACAACTTTTATCAGATCTGGAATCATTGGATCTTTGCACTAAATCTACAACAGTTGTAATGCTGCTTTCCCACTTTAAATATGAATGTCAGTTACAAATGTCAATATTACCATCTTCATACTGAATATTTATATATATTTTCCTGGCTGTCATATGACTTCTACTTGTTAGATTGTTTTTCTATGCCAGAAGTTATTATCCCTTTCTTTGTATACATATTTTGTGCTTTTTTGCTTTAATGTCTCTGTATGTGTGGTTTCTCCTTCAATGAATTCTACTTGAAATGGAAAAAAAGCAATTTGCTTGATCCATTTTGCAGTGGAACCTTTTCTAGTTATCTTTTAACATAGATAATTTTAAGCATGTAGAGAAAAAAATAAATGCACACACTCTATGCTTTCCTGACCTGAACACACAACTAGGAAGGTGTACATATGAAATTAGTATAGTTCAAAATAGTTTTTTTTTTTTTGATAATGGCATTGAATAAGTTACAATTATTGTAAACAAAAATAACACCATTAGTATTTGGGCCTAGATAGAGATAACAAATAGTACAAAATTATTTATTTACAGAGAAAAAAATGTTTTGACAGGTTACAAGACTACAGGGAATCATAATTTAGGTCCCATGCATACTGTCCACACACTAAACCAGAGTGGTTTAGAGTTTGGGCAGCTGTCTTTCTTCTGCAGTGGGCCACAGTGAGCACTTTCCAGAGTTCCCTTTTTTTCTTTTTTTTTTTCTTAACTTTATTGGAAGTACACAAAGTGACACTTCTTTATGTTACAGTACAGCTCTGTGGTGCGTGCTCTGCTGTGTGGTGTTGTGGTATCATCAAGTGTGCTGTGAGAAAATGTAGTATGTCTGTATTTTATCACAACTCACAGCACCACACCTCTGGGCTGCATTGCAGAGCAAATGGGACACGTAAAAAATAATCATTTTCTATGTGCCCTAGTGGTCAGTGGCATTCATCCAGTGTAGAAATGTAATGCTATCACCGCATTATGGGGTTGATTTACTAAAGCAAATAGGCTGTGCACTGCAAGTGCACTTTAAGTGCACCTGCAAGTGCACTTGCTTTAGATCCGAGGGGAAGCTCTGAATTGAGGCGAAGCTCTGTTGATTTCTTTCATCCAATCATGTGCAAACAAAAATGTAGTTTTTTTAATTTTCCTGCATGTTACCTTCAGCTCTAGAGCAACTGCACTTGCAGTGCACTTTCAAGTGCACTTGCGGTACATAGCCTATTTGCCTTTAGTAAATCAACTCCACAGTGTCATTGGATTTTAAGAAGCCCAGAAATTTAAAGAAAAGAGGAAGAATTAATTGGAAAAGAAAAAATTTAAACAGGATGCAGCAACTTCACAGGAAAGCATTGGCCTTAGAGATGTTCCAAGGGAGCCCACAAAATATGACCCATAATACTTATCATCCGCAGCAAAGTCTTGAAGTTGACCAAATGGAATAAAAACATAACAGTTTGTTCTTTTCTGAAAAGGAAGATTGTTATGATGCAGAACATCACAGGAAATATACTCCTTATTTCACAGCAACTTCATGGTAATAGAGAACCAAAATTTGAATACCTTTGTTGTTGCAGCAAAGCATTGTCTTTTACTCTAAAACAGGTAGACTCAGCAGTAATACAGTATAATAGATCATTTATAAAAAGACATTTTTTTCAGGGTGCATCTCTTAGGCAGGTCATGCATTAGACAGCGGGTTGAATTAAAAAAAAAAGTGTTGATTCCCCCATCTACACATTTGAGGTGGAAGACAATAATCAGTGTAGCTGGCGACACTGATCATTCAGACAAAAAACTCAACAGGAAGGTTGTACAGAAATCGATCGATAGATCAACTTCTTTACAACCAGGGTACCCATACATGGATCGAAATTCGGACAATCCCTACCAGGGATGGACTGACAACTCATGGGGCCCCCGGACAATAGGGGATCATGGGGCCCCTGTGTCCTTGCCCAAACTCAAAAAAACCTATGAAAAAGGTACCAGGGGCATCTCATGGGGCCCCCTACCGACCCTGGGCCCTCGGGCAGTGCCCGAGTTTCCAAATGGTCAGTCCGCCCATGATCCCTACTAAATTGGCTGAATTTCAATCCATGTATGGCTGACTTTACACAGAGCAGTATCAGTCTCAACCCTTTTAAACCTGGTGCACACTATATTAATTTCAGCTACCTGACAGCCACCTCCTGCCTGGCATCGTTCAATTGTTAAAATTGTGTGAGTGGGTGGAATATTTTCAGCCAACCAATGGCTGAATCCAGTCAGATGCAGGCACTGCTTGGATATATTGACAGCTATCAGGGCTGGCTGTCGAAATACAATACTCACTGCGGGAGATTCTTCCATCAGCACTGTACTGTATATCTGGAGGAATCTGTTACATTATTTTAGTTCAGCCCGCATATGTGTATACCTAGCTTTAGCCTCTTCATAATGTAAATATATTTGGTCACTGTTACCTAAAGTTAGTGGTAGGCTGGCATTGGGCAAAATGGAACATTTTGGCCTTTCTTGGATTCTCAGACTGACAGTAATAGAAGATTTCACAAAATTAAAAAAAATGTCTTTTGAAAATGTGATGTTTTTTTTCTGGTGATGTATCAGCACACTAAAACGAATGTAGTAATTTTGAAGCAAAGTAAGAATAGATCTTTCACAAAAAGTAAGTAAAAATAGCAGAGTGATAGCACCAATACGTTGCATTGTTAACCCGATCTTTGGAGTGAATTTTCGTCCTGCCCAACAAATCTTGATTGAAAAATTGTCAGCCCCTACAACACCTGCTTTCAGTCAGATGGAGGCACTGTTTGGGTATTTTCAGAGCTAGCTGGGCCAACTGTGAACTGATAACTGCAGCAAGAGATTTGTCCGTCTGCATTGTGTGGCATGAAAGTAGAAATCCGTTAATTTTTCTTTTTCTTTTCAGCTTGCAAGTTGAATAGAAAAAAATCTATAAATGTATGGCCAGCTTTACATAGATCATTTTCCTTTAAAAAGGATATATTTAGATATAATTTTTACAGAATATTTTTTTTTAAACAGCAGTTAGAGACATAAAAAAGTGATCAAGAAGGAAATCACGTTCATGTGACTCATTCACTGCAGTTGGTCTTCCTCATTCCTTAAGCAGCTTTAATGTTGCTGCTTCCCATTAATAATGCAGTTCTGTGCTGACTAATTTGGATTCAGTGTAAAGCTGGCCATACACTAGTGGAGGTTCGGTAGAAATGTTTCATTTGATTTTCTAATTGTTATTGAGGTCAAATCGAAGTTTGCTTTCAACCATAACAGTGAGAAAATTTGAATTTAACAGTGATGTGGTCTTTTTAATTTCTGGAAATTGCATCCATTCCAAAGTTGACTGTTACAAACAAGAAGTAATTTCGAATGATATTTGTTAAGTCATTGAATGTACTGCGAATTTTCATATGAATGTTTGTACAAATACATTATCTATTTTACTTTATTACTGCTGATGATTCTACCTGGGTTCGAGGTTGTGCACCCAAACCCACACAGATGTCATTTAGGAGTAGAGGCTGTGTCGATACGGCTGCTGTGTCCCAATGGACAACAATGGGACTGCTGCCACAGGGATGCACTCAACACTGGCGCATCCCTTTATCAGCTAACATAACACTGCGAGGAGCATGATTGAAATTGCCCCTTGTGAACAAGTCCTAAATGTCATTGTCACAGACTTCTGAATAGTAGAGCATCTTTAGATTTTTTTTTTTTTATTAATTTTTTATTGCTAGGGATAGCAGGAACAATTTTTTGGCTCCAAGGTATATAATCAACCATACTTTCTTGCCATGCAGGAACTGAGGGAGTGTCTGTAGCTCGGTGTTGCTTAAGGCTTTTTCACAGGGCTCCAGCTGGCAAACAGTAGGGAAGGGGAAGGTGCTCAGCTATCATGTGAATCTGTTACTTTGTATTGAATAGACAAAGTATAATTTCGCTTTGAAGGCCTAATTGTGTCACATATCTTCGCTCATTTAACATTGGACCTTAACATATACCTGACAGTTAAACAATTATAGTACACTGGCTACATGACTAAAATGCAGACACCTAGAAATACCTTGATATAAGTTTAGATATTTTTTCTCTTCTTGAAGTTTTATTTGTTCACCTGTATTAGACAATTTAGGTGATTAGGACGCTGCGAATAGCTGCAATAATCAGAGATTCCTGCTGCGGCTCCCAGCAGCTAGGTGGGGCTGCAAGCCCTGTTCACTATAATGACAGGTCGCCAGCGGCCGCAGCAATTCGCTGCTGTGATTATCTACAAATATCTCTGCTGGACGCACTTTGTGTGCTTCCAGCAGTGATCACTACAGGTAATCATTGGCTATGCAGAGCTGTGGCCGTCAGCGACTGGTCATAGTGGATGGGGCTGGCGGCCACACCTATCCACTGAGAGCCACTGAGAACCACAGATGGAACTTCAGCTATACTTTGCATCAGTCTTAATTGCCGGTGTAAATGTAGCCCTAAAGCTGAATTCTGGGAGTTATACAAAATCTTCCTTTGCAGTCCACAGAGATAGCTGGTAAGAATGTAGCATAGGCAGAGAGCACAGGTTGTTATTAGCTGGCACGATCAACATGCATTATTTTGCACTTCTTAAATCTTTATGACAAAACATATATAATGGTATATTTAGTAGACCAAATAGGACCAAAAAGGGAAGTCTATTGTTTAGACCCATGAACCTTTTTTTCAGGCATGCCTCTGGTTTTGATTTTTAAAATATTGAATAGTAAACCAAGAATGCAAATTTTACAAAATGTAAGACATTTAATACTATGCATTATTATTATTAATGAACTTGCTCTGGTATGTGAAACCCATTGGGGTTGATCTACTGAAGGCAAACAGAGCGTGCAATTTGCAAATGCAGTTGCACTCATTTTCCCTAGAGCTTAGTGAATGTGGTGAAGCTTCACTTTGTAAAGAATACCTTATCAGGTGAAAACCATTTTTGCTTGCAAGTGATTGGATGATGGAAATCATCAGAGTTTCACTATATACACTAAGCTTCGGGATAATTGAGTGCAACTGCATTTGCAAAGTGTGTAGTCTACTTGCTTTTAAAACAAACCCATTGCGCGATGTAATTAGCCGAGAAGACGCTAAGTGCAGTGTCTTTTATTACAATTTTTGTGCAGAAAGTCAGCTGTTTTTGGTAACATAAAAGCAATGAGCATCAATATATTTTAAATAATTTCTGATATATTACATTTATTTAACTGAAAGTATTACATATAGTTCCTTTATATACAAGATATAATTTAGTAATTGCCCTTTAACAAACATACTAAATATGGCACTATAGTCGTGTGTTTAGTCATTGTCCAAGTTACTTTTACCTTTTGAACCAAATTATAAATCTCAAATATCACTTTTCAGTTCCAGAATTATATTGCCATCTGTTGCATCTCAACCATCATGTGAAAATACATCTTTTGATAGGCATGAAGGACATGCCCGTTCCAGTTATTGCTGCAAACTGCAGTCTTCCAGATTATTCAAAAAAAATTTACATGTTTCACAAATATTTTTTATATTTAGGATCAAAGGGAGCGTACATATTCTACATTGAAAACAAAATCAACATCTGCTTCCATCAATAATCTTCGACCTGGAACGGTTTATGTGTTTCAAATCCGAGCTTTCACTGCTGCTGGCTATGGAATGTACAGTCCTAGGCTTGATGTCACCACCCTGGAGGAGGCTACTGGTAACCTTTCAACTTTTTTCTACAGTATGTAGCAAGTTTACTTGTAAAATATCCATTCACAATAAAAAAAATAGTTTTTTCTAAGTTTACGTTTAATTACACTAATGTATGTGAGAAAGGTACATTGTGCTTCTGAATATAATTGGTTTGTGAAAGTTCTGTTTTGCCTTTGGACATGTTCTTACATGTGTGTGTGTGTGTATATACATATATATATATATATATATATATATATATATATATGTATATATGTATGTATATATGTTTATATATATGTGTGTATATATATATATAAAATTAATTTTTTACATGTTGTGTATGTGTGTGTGTATGCACTGGCAGTACTGCTTCGTCACAGTAAATGCTAAAGAGTTTATTTTATATATATTTATGAGATAAATGGCAATATATGTATTTTGTTTGTTAACAATGTTTTTTTTTAGTATATTTGTAAAGTAGCTCATTCATCAAACATTCACTTCAGGTGAATATTCCCAGGGTATTTTCCAATTACAGTGATTGATTTAGCTACCGGGAAAGTTTAGTGAATGTCACATTGACTGCTTTAAAAATATGCCCTTATGTTTCCTTAAGAAAAAAAATTGTTTTTACAGTTTTGGATAGAGTGGGGAAGGATTAGAACCCTTGTCATGTTTTTAATGCTATTCAAAGCTCATTCAGGTTTTTACTCACTTAGGGTTTGTTTACATTTGCAATTGGTGGCGGTAAAACCCCATGGTTGAGTTGCGATTTTATCACCCCTCAACTGCTTTTGCTCCAGAGGCAGCTGGGGGTGTACAGATGCCATGGCTGCAGGCAGGAATTATACCTCCTGTCACGTTCAGTGGGAAGTACCTCCAGCCGAGTTCAACCCATTCAGGTAAATGGGCCTATGCTACATGTGGTTGTCCACTATTTAGGGGTTTAAAGCTGGAAGTGAGGAGGTGACACAACACCTCCTCACTGCTTGTCTAATGCTCTCTGAGGAGCAATCCAAACTTGGAACACTCTTCAGAGAGCAAAGCAAAGTAAGCAAGGCCTTACTGTTTAGGTAACAGGAGTTTAACCTGGCAGGAAGTAAGGACAATGATGGGAAAAACTCCAACAGCAACACAGAAAGAAGCAAAATACTGTTTTTTGTTGTTTTTTGTTTTTTTTTTTTTGTTTTTTTCATCTAATAATGTAGAGCAAGGCTCATGCCCTTTTCAACTTGTTCTTGAGGTCTGTGTGTATTTTTAAAGATTGCCACTGTAATAGTAAGTCTGAGAAATGTTCTCCAATTGAGGGCCAGATAGCAGCATATGCCCCACAAGGGTTCTATTTCTTTTAGACTCTATTCAAAACAGAAAAAAAAATGGCTGAACATATACTTTAATTTCTGCATAACCAAGGTGTTTAAGTACTAATTTGGTTTGGACTGCAAACTTCAAAATCAAAATATTAGACTAATGACTTATGATGTTGTTACTAATGCAAGTATGATAGTGTTGTATATGTTAAAATGTTTTTAATGTTTTAAAATAATTCGTTTTTTCTCTTGTCGTATGTTTTTTTTCAGCTACCGCTGTAACCAGTGAGCAGAATCCTGTCATTATAATTGCAGTGGTTGCCGTAGCAGGCACTATTATTCTGGTCTTTATGGTTTTTGGCTTCATCATAGGGAGAAGGTAATTTTTTTTTTCACTCTTAAAGACATAAAATAATAGAGAAGAATAAACAAACTAAATTAAGAATAAAAATAAAATTTAAGTAACAGAGAGCCTGAATGCTGTTAAAACTTTAGACATTGCCACAGTTAGGTTTCACTGCTAGTTGATTGTCAGTATAATCCCTCTGTGAATAGAATGAAACAACATCCAAGGAAAAACTATATTTAGTAGGATCATAAATATAGTTACAGTATATGATGAATACATTTTTTTTTGTACGTCATACAGCATCTTATCAAATGTTCATCTTAGAACTCTCACTTTTAAATGTAATCATTCACATGTAGCCCAAATATGACCAAGGTCTTTTTAGTTAAAAACTCAGCTGATTGACCTTATCACCTTGGGGTTGATTTACTAAAGGCAAATATACTGTGCACTGCAAGTGCAGTTGCTCTAGATCTGAGGGGAAGCTCTGAAATGAGGAGAAGTGCTGCTGATTTCTATCATCCAAACGTGCAAGTAAAAATGCTGTTTTTTTTTCTTTACGTGAGATTGGGTATTGTTTGCAAAGGGAGGCTTTACCTCATTTACTAAGCTCTGGAGCAACTTAACTTGCAGTGTACAGTATATTTATCTTTAGTAAATCAACCCCCTTGTGTATGGCCCTTTATAAGATATCTATACCTTGTGATAGTTATGACTTAGATATTCTGGAGATCAGGAGCGGACTGACCATTTGGAAACTGCCCGAGGGCCCGGGGTCAGTAGGGGGCCCCATGAGATGCCCCTGGTACCTTTTTCATAGGCTTTTTTGAGTTTGGGCAAGGACACAGGGGCCCCATGATCTCCTATTGCCCGGGGGCCCCATGATTTGTCAGTCCGCCCCTGCTGGAGATTATCCAGAGTCTCCTATCTACTGTATTGCTAGAAAAGCCTGTTGACCAATTTTGAAAATCTAAATAACTCATGAAATCTCCCTCATAGCAGTGACCTGAGGTACTGTGAATAACTGTATCTTCAAATGCATGTTCAAAAGGCTTTGCCCATAGATGTATAGTTTGTGTACTTAGTAAAATAAAGAAAAAGATCTTGCTGGAAGCTGATGATTATGTAAAGGTCAGCTGCAATATAATGTTTGCATTACTATACTACTTGCACCACTAAGCGTCTAGAGCTACTGTCTTGTCTTGATAGAAGCACACACCTTTGGAATGCAATATACTGTATATAATTGAGTATACAGTCTATATAAAGTTTCATGAGGGGTATCTTCTAATAATATAATCTATTTTTTACCGTGTCTAGGCATTGTGGATATAGCAAAGCTGATCAGGAGGGAGATGAAGAACTTTACTTTCATTGTAAGTGTTTGCTTTCTTTATTTTCAAGAAACATCTACTTTGCTAATGTTATAAATTCGTAACAGTAATTAATCTTCTCCATGAGAAGAGTGATTTTAGTGTGTCAAGGGAACTCAGTAAATCATAGCTGAACCTTACTCTACTTAGCCCATATACATGTCCTCAAACAAATAGTCATATTGTTCATTTCTGTGATTATTACTTTCACACCATTTTAAAGACCTCCCATGAGATTCAGTAATTTCAAGGTCAGTGGTCAAGCTTCTGTAGTCTCTGCTTATAGCTGTTTTTTCACAGTCTCTTGTCAATCATCTTAATGATATGCAATCATTGCAACTTTGCTAAACATGGAGCTCTTTATGCAAACAATTAGCAAAAAAACATTTCTAATAAGCACTTGTAATATGATTTAGCTGCATATGTTAGAAAAACAAACAGGCCGAAACTTACTACCCAGAGTAGGGGATTAGCAAAATCTACAGTTTTTACCAGGCTGCATATGAGCAAAATGACATGCTCTTGGCCCAATTCTTTATTCTAGATTTAATGTGGATGGCTATTTGACTCACAATTGAGAAATATCCCAGGAAGAAGAAGCAATTATAAATAAGAGCAGAGACAATATCTGCAAGCATCAATCTTCTAAGACAAAATGAGGACATGGAAATTAGATGAAGAAGAACACAATTCATTTATATTTATGACAGAAATTAGAAAGTGCTGATACAGTAAGCTACTTTACCCATGTTCATGCCTTAATGATGGCAATCTTGTTTTAGATATTTACCCATTTGAATTTCTTCCTACAAGATTTTATAAGCCGTATGACATTTACAGTATGTGTACTGTACATTTATATTTAAATGTATAAAAGCACGACTGTTAAAGATCTTGTGGACTTACTTTTACACAAGTGAACGCCTTCACATTCAATAAAATACCTTTTAAGCACATCTGTTAGTATTTAATACCACTACCATCGGTACACAATCTAAATTCTTCTCTATACAGTATGCTTAAATCCCAAGTCAAAAAACTGTTTCATGCTTAGTGGGTGTCTCCTTAATGACATGCCCAAGTTTTCTTGGATGGGGGAAAGGGTTAGTGAATAAGTTTTTTTTTTTTTTTTTTTTTTTTTTTTTTAATTAAGGTAATTCATAGAAATTATTTCCTCCTCCCCCTCTTCACACGCACACACACGTACATACACACACATGTTCTATTCCAGGTACAACCTTGAAATTAAAGCCAAACGTAGACAGTTTGAATGTCGGTTCAGCATGGACTAATATAACTGCTAGCCATAGTCACTGTGTTCTCCCTGCACCCTGCCGGGAGAACACAACGGCTCCACAGATGGGATTTTCCCCATCAACACTGACTGTGTTGATGGGTGATTCAAGCATTTTTCTTGTCTATGGCCAACATAAAGTGTTACTAAACCCAAGATCCTGCATTCACTATATCAGGTCTCCCACAGTACACAGAACATGGAAGTGCAATTATTTTTGTAATATAAACTGATAAATACCTTTTCTCATCAGCAATTAGAACAATCTTGTGACTGCAGCTGAGCACTGGTTAAAGCTCGTAGGAGTTTTCTTTCTGCTCTAGGAGAATGCAAAACCCCTGACCTCTGTCTAGACAGTGCTGATTGGTCCTGTGCTGATCACATGCAACCTCCGAAGGACAAAAAAAAGCTCTCTAGCAATACAAACCAAACTGGGCATGTGCATAAGGGCAACAGGTTCAGTCTGCCTTATCAGTATGGACATTGATCCTGACTTCTCTGCCCCTCCTCTTGTTTAAAACAGCCTTTTTACACAATGTAGAGGATTAACCCCTTAAGTTTTACAGTGGGTATAACAAGCATGCTTTACCGCATATACAGACTGGTTTTACTGTTGTGGGTTTAGTAACACTTTAAGTCAAGAAATGAGGGAAAAACTTCAATGAGAATACAGATAGCAATAAAAAGTTGATTGGAGATGGAGTTCAAGCTTTCCCTACTCTAACAAAGAAAGTGTTTTATTGCTGCCTTGTTACTTGAAGGTTGTTCTAGTGACAATACTGTTGCTAGGAGTTGTACAAAGAAGCTTCCTCCTAATTAAGCTTCAGATAACAGTAAAAATCAGGCAGAGGTTGTAATCCTCTACTCTATCCAAAATGGAGAAAAAAAGATACATTACATGTATATATAACGTGCATCACTTAAAAAAAACCAAAAAAAAACCAACATATTAGTGTTGATTTAGACTGTGCCCTCTGCAGTTGCCCCAGAGGATAGTAAATGAGCAGAAGCTCTACTGACTTCTATCATCCAATCATGTGCAAGAAAACAATGCTGCTTTTTTTTTTAATTCTTCCATGTGATTGGATTTTCTTTGCAAAGTGATACTTTACCTCATTTGCTAAGCTCTGGAGCAATTGCACTTGCAGCCTCTTTGCCGTTAGAAAATCAACCCCATTGAATACATCCTAATCTATATTTGCTTTGATTGCTTGCTTGTAATGGAATTACATTCTAAAAATCATTTTTACGTAACATTTCTGTTAGTATTTTTTAATCTAAAATGCTTTCATATCACGTTAATCTGAGTTAAGTTAGGAAGCATTTTTGAATTGTGGCTTAGCTGTATTGCTGTTATCCTATGCATCCATGATTGCCAGTTTCACAGCTCTAAGCAAAGTATTCTTGGAAAGAACCAGATTTTATTTTTTTGCTGAACCAGTTTGTCAGCATGCATTGAAGGGAAGGTTTGTGATTAATTTAATCTGACTGCATCAGCAGCAACAGAACACAGTGGTCACCAGCTATTTACAGTTGGTTTTGTGTTATTGTTCTTTTGTATAAAGCAAATTTTCAGGAGTATGAATGCCTTTTTATTGATTTTATTCCTTGTGGAAAAAAGCATTAAACTTGGTTTAGTGAGGTCCACACTGTACCTTAATTTTCTATGCGCTTCCATCTTTCATTGAATCAAGCTCTTTTAAAAACAATAGCTCTGTTTACTAAAGCAATTGCAATTTACATTTTTATTTCCTCCTATGGTTTCCTACCAACAATGCTTTGAGATCCCAGCCAACACTATTTCATGTTGGTATGCCAGAGTAGCTCTCTCCTGTCAAAATGTTTTATGACAGCTTGAATAAAGAACCATCAGAGGCCCATTTGAGATGCACGAGGTTACTTGGAATCCAGGCCGCTTATCATGGAAAACGAGAGTGTGGCTCGTTCTCCATCTGCCTGCCTGAAATGACATTGTAGGAGGTTAACCTATTGTTTCCTATGCCCTCCCACTCTCTCTCCTTCATTCATCTATTTCAGACTCACTAACAGATATGGGCAAGGTGTTGATAGCAAAAAAATACAGACTAAGTGATTGAATTATGCAAATGAGAGCTGAAAGATAAATTAATTGCTGGCATTCCATTCAAACTGTTGCTCAACATTGTCAAAAATCTGATTTATTTAAATGAGAAGTCAGAGATGCTGGTGTCTCAAGAAATCGTTAATTTATTCAACTGTGCTTTCTTTTTATGCTATTGTATTCATTCTGGAAGTGTTAGGATACAATTAGATAGAATAATAAAACTGGTGAAAAAACATGACAAATATATAGAAATAAACAAAAACAATAAATGCGGTGGATTTCAGGAAGTTTATGAATGCATTCATATTCATGCAAACATTCATGGTGAACCTTTCTATGCTTTCATTCCTTACCCCTGTTATTCCATTAAATGATTCATTTGAAAATTGCCCTGTCAAAAAACAGAATTGAAAGTGAAACACTGTTTTGTTTTGGATATCAAATTTTTGACTTTAATCGCTGCTTGCATGTATAACGTGGTGTTGTGCATAAGAGGACCTTTTTCTATAGCAAACAACATTTGACCATGAATGTAAGATTTTTAGCTGTTTAAAAAGCTTACATGTCCTGTGATATTGGCAGGCATGTTCAGCTATGGGAAAAATTTTAGGGGTGGCTTTCTATTTCTGTATCAGCCTTTAGTTCAAGGAGTGGCTGTACAGAACATGAGCACCAGTGTCCCTCTATTACATATTAGCCAATTGTGTGTTTGTGAGAGTGTGTTGGGATGCCCTGTCTATGCATTGGAAATCAGAGACTGGAGTAAAGTTTTAACTTTTCCTGAAGGCACTTTAATATCACTCCAGCCACAATATTTTATTTGAATACGGGTTTGCAAGTTTTGTAACAAAAAAAAAGTTCCATTATCAAATGAAGTCTGAAGTACTGATTTTTAGACAAAGCTGATGGGCTGTTAAGATTTGTGGGTATTCTTTTGCTTTTAAAATGTAATAGCAATATGATTAGCAAGTTAATTGTATCAATTTCACATGTACCGAAAACCCTTGCTACAGTGCATTACTTACCTTGTTTTTTTAATTTGTAAATGAGCCCCATTACAGTTGCACTGGGCTTACTTAATGATGCTGCCTGTATTTTTTATGGTACATGCTTTTCAAATTTTAAATTGATTCACATAATCAAAGAGTATATGCACAATCTAGTTGGTGGTAACTACATTATCAAGTGATTGAGTTTCTACCTCACTTAGGAAATTGGAGTAGTGGAAATTAAGACATTAAAATGTATATTTTTGAATGATATCACAGCCAGGCAGCATCGTAAAAGTAATTTTCACTGCAGCTCTCAAATGTTACTGTAGCTGTTGGGTTACTCAACAAATAACACTGTGCTATATTAGTATGCTGAGATTTAACTTTCTTTCCTCCGGATCTTGTTTAATATGCATGTGTACACATACTGGTTATCATGCTGCGCTTGCACATTATCCTGATTCTTACATGTATTTGGCTTCATGAAAGAAATACTTTCTGCCTAGCAGCTCTCAGTAAAAATGACAATCCTAGATAGCTGCTCAGTGTGCATTCCTTCATCACCGTTCTGCTTTCTGACATCATTACAGTTAAATTTCCAGGCACCAAAACCTACATTGACCCTGAAACATACGAAGATCCAAATAGAGCTGTCCATCAATTTGCCAAGGAGTTAGATGCATCCTGTATAAAAATTGAGCGTGTGATTGGTTCAGGTAAGTCAGAGGTGTCTGTTTTCTTCAACATTTCCATTTAGCCAGGATGGAATATCAAACATAATATGACAGGCAAATAATTACAGCTCAAAAGTAAAACATTTTCTTTTTAACAGAATTTCTAAATGCAAAGTGGCTTATAAAATACAGAAATATGCTGTGCTTGTGAAAAGTCCTATTGTTTTGATGTGTGTGGTATGGAGTAGGTGTTAATATTATTTATATTTTGCTCTTTAAATGCATTAATAGAACAAATGACTGTTATTAAAAGATTCCACTCTTCTTATCATAAACTGATATACACCGACCAGTTTACAAACATATATGCAAAAAAAGGAACTAAAGGTCACCTGAAGGTTTTGCCTAACCAGTCAGGTTCTGGCTTTTATGCTTTAACATGTCTATTTCATTGCTGTCTACAGACAGCCCCTTTACGTTTGTTATCTTTAACCCATTTGGGTCACTGGTGAAGTCCATGTTGATAGTTTTCAATTTCATTATGCTTAGATCAAGTACATGTTAAAGAGATGAACAAGTGAGTAGGGATCATTTTATATTGTCAGGTTCATGTCAGTAAATCCCTAACAAAGTGATCCATTACAAATCATTGTATTGTCTTTTTCATGTCTAGAAATACCAATGCAGTATTTAGGTTTTCTGGATATTTCATTCAAGATCAAGGCTTGGAGATAGAGATCAATATACTACAATGAACAAACCAATATCTGACACAGCAACATAAAAATAATAAGATTTCTTGATTTTCTTGATTCCTTGACCTTGCCAGCAATATAGTTCTAGAAATCAGCAATATTTAATATTGTAATAAAAATATGAAAACAATTTTCATGTCATCCAAATAAAAACTACTCTTTACAATGACAATTTGGTCAAACTGTGCTCAAAATTGTTTCCAGCTAGTAATCCATTTCTATACAATGTAATAAGCTGTTTTCTGCTACCCAACATTCTGATGGTGGATGCCACAATAGCTTACATTTTAGGTTGATATTCAAAAACAGCTTAGTAAACATCTGCCTCTCTTGTGGTAGAGCTGTTGTGACCCTTCCTTGGTCTGATGTATCCCTTATATTGTGAAAGTCCCAGCATGGGAGCACTGCCAGTTGTGGCAGCAACTTCTGGCTTAATAACTCTGTAGTCTAATGGGTGAAATTGCAAGTCATATTACCTTTAAATTACCCATGGATATTAGACAAAGTTCATTCAGCACTTTCAATTTTAACAGATTCAAATGATAGTTATTTGGCCAGATCCCCATGGTGCACTTCTACAACAGACACATTTTATTGGTGGCTGAAAATGTCTAGCATATAACCTGCTGTTTTCCATGTCAGTACAGAGAAAAACCTATCACCATGATTCAGATAATATGAGTATATCATCTGAAGGAAATCTTGGTGGTTTGATCATTTCTTTAGGACTGACTATGGACATAGTTGTTTTTACAAAAGCAATCCTGCATATACATTATCAAAGTGAAATACTAAACGATGTCCAATTCATTTTAGCATTTTATACATGCCATATGGGAATGTCATCAGAATTCACCAATGTGTTTGTAGGGACATGTAATACACAACTCTGCGTAAAGGCCAAATTATAGCGCAAATCATAACAAGGATACATGGAGATAGCCGCACTATTCAAAAATGATAATTCACTATGCGAACACACTCTATACATATTATCAGTAGTGGCGCACATCTTTATTACTTAATATGCCATTTTTGACAGACACATACTTCTGCCGCCACAGGCAACAAAGTAATGAATGTTAAATGCCAAATTGCTTCCCAGCACACACATTTAGGTATAATTATATAGGACTAAGGAAGTTATCCAATGAACAACGCTATTTAGATAAATCCTACAGGTGAAAACAGCTAATCTCATTTCCTGACTTAATATATAATTGAACACAAGATTAAAAAACAAAAGCTTGTTGTCATTAGGGCAGAGATATTAAATATCAGGTTCACTATCAACTGACAGGATGCAATGCTTAATTCTGGCGGGATAGAATCGCTAAATTATACAGTGGGTATGTCATTTTGTGAAATCTGTGATAAGAGAGTTTCGTAACAACAACAGGCCTTAAGAGATTGTGTGACTTCATTGAAATGCCCTTTTGTTTATTGTCTGTCATTGCAAACCTGAGGCTTGGTACAAACAGCTTCAGTGTGATGGCTCCGTGAGGTAAACCTTAAATAACATACACAGCTTTCACAAACACAACCATGCTGGTGCACCAAAAATCAAGTGCATTTTTATTTTATTCCTCAGTAAAAATTTATGAGCACTAAAGGTATGGCAGTAAATCTTGTTTATTGCTGTTCTTTCATGGATGTTGTCTGTTTGCATTAGAAGACAGTAACAGGGCTTATTTACCATATTGGAATTTAATTGAATTATTCATACAATATCTTTGAGACTAAAATATAAATTTACACATCACTTGTAGGTTCCATAAAACTGTATTAGAAAACATCTTTTGGCCACAACAGTTTAAATATAGCCTACCACAGAACTTATATCATGCATTAAACCTCATTTATTTTACATCTAGCATTTGCTTGAAAAATAACAGATTTTACAATGTTCGAATTTTTTTAAATCAAAGAAGTATGCAAATTATGTAGATAATATTCACAGAAAAATGACTTTTTGATAACTAGCGATGGTATAATTATTAAACTAGTGTTCCGAAAGCTTGAGCTGGAAAGGGTGTACTAAGATGAATAGCTCAATACACACAAGCATTCAGAGAAGTATTAGCTTTGTGTCAAGCTGCACCTCCTAGAAATTAATGCGAATTAGGGTGTTTGGGGACTTCCTTCCCTGACACAGACAGGGTCCCTATGCAGGGTATGTTTAAACACCGGAGCCGTGGGGTAATTTCACATAGGTAATGAATGTTCTTTAGCTTCCAGCCCTTAATGACTCTAACCCCTAGCCACCTTTTACCTTCCGACATGATAAAGGATGTAATATTCCCTCATTTTCCATTTTTGCTGAACAATTATGCATCACCCCATTTTTTTCCCTTCTGACTTGGGATGATTGCTCTCTGCATGAATGCTTTTCTGTGCCTGGCTAACAAAATTATACAGCATGCAGGGAGACTTATGAGACCAAAGCAAAGTGATACAGATACATAGATGTTGATTTACTTTTTCATTTCTATATCTATGATTAGGTATTCAATGTGATAATTAACTTTCTTTTTTCACTTAGATAAGTGAACAATCTCTACTATTTTTTTTTTATTAAATCCCATCACCCCGATCATCAAAATACATTTAAAAAAATACAGCATACATACATTAATGCAGGTTTCTTCCAGTTTGTCATATGGTAAGTGGGGATTTTGTGGTGGGTGGTCCTCACTGCTTCTTGGATTAGTGCTCACGTTTTGACATTTTGAGTGTTGTTCTTTGCAGAACTCCACTTTGAGCCCAGACTGCATGTTGGCAAACCTCCAAAGGTGTGCCTAGGACATCCTGGGCTCATTGCAAATGGTTGAATGATTCTGGGTCTCATTCAACCCAGACGTGAAGCAGAGACTAGGGTGGAAGAGAACATGGAGGGCAGCGCTGAATCACAGAGAAGGTGATTAGTGTTTCCAATTTTAAACCGCACAGGAGACACAACCATTTTTTAAAAACGTACTTCTTGGAGTTTGACTTTAATGCAAGCTCACACACTATAGGGCATGGTTTCTGAACCAAAGCTCTGTGGAACCATAGGGTTCCTCCAGAGGTTTTCAGGAGTTCTTTGAACAATTATCAATTTTTGCCTCTCAGATAGATTCTCACTGACACTGTTGATCTTTTTAGCTATTAGTAATGGGGGGGAATTCTTTCAAATGACCATAAGCGTTAGGAGCATATTTCCCAGAGACAACCATGCTAATGTATTATGAGCTGTAGATATAGTAGTTATTAGCAGGGATTCCTGAGACCTGAAAGTTATTTCAAGGGTTCCTCTGTGTTGAAATTGTTGAGAAAGTCTGCTCTAGAGAGACACTATATTGCCAAAAGTATTGGGACACCCCTCCAAACTATTGGATTCAGGTGTTCCAATCACCTCCATGGCCACAGGTGTATAAAATTAAGCATCTAGGCATGAAGACTTCTACAAACATTTGTGAAAGAATGGGTCGCTCTCAGGAGCTCAGTAAATTTAAGCGTAGTACCATGATAGGTTGCCAACTGTGCAATAAGTCCATCCGTGAAATTTCATTGCTACTAAATATTCAACAGTTAACTGTTAGTGGTATAATAGCAGAATGGAAGCAACTGGGAACAACAGCAACTCAGCCATGAAGTAGTAGGCCACGTAAAATGACAGAGTGGGGTCAGCACATGCTAAAGCGCACAGTGCACTGAAGTCGCCAACTGTCTGCAGAGTCACTAGCTAAAGACCTCCAAACTTTATGTGGCCTTCAGATTAGTGCAACAACAGTGCATAGAGTGCTTGATGGAATGGGTTTCCATGGTCTAGCAGCTGCATCCAAGCCTTTACGTCACCAAGTGCAATGCAAAGCGTGGGATACAGTGGTGTAAATCACGCCGCTACTGGACTTTAGAGCAGTGGAGACATGTTCTCTGGAGTGACGAATCACACTTCTCTGTCTGGCAATCTGATGGACGTGTCTGGGTTTGGCGGTTGCCTGGAGAACGGATCTTGCCTGACTACATTGTGCCAAGTGTAAATTTTGGTGGAGGGGGATTATCATGTTTGGTTGAATTAGGGGGTTGGGCTTGGCCCCTTTGTGTCAGTGAAGGGAACTCTTAAGGCATCAGCATACCAAAACATTTTGGACAATTTCACGCTCCCAAATTTGTGTGAACAGTTTGGGGATGGCCCCTTCCTGTTCCAACATGACTGTGCATCATTGCACAAAGCAAGGTCCATAAAGACATGGATTACCAAGTTTGGGGTGGAGGAACTTGACTGGCCTGCACAGTCTTCAACCCTATAGAACACCTTTGGAATGAATTAGATCGGAGACTGCGAGCCAGGCCTTCTTGCCTGACATTAGTGCCTGGCCTCACAAATGCACTTCTGGAAGAATGGTCAAACATTCCCACAGACATACTCTTCCCAGAAGAATTGAGGCTGTTATAGCTGTAAAGGGTGGGACAACTAAATATTGAACCCTACTGACTAAGACGCCATTAAAGTTCATGTACCTGTAAAGGCAGGTGTCCCAATACTTTTGGCAATATAGTGTAGGTGGATCAGAAGACCAGTAACCGAATCAGTATTTTAAAAACGTAAATAAAAGTAAATCTAGTTATTCTTTGTTTTTTTCTTTGTAGGAGAATTTGGTGAAGTGTGTAGTGGCCGGCTAAAGCTTCCCGGAAAGAGAGATGTTGCCGTTGCTATAAAAACCCTAAAAGTTGGCTATACAGAAAAGCAAAGAAGAGACTTTTTGTGTGAAGCGAGTATAATGGGCCAGTTTGACCATCCAAATGTTGTTCATTTGGAAGGAGTGGTAACACGCGGTAAGCAAATCTCCCACTTGTGGCTTTGAGGTTTTACTACGCTTGAGTGGAATGTTTTCAGTCTTGCTGTAAATATTTATCATGTACAAATGGATGTTATTGAAATTACTAAACAAAGGTAGGCTTTCTCTTGGATTTATGTTACCCATGCTTGCTATATATTCTTCAGATAGAAAGAAAGCACATTTCAAAGTGCTATCTCCAGTTTATGTCGACTCTGATTATTTATATGTTCAAATTATTTCCTTGCTCTGCCCTGATGTGTTTAAAACTGCCTATCTTGTTACAATTTCTGCTACTCTTTAACTGGAAACTTTCAAGTCCAGAAAGATGTTTCTTATCAAAACCAGTTTCGTTCTTGGTTTGGTGAAGGTTTCACAAACATTTAACTCTTCATGTTTTTAGGAAAGCCGGTAATGATTGTAATTGAATACATGGAGAATGGAGCTCTAGATGCATTTTTAAGGGTGAGTGCTGTTCACATAATATTTAAGAATGAATGTTTAGTGTTTCATAAATATGCATAGTATATATGTTTACATTTAATTTAGCTTCAGCCGTATTGATTGGTACGTAATAAGAAACCCATTCCTTTAAATTAAACATCAGCGTCTGAAGCAGCCTAGTGGTCTAAGGTCTTATTTCCATGGCTGGCAAGGGAAAATGGACAGTCCCTTGTTGAATCTTAGTGATGTTTTATTCTTCCTGATATAGCCATTGCTTGGAAGGGTATACTAAAAGTTTTACTAATGTCAAGATAGTTAATTGTATATTGTTATATTTGTATACATTTTTGTTAAGTTTAGAATCCAATAAAGCAACGGTGTTCCATAGATCAGTAGTTTTGCTATTTCTCCCTTTTTTAAATAAAAAAATTCAGCATGAAACTGGTATTACAAACATTTAGAAAATTGCTTTTTGCATCCTGGACTACTTTTAGTACTGCTCAAGAGTTTTTAGAACTATAGTGTTTTAAAGCATTACTCTGCTTTTCAAACTGTTGCTGTTTTAGACCAGGGACATGAAATCATCAAGTTTATAAATACTATTACAAACATTTTCATTCTGTTATGCCCTTAAGGGGGTTTGAAATGTTCATTTTGTCCAGTAGTATTTAAAACTGTTCTCTGTAAATTAGACCCAGCTGTCTATAATTATTTATGATTATCTGCATAATGACTGCATAGACTCTTTCCATGAGTCTAATTTACTCCATAGCAAAAAGCAAAGTTTAAACAATTTATATTCGCAGCTTTAAATTATTTACAAAGTTGATTATTTTCCAGCCCTGTCATTTTAATATTACATTTGCTAGAAAGGTAGAGTATGACTTTAAAGTAGAAAGAAGCTATTCGGGGCTCTCTGGGAGGCAAGGGGTTCCATTACTGTAGGATACTACTCTCTAAGATAAAATGTGGAAGCAGATCTGGAGTGATTGTGCTCTGGGCTTTGTGACTGAATACTGAAAATGACAACAATTTTATTAATTTTCTTCTGCCCAACGTGCCTTCCTTTATTGTGAGGTAGCAGTTGTAAGTGCGGGAAGGAAATAATACGGAATATAATTTTTTTTTTTTTTTTTATTGAACATGTTTATTCTGCACATTTAAAATAGCCTTATACAGAAGTATCTGTCTGTTTCCTCATAGCTGTGTAGTCCATTAGCTAAGCCCTATATATCACAAGATGCAGCGCTATAAACTATATCATATATGCATGGATCAAAGAATCAGTCATGAGTGACTAAACAGTTGAAAGTTCATAAAATAGGTGACTTTAGTGCTCTCTTCTACTTTATATCCTCCTGATGGTCAGGCGTTTGTGCAGAATAGTGCTGAAGGGGTGCACACTCACCAGAACGCACAGATATATGAGCGTTTAGTATAGATTCCCCTTTAGGATCATCGACTGGACACGCTGTGATATTATGACAACCACCTTCCAGACCTCCTAGATGTTCCTGTATATTCCCTGGTTTAGGTGACCTGCGGACTTCTCCTTAGGATCAGCATACGATTCGTACCCCACAAAGAGATGAGTGGCAGAAATGATGGCTGTCACTACAACAGCATGAACGCCCCTGTGCTTAAACAGAAATTCAAAAGGTGCACATGTCTGGCAAATGACTGTATCAGTAGGTGTCACTCTGTCTGGTCGGGCTTTAGTGAAATAAAGCTCACAAGGAGCAAATATTCTTCCATTAGAGGTGTGATTTGTAAATGGAATGTTGCACCTGAAGTCGAACCGGAGTGAACCAGGTCTTTAGATCTAAAGCCCGACTAGACAGAGTGACACCTACTGATACAGTCATTTGCTAGACATGTGCACCTTTTGAATTTCTGTTTAAACACAGGGGCGTTCATGCTGTTGTAGTGACAGCCATCATTTCTGCCACTCATCTCTTTGTGGGGTACGAATCGTATGCTGATCCTAAGGAGAAGTCCGCAGGTCACCTAAACCAGGGAATATACAGGAACATCTAGGAGGTCTGGAAGGTGGTTGTCATAATATCACAGCGTGTCCAGTCGATGATCCTAAAGGGGAATCTATACTAAACGCTCATATATCTGTGCGTTCTGGTGAGTGTGCACCCCTTCAGCACTATTCTGCACAAACGCCTGACCATCAGGAGGATATAAAGTAGAAGAGAGCACTAAAGTCACCTATTTTATGAACTTTCAACTGTTTAGTCACTCATGACTGATTCTTTGATCCATGCATATATGATATAGTTTATAGCGCTGCATCTTGTGATATATATTGTTTTGAGGGTGATTGGTACCTTATGTTCAGCTGCTACTTTATAGATGCGCTCGTATTTATTCTTTTGATTTACATTAGCTAAGCCCTGTTGTGGATTTTAGAAGCACAGGAATCCACATTAGTATTAAAGGAAACTTTTCTCAAGAGAAATGTGCAGGCTATCATTGACAACTGTTGATGCTGTTTATGACCCCTGCTTATGAAATAACTAGTTGCCTGGCTGTCATAATGTCTCTCTGACTTCAGTGTTTTGAATTGGTGACGTAGAACAAGTATGCAGCTAAGGACGTCTGACTTTTTCCCTGACTGCATACTTGATACAAATTAGTATTAAAACCGGTAGATGAGTGTAACAGCAAGTCAACCAACATTTTCAGAAAAAGGTCAGCAGTGGCAGCCCTGTACTTTTGGGATGCAGGTTTACTTTAAACTGTTATCAGGAGTGGGTAGGGACACATCTCAAAGTTGCACTGTAGAATGATCGTGCTGCTTGCTCATTCCCTTGTAAGTCTCATGAAATGTTTCCTTACATCTTGCTTGAGACACTGTGGGAAAATACCTAGACTTATATCTAGTCAGTTAACTCTAAGCACTGGTTAACACCCACATGGAAGAAAAATATATTTGAAATACGGTATATTTTAAAAGTATTCTTCCCAAATATATTGCCAGATATTTGAAATACTACAATTTTGTCCATATTCAATATATTTCAAAATATATTTATATATATATATATATATATATATATATACTGCATGTTGAAATGCATTTTTATTACAAAATATATGAAAAATATTTTAGAAAATACATTTCAAATACACTGTATGTCTTTAAAAATACAAAACTACATTTTTGGAATGCATTTGCAAATATATATGTATATATATATATATATATATATATATATGTAGAAATATATGTTAACATGACTTTTTTATTTGTTAAAAAAAATCTGAAGAATATATTTAAAAAAATATATTTTGGAATTTCAGGTGTGACTTGCATGGACATCTGTGCATGATGTTGACATGTGACTTTGAAATCGTGCAACTTCAAGTGAAGTCACTTGATTTCAAAGTTGAATCTAGTGTGAACCCGAGCTGATACGCTTTGTGAGTCTGTTTTACAGTATATATTCACTCCTAATTGGTCATGTGTAGCCCTATCTGCTTTTTGTTGAGCCAGGGGCTGCATCACATCCATGACTGGTATTTTTTACTTGCAGATATCTTTCCACATCGATTTGATAAAGCTCCTGTGAGGTTTCATCATTGTTAGACAGTGTTCTTAAAACATCCACGGCTACAGCAGGAAGTGTTCCAATTATTTGTTTGTTTCAAACAAATGTCCAGTCAGTGAATTCAAAATGCTTAAATAACTAAACTTGAAAACAATATAGTTTTCTGTATCTTAAGTGTTTATTCCCCAAGCATAAGTGGGATAATATGTTCAGTCACGCTGACATGATAATTTTGTTATTGCTGGATTCTCACTTGCTTTGCTGTGACAAGTTTAATAAAACGTACAAACAAAATTGGAGTAACAGAATACCAAGACACTGGATGCAAGTTAATTTAAAGAGTGCTTTACTTTCATTGCAAATGTACTGGGATATTTTACCAGTCTAACATTTCCACCTAGAGATTAAGCGTTGTTTCATGGGTCAGTCATGTAATAATTTAACAAGGGATTAGTTAGTCTGCCAGTATTGGCCTGCAGTAGTCTTTGGGGGAGATTTACTTAAATTGGATTGTGCAAAATCTGGTGCAGCTGTACATGGTAGCCAATGAGCTTCTAACTATAGTTTGTTCAGTTAAGCTTTGACAATAAAACCTGGAAACTGATTGGTTTCTATGCAGAGCTGCACCAGATTGTGTAAACATGGTACCGCAGTAGTTGCCATTAAAATTAATAAATTCCCAAGAGCTTAACGCAGCTGGAACTTAGGTGCCTTTATATGCCTTTTTGCACCATTTGACGTTTTTCGGCCAAAATTTTCCTCTCCTGAATGCGATTCTTCTCCTAAAGGCTAGTAAAATCCTATGTGTGCATGGACACAGATGTTTATTGAGCTGAGTTCAGGGGCTTTGGCAAAAAACATGCCAAAAGCTCCTAAACTCACATTTAGGAGCAGCAGTGTACATGAGGCCTTAGATATTACACATTATTACTTATGTCACTGGAAATACGTTTCTTACTTTGATCTATATAAGGGTTCTGACATTTAAAAAAAAAAGATCTATAGAGAGTGCATCATTTTAAAAGTGTAGAAACACTATGCAGAGTTCCATACAGAGAAAATTATATCAGTTTGTAACTATCATTGGGAGGTGCATAAGGGAGGGGAAAATCATCAGAAGTTCACAAAACCCATAAAGTTCTCTCCATCCAGGGGTGGACTGACCATTTGGAAACTTGGACACTGCCCGAGGGCCCGGGGTCAGAAGGGGGCCCCATGAGATGCCCCTGCTACCTTTATCATAGGCTTTTTTGAGTTTGGGCAAGGACACAGGGGCCCCATGATCCCCTATTGCCCGGGGGCCCCATGAGTTGTCAGTCCGCCTCTGTCTCCATCTAACTTAATAACAATAGACTTATGTACATTTAGGAACACATGAAAGCTGCACAGCATGATCAATATACATGCAAAATGTAGTTCATATTTTAATCTATGGTATAAAAGTACAGCATTGGGCCATCTATATGTAGTGACTAACAAGGGCAAAGCTTAACTAGTGGTTACTTGAGGTGTGTATACACTGATACATCTAGTTAGATCGTAACTGTCTTGTTTCCCTAATGGAATAATTAGAGATAAAGGTATAAAAGATTACGGTAACTAAAATTTGGTTATTGAAGGAGAGACAAGGATAGCAGCAGTTCCATTCTCCAGCATGTCCGCTTCTGAACAACACAGGTGGTTAAATGGTAGTAACGATAAGATGGCAGCCTGACGTCAGACATATTAATCCAAATTATGAACAATTGCCTTTATTGACCAACAGCTACACAGACAAGACTGCTTATATTACACAGTTTTTTTGTCTAGTTTGAGAACCCATGATGGCACCAGACATATTTTAGAAGATTTAGTAGCTGTCCAGAAATGCAGCTCAACTGAGAATTTCCCTCAACATCGATCAGCCATAAATTTCTACAGAGGTCTAAAAGTTCCCACAAACTTCACAATGGTTGGGCAATATTGCCAGTGTTGGTAGGATAAGCTGAAAATAATCTAGTGGTTGTGAGTATCTTACAGTTGCCGTGTCCAAGCACTTCATTTTCAGCACTGCACAAAATACCCTTACAACTCTTATGGGGTTTAATTTTTGGAAAAAGGAAATAATAACCAGAAAGTGCACATTTATATTCATTTCAGTGTATTGCACCAACTTATTATTGCATATATACCAAACTAAGTTCTAATCATTTTCTGCTTTAGAAATCTTTGGAAATGTTTACTTCAGCTCCCAAAAGTAAACGTACAGGATCTACTCAGACTATGCCCTTTGTAAAAGTCCAAACATTAAATACCCCTGGATCAAATGCCCAGGTAATTACACATTCAGCCATTCAAAGCAGCACAACCATCCATAATATTCATAACTCCCATTTGTTTTAAAATTGTTCTATATGTAGGTGTTAAAGATGTTTTTATAATCTAAATGCATTTATGAGGGAAGATATAAGAATTACAGCTTAGGGATTCCTATTTCCAAATTGTCAGTGTCTAAATCCTGCATGCAGTTACATGGTTGTAAACATCAGGTAGTAATCGAAAATAGCCAATCCAGTCCAACTAATAGGGTCATGTCAGGTGAGGGATCTTGACACTAGCAACCATTCACTGGCAACAGACTGCCTACCCTTTTCTGTGAAGTCACTCCCTCACTAGCTGGACTAGTGAGACCAATTCTCTAGCAGCTCCCTCACCAAGTAAATTTGGGCCAGGAAGGGAGGAGCTTTATTCCTTTTTATGAGTGATTTTAATGCTGGTGATGCCAGTGGCAGAATTCCTCATCTGATATGGCCCAAGATCCATCAACCATGACTCTTTTACAAATCTAAAGCTACCCAGAGAATTCACCCTTTTGAAAATCATGTAACTGTTGTGTGTATCTTAAAATCCTAGAATATTTATTATCATGCTTGGCTTCCCCTGCCACTTAAAGTGTATATAAACCCTAAGAATGACCTTCTCTAATTTTCTACTTATTGATTTGTTAAATGTGCAATTGAAAATGTTTTGATATACAGTATCTGTTCAATAAGTTAAAGTCCATTAAGCTCCTATCCTTATGTATGAAGGTGATAATACTGCACTGAAATATCAAACATTATCAGACAACCAGTGTCTTTGTTAACTACAGTTTACATCCTTCCTATAGAGATGAGTAGAGGGGAAGATGTCCTGTAGTCGTAGCACACTTCCTGACCCTCACTGCTCTTTGATAGAGACAGGGGTTTATTTACTAAAGCTGGTTCACTCAGAATCTCATGCACTTTTGCATAGAAACTATTCAGTTTCAGGTTTTATTGCTAAAGCTTAACTGAACAGGCTGAGGTTAGAAGCAGATTGACTACCATGCACAGGTGCATGAGATTCTGAGTGAACCAGTTTTAGTAAATAAACCCCACTGTACAGTGATTGAGGATTGTCACCCTTCGACAGGAGGTATGTTACTGTCAGGATCACCAGGTGAAGCTAAAGAAAATAACTCATAAAATACAAAACAGTTCTATTCTTGGGTTTAGATACACTTTTAAATTATTTTGATCACTGCACAGAATAGTCTTACAGCTGCTATGTGAAGGTTAGTTTTTGGCAACAAGAATGTGCACATTTATAATAATTTCAAAGTATTGTACCAATATTTTTTTATTAGCTATATATCAAACTAAGCTCTGGTCATTTTCCACTTCAGAAATCTTTGGAAATGTTTACTTCACCTCCCAAAGGTAAACGTATAGGATCTACTCAGACAATGCCCTTTGTAAAAGTCCAAACACTAAACACCCCTGGATCAAATGCCCAGGTAATTACACATTCAGCCATTCAAACAGCACAGCCATCCATTTTATTCATAATTCCCATTCATTTTAAAACAATTACAGTCTGATCAAACATTCATCTGCGGTTCAACATCAGTGGGTACACTTTGTTTTCCAATACTGATATTGCAATGGGATATGTAGATTCAAAGTTTGACTGAGATTTGTTTTTTTTTACAGAAGCATGATGGACAGTTCACCGTCATACAGTTGGTGGGGATGCTGAGAGGGATAGCAGCTGGAATGAGATATTTGGCTGACATGGGATATGTACATCGCGATCTTGCTGCGCGAAACATTCTGGTCAACAGTAACCTTGTCTGCAAAGTGTCTGACTTTGGATTATCTCGAGTTATAGAAGATGATGCAGATGCAGTATACACAACAACAGTAATTTTACTTTTTATTTTCATTCCATGTTTGTTGTTAAAATGGAATACCAGGCAAACCGCTAAATACTCTGGACAAATTTATATGTTTACTGTAGTACCTGATGAAAGATTTCCAATTTTGGACAAGCATTCTTGTAATACATGTCAATCAAGATGATCAGTTTACTGCTTTCTAGATTACCTTTAGGGCTGTTTCACATTATTGCTGTGTGGTCAAAATGAATGGCACCCCAAATTCTTAGGACAATGCACCTGCACAGCTGCCAGCCGCAACACAGTACTATGCAATGTGGTACATTCAAACAAGGTAAAGTGCAAATTTGCTTTTGACAGCCCATTTAAAATTAAAGGGATGCCTTAAAATAATGCAGTCTAATATGCAATTTAACATTCTTAGACCTAAATGTTTTACTACACTGGAACATTACAAGACGGACTCACCAGAATTAGAAAGTCTTTGGTTGTTAAAACAGTGAACATTTGTGAGTTTACAAGTCTCTCCACTTGGCATTCAAAAAAAAATGTCTACGAAGAGACCAGCAAGAAGGATGCTGGTCTCATCACCTGTAGCATTGAAAATTAGAGGAGAGCAGCAGGCAACAGACAATGGGAAGTATTGAAGAGGGTTGGGTACCCACCATACTCATTCTGCTGATGAGGGAAGGATGCTTGAAAGCAGGTACATTCCTCATCTGCCTTTTTGTTTCCTTCATTGCGATCCAGCGGCTGACGAGTTCTTACCAGGAGCAAGGTTGCAAGTTTGAAATTATCCTAACCTTGAGGAAATTCCTCTTTTTCTTATTTTTAACTTTTTAAAAATGTTTATTTTTACTGTCACATGAGGACTGGATTTAGTCCCTATGTGAGAGAATTTGTGGGACCTCATCAGAGAGGCTTATGACTCTCTGGAGGTCCATGAAGTGATCATATAACCCTAAGGTAATCTTTTCACTTCCACTTGGGGACAGGATCACTTTGTGGAGACGTCATAGATCTAAATACATCCCTAAAGTATCCTCTTTATGCTCCATGTGGAGGTTGGAGAAAAACAGTCCTCCATTCAAAAACAGTGCTTCCATTCAACTGGTTTGGTAATGGGAAACTGAGCATGAACTGGGCATTGTAGAGACCTGTGGCTTCCATGTGCCGGGAACTCCTGGCACATGTGCAGACATACTTACAAGGTTGTTGTATCTTTTCACGTACCCTCTGTAAAACACTGCCTGGGATGTGTGACATGGCAATCCAAGGAAGCAGTAGGTGGCCTTTGTCACTTTCACTAACCCAGAAAGGATTAAGTGCTGCAACGAAATATACTGTACTGTAAAAAAACAAAAATGAAACTGTAAGAGGGAGGAGGAAAGGAACCAGAGTACCAAAGGTTGTTGAAAAGGGTGAGTTCCCATTTTAAGGGCATACTCCTTTGCACCCTTACACTGTAAGTTCTTTTTTTTTTATTTTTGTAGTACAATTACAAAACATGTTTCTATTCAGTTTACATGCACACAATGCCTTAAGGGAATTCTGTGGAGAGGCCATGCTGAAGCTGCCATTTTTACCTCTCCTGATGTCTAGCGTTCATGTTTACAATCTCTAAGGCACAGACCTGGTGCAATTATACATATGAGAAGTTCCAGATTCAATGGATATTAGTCTGGTATGGAACATGCACACTTACATAGGTCTCAACTGGAATCTTTTCAGAGTGTTGCTAAGCAGCTGCTGTTGGGTACTTATGAAGCGATCCTGCTGCCTCCTCAATGTGTTTTTTCTTTTCTCTTCTTCCGAACAGCATTTTTATTGGGGCTTCAGCCAAGCATTTGACAGGCCATGCTGCCTGTTAACTTGATATGTTGTATAAAATTTGCAGCAGGTGCATTGGGAAGCATTGCAGCTGCTGCACATGAACAGCTTCCTACAGCTGCTGTTTAGTCTTTAAGTTGGCACCCAGAGACCTAAGGGACAATGTCACATCTGCTGGATATCTGTAGAACAATGGAGTCTACATATCCTGTATTACTTAAATTCCAATAAAGTCACAGGAACAGATACTCAGCCAGACAGAGGCAGCCTAAAGATAAGCCAATTCCCCCATCCATACATTTGAGCTTAATGGAGGAATCCTTCCTGTAGTGTCTTTGTATTCTGACAGCAGGGAGACTTTGCCCCATCAAAATACACTGATCAGCACTGCCGGCTATAGCCTGAAGTGCTGATTATGTGGAGAAATTCTGACAGGGAGGTTGTACAGAAGTCAATTGGTAGATCAACTTCTGTACAACCTCCCTGCCCATACATGGTTTGAAATTTGGCTGGTCTTTGCTGAACCAGACAAATTTCGATACATATATGGCTGTACAAACAACTTAAATTTTGTATAGTTTTATCAGCACTTTCTGGTGTAGCAGTTGTGTGGAGTGTTTTAAAATGACTCCACAGTACATTTGACACAAGAGTTTGCCAGTGCACTCTATAATGTAGTAGATCTGGTCAGACACATCTCATCTTCTTTTCTGAAAGTCTTTGAGAGGACACCTTTGATGAGGAGTGTGACTGTTACTAATCTATGCCATCATACAACGCTGCATTGTAATTAATTGTGATATTTTTTTTTAGCATGTGCAGTTCACTGTCTTATCGAGGGCTTATGAAAACTTGCAAGGAACAGGGAACTGATGCCAATAACTTTCAGTTAAAATTGATACTATAGCATGTAATTGTTAATCACATTTGAGATGAGCATTACTGTCTGTAACAGTATTCCAGCTGAATAAGTACTGTAAATGGGTGTAGGTGGCTGCATGTGTGAAGCATCTTATTTCATCAGTTTAAGCTTTACGCTCAGTAGCCTTTATGTACTTTATATGTAATATAAAGTACATAAAGTGTGACAAATATAAAATAAATAGTAGCCCTCTTGCACTGGATTGATTGAATTGAGTTGGTATTTGTTTAACCAATAACTGTAATTTCCTTGTTTTAAATAGGGAGGAAAAATTCCAGTTAGATGGACAGCTCCAGAGGCAATTCAGTACCGCAAGTTTACATCAGCCAGCGATGTGTGGAGTTACGGAATTGTAATGTGGGAAGTAATGTCTTATGGAGAAAGGCCTTATTGGGACATGTCAAATCAGGATGTACGTTTTTTTCTTTACTGTACTGCACTAATTATAAGTATTTTCATTTTAGATTTGTTTCGATAAACTGTCAGATTGTTTTTGCTAAACAATATCATGCTATAGTGTTTATGTAAGAATTAAGCCATTTTAATTCTGTCAAATAAAGGCTTCTTACACATGACTGATTTTGAGCCAAGGATCACAAAGCTTGAAGAAGATATAAAAAATTAAAGTGATGAGACATTTTTTGCAGAGTGCAAAGTTGTTAACATCTGACAGGGCTCAATGTCAAAGATTTCATGGACTGTCAAAATATGTGCAAACAAATCCTTGGGGTTGAGAAAAAAAGAAATATTTACATTCCCCTGGATATTCAGTAAAGTTTTATATCTTTGACACCTTCTTCAAGCCGTACCAGCAAACATAAACATCTCTGACAAGAATATAAAGTGATTGTAAAGCTACAGCTGCTTAACATTCAAACAAGTGAATGGGAAGCTGTGTTTATCATTTATTGTTTAGCTTGCAGAGTTAGTAGACTTTTATCTGTATTTATCCTGGAGCTGGACATAAGCTGTGAAGTGATTCAATTGAAGCAGTCAATTCATAAGTCAGTTGATTCAGTCTTTTAAAAGTTTAATTTTAAGCATGTCTTATCTTGAGTGGTTTTTACAGTTGACAAGGTTGACTTCCAGGTTTTTGTTTTTTTTTTGTCTTTCGGTTTGCATGCTTTGACAAATGTCTCTAATATTGAATCCATGTTTTCTGGCAGAGTTAACGGGCATCTAATGTTGCTTTTTGAACATTGAAATCCTCATAGACTGTATTTATTAACCGCAGTATACTGCCACATTAGACAAGCAATCATTGGGCAAGCCATTATTGAAGAGTGTGCGAGCCATTTCTACAGCTTTCCACATCAAATAATATGCTGCTAGAAATCCCAGATGATTCTTTTAACATCACCTCTTCTGCTGCTACCGTTAATCCTGGTGCCATTCCATCTTACTTTATCGCAAGGAAAAAAGGTCACATATCCTGGCCTGTCAAAGCTTCATTTTTCATATAGCACTTTCTAGGGTATAGTTTGTAGCACAGAACGGAATTGTTGTATGTGCGCAATCAATGATTCTTTCATTTGTAAATGGTTAGTAATGGCTAAAAATAGTCCGTGTTTTTTTCTAGTCTTATTGAGATTGTTCTTGCTTTTTTATATGTGTGAGCTCTGGTTTTCAAATAGTATTATTAGCTCCCTATTTTAAGCAAGAACTAAGAAATAATCCTCTTCCTCTTACGGGAGGATATCATCATGTGGGGCAAGTGAGGCAGATGCATCAATGCAAATTAGGACAACACGCAACATTATTTTTGTTGTGTCTTTGTGAAAATCTTGCACTTGACCTTTTGGCCAGACGTGATTTCTCCTGCGTTCTAGGACCCAGGCGGGTGGCAAATGGAACCAGAACTGGTAAAAGCAACCACCAGTGCATAAAAGGTTGTGCAGCTCCAAACAAGGCTGGGGAAGCCCGATCAATACTGCAAAGTGAAACAAAAACGAGAAGCGCACCAACCTTGTGCATTACCTCAGTAACCAAAATTTATTAATTAGAAAATGGTACTCACAAACAGCGAATAAAATCAGGCATGTAAGTCCTCAAAGGGACTTCAAGGATAAGGAGCCAGTGCGAATCCCATCATGGGGGTAGACACTCAGTGCAACCGACGCATTTCGAAGGCCATACTTTCTTCATCAGAGCTCCCTTTGAGGACTTACATGCCTGATTTTATTCGCTGTTTGTGAGTACCATTTTCTAATGAATAAATTTTGGTTACTGAGGTAATGCTCAAGGTTGGTGCGCTACTTGACCTTTTGGGTCAGGCAGGGTGCTGCACAAATCTCAATGAAATGCAGCATAAAAACCTACAGGAACTGCAGAACCATCTTTTACACCAAGTATCAAGAAGTGATTGAGATGTACTTAGAATATGAGCATCACCTTTTGACACTAATATGGATGCAGCCTAGCTCAATATTCATATATTTGTTCAGTTTTCTACTCTTCGGGGTTCATTTACTAAAGGCGTAAAGTCTATTGAAGGAATTGTTCATTTTTTACAGTGATTGTTCAGATGAAAATTGACGTGAAGTTGTTTTTATTTAATCATTCAGTCATATACAAGTAAAAATCCTGTTCATCTCTCTAGGTGATTTTTGCAGATTTTTGGTAATTTCAAATTAAACACAGCTTCACCGTAATGCCTCCTAATGTACCTTTAAATGGGCTTTAATGCCAAGAAAGTGGTGTATCTTTTCAGTCATGTGATGGTTGTAATTAGCTCTCACAACAATCACATGATCGGGAGCCAATTCTGCTGGCTTACAATCAGGATCAGTCATGACCAAGAGCTACTGGTGAGCTTGGCCAGCGTGCTTGCAATGCTAGCAGTGACCATGCTGTCAGCCAACAACCTCAGCAAGCCATGGCCACATATGTGCAGTGTCCGGGCTTTAAAGCCCATTATTCCTGCCATCACAAATATGCGTTTCACAATCGGCAAGAGGTTAATTACTAGGCTCAAAGAGCTTTGTTTTGAATGAGCTGTGCTAAGTGAACATTTTTTGCTTGTTAGTAAATCACTGCTGAGTGTATTGTACCTAAACCTTTGCAATACAAAATACAATATAAAGTGAACATTTTTATAATATTGCTATCTAGTTATGAATACTTAATTTTTTATTTGATTTATTAATAAGGTATTTCACGTTACTGAATTGACGTTATGGTGAGAATTAATTAGAGTTTACCAGTCAAACCCAATTCTCTCTCATATGCTTGTTGGAAAACTCTTTTGTAGCCTAGCTTTCCTGCAAGTCAGTTTCAGACAATCATTCACTGCATGACATTCTGGAACATGAATACATCACTAGTATTTTATGAGAGCTTTGTAGCGCATTGTCAGTGACATGAATTACCTTATAACATCATTCTAACCTTTTACATGTCCTTTTGATTGATTCTCTCAATGCCTCTAACTCAAGGCTATAGGTTTTAATGAAGTTTTCAGCAATGCGTTTTAACTTAGTTACCACAGCAGTAAGGGTCGCTATCATGATACTAAAACTGAGTACAAAAGGCAGTAGAATGGAAGCATTTCATTGTGCTATAATAGAGTAGTCTGAATGCACTGTTCTGTTCTCTCTTCCTGCTGAACCAAAAAGCATTTGTACTTAACTGATGCACTGATAGTTATTCACAAACTATGCTAACTCATTGCTCTTAAGGAAAAACCTAGCCGATTTCCAATCTTCATTAAAGCATGACATAAAATATTAGTGTTTGGTTTGTTGGAACTATAGATAACTATAACTCTGGCAACCTGAACTTCTCTACAGAATGTTCACAGACAAAATAATAATGAGGTTATAAATACTAAGTTAGGGTGTATATTTAGTTACAATGCTGATACAACTAGTTGAAAAGTATGGGTAGCTCAGTGGCTAAGTGGTTAGCACTCTCATCTAGCAGCACTAGGGTCGTCGGTTTGAATCCTAACCCTAGCGTTGCCTGCATGGAGTTTACATGTTCTTCCTGTACCTGTGTGGGTTTCCTCCCACACTCCAAAGACATGCTGGCAGGTTAACCACTTCAGCCTCAGCAACGTATGTAAAAGGTTATAACTGGATGATAAAAAATTCCAAAAACAACCTCCTGCGATTAAATGGAATCCTATCCTTCAAAAGCTGCCGACACCAAACTTATACCCAAGTAAGTGAATGATCAATTAAAATAAATAGTGTAGCGCTAATAATACTAACAATTACGTGTTAAAATGCACAAACTCTATATACATCCCCTACATATATATATCCAAGGTGATAAATCAATACATAAATAATAAAATAATTGTGTCATACGTGAATTCCCTCACGGGGAATATTTTGTGAAAAAAGTGACAAACACACTCGTATTTGCACATTGTGAAACAATATGTATACTGGTGCACAAAATTAGTGAACAAATAATCAATTCAAAAAGTCCAAAATGATATAATAATAGTAATACGATAATTTGTGGTGATCCTCACACTTCACTCTTCATGCAAGAATATATAATGTGCCGTATAAATTTTGAAAAAAAACGTTTTTCTTTGTTTTTGTTATAAAAGTTTGCAAATAAATAATTGTTCTTCATAAATTTAGGCCAAGATGTATTCTGCTACATTTCTTTGGTGAAAATAACCCAAATTAGGATGTATTATTTAGTTTGTAGGAAAGTTATAGAGTTCACAAACTATTTGATATAGCTGAAAATTTATCAATGAAGTACTGACGGCCAATCTAATTTCTTGAGGTCCAAGAATGTCAGAACAGTACAGATATCCCCCAAATGACTTTTTGCAAAGTAGACAGTCCGACGTATTTCATAAGAGGCATGGCGAGTTTTTTGAAGTAATTTTTTGTCATAATTTTTCGGAAAATGACAAAATAAAAAAAATAATTTTCACTATTTTTTTTTTTTTACATACTGTCACCACTGCAGTACAGTGTCATCATATAACTGGCATGGTGGTGATCAGGGACACGTATGAAAAAAAAAATTTATTTTATTTTTTTTTTTTATTAGTTTTAATTTTTTATTACATTTTTTCTCTTTTTTTAAGATTTTTTTCATATTTCACTTTGATCAAAGTAGTATAATCTTACCATAGTAACATTGTACTATTTTGGGGAAGTGATCAGTATTTTTTTTTTACACAATTTGCTAATAGCAAAGAATTACTTTGCTATAAGCAAGCATTTACCTGAATTACATCAATTCATTCAGTGTTTCTTTTTTTGTGCTTAGCTGTGATTTGGCCACGGCTAATCACATGACACAGCTGGGCTGTGATTGGCCCAGCTTGTGCATGTGATTGCTGTGACATTCACAGCTAGACACACTAGTATACAATGGATGGCATGAAAGGAAGCCATTTGTTGTATACAAATGTCATGTGACCTGCTGTGATTGGTCACAGCAGGTCACATGGTACTTGAAACGGTTCGGTACACAGATCTGTCATCGGCCATGTCCGAGGTACACGGCCGGTGACAGATCGTGCCGCAGAGCGGCCTTGTGGGCAGGTGCACTGCGCATACCTGAAAGTACGCCATATGGGGTCCACCCGGAGGGATGAGCTGCTCACCATCTGGCTATAGGCCAGGCAGCAACTGGTTAAGTAACGTAGTATGTTACCATTCCACGAGCATGCACAATTTAAAAGTGTGATATGATAGGTATCTATTTACTCGGAATTACATCATGTTATATATTTTACAAAACAATTGGGTATTATATTGTGTTTTTCTGTATAAAAATTAAAGTGTATTTTCTCAAAAAAGGCAGTTATTTTCCCCCCGAAAAAAGCAAAAACTGCTGCACAAATACCATGTGACATAAAAAACTGCTATACCCAATCATTTATTCTTTACCGCCTGCTTAAAAAATAAATAATGTTTGAGGGTTCTAAGTAATTTCCTAGCAAAAAATGCTAATTTTTACTTGTATGAGAGGAATGTCAGAATTGGCTGGGGAGCTGAAGTGGTTAATTGACTTCAGTCTAATTTGTCCCTAGTATGTACAGTGCCTTGAAAAAGTATCCATACCCCTTTAAATTTTCCACATTTTTGTCATGTTACAACCAACAATTTTAATATATTTTATTGGGTTTTTCTGTGATAGACCAACACAAAATGGCACATAATTGTTAAGTGGAAGGAAAATGACAAATGGTTTTCAAAATTTTTTACAAATAAATATCTGAAAAGTGTGGCGTGCATTTGTATTCAGCCCCCTTTACTCTGATACCCCTAACTAAAATCTAACGGAACCAATTGCCTTCCGAAGTCACCTAATTAGTAAATTAGAGTCCACCTGTGTGTAATTTAATCTCAGTACCAATACAGCTGTTCTGTGAATCCCTCAGAGGTTTGAGAGAACATTAGTGAACAAACAGCATCATGAAGGCCAAGGAACACATCAGACAGGTCAAGGATAAAGTTTAAAGCAGGGTTAGGTTATAAAAAAAAAATTTCATGGAAGACTGTTCAATCCATCATCTGAAAATGGGAAGAGTATGGCACAACTGCAAACCTACCAAGACATGGCTGTCCACCTCAACTGACAGGCCGGGCAAAGATTCATTAATCAGAGAAACAGCCAAGAGGCCCATGGTAACTCTGGAGGAGCTGTAGAGGTCCATAGGACAACTATTAGTTGTGCAGTCCACAACTTTGGCCTTTGTGAAGGAGTACAAGAAGAAAGCCATTGTTGAAAGAAAGCCATAAGAAGTCCCATTTTCAGTTTGCAAGACGCCATGTGGGGACACAGCAAACATGTGGAATAAGGTGTTCTGGTCAGATGAGACCAAAATTTAAATTATGGCCCAAAATCAAAACTTTATATGTGGTGGAAAACTAACACCACACATCACCCTGAACACACCAACCCCACTGTGAAACATGGTGATGGCAGCATCACGTTTTGGGGATGATTTTCTTCAGCTGGGACAGCAAAGCTGGTCAGAGTTAATTGGAAGATGAATGGAGCCAAATTCAGGTCAATCTTAGAAGAAAACCTGGTAGAGTCTGCAAAAGACTTGAGATTGGGGCGGAGGTACACCTTCCAGCAGGACAACGACCTTAAACATACAGCTAGAGCTACAATGGAATGGTTTAGACCAAAGCATATTCATGGGTTAGAATGGCAGTCAAAGTTCAGACCTAAATCCAATTGAGAATGAGGGACAAGACTTGAAAATTTCTGTTCAAAGATGCTCTCTATCCATTCTGCCAGAGCTTGAGCTATTTTGCAAAGAAGAATGGGCAAAAATGTAACTTTCTAAATGTGCAAAGCCAGTAGAGACATACCCAAAAAGACTTGCAGCTGTAATTGCAGCAAAAGGTGGTTCTACAAAGTATTGACTCAAGGGGGCTGAATACAAATGCATGCCACACTTTATACTCTAAGATATTTTAAAATTTTGAAAACCATTTATAATTTTCCTTCCACTTCACAATTATTTGTGTTGGTCTATCACATAAAATCCAAATAAAATACATTTACGTTTTTGGTTGTAACATGACAAAATGTGGAAAATTTCAAGGGGTATGAATACTTTTTCAAGGCACTGTATATGTTTTGAGCTAGGGACCATAGATTGTAAGCTCCTTGAGGGCAGGGACTAATGTGAATGTGCAATATATATGTAAAGTGCTGTGTAAATTGACAGTGTTATATAAGTACCTCTAATAAATAAATGTATGTAAATAACTGCTGTAGCAAAAGCATGTTTTATTAGGTGCTGTCTTCTTGACTGTGGTTTCCACAAAATGGCACTGTTGTTTTCATCCCCTGCCCATACCTGTCATAAATTAGGTAAAGAGGTGCAGGGACAGTGACATATCTTTTATGGAGCAGTATGTCTTTGGCTTCATCCCCTGTTCACCTAAAGTATGTTTAGGGAAGACAGGGAAGACATGAGAAGGGCAGGGCCCTTGTGTCAAAGCTGAAGAGACTATGACATCATGGTCCAATGGCTGTGAAAAACAGGATTTCTGCTTCTGTTTCAATGTATTTTTTTAATTGTTCCTCTTGGCTGTTATAACTTTACTGGCACTTTAGGAGGTAAGGTGTCCCAAATGTATCTGCTTTCTGCCTTGTATGCTATCTGTTTGTTCACCTTGCACATTGCACAGAATATAGAAACATTGCTTTTTAATTGCTATTCATTGTATCAGGGGCGGACTGACCATTTGAGCATTCGGGCACTGCCAGAGGGCCCGGGGTCAGTAGGGGGCCCCATGAAATGCCCCTGGTACCTTTTTTATAGGCTTTTTATGGGTGTGGGCAAGGACACAGGGGCCCCATGATCCCCTATTGCCCGGGGGCCCCATGAATTGTCAGTCCGCCCCTGCATTGTATTGTTCTGTCATATTCTGTTCGTGCCTCTGGTATGCTAATTAAACAAAAAAGAGGGCTGTCAAGGATTTATGTAGATGGATACCAGCAGAGGTCTGCAGATTTTAGTTACTCCTCTTATAAATACAGTTTAAATGTCTGGTTATATTTCTGGACAGGCCCTAATTATATAAAATGCATTAGAAAAAGTAGAGTTGTATTTTAAGAATAATGGATAAGGTATTTGGTCAGATATACAGTTGCTAGGTTACAAATGTTGGAAAAAAAGACATATATTCATTAAATTCAACCTTTAAAATATTTGATTTCCTCTGAAACAAATCTCTAGTGACATCAAAAGTTACGTATTTTTCCCAGGCTTTGCTGCCTTCTCATAGGGCTCTACCATTGTATCCATGATAAGTATTGAGTGGTTAATGAGTATCCAGCACCAGTATAAATCTGTCTTGTGACTTTTGCTGTTACATGCAGTTTACTTAAAGTGGTAATAAACCCAAAAGCAAACGTTTATTATATTGCAGTTTACCAATCCTTAGATGTGATGATTGCATTAGGTTTCTTTTTTTATGCTTGCTTTCTTCTATTTTCATCTGTGATCTGGCCAGCAAGTCTGTTGTTTTTCAAAAGAACAAGGTCCCTTGCCAGATGTATCAGTTACAGTGATGAGACAAACCATTTAATGCTGGCAGGGGTGCTTACAATGCTAAGTTATATTTATGTAAAACCTTTATCCCAAAAGGAAAAAAAAACCTTTTTGCTGTAACGGCCTATAAAATGTTAGCAGTGGTTTGGCTTCAGTTTGTTTATTGTATTTAAATCTGCTAGTCCAGATGACAATCCCCTTCCCATGACTGACAATGCTGCTTTCCTAAGGTATCCTGTACTCATTCATCCAGACTAGGGGCTCTCTAATACATGATGTGGATTACTGGCCTGATCACCAGGTGAAAACAGAGGGGGAAAAGCCTAAAAAAAACCTAATACAGCCACCAGATACAATATATATACATTTTTGGGTTTTTGTTAAAGAATTCTTTAACGATCATTATCGGCAGTAATACTGGTGGGCTTCAGCAGTGATGGCCAATGAGACCTTATATGTGAATAAACTATATGCACACAGTAATTCATGATTCATCAATTTGTTAGGTATGCTACAATGCTAAAACATAATTGATGTTTATATAGTTTTATATCTGTTCAATTATTAGGTCATTAAAGCTATTGAAGAAGGTTACCGGTTACCAGCACCAATGGACTGTCCTGCTGGTCTTCATCAACTGATGTTAGATTGTTGGCAGAAGGAACGTGGGGAAAGGCCCAAATTTGAACAAATTGTTGGTATTCTTGACAAAATGATTCGCAATCCCAACAGTTTGAAAACTCCAATGAACACGTGTAACAGGTAAAAGTTGTTGAAATATCTATACACAAAGTTTATAAATATATTGTGTTTTCTAAATATATACATTTACTGTGCAACAGTTTTAGGCAGGTATGAATGCTGTAAATTAGGAATGCTTTCATAAATAGAAGTGTTAATAGTTTATTTTTACCAATTAACAAAATGGAAAGTAAATGAATAGAAGATAAATCCAATCAGTATTTGGTGTGACCTTTTGCCTCCAAAACAGCATCAATTCTTCTAGGTACACTTGCACACAGTTTTTGAAGGAACTTGGCAGGTAGATTGTTCCAAACATCTTGGAGAACTACCCACAGATCTTCTGTGGATGTAGGCTGCCTCCAATCCTTCTGTCTCTTCATGTAATCCCAGACAGACTCCATGATGCTAAGAGGGCTCTGTGGGAGCCAAACCTTCAATTCCAGGACTCCTTGTTCTTCTTTATGCTGAAATTAGTTCTTAATTACCCTGGCTGTATGTTTGGGTCTTTGTCCTGCTATAAAACAAAATAAAGGGAAAGAAACCCTAAAATAGAGGTAACTATTGTGATCCAAGTAGTCTGACTAAGTAACAAATTTTATTGCAGAACCATGAAAAAATCAACAAAATGAAAAAGATTTTTCAGCACAAAAATATACACCTCCACCCATCACCATTAAAAGTTTGGCAACGTTGTCAATTAAAACCAGAGTCCATAATGAAGGTGACTTAAGAGCATCTTACCTGATATCATTAACCTCTGCTCAAAAACTGAGCATGAAAAGATAAAACCATGTATCAACTGGAAAAGAGGAAAATGATAGGACCTCCTTTGCAACTCTGTGTAAACCTATCTCAAATAAATGTAAAACAGCTAATATAATGTATCCAAACAGTAGTTGTGAAGCATAGGGAAAAATTGGCCGGAGCAGGATGAAAGGCTGGGACACGCAGCTGTTTGCTGATAAAAGTATCAAGCCAACACATATATTATGGCATTTAGCTTAGCCCATATGCAGCGCAGTACATTGATTTTATGATATAGAGCACATACATAAGATGTCCCTTAAATCCAATATGAGATAAAGACCATCCTGATAATCTGGAGGTGTCACACTCTCAACAATATGGACCCAGATGTAGAAGACTAAGGAGAGACTTGATAAGGTCATGTCCGCACAATGGCATTCTAATTGCAAGTTCACTCAGAGCCACACGCTGAAAGTAGTTGAGGCTTAATGCTGCCTCCCTGTGAACATGGAGCAACTCCTAGACAGTTTACACAGTATTTGTCACCTGTCAGATGTAGACTTCTGGCATAACAGGGTCCATGTCTCCAACTTATGTGCAGATAGCCTCTGTGACCCTGGGTCTGGGTCCATATTGTTGAGATTGTGACACCTCCAAATTATCAGCCGGACCGTCTTTATCTCATATTGGGTTTAAGGGACATTCTTATGTATGTGCTCTTTCTCATAAAAGCCATTTACTGCTCTGCATAAGCTAACTGCCATAATATGTGTTGGCTTGATACCAGGGGTGGACTGACAACTCATGGGGCCCCCGGGCAATAGGGGATCATGGGGCCCCTGTGTCCTTGCCCAAACTCAAAAAAATACTTCCATCAGCAAACAGCTGCGTGTCAAGTGCTACTACCCAGCCTTTCATCCTGCTCTGTCCATTCGCAATATTTCCCTTTGCTTCACAGTTACTATTTGGATACATTATATTAGCTGTTTTGCATATATGTGAGATAGGTTTACACAGTGTTGCAAAGGAGCTGATATCCTCAGCATTATGTCCTATCATTTTCTTCCTTTCAATTTGATAAATTGTTTAATATTTTTATGCTCAGTTTTTGAACAGAGGTTCATAATATAAGACATGATATAGCTGAAGGTCAGACATCAGTCTTAAGTCACCTTCAGCCTGGAATCTTTGGTTTTATTGACAACATTTTCAAACTCTTAATGGTGATGGGTGGAGGTGTATATTTTTGTACTGAAAAATCTTTTTAATTTTGTTGATTTTTTCATGGTTCTTCAATAAAATTTGTTACTTAGTCAAACTACTTGGATCACGATTGTTACCTCTTTTTTAGGGTCTCTTTCCCTTTTATTTTGTTTTATAGTTATATTTTGGTACTGTGACCCACACCCTATTTTGTTGTAGTAGCAGACTTTAACTTTGCTCCCTGTTCATTTTTGGGGTTCTGCTGGGTTTCCTGCATTACCCTAAGAATATTTTATTGATATAATTTGTTGTCCTGCTGCAGAATTAATTTGGGGTCAATAAAACACATCCCTGATGGTGTGTAGTGTGATGGATAAATATCTGCCTGTCTTTCTCAGCATTGAGGACACCATTGATCCTGACCAAATATCCAACTTCTTTTCAGAAATGCAGCCCCAAACTTGCAAGGAACCTTCACCAAGTTTCACTGTTGCCTACACGCACTCATTATTGTACTGCTCTTCAGCAATTTGGCGAACAAACTGCCTCCTGCTACAGCCAAATATTTCAAATTTTGACTCTTCAGTCCAGAGCACCTGCTGCCATTTTTCTGCACCACAGTTCCAATGTTTTTGTACATAGTTGAGTCACTTAGCCTTCTTTCCACATCAGATGTATGGCTTTTTGGCCGCAGTTGCCCCATGAAGACTGCTTCTGGCTAGGTTTCTCTGGATAGTAGATGGGTGTAGCTAGGTTTTACTGGCTTCTGTTAGTTCTGTGCTGATGGCACTACTGGACAACTTCTGATGTCGAAAGGAAGAAAACATGATGTGTCTTTCAACTGCTGCATTAAGTTTACTTGGCCGATCACTGTGTCTATGTTTCTCAACGTTATCCGTTTCTTTGTGCTTCTTCAAAAGAGCTTGAACTGCGCATGTTGAAATCCCAGTCTACTTTGAAATTTTTGCCTGGGAGAGACCTTGCTGATGCAGTATAACTACCTTGTGTTGCTGTGCTTAGTCTTGCCATGATGTATGACCAGTGACATGAAAGTCTTCGACAACCTCACTTTAGTAGCAGAGTTTGGCTGTTCCTCACCCAGTTTTAAGCCTCCTGCACAGCTGTTTCTGTTTGAGCTAATGGCTGTTTTTCAACCTATGTGAATTTGATGATCAATAGCACCTGCTTGGTATAATTGTATAATCATACAACTGACTCCAATCATACCATATTCCTGACTTTTTGCAAGTGTAAGAATTGATGCTGGGTTGAAGCCAAAGGGTAGTCACACTGAATATTGATTTGATTTAGATTTTTCTTCTGTTCGCTCTTTGCATTTTGTAAATTGATAAAAAAATATATATACAGTCATGGCCGAAATTGTTGGCACCCTTGATATTTCTCCAGGAAATCATGTATTTCTCACGAAACGTATTGCATTAACACATGTTTTGCTATACACATGTTTATTCCCTTTGTGTGTATTGGGACAAAACAAAAAAAGGGAGGAAAGAAAGCAAATTCGACATAATGTCACACAAACCTCCAAAAATGGGCTGGACAAAAGTATTGGCACCCTTTCACAACTGCGGATAAATAAGAATGTTACAAGCATGTGATGCTCCTGTAAACTCACCTGGGGCAAGTAACAGGTGTGGGCAATATAGAAATCACACCTGAAAGCAGATAAAAAGGAGAGACGTTCACTTAACCTTTGCATTGTGTGTCTGTCTGTGCCACACTAAGCATGGACAACAGAAAGAGGAGACGAGAACTGTCTGAGGACCTGAGAACCAAAATTGTGGCAAAATATCAACAATCTCAAGGTTACAAGTCCATCTCCAGAGAACTAGATTTGCCTTTGTCCACAGTGCGCAACATTATCAAGAAGTTTGCAACCCATGGCACTGTAGCTAATCTCCCTGGTCGTGGACGGATGAGGAAAATTGATGAAAGATTGCAACGCAGAATAGTCCGGATGGTGGATAAGCAGCCCCAAACATGTTCCAAAGACATTCAAGCTGTCCTGCAGGCTCAGGGAGCATCAGTGTCAGCGCGAACTATCCGTCGACATTTAAATGAAATGAAACGCTATGGCAGGAGACCCAGGAGGACCCCACTGCTGACACAGAGACATAAAAAAGCAAGACTACAGTTTGCCAAAATGTACTTGAGTAAGCCAAAAGCCTTCTGGGAAAACGTCTTGTGGACAGATGAGACCAAGATAGAGCTTTTCGGTAAAGCACATCATTCTACTGTTTACCGAAAACGGAATGAGGCCTACAAAGAACAAAACACAGTACCTACGGTAAAATATGGTGGAGGTTCAATGATGTTTTGGGGTTGTTTTGCTGCCTCTGGCACTGGGTGCCTTGACTGTGTGCAAGGCATCATGAAATCTGAGGATTACCAAAGGATTTTGGGTCGCACTGTAGGGCCCAGTGTCAGAAAGCTGGGTTTGCGTCCAAGATCCTGGGTCTTCCAGCAGGACAATGACCCCAAACATACGTCAAAAAGCACTCAGAAATGGATGGCAAAGAAGCGCTGGAGAGTTCTGAAGTGGCCAGCAATGAGCCCAGATCTAAATCCCATTGAACACCTGTGGAGAGATCTTAAAATTGCTGTTGGGAAAAGGTGTCCTTCCAATAAGAGAGACCTGGAGCTGTTTGCAAAGGAAGAGTGGTCCAAAATTCCGGGTGAGAGGTGTCAGAAGCTTATTGATGGTTATAGGAAGCGACTGATTTCAGTTATGTTTTCCAAAGGGTGTGCAACCAAATATTAAGTTAAGGGTGCCAATACTTTTGTCCAGCCCATTTTTGGGGTTTTGTGTGACATTATGTCATATTTGCTTTTCTGCCTCTGTTTTATATTTGTTCCAATACATACAAAGGGAATAAACATGTGTATAGCAAAACATGTGTTAATGCAATACCTTTTTTGTGTGAAATACTTGATTTTCAGGAAAAATATCAAGGGTGCCAACAATTTCGGCCATGACTGTATATATATTTTTAAAAGAATCCTTACTTTACAATATTTCTTCACACCTGCTTAAAATGTTTGCACAGTACTGTGTGTCAAAAAAAGGTAAAAAAAAAAGTTGAGAAACACTAGCTTAAGGGATGGATGATTGCTGGGTTCATGTACATCTACATGTGCTCATGTAAACCTGCAGCGTAAGCATAACAATCATTATCCTAGCTCTTGGTCTGTGCTCCTTTGCTTTTCCTTTTAGTAAAACCAAGCTCATTGCATCAATCTACTTGCTTTTCACCTTTTTATATATTTTGTAGGAATAATAAAAGTGTTCCTTAACTATCAATATGTAGCCACACAAGGATTCTAGGACTTTTATCATGTCCTGCTACAACGTGTTCTGCATAGTTGACAATACATGTAATTATAGATATACCTGTGTGGACTTCAGCCATGTAATATATATGCCTGAAAAGCCTCTACTCTCTTTACAACTGCATGGCAATTGACATATGTTTCTTCTTTATCCCTCGCCTTATACAAGTTCCGTGTAAATATTTAAATAGCTATAATATGGTAATCCATTTTTTTGCAGTAGAGTTTACTGATTCTACTCACTCGGCAAAAGTCCCTTTCCATTTGTTTATGTTTCTCCTGAATAGTGGTGGACAGACAGCTTGAGCCAGGATGATATCGATAGCAGCTTTTTTTATTGCTTATGTTAGTTACAGGTCAGTGAGAGATCACAGACTTCTAATAAACCACTGGGGTCTAGAACCTGAGAGAGAAAAGACTGAGTGTAGTGTAGTTGCTTGGCATCAGTAGTAAAACTGTTTAACTTATTAAAGCTTCATTTATCTAGAACTATATGCATTACAAATTGGTTGTTCTGGCCCCTTTGCATACACTTCTTTTCCCTGCTAATGCAGCTGATGCCTTTAGACACAGGTCCTCAAGTGCTTACAGTCTGTGTTTATCAGCATGCTAAATGAAAGCAGTACTGTGAATGAAACACAGGTTAGAGCAGCTTCATATCTCACTGGGGATAAAGTGCATGTTAAAACCAGGGGTGGACTGACCATTCGAGCTCTCGGGCACTGCCAGAGGGCCCGGGGTCAGTAGGGGGCCCCATGAAATGCCCCTGGTACCTTTTTATAGGCTTTTTTGGGTGTGCTTTGAGTGTGGGCAAGCACACAGGGGCCCCATGATCCCCTATTGCCCGGGGGCCCCATGAGTTGTCAGTCCGCCGCTGGTTAAAACCCATTGCTTCTATGAACTATGTACTGTCTGCTTTAGAGGCTGCATTTATAATAGTTACAGGCATCCAGTAGGCACATGTGAACACGTGTCTAAAAGTGTGTGCAGCTCTGGGCATGAAGATGTGCTTGTAAAGGACTATTAACTCTGATCAAGATACAATGCTTAGTCAAAGCACAAGGTTTCATTGTAATTATTTTCTAAAAGCAATCATTGTGTGCTGTATTTTTGTGGAAGTATAGAGTATTTGAATGCTGCTAGACTGTTTATTTCACAGCAATCTTCCCATAAGATTATATGTGCATTAAATGTATTTTATGCATCTTATTGACCAGCAAACAATTCCAGATGCCTTGAGACTGCTCCTAGGTGCTGTCATCTTGGATGTGATGGCAGCGACCACTGCAGACTTAGAGCTGCCACTCAAACAAGTGATCATATTCACCTTCACTCCTCCCCTGGCAGCTACATAAATTATTATGTAGGAAGGGGAGAGATTGGACAGACAGTGTGACAGTAATAAGACACTGCCAGAAGAGAGTATGGCTATGATGGGGACTGGACTAGGGTATTAACTTTTGCTGAATTAGTCAAAATTTCTTTAAATGTTAAAGCCACATTGCAAGCGAATACAAAAAAAAACTATTTATGGAAATGATAAACACTGCAAGTAAGCAATAATCTAAAAAAAATCCTCATAGAATATAATCCATGAACAAAAATGTAGCTCCGCCCTGTCCACAAACCCCTTGTTACCCCCCCCCCTTCCCCCACTGCATGTTGCCATATTGCCTTTTACACATGGTAGGGAAGTCAACAGCAGACTGTCCAATCACATCCCATTTTAAAAGGTACTTCTGGTCTTCTGTTACAATTGTCACTGTTTCTTTTATTTCTGTGGCCAGTAAAGTGGCTGTAGATGGAGTTGAGGACATTTGACATTTAAAAAAATGTGAAAATGTACATACCAATAACAAGTTCATTTTTTTTATATAAATATATATTCGTTTTCAATCAAAAATAGTTAACATTTTCTTCATAAAAAGATCATTATATTCCTCGTAATTTATTTAATTCCCACAACCCTAAAACCCTCCTAAACTCCTCCCCCACCCACACCCATCCTCGTAACCCCCCTCCCCCCTCCCGCCCACTCTGCCTTTTCTTATCTAATCTGAGAGAGAAAGAGAGAGAAAAAAAAAAAAAACACAAAAAGAAAAAGAAAAATTATCCTTTTCTTTCTAAAACTCATTTCTAGTATACCTTATTCGTTTCAAGAAGTATAAATCAAGTATATTTCACTTTCTATCTAAATTCTTCCCATTTTCCCCATTTTTTATAGTACTTCTCCATGCCATCTATATGTGTATAATAAAGTCTTTCCATCTCACATAACTGATTCATTCTGATAAACCAATCTTCTTCCGTCGGCACCTCCCTTTTTTTCCAAAACCTAGGGATCAAGCTTTTAGCTGCACTCAAAAAATACCAAATCCCTGAATCCTTATATGATCTCACTGTAAGTTCAGAGATATGAAGAAGACATAATTCTGGATCCAATCTAATATCGATCTTAGTAATTTTCCTCATTAAATGTACGATTTTCCCCCAGAACACCTGTATCTTTGAGCATTCCCACCATATGTGATATAGTGTACCCACTTCTCCACAACCTCTCCAACATAGTGGAGAGTTCTCCCCATTCATCTTGTGCTCTACAATCGGTGCAATGTGCCATCTAACTAAACACTTATAATTTAATTCTACTTCTCTCATACTAATATTTTCGTGAGTTAATCTAAACATTTTCCTCTGCTGTTCATCATCTATCTCCCTACCCATATCTTTTCCCCATTTCTCTACATAAGTTAACTTTGTGTCAGTGTCTAGTGCCGTTAAAATTCTATATATTTTAGCAACTCCGTGTCTCCCATCTCCCCGTGTATCTAATAAACTTTCAAATAAATTCCACTCCTTTCTAATTCTCACCTGTTTTGGAAGACTCTCAAAAAAGTGTTTTAATTGGTGATATCGGACCTCGTCCATTCTGCTAAAAACCTCTCCCTTTAATTTCTCCATCTCTCTATAAGATCCAAGATCCCCACCCACCATTATATCTCTCAGTTGTGTGTCCTGTTTAATAATCCAATTCCCTGTGATGTCTTCCTTCCCAGGTACAAAGTAATCTGTATTTTTAAGTGGCATTAACTGTGAGTTGAAAACCCAACCCTTTTGTCTGAATAACATATCCCAGACTTTTAAAACAATAAAAGTGTACACACTTGTGTTAACGTCTAGACCTCTATAATGTGTAGGAATCCATATAATTCTATGTAGATTGGACCCACTCAATATATTTTCAATTTTAACCCAACTTTTCCCTGGGTTATGAGTCCAATCAAAAATTCTCGCAATCAAGACCGCTTTATAATATCTCTTAAAATCTGGGAGCCCTCGGCCTCCTTTCTCTTTAATTCTAGTCAGCGTTTCATAGCGTACCCTCGGTTTTTTCTTCCTCCATATATACCCCAACAACATTTTCCTTAGTGTCCTGAAAAAAACCTCTGGGAGTTTAATTGGAATCATTTGAAACTTATATAAAACTTTGGGCAAGATTATCTTTTTTATCAAATTTATACGGCCCATCCAAGACGGGTTTCCAGTTCCCAGCCTCTTTAATTCCTCTTTTATCTCGTTTAAAAGTGAAATATAATTAATCTTATACATATTATTATTTGAAGCAGACAATTTTACCCCAAGATACTTTAATTCTTTCTCTCTCCACACAAAGGGGAATTCTTCTTGTATTTTTTCTTTTTCACTATTTTTAAGATTTATATTTAAAATTTCAGATTTTGTTGGATTAATTTTCAAGTTTGATATTTCCCCATACTCCTTCAGTATTTTCATTAAGTTTGGTAGAGAAATACGAGGGTCTCCAACGTAAAACAACAGATCGTCCGCGTAAGCCGCTACCTTATGTTCTCTGTCACCTATCTTTATTCCTTTTATATTGATATTCTTTCTTATCATCGACAACAATGGCTCCAAGGACAAAACAAACAACAATGGGGATAGGGGACATCCCTGTCTTGTTCCATTTGACATCCTGAAGAGCTTCGATCTTCCTCCATTTACCATGACAGTGGCTGTGGGGCCTTTATATAAATTACCAATCCACTTCCTAATTCTATCCCCCAGCCCTATCTCCACCAAGGTGTCCATCATGAAACTCCAGTTCACTCTATCAAATGCTTTCTCTGCGTCAATTGACAATAATATTACTGGGGTCTTCCCTTTTTTTCCTTCTTGTATAAGCAACAATGATCTTAATCCGTTGTCTCTACCCTCTCTTCCCGGGACGAACCCCACTTGATCCCTTCTGGCAACATGACCTTAAGCCTGTTTGCCAGAACTTTTGCAAACAATTTAGTGTCGACATTCAACAGCGCAATAGGTCTGTAACTTGCACACTGAGAAGGGTCTTTATCTTCCTTGTGAATTAAAACTATATTGGCCTGTAAGGACTCTCCCCTAATTTCCAACTCATCTCCCAGAGCGTTCATGTATGTCTTCAATCTGGGTATTAGTAACTCTTTATATTTTTTATAGTATTTAACAGTAAACCCATCTGGACCCGGGCTTTTCCCCGCCGCTGTCTCCTTCAGTGCTATTTCTATTTCTTCTAACATAATTTCTGAGTCCAAGGATTTCAGTTGGATGTTACTTAAAGTTTTAAAAAGCAGCTTAACAAGTTCATTTAAGCTGTATGTTTCATGGAAAAAGAAAAAAAGTGCCTTTGAAACTGTAGAATATGGAAAAAAAGTTATTTATAGAATCAAAAATATATACATTTTGATATCAATCTATTACATTCCCTTCACAACCAAAATTACACCGCTGGCTGAACAAAGGTGTATGTTCTTTATTTAGCACTGTTTTATTTCTTTATCATACATTAGGGGACACCGGGTTGATTCTGATTCAAGAGGGTTATACTTCAGCTTAAAGGAGATTGGACACTAGCAAACAAGTTGTAGCCAGCCAGATATAACCCCTCACATTTCCATCATGCTCATAGTTTTTTTCCATTAGTGACTTATGTTAATCCTTACATTAATGATGTATTTCTAAAACTGAGCAATCCTTAAAGAGGCAGTGTAGTGCCTAAAGTCTGCATTATTACAGATTATTTATATGAGCTACTTCTACTCATTTTATACATTTTATTTATTTCAGGTACTTATATAGCGCCGTCAATTTACGCAGGGCTTTACATATATATTGTACATTCACATCAGTCCCTAACCCTCAAGGGGTGTACAATCTAAGGTCCCTAAGTCACATTCATACATACACATACTAGGGACAATTTAGACAGGAGCCAATTAACCTACCAGCATGTCTTTGGAGTGTAGGAGGAAACCGGAGGGAGTACCCGGAGGAAACCCATGCAGGCACAGGGAGAACATGCAAACTCCAGGCAGGTGGTGCCGTGGCTTGGATTTGAACCAACAACCCTAGTACTGCCAGGCGGAAGTGCTAACCATTTAGCCACTGTGCTGCCCATTTTGAACGGGGTTAGAAAAATTGGGTGGATAATGTATAATTATATTCATTCTATAATTGCTAATAGGCGCTATTGAACTAAAGATTAAATCTATAATCATAGCATACACTTTCATTTTATAACATCAACAATAATTATTTTTGACAGACAATCCAATATAAGCTTCGTGTGAGTTCTGCCTGTCTGCTGACTATCAATTTCCACAACGTCCTGGATTCCCTCTGTGCATTGCAGCTGCTGTTTGCTTTCAGTTTCTAAGGACTACATATCTCATGGTACCTTGCTGCCTGCAAGCTGTGATTCCTGCACTGACTCTTTAGTTCAGAAGCCAGGCTCTGTAAAATGTGTGAAACAGCAGTGCCTACTCACAGGGCATAGTTAAAATGTGCATAGTTGCCAACATTAAAAAAAAAAAAAAATTTAGGGCCATTTTTTTTCCTGTAAGACCAGAAAGACAGTGTAGCCAGAGCAGTATGTTAATTAGGGGTGGGACATTCATTCATGGGTGTGACGCTGCGCCAGCAAATGGGTGTGGCTTAAATTACGCTAAATGTTGGGCGTGGCTTAAAGGGGTGTAGTTAAACAAAGTCTGAGATTCTCTTAACCCCCCCCCCCCCATGCTCTCTACCCCAATATCCCAAAGAAACAAATAAACACAATCATAGGCGTATCTAAAAAAAACTTAATATAAACATAAAGAACTGCTTCACACTCACTGATTGGTTGCTAGAGGTTACAGCACATTATTACAGCTTATTGATTGGTTTCTAGAGGTTACTGTAGTTAGTAGAGGACTGTGGTCTGATATTGCAGGCATAGTACAGGAGTTGGTCAGGGACTGCAGGAGTAGTGCAGGAGTTTGTCTGAGACTGCAGGCATAGTACAGGACTATGGTCTGAGACTGCAGGCACAGTACAGGACTATTGTCTGAGACTGGACTATGGTCTGAGACTGCAGGCATAGTACAGGACTATTGTCTGAGACTGCAGGCGTAGTACAGGACTATGGTCTGAGACTGAAGGCATAGTACAGGACTATGGTCTGAGACTGCAGGCGTAGTACAGGAGTTGGTCAGGGACTGCAGACATAGTATAGGAGTTGGTCAGGGACTGCAGGCATAGTACAGGAGTTGGTCAGAGACTGCAGGCATGGTAAAGGAGATGGTCAGAGACTGCATACATGGGATGGTCAAAGATTGCGTACCTGGCACAAGAGATGATCAGAAACTACGTACATGGCACATGGGATGGTCAGAGACTGCATACATGGCACAAGAGATGGTCAGAGACTGCATACATGGCACAAGAGATGGTCAGAGACTGCATACATGGCACAAGAGATGGTCAGAGACTGCAGACATGGCACAAGGGAGGGTCAGAGACTGCAGACATGGCACAAGGAATGGCCAGAGACTGTGTACCACGGCACAAGGGATGGACAGAGACTGCGGACACGATGCAAGGGATGGACAGAGACTGCGGACGCGGCGCAAGGGATGGACGGAGACTGCGGACATGGCGCAAGGGATGGACAGAGACTGTGGACACGGCGGGAGTAATGGACAGAGACTGCGGACACGGCGCAAGGGATGGACAGAGACTGCGGACATGGCGCAAGGGATGGGTAGAGACTGCGGACACGGCGCAAGGGATGGGTAGAGACTGCGGACACGGCACAAGGGATGGACAGAGACTGCGGACATGGCGCAAGGGATGGGTAGAGACTGCGGACACGGCGTAAGGGATGGACAGAGACTGTGGACACGGCAGAAGTAATGGACAGAGACTGTGGACATGGCACAAAGGATGGACAGAGACAGCAGACACAATGCCTAAAATTTACAAACTGTCCCTAAACATATAAACAGTTGGCAACCCTGCATGCACACTTACTACATTTACACATGCTACATATACATACGTCCCACCACCACAGCACTTCCCTTCATTGCTCACTCTGCCCTAGGTAAAAGGAGGAGCCGGGCACGATTATCTGCGAGGCTGGTCACTCCCCCTCCCACCCACTCATGGTGCCAAGCCTCACTGGGAGTCTTCAGTCAGAGGACCTGGACAGAGCTGCTGGGTGAGGAGGGAAAGGGGAGGAGGAGTGATCCGTCTTCTCGTTTCTCTGTTCAGAAGCACAAGAATTGTGGCACCGGCCGTCCGGGATAGGGGACACACAATCAGGGAATATTTCCTATTTTCGAGATGGAGCCCAGGACGAAGACCAGTTGTGATAGGGCTTTAAAATTTGTGACCGTCCCGGACAATCCGTGACAGTTGGCAACTATGTATGTGTCACATTATTCAGGGTAGTAAATGTGTGAGATTCTTCAAAAAGTTAATTTTCATAGCTTCAAGATTGTTTAGATTTATAGAAGTAGGTTACAAATAATTGAAATACTACATGGAAATTAGTATATTGTTTTAAATCTTAGCTATAGAGACATTTTAAGTCCTGTTCCTCATCAGTGGTATCAAGGACTGCATTGTGCTTTTAACATATATATATATATATATATATATATATATATATATATATATATATAAAGAGAGAGAGAAAGAGAGAGAGCGTAGGTCCATCAAATTAAATAACAAACGTGCTATACATACCTGCTGTGTGCAGTGGCTTTGCACAGAGCAGCGTAGATCCTCCTCTTCCCGGGTCCCCCGCAGGCTCTCCTGGCTCCTCCCTCCTGTTGGGTTCCCCCACAGCAAGCACGGATTCTCACACGAAGCCGTGGCTTGGCCTCACCCCCTCTCTCTCCTCATTGGCTGACTGGCTGTGATTGACAGCAGCCAATGGCTTCCGTCCGCAGTCTCAGCCAATGACTGCTGAGGCTGTCATGCACATCGCTAAAATGCGATGAGGCTCAGGTAAGTATTGAGGGGGCTGGGAGAACTGCTGCACACAGAATGCATGAAGGTAAAAAACCTTCAGCCTGTACAACCACTTAAGCTAAGCCTTAGGCTAGGTTCACACCTAAGTGTTTTGCGATGTATTTTGCATTATGAAGAAATGCACTACAGTCCATTTAACATGATTTCCTATGGAGGAAGTTTGCATCTCCGCATTTTCAACCTGTGCAATTTTTGGAAAGGGTCAGGGATTTTTTTCAATGCAAAATGGTGTGCTTTGGTTCAATAGACTTAAATGGAATTGCTGCAGAAACACATGTAGTGCATATTAATGTGTTTTTGATGCATCTCCATTTTTAAACTGCCCAGCAACAAGTTGGCCAACCCCCCCCCCCCCCATTTAAATGGAAAAAACTTGTCAAAAACGTGCCTGCGAAATACACCACAAAAGGCACTGCAGGGGAGAATCAAACGCAAACTGCATAGGTGTGAACTGAGCCTTAGGTAGAATGTGAGTTGATTTCTTTTTACACATCACACATGTTCAATCACACATACATATTTGAATAACAATGTTTAAAAGATATTCATATGTTTAACCAGCTATTTGGTTTGGAAATATTCTAAAAGCTAAGATATTCTGAGCCAAATCCTTAATATATCAGCCTAATCTACCATTTACTATTAGCACCTTAGGTACAGTCACCAATCAGGGCATGCATCTACTGGATTCAGATGTTGAAAACATAACTTTACAGACTGGTCAATTTTAAAATAAAGAAGGGACTGAATTTTATTTTGCCTTTTTATCCTAAATACTTAAATATTTCAGTCCTACAAAGTTGCCTAAAAGCACATTTAATTTCTAAGTATAGGATTTACATATTCTCACAAAGTGTATAATGTGTGTATTATGTACTATGTGTATCCTGTGCAGCTAGCTAACATTACAATATAAAATTTGTAACACACAAACTCTTAAAATAATAGTATCTATACTTTTTCATTTTCTTTACTAAGCTGGGATAAGCAATATTTATACTTGCTGGGTCCAAAGTTTAATGGTAAGAAATATCACCATCAAGTAAATAGTTATACACGTTAAATAGGTAAATTTGCCAGCAAAAAAATAATTCTAATACCATTCGCTAAACAGTAATGATTGCTGAGGAAAAGCAGTCATGTCCATGAGAACTGTTAAAAAATGTAAGAATAGTGTGTGTCTACAACATCTATTTGAGAGTGGTTAGGTTGGTTTCTTTGTAGACTCCTGGGTTTGATTTACAGCAGGTATGCAGTATGCATGGTGTGCATGTTTGTATTTCCTCTGTTCCTCCATGTACTACAGTTTGCTTCCACAGGTCACAAATATACTGGGAGCTTGGCTTCCACCCAAATCTATATCATCTAAAAGATTAGCAGTTCTTTCTGTGCAAAGAAAGAAAGTGCACATATTCAATCCAGCAGCTTCTAATTTTAAAACAATAACTTATGTTTTCATTAAACTGAAGTGCCTTTTCAAATATAAACACGTAAGAGTGAAGATTTACACATTTTCTGATCAATAATGTTTGTATTTTTGAAGAAATCTTTAACTGAACTTAAAGTGGTATTAAAAATAAAAACAGAAATGTGTTAAATTGAAGCTCACAAATTCCTAGATGTGGGAGCTGCATTAGTTTTATTTTTTTAGGCTTTTTTCCTTTATTTTCACCTGGTCATTCAGCCAGTAGTCTGTTATTTTTCAACTTTGTTTAACAAAACACGTAGCAATTTGAGGGTAGAGATAAACCATGGAACACTGACAGAGGTAATTACAATGGTCAGCTTTTATTAAATTATGTAAAACCTTTATCCCCCCAAAAAATAAACATTTTCTATAACTGCTTATAAAGTGTTAGCTGGAGTTCAGCTTCAATGTGTAATGCAAGTCCATCTAAATCTGCTAGTTTAACACTACCCTCCCCAGACTGACAATGATGCTGTCCAAAGGTGTCTACCATTTCATCCAGAATGCAGACACCCTAAAGCCAGCTATATATAGTTCGAAATTCAGCCAGTTCAGCAGGGACTGGCTAAATTTTGATCCATATATGGACACTTTGGTTGTACAAAAGAGGATCTACTGATTGACTTCTGTACAACCACCCTGTTGGGTTTTCCCCATTTGAACAGGACAGTCTATAGCTGGCAGCGCTCATCAGTGTAGGCAGGGCAGTCTCCCTGCTGTCAGAATACAATGACACAGCAGGGAGAATTCCCCCATTGATATCGAATATATGGATGGGGGAATCAAGTCTTTTTTTTTTTTTCCTTTCATCAGTCTGCTGCAAAATTTCTCTATTGGCTGCTTAAGACAAGAAGTGTGTTACTGGCTGGATCACCAGGTGCAATAAAGAAAAAAAAGCATAATGCAGCCACCACATCTAAGGATTAGTAAGTTGAAATCTATTATATTTTTGTTTTTGGGTTAATACCACTTTAATATTGCAAGCAGCATAAACTGTAGAATATATTTATCATCTTCTTATTTTAGCAAATTTAATATTACATTCCTGCAGTTGTTTAAGCCAGTGATCTCCAAACTGCAACCTGAGGGCTGAATGCAACCCTTTTCTAGCCTTCATCTGGCCCTTGGTTCACTGTTCCTCCCACTGATTTTAGGCACTATTCTTCCCACTGACACCAACGATAGGGCACTATTCCTCCTAGTAATGCCCATGACAGAGCTCTATTCCTCCTCTTACTAACCACAGGCACTTTGCAACTGAACATCACACCTGAGGCATTGGGACATTTTCTACCTTCACTGGCAACAACCTGGCCCTCCAAAAGTATGAAGGATAGTAAACTGTCTCTTTGTTTAGAAAGTTTGGAGATCCCTGGTTTAAGCTATAAATATGCAAATAGTTGGTGTTGAGTAAGTATGAAAAAGTTAAAACCTTGCAAAAACAGTGAGTTGAAGAACTGGAGGATCTCAGGGAAAATATTTTGCCCCCAATTGCACAAATACTAGTAATTATGTGTGTTTCCAGTGCTGCCATGTTATCAGATAGACTGCAATGTTGCCAGAAAGACTGACATGTTGGGGAAATGGTCATGTAAGACGCTGCCATGTAAAGGAAACGCCATGTTAGGTACCCTATCATGTTTTAGAGACTTTTGCTTGAGAAAGGCATGCATGAAAAAGACACTGATATCTCAGAGAAACTGGTTACTAACCTATTTTGTGCGGCAGCATAAAATCCTAATCCTGCCAAATATTGTAGCAGTGATGTCATTATGTTATTACTGTGTGGATTTGCTCCTTTCTGGCTTATTTTTGTGTAATGCTATTAAACAACTCATGTGAGAGGCAGGCTGGACAAAAGAGACATTTTCCTTGATATTTCTTTGGTAGATACTTATTATTATTATACAGGATTTATATAGCGTCAACAGTTTGCTCAGCGCTTTACAATATAAAGGGAGACAATACAGCAACAATACAGTTCAATACAAGAGGGATAGGAGGGCACTGCTCCTTGGAGCTTACAATCTAGGAAGGAGGGGCTAGTGGTACAAAAGGTAGTAACTGTGGGGGATGGACTGGTTGGAAGAGAAGAAGATTCCATTATTAGCTGAGGGCAGGATAGGCTTCCTTGAGGAGGTTTTCAGAGATCGCCTAAAAGTGAGCAGAGTAGGCGATAGTCTGATAAATTGTGGTAGAGTGTTCCAGAGGATGGGGGAAGCTCTGGAAAAGTCCTGGAGATGAGCATGGGAGGAGGAGACAAGGGAGCTAGAGAGCAGGAGGTCTTGTGAGGAGCGGAGAGTACGGTTTGGGTGATATTTGGAGACAAGATCGTCGGTGTAATTTGAGGCAGAGTTATAAATGGCTTTATACGATATTGTCAATGTTTTTAATTTTATCTGTTGGGCAATGGGAAGCCAGTGGAGGGATTGGCAGAGAGGGGTGGTAGATACATAACGGTTAGTAAGGTGGATAAGTCTGGCAGCAGCGTTCATGATAGACTGAGGAGGGGCTAGCCTGCGATTCGGTAGGCCAATGAGGAGGGAGTTGCAATAGTCAAGGCAAGATATAACAAGGGAGTGAATAAGTTGCTTAGTGGTTTCCGTGGTTAGGAACGGGTGTATCTTGGAGATGTTGCGGAGGTGAAGTCTACAAGATTTGGACAGTGATTTGATTTGGGGCTGAAAGGACAGATGGGAGTCTAGGGTTACACCTAGTACCCTGGCATGAGGGGAGGGACTGATGATTGTGTTATTGATCTTGATGGAGAAGTCAGGGGAGGGGGCACGGGATGGGGGGAATACTAAGAGCTCAGTTTTGGAAACATTGAGTTTCAGGAAGTGAAGTGACATCCATGCTGATATGTCGCTTAGTAGGTTAGTAATGCGATAGGAGACTGAAGGGGTAAGGTGAGGGGTAGAAAGATAGATTTGTGTTTCATCATTACTATTACAGAGCAGTAATAACAGCATCCACTGAACCACCAGCAAGTGGCAAACTTGCCAGTGCAATCTTTCACCCATGCATAACAAGGATCTTCTGGATTATATGAGTCTTTCTGTATTTGGAGGTTAAGTCTCTTTTTCAGCAGAGGCAAAGAGTGCCCCCTTGTCCTCTGTAATGACCTTAAAGTGAATAACACCACACCAAGTTCCCTTATATGGACCACTTATGTATTTATACATATTTCTTTCATTAAGCACATCACTATGAATTGGATTAACAAGAATTAGAGAAATTAATTTAGTTTTTTTAACAATCATTTTTAGGCCTGTAAGCCCACTATTGGACCAAAACACCCTTGATTTCTCAACATTCTGCTCAGTTGGAGAGTGGCTAGAAGCTATTAAGATGGAACGATATAAGGAAAATTTCAGTTCAGCAGGATACAATTCCCTTGATGCTGTGGCCAGGATGACTATCAAGTAAGCTTAATATAATGGTTGTGGGATTATTGGTTTAATTAAGTAATCTATCAATCATGTAATCAGTGTTTTTTTTTTTCTTGGCAGACCATAAAGCTGGCCATACACTAGTAGATATTTGAATGATCATTCATAGAAATATTCTTTTGAACATTTATAAGAAATGTTGTTCAAAGGTTCTTCAGAATAAAATGTTTTATTTTAACATTCGATTCTGAGCAGAAACCACACACACTATTTGAAATGTGTTCGAGAAAAATGTTCTATCCCATTCCTTCGAATTCTCTCATCACTGCAGTTGATAGTGAATGTCAGTATGACCTAATGACTATAAAACCAAATGACCATTGTTAAAGCAAAATAATTTGAGTAGAATTCTACAAACGTATGGTCTGCTTAATAGTATTCTGTACTGTGCAATAAATATTATGTCATTCAATACATTAAAATGTATGGGACATGCTAAACCTTATATTCTTTAAGAAAACAAGCAAATATCTCGCAAGGTAATGAGTGTTTAACTGTTTTATTGTTAGATGGCAATTGCAGTTTAGACATGTATTTGCCTATACTAATAATCATGCAGGTTCTCTGTCTGTTATATACAGTATATGTTTCCTGAACCTGCACAGTTCCTTGCTGCCGTGGGCTATTTTGATGGGCTTTTTTTCACTTCTCTTGCCATACAAGTCCATGGAAGCTCAAAAGCAGCTTGAAACAAGTCAAATGCACAGGGAAGTCAAAGGAAACTTTCAATAATTCCTGAATGATCTCAGAAGCATTTTATATTGATGTCAAAAGCAAGCTGCATTTGCCCATTGAGTCCAAAGTCCACTGACACAGGCTGTAAAGGTCCATAAAAAAAGCCTGTGATACAGTGGGGTTGATTTACTAAAACTGGAGAGTGCAAAATCTGCTGCTACTCTGCTTAGAAGACAGTCAGCTTCCAGTTTTTTTTATCAAAGCTTAACTGAAGAAGTTGAAGTCAGAAGCTGATTGGCTTTTATGCACAGCTGCACCAGATTTTGCATGTTTTTTTGTTTTTGAAATACCTCATATCTAAAAGGAGCCTTAAAACTATGTTTGTCTCCACAGTGATGTCATGAGCCTAGGGATTTCATTGGTCGGCCACCAAAAGAAAATCATGAGCAGTATTCAGACTATGAGAGCACAAATGTTACACCTTCATGGAAGCGGGATACAGGTGTGATAGACAGCCCTCCCTACAGAGGGAGGAAGGACTATGAGATAACAGCACTGGCCTTCACTATACAATAACTGCTGCTAGAATATGCTCAGTTTACTGAGCCTTCTGTACTACGGCTTTCTGCAGTAGAAGAAAACCAACTAGATCCTCAAGCACCTACAGACTTGAACTCCTAAGTGCCACCGGACCTTACCTGAGTGAGAAATTGGATCAAACTACGTGGCAAGGAAAACAGCAGTAATAACAAAGTACTACCTGATCAAAAACAACAAAATAGAGCTCTCTAACCTCCTTTTTGCCCAATGAACTTTTTTCAAATGTACTGTACATAAATAATTTTGAAAAAGAATATATTTGTTGGACAAAATCTCAAGATTGTTGGTAAATACGGCAAACTATTTTCCTTAAGCTGTGTTTTATGATATAACCTTATTTTTTAATGTGTTATTCTCCTTAGATTTTCTTTTGAGGGTAAATATGTTTAATTGCACACAGATTAGGAGACTTTGGCATGATTACAAGTTATATTTCGAATGCTGTTATTTAGGCATCTTAGATATCTATGTAGATGTTGGTAAATCATCAGCTGGTGAGTAAAATCTGCAGGTTAATAACTGTTTATTTTTAGATATTTTCTAAAGACTTGCTGAATACAAAGCAATAATGGCACTCAGTGCGGCCATGGCACCTTTGATACAGCTTACACAGTGAAAACATTATGTGATTTATAAATTGCTAAATTGAGAGTTATTTAATTCTCTGAAAAACAGGGTCTCCTAAAATACATACAAGAAACAGTACTGTAAAGTATCAAGCCTTCCCTATGCGAATGTCAATTTTAATAAAAAAAAGACTATTGTGATAAAGTCACTGTCTAAACCTTTCACTGCCTGCGATAAATGCAAGGTGACTGAGAAATCAGCTTTTTTTCTTTTCTTTTTACAACAATTTGAAATAGCCAAATTATATTTTGTACAAGATCTTGTTGAATGCAATTCCTATTTGATTGTATGGTTTTAGATTTTGTATTTATATATCAGGGTGAAAAAGGGTAGCTCTTATGTTTTAAAGAGTTTGACATGTTAAAACACCCACACCTTAGGACTGGTTAACTAAATGAGTCATTTTCTGTGTGTAGACTGTGTTTTTTTTCAAATATCTAATCAGGTTCAAGGAAATGTCCAACCTTTTTAAATTCCCACAAACCTGACTTGGGTATTTAAAGTAAACACAGACTGAAGCAAAATGTACTAGTATAGTAAACCAGCCCCTTAAACTGCATCAGATGTTAAATAGGTTAGTACTTTTGTTTTTTAAGTAGGTAACTATAGGACGAAAGCGGTTTTCGTCTTTTTTTCTGTCTACCAGAAGCAATAATGAATTGTGTCTTTCTAGATATTCCCTCTGTGCATATCTTTAGAGTAAGAGATATATTTGTAAAATATGTTAGATGGTGGATGACCCATCATGTAGAATTCTGTCCTTCCGAAAAGATTCGGGTTGCTTAAAGAAAGATCCCAGGGATCAGAAATTGGTCTTCTTTGATTATGTGGGCATCCACAGAAATTGTAAATGTTTCCGTGTAAAGTGTGTAAATTTTATTTATACTGTCTTGTTTTGTACACACATTTCTCTGTAGTGAGCTCTGAATATGTTGAAAATGCACTATATTTTTCTATTTTACTTGCAGAGGATCACAAAAACAGGTATTTCAATGCTACATTATGTATTTTACCATATAGGACCAAAGATGGCTGCAGAAAACACAAACAGATTTTCTCTTATACTTCTGTTACTTTACACTCATTCAGATATCTGTACATTGTTATTTTATGGCATTTTATTTATTTGATTGTTAGAAAAAAAAGATCATTTCTAAGATGTTTCCTTAAAAAGAAAATACTAAATCGCATTTACAATATTTCCATTTCATAGACACTTCCATTTGTAATCTTTGTAATAGACTGTAAATATATTTTTGGAAGTATGATGTAGTCTGTTGAAGGATTATTTGTGTTTCTTTTTATGGGACCACCCAGGAACAGCCTTTTATTTGGAAATCAAGTGTGATAGTATAAAATGGTTCTGCCCAGCTGGATCAGTATTTCAAGAAAAGCATGCTGTGACAGTGCCCGAAAGTCATTTTACAGACTCTTGACGGTATCAACAGAAAGAATGGGATACAGCATATTTTTATAGTATGGTTAAAATGCCCTCAGCAAGTTTATTAAGAATGGGCAGTAAGCTACTTAGGTACAAATCATACTGCATCACATAATATTACATGGCCAACAGTACAATCAGGCAACTATGTAAAGCATTATTTTTTTTAATTTAATATAGATGAACACTTTTATTCTTACATTTGTCAAATTATAAAATGTTTAAATTAATACACAGCGTAGTGTTTTTATATATTTTATTTGTTGTTTTCATGGCTACACGTTCTTTTTAAGTTGGATAAATCAAATACTGAATATTGATATATTTTATTTTTATCACAGACAGCAGGCAGAGCTTGATTCTGATGCTCAGAATCTGATTTTACTGGTAAAATCCTCAGAGAGATTTTACTCATATGCTGGGAATAGCCTAAGTATCCTGGGTAATTTGATCACCTGATATTGGCAACACGCACATACCCTAAATATGTGAAAAGAGGAAGATATCTCTCTGGGTGTTCATGTAAACTGGAGCAGTCTCATAGTGAGCAGGCACCATTTCTAATAAGAAAACCCAAAATACCTTGCAATCCAAATGTCAAAAAAGCTCCCTGTAATAATTCATTATTTGCAAAACAGCAATTTCATAAAATTAATAAATTAATAGTTGTAGTTTCCTTTACAATTCACTGAAGTTTGAAAGAAACACAAAATCAGCAATAATGCACAAATATTCATATTATAGCCAACAATGTTTTACTTTTTTTTTTCTCCAGAGGAATTTCTTTGTTTTGGAGATTCATTTGTCTCATTCAAATAAACATTTTCTTTTGTAGTCTACCCTAATAAATTATGCATAGTTGTTTAGGAATAGAAAGGCATTTGTTTAAAAGAAAATGTTAAATATGTAGTAATATTGTTTTGTAATTTAAAATATAAGATATGTAAAAGTATAAAAGATATATATTTCAGCATTTTTCACAATGCTACTTTCATGTATTAGGATAATTCCAGACACTTAAGCCAAAAAGTACCTGTCTAAATATTTTGGGTATAAGAATACTATATAAACATGCTCTTAAAAGCAAACCCATTACTTTATACAATTAGGGCAAAATGACAGGTTCTCTTCATAAAACAGCTTCCCTCCTTACCTTTACTGAGCTACCTGCAGTACCATTTGCCTGCCCGAGATCTTGAAAGTAACCTGTACTTCTGGTTATCAGGGAACACTTGACGACCTATCCTTCATACGAGAATGAAGTGCTCAGCGCTTGAGCAGCAAATCACAAGGGCTGAGTACTGTCAGGAGTATTTAGTTAGCCTTATGTAAGCTCTGACACAGACCAACACTGGCCTTAACAAGGCCTTCTACTCAGTGGTCTGCTAGGTGAGCAATGCAAGGGTGGGGGAAGGGGGCAGAACCAAGGTAAAGTAATAGCAAGAAGAGAGAGTAAGCTAGAAACAGAACCTGTCATTGTTTGGAATGGACAAAATGACAGGTTCACCTTAAATTATAATATCATAGAGCGCAACGATAAAGGGCCCCTTTAATTCAGAAGGACTTTTTACCCTACAATGTTCCACCATGGCATTTGTGATTTAAATCATTGATCCTTGGGATAGCAAGAAAAGATCAAGATAGATTTATATAGATAGAATTATAATAAATGACACAACTGTTGTTGGTTTGTGATGGAAGAAACAAACAAACAGGGTAAGCATATTATATATGTTATTTTTTCAACTAAATTATGGAAGAGAAGGGTGGAACAATTCCACCCCATGGAATCTTGGGATCCACAGATCATTTATAATTATGATCTATTAGTATTATACTATTATACTATTAGTATTATATCTATTAGTATTATACTATTATAACTACTATTATTAATATTATCAGCAAGTATTAAGCAATTATCATCAGAGAGGCGTCCCTAGGGTTGGTGTCACCCGGTACAGTAACACTTGGTGAGACCCCCTCCGATGATCCCCGCAGAATGGATTGGATCCGCGGATTGAGCATAATGGATCGGACTCCAATCCATTATGCTCAATCCGCAGATCCGATCCATTCTGCGGGGATTGTCGGCTTTCTTCACAACTTTTTTTGGAGCTGGTCCGGTGTCACCCAGTATAGGTTGCATCCCGATGATCCCTGCAGGATCGTCGGCATGCAACCTACAGTGGGGATCGAAAGTTTGGGCACCCCAGCTAAAAATTTGTATTAATGTGCATAAAGAAGCCAAGGAAAGATGGAAAAATCTCCAAAAGGCATCAAATTACAGATTAGACATTCTTATAATATGTCAACAAAAGTTAGATTTTATTTCCATCATTTACACTTTCAAAATAACAGAAAACAAAAAAATGGCGTCTGCAAAAGTTTGGGCACCCTGCAGAATTTATAGCATGCACTGCCCCCTTTGCCAAGCTGAGACCTGCCAGTGCCATGGATTGTTCTCAATCATCGTCTGGGAAGACCAGGTGATGTCAATCTCAAAGGTTTTAAATGCCCAGACTCATTTGACCTTGCCCCAACAATCAGCACCATTGGTTCTTCTAAGCAGTTGTCTAGAAAACTGAAACTGAAAATAGTTGACGCTCACAAAGCTGGAGAAGGCTATAAGAAGATAGCAAAGCGTTTTCAGATGTCAATATCCTCTGTTCGGAATGTAATTAAGAAATGGCAGTCATCAGGAACAGTGGAAGTTAAAGCAAGATCTGGAAGACCAAGAAAAATATCAGACAGAAAAGCTCGCAGGATTGTGAGAAAAACAATTCAAAACCCACATTTGACTGCACGATCCCTCCAGAAAGATCTGGCAGACACTGGAGTTGTGGTACACTATTCCACTATAAAGAGATACTTGTACAAATATGGTCTTCATGTTAGAGTCATCAGAAGAAAACCTCTTCTACGTCCTCACCACAAAAATCATCGTTTGAACTTTGCAAATGAACATATAGACAAGCCTGATGCATTTTGGAAACAAGTTCTGTGGACCTATGAGGTTAAAATTGAACTTTTTGGCCGGAATGAGCAAAGGTACGTTTGGAGAAGAAGGGGCACAGAATTTAATGAAAAGAACCTCTGTCCAACTGTTAAGCATGGGGTTGGATCAATCATGCTTTGGGGTTGTGTTGCAGCCAGTGGCACAGGGAACATCTCACGAGTAGAAGGAAAAATGGATTCAATAAAATTTCAGCAAATTTTGGATGGTAACTTGATGCCATCTGTGAAAAAGCTGAAGTTAAAGAGAGGATGGCTTCTACAAATGGATAATGATCCTAAACACACCTCAAAATCCATGGGGGATTACATCAAGAGGCGCAAACTGAAGGTTTTGCCATGGCCTTCACAATCTCCTGACCTCAACATAATTGAAAATCTATGGATAGACCTTAAAAGAGCAGTGCGTGACAGACAGCCCAGAAATCTCAAAGAACTGGAAGACTTTTGTAAGGAAGAATGGGCAAAGATACCTCAAACAAGAATTGAAAGACTCTTGGCTGGCTACAAAAAGCGTTTAGAAGCTGTGATACTTGCCAAAGGGGGCAGTACAAGATATTAACTCTGCAGGGTGCCCAAACTTTTGCAGACACCATTTTTTTGTTTTCTGTTATTTTGAAAGTGTAAATGATGGAAATAAAATCTAACTTTTGTTGACATATTATAAGAATGTCTAATCTGTAATTTGATGCCTTTTGGAGATTTCTCCATCTTTCCTTGGCTTCTTTATGCACATTAATACAAATTTTTAGTTGGGGTGCCCAAACTTTTGATCCCCACTGTATATGGGGTGATACCGGTCATGCTCCAAGAAAAGGTAAGTTGTAAAGAAAGCCAATGATCCCCACAGGATGGATCCGATCCATCCTGCGGGTATCGTTGGCTTGCTTTACAACTTACCTTTTTATGGAGTGGGTCTGGTGTCACCCCGTGCGGTTGGTGTTGCCCAATGCAGGCCCCCCCCCCGCACCTTCCTTGGGACGCCACTGATTATCATAGTGATCAAATGCTTCAGCAGACGGCAAAAAAACCGTGCCATCAGGTAGATACTATTACATCTTGCATCAGTGTACTACAGCGTGCTCATATGGAGTGATCAGTGGCAAAGCAAATCCAAAGCAACTGGTCACCCATACGACCATGAACTTATGTATATATGTCCTGTCTGATAACTGAAGTCCAACTGGCATATAATTAATCAATCATGGATAACATGCACATGTATGTATAATATATTATGACTGAGATGTATAGAGAGCATCCAGTCCCCCCCATGAGGATTGCAGAACGAATGGTTGTGTCCCTTAGTATGAATATATGAACAGGGGAAGTATTGACCAGCACATACTGAAACATTCCCTTTAAAGCCAGGTTTGTCAATCATCCTTGGGGGGAGTGCATTATGTTTAAGAACTTGAGATGGGCTTCATGTTCAAGCCACAGGTCAGGTGCAATGCTTTGGCCAATCACAGCGCATGATGACCTCACAAGGGGTAATCCCACCCCTTTGTGACATCATCACAGTATTTAAGAACTGTCTTCCAGTGCAGCTGTCAGACGGCCAGGAGCTACTGTCGAGAGTAGAGCGTTTTTTGTTTTTTCTTGTTTTTTCGGGTCAATGGTGGCAGCAGGCATCGTCAATGACATTGGATCTACTTCAGGGGACATTTTTTTTATTTTTGTTTTTAATAAAGGACTTGTCAAAGACTGTCTACTGTCATCTTTTACTACACTTTCTTTTTTGTGTTTGTGTCAATGGGTAGCGGTACCATGTACCACATACTCATTCACATGGTGGGGCCGGGATCTGGGGCCCCCCATTTAAAATTTTGGCATGTGGGTTCCCCTCAAAATCTACACCAGACCCAAAGGGCTTTGTGTGGATGGGAGGGGGGACCCCACGCCATTTTGTTATTAATTTTTTAATTGTCGGGAAATGCAGACAATTCTTTTTACATTCAGCTGTCAGCAGGAAACCCCACTGCCAGCTGAAATATTAAAGAATGTTTTGCTACTAAAATACAGCATGACTTTAATAATATAACTCATGTGGTATTTTAGTAGCTGAGCAGTATCTTACCACATACTCAGTTGTGGTAAGATACCGTTCAGTAAATTGTTCCTGTTTGAAGTTTGCGGTCGAACACGCGGTGGGTTCGAATGTTTTAACGCAAACCAAACAGGAGGTGTGCGGCCCATCACTATTAAGAACTTAAAACTTATCTCTTGTAAGCAACTGTAATGATACCGCTGTTTAAATTTTATGTTTTTCACTTGAACACTTAAGTGAAGACTTTAAAAATATTAATTTAAACAATATAATATGTATAGTGTATGTGTGTGTGTGTGTGTGTATATATATATATATATATATATATATATATATATATATATATATATATTCACATTTCTTTCTCAGTAGGTTGGTAAACCTTCATTTGGTGTGAGACACAGAAAAATACAGTAAACTTAATGTGGCCTAAAAAGTATCAAACGTAATCATGTTGCTGAAGTGCATCTTGTGATGCTTGCAAGCACATGTGTTTGTCTTCAAATCGATCCCTGCATCCCTGTGAAGCCACTTAATGCCTATGCTTAGGCTATAATTGGGGCATTGATTCCGCTTCTCTTTTAGCATTAAACCCTCACCTCTTATCAACTGTCAAATACCAGACCCACAGTGGGCAGTAGAAACCCTGGTATTTGACTTGTGGCTGACAAAAAGTGGGCTTAGTGCAATGGGAGGACATAGCTTTCTTTCTAATTAGTGTTTATAGGTTTATGTTGAAGACTATACCTATTTAATATGATGTATAAAGAATACAGTATGTGCTGATTGGACAGCACAGTATAAGGGAACCTAGTGGTGTTTTACTAAAATACACTGCTCAAAAAAATTAAAAGAACACTTTGAAAACACATCAGATCTCAATGGGGAAAAATATCATGCTGGATATCTATACTGATATGGACTGGGTAATGTCTTAGGAATGTAAGGATGCCCCATCGTTTGATGGAAATGAAAATTATCAACCTACAGAGCACTGAATTCAAAAACACCCCGAAAATCAAAGTGAAAAAAAACAATGCACCAGACTAGTTCATTGCAGCAACTCAAAATGGTACTCAGTAGTTTGTATTGCCCCCACGTGTTTGTATGCATGCCTGACAACGTCGGGGCATGCTCCTAATTAGACGACAGATGGTGTCCCGGGTATTTCCTCCTGGATCTGGAGCAGAGCATCACTGAGCTCCTGGACAGTCTGAGGTTCAACCTGGTGGCGCCGGATATCCCAGAAGTGTTCTATTGGATTTAGCTCAAGCAAGCGTGGGGGCCATTCAATGCTATCAATTCCTTCATCCTCCAGGAACTGTCTGCATACTCTCACCACATGAGGCCGGGCATTGTTGTACACTAGGAGGAACTCAGGACCCACTTCACCAGTGTAGGGTCTGAGAATGGGTCCAAGGATTTCATCCCGATACCTAATGGCAGTCGGGGTGCCATTGTCTAGCCTGTAGAGGTCTGTGCATCCTACTGTGGATATGCCTCCCCAGAACATCCCTGATGCCCCACCAAAACGGTTATGCTGAATGATGTTACAGGCAGCATTACATTCTCAATGGCTTCTCCCGACCCTTTCATGTCTGTCACATGTGCTCAGGGTGAACCTGTTCTTATCTGTGAAATGCACAGGGCGCCAGCAGTGGACCAGCCAATTCTGGTGTTCAATGGTAAATGCCAATCGAGCTCTGTGGTGCTGGGCAGTGAGCACAGGGCCCACTAGAGGACATTGGACCCTCAGGCCACCCTCATGAAGTCTGTTTCTAATTTTTTGGTCAGAGACATTCACACCAGTGGCCTGCTGGAGGTCATTTTGTAGGGCTCTGGCAGTGTTCATCCTGTTCCTCCTTGCACAAAGGAGCAGGTACTGGTCCTGCTGATGGGTTAAGGACCTTCTACGGCCCTGTCCAGCTCTCCTAGAGTAACTGCCTGTATCCTGGAATCTCCTCCATGCTCTTGAGACTGTGCTGGGAGACACAGAAAACTTTCTGGCAATGGCACATATTGATTTGCCATCCTGGAGGAGTTGGACTGCCTGTGCAACCTCTGTATGGTCCAGGTATCGCCTCATGCTACCAGTAGTGACAATGACCCTAGTCATATGCAAAACTAGTGAAAAACAGTCAGAAAAGATGAGTAGGGAAAAAAATGTCAGTGGCCTGCATCTGTAAAACCATTCCTGTTTTGGGGTCGTCTCATTGTTGCCCATATAGTGCACCTGTTGTTAATTTCAACAACACCAAAGCAGCTGAAATTGATTAACAACCCCCTCTTCTACTTAACTAACAAGATCAATAACCCAGGAGTTTAATTGACTTGATGCTGTACTCTGAATAAAAAGTGTTCCTTTAATTATTTGAACAGTGTACAACAGAGGCAACCTTGACCCAGGGCTATTATCTGTATATCTACTTTCTGTATCTTTTTTGGCTAACATAGTCATCTAAGTAGACAACATTTTGGAGGTGAAATTACTAAAGAAATATAAACTGATAATTGGTCAAAGTGAATGTTTATTTTGCAAAGTAAATATTCATTGAGTTTAGAAAATAAGATTACTTTGTGTTCACTTAAATCAACCACTTACACTATATTGCCAAAAGTATTGGGACACCCCCTCCAAATCATTGGATTAAGGCGTTCCAATCACCTCCATGGCCACCTAGGCGGGCAGACTGCTGCTACAAACATTTGTGAAAGAATGGTTTGCTCACAGGAGCTCGGAGAATTCAAGCATGGTACCCTAATAGGTTGTCACCTGTGCAATAAGTCCATCCGTGAAATTTCCTTGCTACTAAATATTCCAAGGTCGACTGTTACTGGTATTATAACAAAGAGGAAGCAAATGGGAACAACAGCAACTCCGCCACAAAGTAATAGGCCACGTAAAATGATGGAGCGGGGTCAGCACATGCTGAAGCACACAGAAGTTGCCAACTGTCTGCAGAGTCAATAGCTAAAGACTTCCAAACTTCGTGTGGCCTTCAGATTAGCACAACAACAGTGCGTACAGAGCTTCATGGAATGGGTGCAGCTGCATCCAAGCCTTACGTCACCAAGTGCAATGCAATGTGTTGGATGCATTACTGTAAAGCAGGACGCCACTGGACTCTAGCAGTGGAAACGTGTTCTCTGAAGTGACAAATCACGCTTCTCTGTCTGGCAATCCGATAGACGTGACTAGGTTTGGCGGTTGCCAGGAGAACAATATTTGCCTTATTGCATTGTGCCAAGTGTAAAGTTTGGTGGAGGGGGGATTATGGTGTGGAGTTGTTTTTCAGGGGTTGGGCTTGGCCCCTTAGTTCCAGTAAAGGAAACTCTTAACGTGTCAGCATATCAAGACATTTAGGACATTTTCATGCTCCCAACCTTGTGGGAACAGTTTGGGGATGGCCCCTTCCTGTTCCAACATGACTGCGCATCAGTGCACAAAGCAAGGTTCATAAAGACATGGAGTGCATTTGGGGTGGAGGAACTTGACTGGCCTGCACAAAGTCCTGACAACCTGATAGAACACCTTTGGGATTAATTAGGGCAGAGACTGCGAGCCAGACCTTGTCCGACATCAGTACCTAACCTCATAAATGTATTGCTGGAATAATGGTCAAACATTCCCATAGGCACACTCCTAAACCTTGTGGACAGCCTTCCCGGAAGAGTTGAAGCTGTTATAGCTGCAAAGGGTGGGCCAAATCAATATTGAACCCTACAGACTAAGACTGGGATACCATTAAATTTCATGTGCGTGGAAAGGCACGTGTCCCAATATTTTTGGCAATATAGTGTACATGCTAGCAAAAATCCTGATTTTTTTCTTTTTTAGTTATTTAAATTCCCTTCATGAGTGAGTATTGAAAGTGAACACAGTTTCACATTTTTTATTGTCATTCACTTTGTAAGGTGAACATACACTTTTCAAAGTGAACATTCCTTTTTCTAAGTAATAATAAATAATAATAACAAATCAACCCTAGTGAATTGCTGCTAAAAGGTTTCATGCAAATTGTCAGCACCACAAGCTTATTTTTTCAACAGAATAAGTCATATCTTCAGGCCAGATACAGGCAGTCCCCGAGTTACATACATCTGACTTACATACTACTCATACTTACAAATGGAGGGAGACAATCGGAAGTGAGAGGAAATCTACCCCTAGGAATAGAAATTAATTCCTGTAAAAGTTATGGGAATAAGGTGTCCCCACTGAAGCTTTATCACCAATTCTTGTTTCCATGACCACCCAAAATTTTCAAAATCCAGTTGTCACAGGGACAGAAAGTGAGATAAAATCTTTTGAACAGGGGCACAGACATTAAAACAAATATTGCAGGGGTGTGAACCTTTCCCTATGCTATCCAAAAACCTAAAAAATTATTTTTTTGCCTAGTTACACTAAAAATTGTACCTGTTTCAACTTGCATACAAATTCAACGTAAGAACAAATCTACAGAACCTATCTTGTTTGTAACCTGGAGATTGCCTGTATTTTTGTTTTATAAAAGCCTTGAACCTGACGGTGCTTATGAAGTGGCAGCAGGTTCTTTAACTTATATTTTGACATTTACCAGACCACCAAATATCTTCTACAGAGTCACAGGCAAAATATTTATTTATTATTATTAATAAACTTCCCTGTGATCTAGTAGATTGTGCACAGGGGTTGAATTACTAAAACTGGAGAGTGCAAAATCTGGTGCAGTTGTGCATGGTAGCCAATCATCTTCTCACTTCAACATGTTGAATTAAGCTTTGACAAAAAATACAATGGAAGCTGATTGGCTTCTATGCAGAGCTGCACCAGATTTTGCACTCGCCAGTTTTAGCAAATCAACCCCATTGTGCACACTGGCTTGGAGTATTCCCCTAAACCCAAAGAGTAATATTCTAAAAATATAGAATGTGAACAATAATAACAAGTAAGTCTATCTGAACACTCATACTGAGCATCACATATTTATAGGATAATACATGTTTTGTGTCAAAAGGTATGCATTTACACTGCCAACGTAATAATCATGCTGAAATATCAAATCCAACGAGGCATCAGTAGAAACAATTGATGCGCCTTTACTTGTTTGATGGCATAATAATTATATGCACATTAAAGAACATACATGGAAGATAACAGGCAGAAATTTCATAATGTCTTGGGAAATATTTGCCATTTTAACACAAACCTTCTAAATGTATATTGTGCTTTTGTACAACTTGAGATTTTTATGAAAATGAGAAACACACTTGCTAGAAGGAAGACAAATCAAATAGATTACTTGCTTACAGACTCACGCTGACAATGAAAGTAAGACTGTCTCACTAAGGACAAATCATTAATCGCTTGTGTTAAAATACAGGGAATCAATAAAACCTCTTTTGAATTAAACTGAGAAAAATTGGTCTTCAGAAGCTCTCAACAACTGTCATGATTCTACTAAGCAAGAGACATGGCAAAATGAACTCAATAATTTCATCAATATGGAACAGAACAACAATCAAAATTTTCATAAAAGGTCAACACCTGCTTCTTACTGAAACCCAGCAGATTTGCATCCACCGCAAGTAATTCTCTGTAGAATTTGCTTTGCAGTAGAGGACTTTGCCTTCTGAATACATCATTGGTCTGAGCCAATATTTATGCCATGGGGATTTGTGCAGCAAGGTAGACCTATAATATAAATATTGCATTGGAAACGCATTCCTTTGTTATACTTTGATTGCAATCAGAAGTACTTCATGCAAGGCTGTGCAGAAAGTTACCAGTGAAATCAGAATACAAAAATGACTGTTAACTTTTATTCATTGAAATAAATATGTATGAGGACAGTGTTGTCATGGAGATGTGATTGAGGCGTCCATTTAAATAAAAGCAGCACTTTGAATTTAAGGAACGTTGTGGGTTTGTTAAAAATGTCAAGCTATTTCCAAGCACACGCTAAATGAAAGGTTTGTATACCCAGCCATCTATGAAGAATGACATGTGCCAGTTAAGTTCCAGACTTATTTCAGACTATCAGCGATAAAGTTAGGCATTGTTCATTTGTATGCATTGCTCCCTTTCCTTGTGTGATTAGGAAAAAAGTTTTAATTACTCTTCAGACTTTCAAGTCTGTACAGAAATTTACAATATTCTGTTCCTCTCTTGTGAAGCATTTCATTTTTCCATCTTGTGTTTAAGAGCTTCAAAGACATGCGCTGTGCCAACACTATAAAAAGCAATGGAGGTGATTTACTACAGTAAAGTGAATCCCTTCTAAATAGGCAGCTTAACAATTTGCTGCACTTCAAGCAGTTGTAAAGGCTGAAGGTCTTTTTACCTTCTTGCATTCTATGCATGAAGGTAAAAAACTTGTGTGCAGCAGCTCCCCCAGCCCCTTCAATACTTATCTGAGCCTCATCGCGATCCAGCGATGTGTATGACAGCCTCAGCTGTCCCAGGGCTCTGCCTCCTCATTGGCTTAGACAACAAGTGGGAGCGATTGGCTCCTGCTGCGGTCAATCACAGCCAGTTAGCCAATGAGCAGAAAGAGGGGATGGGGTCAAACCATGGCTTTGTGTGGAGCAGCGGGTGTCCCCACAGCAAGCTGCTTGCTGTGGGGGCATCCGACAGGAGAGAGGGGCCAGGAGAGCCTGCGGGGGACCTGAGAAGAGCAGGATCCAGGCCAGGGGCGGACTGAGAACTCATGGGGCCCCCGGGCAATAGGGGATCATGGGGCCCCTGTGTCCTTGCCCAAACTCAAAAAAGCCTATGAAAAAGGTACCAGGGGCATCTCATGGGGCCCCCTACTGACCCCGGGCCCTCGGGCAGTGCCCGAGTTTCCAAATGGTCAGTCCGCCCCTGATCCAGGTTGATCTGTGCAAAACCACTGCACACAGAAGGTAAGTATAGCATGTTTGTTATTTTACAAAAAAAATATGAACCTTTAGAATCACTTTAAATAAATCCTTGACACTGAGTGAAATGATGCCCATTGTTATAGGGGATTACAATTATTTAAAGGGGTACGTCGTTGAGAAGAGCAACATTATGTCATAAATAAATAGTCTTTTTTTTGTTGTTTTTTGGACATCTATCGCAAGCAACAATAATGATCCATACATTTTTAAATGCGTATGTGAAGTGAAGCCTTTTTGCATCCGTATCTTGCTTCAGGCTGTTTCAAACAAAATATTGGTGCTTAGAACACTGCAGTTTAATGCAGCACTAAATACTTTCCCATCTGTAAATAGCTCAGCTGTGGGGAGATGATCTGAAACCTCTGAGCCCTGGGTTCACAATGATGCGGTGTGGCACATTGCATGTGATTCACACAGGGACTGCCAGATTCCTGTGCAACTCGCATGCGATTTCTGTGCAATGCAATTTGAGCCATGCATTTTGTATGGATCAAATCGTACCGCATCCGCACCAAAATAGTGCAGGACCCTTTTTCCTTTACACCCATGTGATCTGATTCTGCACATCGCATTGCATTTTGCAAACTGATTTCGGAGTGTTGTTAACTTAAAATACACACCTGCAGTGGTTCGCATGAACAGGGTGCGATTATGATGCGGTTTGGAGATCGCACAGAAATCGGTGCAAATTCTGCAACATATCAGTGTGAACGAGGGCTGAGGCTGCTTTCAGAATGATGTGGTAAAGTGTGAATGCACTGCAGTGTTTCTTTGGGTTCAGTGTATGTTGGCTGTGCTTTGCTATAGAGGTCTATTAGGTTTTGCAGTTTAGTGCACTTTATGAAAGCACACCAAAACTCCTGCATGCTGCATCTTTGGTGCACTTTTAGAAAGTGCACTTAAACTGCAGGACCTACTAGAACTCTATGGGAAAGTGCAGCCAACCTGCAACAAACCCATGGGTACATTGCACTGCTCCCGCGGTGCAGTCATACCGCACTGCATGAGCCAGTAAGCAGCCCAAGGTCTCATTCACATGTATGTACTTAAGCTTACTCCCATACAAGAGTCAGGCTTGCTCACATAGGAATACACAGGTGCCGCATGCAGCCCATATAGGTATTCCCATCCATGTCAATTGGGACACAGCTGCTGCTGTAAATTTGACAGCCACGTGGTGTGTGTGTACTGCCCCAATTGCACGCTTAATTTGGGGGCCACGCACCTGCACCCATACGGCTGTTAAATTAGGAGTAGCGGCCCATGTCCCAAGTGACATGAATGGGATTGTCTGCATATGGATGCACGTGACACCTGCATCCCCATGTGGGCAAACATGACATTTGTACGGGAGTACGCTTGACCCTAGGTTCACAACCAAGCATTTTCCGTTTTGCAGAAACGCACTACAGTCCATTTAACATGATTTCCTATGAGACACTTTCACTTCTCCACATTTTCACCCGGTGCGTTTTTTGGAAAGGGTCAGGGACTTTTCTAAACGCAAAAAGTTGCATTTTTGGTTCTATAGACTTCAATGGAAATGCTGCAGAAAAGTATGTAGTGTGTTTTTGCTGCGTTTTTGCCTCATTTGTGATGTATTTTTGATGCGTTTGAAATTTTAAATCTACCTAGCAACAAGAAAATAAATTGAAAAATAAAAAATGCAAAATGCATCAAAACGTGACAAAAATGCATAAAAAACACGTGCAAAAACACACCACGAAATGCACTGCAGATACGGATCAAACGCAAACTGCATAGGTGTGAACCTAGCCTAAGCACACTGTGTGAATAAGTTTTACCATCCATACTCACTGCTGCAACTTACATTCTAAAGCAGAGGAGCAAACAGTTATACCCTGACTTAAAGTGTTACTAAACCTAGGACCCTGCATTCGTTATATCTGATCTACCACAGTACACACAACATGGACATGCAATTATTTTAGAAAATATAAACTACTAAATACCTTTTGTCATCAGCAGATCAGTCTTATGACTTCTATCAGTGTCCAGCAGAGCACTGGTTAAAGCTTGCAGGAGGAGTTTTCCTTTTGCGCTAGGAGGATGCAGAACCCCTGACCTCTGTCTGGACAGTGCTGATTGGCCCTGTGCTGATCACATGCACTCTGCCAAGGAAAGAAAACCCTTTCTAGCAATACACACCAAACTGAGCATATGCAGAGTGTCTCCACATGATATGTCTTAGGCTATAAGAGGGAGACACTGGAAGAAGGGGAGGATCAGAGAAGACAGGCTAAAACAGCCTTTTTAAACAATGCAGAGGATTAACCCCTTAGGTTCCACAGTGAGTATAACAAGCATGCTTTACTGCATACACAGGCTGATTTTACTGTTGTGGGTTTAGTAACATTTTAATGTGTATCTAAACTTGAGAGCAAAAATATAATATGTATCTGAAAGCTTTTTCATGCTTTTCTTTCTTTATTTTCCTTTTATGTATCATGCCATGAATGCTTTTTGTCCTAAGGTAATCACACTCTCGCATTACTGTATCTATGTACGAGGAGCATCTTCACATTAGTGTTATCACTGTCATCAGATTAAGATAGGACTATAGACCATATTCTGCTCTTCTTTATAAGTTTGGTGGAGGTGTTCTGTAGTTCACAGAGTTTGGAATAATGCTAACTGAAAACAGCACAGCAGAAGTAGAAAGCACAGAAAATGATGAGCCTCAGGAGTATGGTACTGTAATGGCTAACGTATTAGATGGTGAAGAGAGCAGGGATGCAGCCCTGGGTTTGGCACTGTGTGGAGATTTCTGTTAAAAGCAGCCACTGAAGACAGTGCAGGGAGGACTGAGTGTGGTATGTTGTAAGACCAAATCCTGGATGAGATCAGTCCTTTGGTGCTGCCCTGTAATTTAAACAGTACAAATTCATACTTCTTGCAAATAACCTGGGGCTTTATGTTGCACTTGGCTTGGTATATGTTAGTGGTGGAGACATCTTTACTTATCTTTGCTTCCTGGGTAGTGTTTTGCTTTAAAGCGATTCTAAAGGTTATTTTTTTTTTTTTTTGTAAAATGACAAACATGTCTATACATACCTGCTGTGTGTAGAGGTTTTGCACAGAGCGGTCTGCATCCTCCTCTTCCCCTGCAGTCTCATCTGGCTCCTCCTTTCTGTCGGATGCCCCCACAGCAAGCATCTTGCTATGGGGGCACCCGCTGCTCCATGTGTCCATTCACACACAGAGCCACGGCTCGGCTCTGCCCCCTCTCTCTCCTCATTGGCTGACTGGCTGTGATTGACAGCACTGGGAGCCAATGGCTCCTGCTTGCTGTCTCAGCCGATGAGGAGGTAGAGACCCGGGATAGCCAAGGCTGTCATACACATCGCTGGATCTCAGTGAGGCTCAGGAAAGTATTGAGAGGACTGGGGGCACTGCTGCACACAGAAGGTTTTTATTACATTCATGCATAGAACACATAAAGGTAAAAACCCTTCAGCCTCTACAACCACTTTAATGCTGGTAATGCAGTTCAGTCTATTCTATCATTTCCACAAGACTCCCCACAACACTATGATGCGCCACTGCGCTATTGTAATTAGCAAGTCTTGTTGTTTTTGTTTTGACAGCGAATTATGAATTCACAGGATTTCTGGCAGTATTGTTTGCAGGTATTGTTTGCAGTCTTCAAACAAGATATAGGAAAAGTCCTTTAATAGTATATTCAGCAGACCAAATAAGAGTTCATTATTAGGATTTGCATGCACTGGGGTTGATTTACTAAAACTGGAGAGTGCAAAATCTGATGCCGCTGTGCATGGTAGCCAATCAGCTTCTAATTTCAGCTTGTTCAGTTAAGCTTTGATAATAAAACCTGATTGGTTTCTATGCTGCACCAGATTTAGCACTCTCCAGTTTTAGTAAATCAACCCCACAATAATGTACGTACTAGTAACTTGAAGTCTGATAAAGATTCTCCTGCAAAGTGGAAAGTACAAAATATTAAACAGCAAACTGGCATATTTATGATGTTGTGAATGTGACATTCACTGTACATTCATCATACATTCACTTCAATTCACTAATAAATTGTTCACCACATTTATAAAGAACAGGAAGGTTCACCTGGTCATTTGTAGACTAAGGAACATTCAACATCTGTTCTTTAGTGTTATTTACCTTTCACTTTCATATTATAATCCAATCAATGCAACATTTGCCATTAATTTATTGCACATTCAGAAGTACTGGGTAGTGATGGGCCAAACACCCCCGTTCACTTTGTGGATGAACATTGGAACCTAACGAAAGTTCGACCACAAACTTTGAACCCAGGGGACAATTCACTAAGCAGTATCTTGCCACATCCGAGTATGCGGTGAGATACTGCACAGCTGTTTTCTAAAAAAAACAGTTGACATTCACTAAAAAATGCCACTAAAATACTGCATGAGTTATTTTATTAAGAAATGCGATATTTTAGTAGTGAAAACATGTGGTAATGTTTCAGCTGTGGGGTTCCCCACTGACAGCTGAATGTAAAAAGAATTGCCGGAAATTAAAAAAAAAAACAACGTGGGGTCCCCCCCATCCATACCAAGCACTTCGAGTCTGGTATGGATTTTGAGGGGAACTCCCATGCCAAATTTTTTTTTTCAAAAAAATGGTGTGGGGTCCCCCCCAAAATCCATGCCAGACCCTTACCTGAGCATGCAGCCTGGCAGGTCAGAAAAGGGGGGGGCAAACAAGCGCCCCCTTCCTGAACTGTACCAGGCCACATACCCTCAATATGGTGGGGTGCTTTGAGGTGGGGGGCATCAACATAGGGAAAGGGCCTCTTCCCCACAAGCCTGGCCCGTGGTTGTGGGGGTCTTCAGAGGGTGACTCATCGGAATCTGTAAGCCCCCTGTAGCAAGGGGGCCCCCAGATTCCACCCCTCCATTAGTAGACTGTTTTTGACAAGTCCTTTATTAATTTAAAAAAGACAAAAAAAAGTTCCATCATTGTAATCTATCATCAATCACAGCATCCAGCATTGTCATGATGACGCTGACTTGCTGAAATAAATAAAATCTGATGCCTGCAGACCTGTTCACACGTGCCGAGCACCCACTGCTATCTGACATTTGCCAGTCAGATGTAAACAATTGGGTGGAGCTAGTGGCTGTGGTCAGGTGCATTGCTTTGACCAATCACAATGCACTGTCAGAGCTCAGTGCATCGTGGGGAGCAGTGGGCGAATAGGCCACCAAACACCCTAACCATTCATGTGTTCGCAGAACACATGGACACCCGATGTTTGAGTCGAACTTCTGTTCGACTTGAACATCAGGGACATCCCTAGTGGTGGATCTCAAATTTAATGATTTCGACTCTATACATTAAACAACTTAAAAAACTGGCTGTTTGGTAGTGTATAAAACTCAATACCTTAAAGTGATTCTAAAGGCTTACATTAAAAAAAATATATATATGTATATATATAATAAACGTGTCTATACTTACCTGCTCTGTGCAATGGTTTTGCACAGAACAGCCCGTATGCTCCTCTTCTTGGGTCCCCCGCTGGCACTCCTGGCCCCTCCCTCCTGTTAGGTGCCCCCACAGAAAGCAGCTTGCTATGGGGGCACCCAAGCATGCACACTACCCAGCCGTTCGGTGTGTCCATTCACACACGGGGCCACGGCTTGGCCCCACTCCCTCTCTCTTCTCATTGGTTCACTGGCTGTGATTGATAGCAGTGGGAGCCAATTAGGAAAGGGAGTCCCGAGATAACCGAGACTCCAGTGCATATCGCTGGATCGAGAGGGGGCTTAGGTAAGTATTGGGGGAGCTGCGGGGATCCTGCACAGAGAAGGTTTTTTACCTTCATGCATAGCTTGTATGAAGGCCAAAACCTTGACCCTTTACAACCACTTCAACCACTTGCCGACTGCTAAAAATGCATTTTCCAATAAGTCACACTGCACACCTCCCCTGGGACATGCAGTGGCACATTCTGCAATCACTGTGTTTACCAGACACAGCAGATTGCGGTGCTCTGTATCGGGCCACTGTGAGTAGCCTAGATACCTTGTGCTCAGTGCAATTACATGTCACAGAGTAAACAATAATCATGAATGGGATCCATGGCACCTGGAATGATCACATTGTACCTGGGCCAATCACAGCACTCTGTACCATGTGATGGCTGTGGGCCAATCACAGCATCACAATAGTAAACATTGAGTCATTATTGAAAGCCATTCATGAGAGTTCAAACGATTGCTTTTACAGTGATCATCAGTGTAACAAGCAATCACAGTGTAAAAAAAAAAACCTGATCACCCCCCCCCCCCATCCCAAGAGTAGTACAGTGTCACTGTGACACTATGGTGACACTGAACTACTCTGATGACAGTATAAGAAAAAAAAGTGAATACAAAATTATTTATTATTCAACATACTGTCACCAGTCAGTGTCCCTGATCACCGCCACACCAGTCAAATGATGACACTGTACTGCACTGATAGTATGCAGTGATAGTATGTAACAAAATGTGAAAAAAAATTATTTATTTCTTAGCTAAATAAGAAAGTGATAAAAAATTGTAACTTTAAAAAACGGTCTACTTTACGAAAGAGGGTCATTTGGGGGATATCTGTACTGTCCTGGTATTTTAGGGCCTCAAGAAATGAGATCAGGATTGATCAATTTCCAGATATATATTCCAGGGATAGTGGAATAAAATTCATAGAGGTCTGGTTAGTAAAACATTCCTCCAGATCGCATGCTTGTGTGATGACACAACTTCACACCACCGCCCTCCTTTATTCTTAGGCTAGGTTCAAATCTCTGTGACTCGGTGCACTGCATTTTAGCAGATGTGTCGGGGTGCCAATAATTCTTAATGAATGACATTGCAATTCTTAGACCCCCGTATTACAGTCCTCAGACCACCCCATTACTGTCCCCAGGCCCCCATTACTGTCCTCAGCACTCCCAATACTGTCCCCAGCACCCCCCACTATTGTCCTCAGAACCCTCTCATTACTGTTCTTAGCCCCCCCATTACTGTCCCCAGATCCCACATTATAGTCCTCAGTCTCCCCCATTACTGTCCTCAGACCCCCATTGCTGTTTTCAGCACCCCTCATTACTGTCCTCAGCAACCCCCATTTCTTTTCTCAGACCCCCATTACTGTCCTCAGCAACCCCCGTTACTGTCCTTGACACCCCTTCATTACTGTCTTCAGCCCCCCATTACTGTTCTCAGCATCCCTCATCGCTGTCCTCAGCACCCCATTTGTTACTTTTCTCAGATCCCCAAATTACTGTCCTTGGTACACCCCATTACTGTCCTCAGCACCCCCTCCGTTACTTTCCTCAGATCCCCCCATTACTCTCCTTGGCACCCCCCATTTCTGCCCTCAGCACCTCCATTATTGTCCTCAACCCCCCACCGTTAATTTCCTCAGACCCCACCTTTACTTTCCTTGGCACCTCCAATTATTTTCCTCGGCACCCCATTGCTGTCCTCAGCACCCCCATTACTGTCCTCAGCCTCCCATTATGTTCTCAGCTCGCCCCCCCCCACTGCTGTCCTGAGTCCCCCTTCACACACACCCCCCTCCAGTCTTACCTGACACAGACAGGTCAGAAGGGAGCACACACAGGAAGGCAGGAGGCACAGCTGCTCCAGACAGAGGGCTGGAGCTGCAATCTGGTGATTGGTTGCTAGCACTGCCCTGAATCCTAGCAACTAATCACCTGTTTGTTTACTCAGGCAGCTCCCGCCCTCCATCCAGAGCTGTCATGTCTCCCGCTGCTAGCAGCGTTCCGGATGGGACGTTGACTTGGTCCAGATTTGGACCGTGGTCCTCCATTTAGTGATGCCTTACATATACCACAGTTTGTAGATTCTATACCTTTCACACAGAATAAATCATATACAGTGATTTGGGTTATTTTTACTAAAGAAATGTAGCAGAATACATTTTGGCCTACATTTATTTAGAATGATCATTTGTCAAAATTTTATAACGAAACTATAAAAATTTTGAGGGGATTTTTAAAAATTTTTGGTATTTTTTTGTTTATATAGCAAAAAATAAAAACCCCAGTGGTGATTAATGCCGCAAAACAAACCCCTTTTTATGTGAAAAAAGGGATACAATTTTCATTTGGGTAGAGTGTGGCATGACCGAGCAACTATCAGTTAATGTAGCATAGTGCTGAATAGTAAACAATGCCCTGGTCATAAAGAAGGAAAACCTTCTGGAGGTCAAGTAGTTAAATGTGCCTCATGATTTGTCTGGCTGCTCCTGTTTAGTATTGCTTTGCTGTGCAACAGAATTGTTAAATGTCCATCACTGTCTTCTGAGCTCTAAAATCCCTGCCTATCTAATTTCTGATGGATTACAAAGCACATGGCTCTCTTCCCATCCCCATCCCCGCATTATCTCCATAACCCCTCCTTTTGCACAGAGAGTTATAAGCTAACAAGATAATGGATTTTTGCACTAATCAATCAAATATAACAAAATGCTTCCATTTAGTAATTTTTGCTGACCAATTAAAAGAAGTTAATTTGCCTAAAAAATACTGCTGTTATAGCTGCAAAGAAGTTAGCTAGAACGAGGCTTTCATTTGTTTGTTGCTTATGCAAAGTCTATCCAAATTTTCATGTCCATCTAACATCACTCTGTCCACACGGTGACATAGCTGCTCTGTGTCAGTGTACAGTCATGGCCAAAAATATTGCCACCCTTTTATTTCTGTCAGATAATTCACCACTTTGCCCAGAAAATTGTTGCAATTACAAATGTTTAGGCATTGCGAGCTGACACAATTGTACCCTGTGCCTGAAGGTCAGCTTGAATTTGTGTGGAAGTTGATTGAGGTTCTTTATCCACCACTCAAACAATCCTTAGTTGCAATCTTTTTCTCTTTTGTCCACATCCAGGGAGATTAGCTACAGTGCCATGGGCTGTAATCTTCTTGACAATGTTGCGCACAGTGGACACAGGAACATTAAGATCTGTTAAATGCAATTATTTCTTGCAATTTTGAGAAGCTGCCAATAATTTTGTCCAGTCCATTTTTGGAGTTTTGCGTGGAATGTATCAGATTTGGCTTTTTGTCTCTCCACTTTTTTGTGTCATACCAATACAAGCAAAAGAATTAAACATGAGAATGCCTAAACATTTGTAATTGCAACAATTTTCTGGGAGAAGTGGTGCATTATCTGACAGAAATGCAGGGGTACCAATATTTTTGGCCATGACTGTAGAATGAATAGTTTTTTCACCCCATGAAAAGAAGTGGGAAATCAGAGGGCCCCACTGACAGGATCATCAGATAACATGGGTCTGTTAAGGTTTTCACTGATCCAGGCCATGATATAGCTAGCGGTATACATAGTTACATTCAACTGAACTTGTTATGTAATGTTGAACGATGTTTTGCTATTCATCGAAATAGCTTCTGGAAGCTAGCTTTTTAACTTTATAGAACAGGTCTGTCTGAAAGGGACAAGCTTCTACTCCAAAATAAATACATATATTAATGAATACATATAATACTAGTGACAGACTGTATCATATGTCATTTTTTATTTTGCCCAAAGTTTTACTTTAACCTTCTAACCCTTGACCATAACACTAATCCTAACTAAATACCCAACAGTTACATAGTTACACAGTTAGTTCGGTTGAAAACAAAAGACACACATCCATCTAGTTCAGCAATAGGCAAACTACGGCCCGCGGGCCGTATACGGCCCGGCGGACCTTTTAATCCGGCCCGCGGAGCGTGATACTGTCAGGATGGCTGTCAGGATATGTGTAGGTGGGGCAGCGTGACGAACGTGAAGGGAGCTAGGCTCCTCTCACAGTCCGCCCTGAAGACCGGAACGGCGCGGGAACACGGCGAGAGGAACACGCGGAGCAAAGGTAAGTAAATTGACACAGGGGGGACTTGGGGACTTAATATGGGGGATGAATTACTATAGGGGGGATGAATTACTATAGGGGGGATAAATTACTATATGGGGGATGAATTACTATGGGGGGATGAATTACTATGTGGGGATGAATTACTATATGGGGGATTAATTACTATGGGGGATGAATTACTATATGGGGGATTAATTACTATATGGGGGATGAATTACTATGGGGGATGAATTACTATATGGGGGATGAATTACTATGGGGGATGAATTACTATATGGGGGATTAATTACTATGCTTACTATGGGGGAATATTACTATACTTACTATGGATGACACATACACATCATTCATCTACTCTTGGTCCGGCCCCCGGATCCAATATATAAACCCATTGCGGCCCTCAAGTCAAAACGTTTGCCCACCCCTGATCTAGTTCAACCATTAAAAGGGAAAAATTATACAATCCTTTATACACAATCTTATACCTACAGTTGATCCAGAGCAAGGCAAAAAAAAGAAAATCCCAGCACAGCTTGATCCAATTTGGAGATCCAATTTCAGGGGGAAAAAATCCTTCTTCAGCCCCAAGAGGCAATCGGATCAACTTTACCTATAAATATACGTATCCAGTTATAATATGTACATTTAGGAAAGAATCCAGGCCATTTTTAAAACAATCTACTGAGCTGGTCAGAACCAACTCCTAAACTTAATAAAGTTTGAAATGTGTGCTAAAGTTATTGCCACCAAAAACTACCAATCATGTGTGATTAAATCTCACAAGACCAACATTTGGATGCCGAAAGCAGTGACCCAGATAATATATAATCAAGATTATAAATAAAATGCATAACCTCTTTGGTTTTCTGATACGGGTTCTTCAAATATCCATTGATTATCATGGAAAGTCTGAACATTTTCTGTCTGGCACAATGCCTAGTTTACAATGTCAAAGCTGTCAGAAATGAGTAGCTGTACAAACAAAAAAAAAACATTTGTACTGTATGCAAACATAGTTTTCTTTCTATTTTTTACTTAAACATTTAAAGTAGAACCTCAGGGATGAAGATAAATGTACAGCTAAAACACATTTAAGAGAGCAGTTTTACCTGCCAAAGGATTGTAAGTTTGTCCAACCAGTCCTGGGATTTACACAGGTCAGACAGACAGCTCAGCTTTGAGGTGGACTGAACACTTTTCTCCTTCTGTGCTAAGCAATACAGCTTGGACACCTCCCATTGGGGTTGATAGGGTCATGAAGAAGTAGCAGCAGAGTGAGGGGGTCATTTGAGGAGATGGCTCTTAGAGACCTATACCAAAACATACATAAAATACATTCAAAAACATAATTCATGATTTTTTAGTTAATGTATAAGCATATTTTTTTACATCTTCTTGAAGTTAAGCAGTAAAATAGTCCTAAATGCTGGACTTTTTTTGCCTTAAAGTGATACTAATGGTTAACTTTTTTTTCAAATAACAAATAAATCATGCTTACCTGCTTCATGCAATGGTTTTGCACAAAGCAGCCCTGAGTCTCCACTTCTTGGGTCCCCACCAGTGCTCCTTGCCCCCGCTGAGTGCCCTCAGACCAACCTGCTCATGCGTGCTCGCTCCCTAGCCACCTCCTCATTGGCTGTGATTGACAGCAGCGGGAGCCAATGACTCTGGTTCTTGCGACTCAGCCAATGAGGAGGGAGAGGCCCGAAAGAGCCAAAGCTCTCGTGCACATCACTGGATTGAGATCGGTCTCAGGTAAGTATTAGGGGGGACTGAGGGGGAAGCTGCACACTTGAGGTTTTTTACTTTCATGCATAGAATGCATGAAGATAAAAAAAATTAGTCTTTTATACATTCTATGCATGAAAGTAGAAGACCAGTGGATCACACCCCCGATCCCCTATACTTTCCTAAGTCTTATCTCAATCCAAGGATGTGCACAAGAGCAATGGCTCTCTCTCTACTCAATGGGCAAATGGATAGCAGCAGGAGCCACTACTGTCAATCAAATTCTGTGATGGGGGGGTGGGGTAAAGCTACCCTATCTGTGTCTACAGATGAAGACAGGGTGCCTTGGGAGTGAGCCCACAAAAGTGTGGGGGCACTCACTGAAGAGGATTAACTAGCTTTAATTTTATAGTTCATTCATCCTCTTCAGTGTACACCAATGCACTAAGAAATTTCTGCCAATTAATAACAGTCTTCAATTGTCAATTTTCTGGGCTAATAGGCGAGTGGGTGTAAAAAAATACCACTGGGGGGGTTGAATGTTTGAACTGGCCTGGGTAGCATGTACCAATGCAAACCAAAAAAAAATCTACTTGGCCATGAGCAGTGATCTTTTAAAGTCTCAAAGTGAAACAATAAAAATGTCTTTAGAAGGATAAGTTTACCTTCGGCATATGTTACATGTTCCACCCAGGGGCGGACTGACAACTCATGGGGCCCCCGGGCAATAGGGGATCATGGGGCCCCTGTGTCCTTGCCCACACTCAAAGCACACCCAAAAAAGCCTTTAAAGGGTACCAGGGACATTTCATGGGGCTCCCTACTAACCCCGGGCCCTCGGGCAGTGCCCGAGTTCTCGAATGGTCAGTCTGCCCGGTTCCACCTGTTGTTAGGGTGGAGCGTGTAACATGTTCTGGCTCCTATACTTTCTCCCTGATCTTCCCCACTGATCTTCCCCCCACAGGCTGGGGATCTTTTCTCTGCACCCGCTGCCACTATTTGAAAAGAGTATGGCTGTGCGGGTCCCCACCCACATGGCCACTTCAGTCATTTACAGAATAAATGAATGGACTACAAGTAGCAACAGCCTTTGCTGCTGACAACTTGTACTTCTCAATGAACTATGCGGGTGCTGGTAAGCATCTTCATAGTTCATTGATTTTTCCTGGACTGAAGTAACTTCCTGCCTTTATTTGAGGTACAGGCAGACAGCTACACTGACAGTTTGCAGGAGCCTGAGATTACACCATCGATTTGCGGATTGCAGATGCAATGCTTTACAAGTTTTTAGGAAAAAAATAGTAAATGCACATTTTGAGGAGTGTCATAATCCACCTTGGTAAGGGGATCATCTCTGTGATATACACAGAGCGCTGCAGCAGCACCAACATTTATAAAGAAAAAAAGTGCTTACATTTGTCAGCAAAAGATATTTAATTGCTGGCTTCTTTGAAAATAAAAAAAAAAGAAGGTCTGCTATATATTTGGGGAAGCTTTGGAGGGGACTGTCTGCTGTTTTCTCTTCTTTGTAAATGTCACTTTTGTTGCAGTACACCCTACAGCAAGAATGACAATAAAATTCTGTTTAGCTTAAAGGAGAACTATAGGCAATTTTATTTCCATTTTGGATACAGCAAGGGAGGGTTATAATCCCTGTCAGATTTTTTTTCACCATTTTTGTCCCATTCCAGAGATTTCTCTTCACCTCCTCTCCCATAGCCAAACAGGAATAATAGGATATCTCTGCAAATTAACCGCCTCCCGCTCACCATATAAGGTAATCACGGGCGCAAGGCGGTTCTCTCGTTCTGGGAGGACGTCATATGATGTCCTCCCACTCTAACCGGTCATGCGTGGCTCCGGGAGCACGCAGCGCGGCGATTGGTGGTGTGCTGTGTTCCTCGGACACAGCGGATCACTGATCAATGGAAAGAGCCGAAGATGTCGGCTCAGTCATGTGATCAGCTGTGTGCAATCACAGTTGATCGCATGTAAATAGGGAAATGCCGGTTATCGGTATTTCTCTCCTCACGAGCTGTCACGCTGACAGCTCGAGAGGAGAGGAGAGCCGGCAATCGGCATTCCTCAGAGGGGACATGTACACTGATCATCAGGGCACTGATGATTAGTGTGCCCTGATGATCAGTGTAGCCCCAGCAGTGCCACCTGTCAGTGCCCATCAATGTCTGCTGTCAGTGCTCATCAATGCCACCTGCCAGTGCCCATTAGTGCCTCATCAATGCCACATATCAGTGCCTACCAGTACACATCAATGCCACATATCAGTGCCCATCTGAGTTGCCTTTCAGTGTCACCTATCAGTGCCAGTCAGTGCCACCTATCAGTGCTGCCAATCAGTGCCACTTATCAGTGCCAGTCAGTGCCGCCTATCAATGCCAGTCAGTGCTGCCTATCAGTGCTGCCTATCAGTGTCCATCAGTGCTGCCTATCAGTGTCGCCTAACAGTGCTAGTCAGTGCCACCTAACAGTGACAGTCAGTGCCGACTATCAGTGCCAGTCAGTGCTGCCTATCAGTGCCACCTATCAGTGCCGCCTATCAGTGCCATATATGAGTGCTGGCTTTCAGTGCCCATAAGTGATGCCTGTCAATGCCCATCAGTGCCACCTACTAGTGCCTCCTCATCAGTGCCCATCAGTGCCACCTATCAGTGCCCATCAGTGCAGCCTATCAGTGCCCATCACTGCAGCCTCATTATCAGTGAAGGAGAAAAATCACTTATTTACAAGATTTTATAACAAAAACTAAGAAAAAACTTTTTTATTTAAAAACATTTGGTTGTTTTTGGTTTGTTTAGCAAAAAATAAAAAACCCAGAGGTGATTAAATACCACCAAAATAAAGCTCTATCTGTCTCAAAAAATGATACAAATTTCATATGGGTACAGTGTTGCATGACCACGCAATTGTCATTCAAAGTGCGACAGCACTGAAAGCTGAAAACTGGCCTGGGCAAGAAGGGAGTATAAGTACCCTGTAGGCAAGTGGTTAAGGGAAATCCTTGGGGTCCCCCAGATCAGCAGAACTCTTTGGAAGATTTCCCCTTTTCTACTTTTCTGGCAGCAACCCAAAGTTTGGGGTTTTCTTTTACTATTAATAATAATGGTAAACAGGTATAGAAAATAACTGCTAGTGTGTCAGAAATCCAGTCAGCTCCTAAAATTGTTCACACGCCTCTGCTGCGCTGAAATTCCAAGCAGTGTTTCCTTGTCCTACAGAACATGCAGTGGAACAATCCACGTATGCTATGTAGATGAGAAGAGAGGATCTGTTTCAAAGTGTCCAGAAGGGCTCTAGGCAGGGCACATAACAATGCTGAGATTTCAATCAGCAAATATGGTGTTACATTAAACGGAAATCTAGGAACATGCTGCAATTTTTCTACAGATCAACGGGTATTTTCCTGCATTTCCAGTGTTTTTAAAGACACAAAAAATGGAGGACTGTGCATTTGTTGGAGAGATGTACTGCATATGCTAAATTTTATATTTTATTGCTATATTTTTCAGGCCATGCTGGATACTAGGTAGGTCTATTTTTTTCAATCCTTTCAATCCTTTTGTTAGATTTTCTTTTTAATTTACAGCTTTCCCAAACATTCTAAAATGTTAGGATTTTATGTATTTTTCATTACCAATCATTTTTTTAGATTTCAGGATATCCAATGCAATTCTTTACCTATAACCCTGGCTCCCAACCTGTAGTGTGGGGGCAGCACACAGCCATTTGGCACTTACTGTGCTGCCCTCAGAGCATTTTAACCACTTCCTGTCTGGCCGTTGTATATAAACAGCCAGACGGTGGTAGTGCAGGGGCGGGTTGCCTTTCATAAACGGCACCCTCCATTTTGGACTGTGTGCACTCCCTGGGAGCGCGCGGCACTGCGATCTGGTGCCCGCTGTGTCCTCCGGACTCAGTGGAACACCGATCGCTGTACGGGACCTCTGTGTGAGGTCCCGATCATGTGATCACTTATTGGCCAATCCATGATCACATGAATAGGTGTACGTAAGATGTCACTTCTGACATCATTGCTTACTACGTATGAAATCTGTAAATGATCACAGAGATCACATGGTATAAGGCTATTTACAACAGCCTTGTACCATGTGACAAGCTGTGACCAATCACAGCTCACACAGTATTTCTCAATGGCTGCAAGAATGCAGCCAGAGAGAAGGAGAAATGATTGCTTTTTCAGGCTTTTTTGGGTGTAAAAGCAATCAGTGTAAAAAAAATATAAAAATCTTCATCACACCCCACAAGTAGTACAGTGTCACTATGGTGACACTGTACTGCTAGGGTGACAATATGTTAAAAAAATATATAATGAATAATATTAAAAAATAAAATAAAAATGTATAAACATTTTTTTTTTAATTATAATTTTTGGTTATAAATTAATTTGGTTTTTTTTTTTTACTAAAAAGATAACTGAATACATTTTGTCCAAGATTTACGAAGAAAGATTATTTATTTGCAAAATGTTATAAGAAAAACACTTTTTTTCAACATTTTTGGACTTTTTCATTTATATAGCAAAAAAATAAAAATCCCAGTGGTGAATAAATACCACCAAATAAAGCTTTATCTGTCTGAACAAAATGCTAAAAAATTCATATGGGTACAGTGTTGCATGACCACGCAATTGTTATTCAAAGTGTGACAGCACTGAAAGCTGAAAATTGGCCTGGACAGGAAGGGGGTAAAAGTGTCCAGACTTGAAGAGGTTAATTGAACTTCTCTTTGTCAAGCCTTTAAAATAGTTCTCTGAAATGCTTTGCCTTGGACCTGGAAGTGGATGTTCAGCTGTTAAACTGAATCACCTACTCAAACAAAGGCAAAGCTGTCTGTTTCTATCTGTGAGAGGGTCTTCCATCCAGCTGTATCCCCCACCACTGGCCACAGAGTCAGGGATGACTGGCTTATTACTGGGTGAATTTGAGAGCGCTACATTCAATCCTGTGAGTGGTTGCTATATTTTAATAAAGGTGTCTTGATTTTTTATGACATTGGTGTGGTGCACTGTTTCCTCCTATCATCCTGCTTCAGAATCCGTGCCACCAGGAGGACCCATCTTCTCAGTGAATGTGTAACTGTCATTTTTATAGCCAAGAATCTCAGTGTACTAGATACTTTACCTTGTAGGACTGTATTCATTGGACTGTTTAGGGAGTGTGACCTGCTATTTTATCTATCTAATTTATGTTTGGTATATAGGAGGTATATGCATGCATTTAAATTGCTGTGTTCGACCCTCTTCCTACCTTGTACTGTGCCAACTGTCCATATACTGTACCTGGACTGTGTCACCTAACCAAGGACTATACCTGTATTGTGCCCTCTACCTTTATCATACCCTGTACTGTGCTCTTTACCATCATCATATCCTTTAATGCACCAGCCTACCATACATTGTACCTGTACTGTACCCTCCACCCTCGTCAGACCTTGTCCTGTGCCCTCTACTTTCATCATACTCTGTATTGTTCCACCTAACTATACACTGTACCTATAGTGTTCCACCTTACTATACACTGTACCTGTACTGTGCCTGTTTAACATACACTTTACCTGTACTGTGCCCTTTACCCTCATCAGACCCTTTACTATGCCCACTTCCATTATCACATCCTTTACTCTGCCAATTTACCATGCACCATCCCTACACCATGTATTCTACCCTCCTCTTACTTATACTGTGCAAGCCTGCCATACTTTGTGTCCTTTACCCTCATCTATTGTGCCAGCTTACCAGACACTGTGGGGGGGGGGAGTAGGTGGGGGGTTCATGTGTATGGGGAGACACTGAGTGAGGGGCTGTTGGGAAGGCTGTATGGGGCCCCATGATTTCTTATAGTGGCCCTAACATTTAGATTTGTTATTGGATTTGTCCACTGTAAATATGTAAGAGGAAGTGTATTTTGTATATGTAATCACACTAGAAAATAATTCTGGTGCAATAAGCACTGCAAATGTTGCTAATGCATGGTCTAATTAGTGGGTCACCATATGCTCAAAACCTTTTTCTGCTGAGTTATGAGCATTCACAAAGTTTAACAGGGTAGTTCAGACTGCATTAATGCACTGCAATTTATCAATGCATCTCTGTTCATTTTGTCCATTGTTGACTTAAATATATGTTGCAGTGAACAGATAAGCATTATAATAATTACACAGTAAAGTGCATACCCATCATTTTAATTAACTATTAATATAGAAATAGTTCAATGAAAATTATTATTTTTGTACTCACTGCACCCAAAAGTACTCAAATACGTAAACATGTGAATCACAGAATTTGTATTTTTTAGTTGAAAAAACAAGGCTATAATTAAACCACTGTTAGCAATAATGGTCATATAAAATCTTCCTTCTTGATCAGTTAGTTATGTGGTAGAGGTTTTGGCATCCCTGGCCCTCATATATACTGTTCATTTTCTACGTGAAAAAAAGAGTTATTATTACTATTATTTGCTGAATGAATTATTAAACTATATAAATAAATAAATAAAAATATAATAAAATAAATAAAATGTAATAAGTGGTTGGTTTATATATGTAAACATCCCACACCAAAATAATAAAAAAAAAAGAGTAATTTATTCTTAATTAAAACTTTACTGATCTCCATTTTTGATACAGCTTTCATAAGTGAGAATCATTTTACTGATTTTAACATTCTGTTATAGTAATTTTCAAATCACATGCCATGGCTTATCTCCAGCTCTGCGCCATTTCCTACACTGGTAATTCAATAGTTCAATGAAGTTTAAGCTTTGCATGATGCTGTTATGTGACTCACAAATTAATTTTCCAGAAATTAGGGTTTCTTACCTCGCCAGCATTTAACTTCAGTGTTAACTATACAATATGCATTTTTATGTTGAATGAAGCATTCATATTGATTTCAAGTTATTTTCACTTATAATAGCAGGATTCAGAGCAGGTTCACCAAACACATGAATAATTTATCTACATGATACCTCACCTGTTCCCATGACATTGTATTAAAACCACTAATTACTTAAAAACATATTTAATTGATTAATATAATAATGGTAATAATAGCACTGATCATTAAGTTATCTCTATATTATAACACCCACAGTAAAAAAGCTAAAAAATATTACCAAAATACATGTTGTATATAATACAGGGTGAATAATATATGACATAAAGAATTATGCCCAGCTAGAACACTTGGCAATATCTAATAAAATGTCCTCATTTGTCTTCAAAAGTCAGTGTAGTTGAAAGTCATATTGAAGTACATGGGACTACAGAAGAAATATAAAATCTCACAAAAATATAAGGAAAGCATTATTTGCTTAGCACAAGTGGCCATCTCTGACCTAAGGCCAACAAATGTCATCCTCTGAGCCTAGGTATAGAAAGATTTGTCAGCCAGTCAACTATCTGCTGGGTGTTTAGTTGGGGGAAAAAGGCACACATGCCCAACCTCCAGTTTATGCTGCACCTCTGCATCTAATTTTAGACCTGCTTTTCATTGTAGTATATTTTGGGAAGGTGAATAGAATGCTCTATGGAAACTATGGAGATAGGGGAGTGAATATGTGGCTCACAGCAATACATTGGTGTATGCAATGGGGGTTATTTACTAAAACTGGAGAGTGCAAAATCTGGTGCAGTTCTGCATAGAAACCAGCTTTTATATTTTGTTCCCAAAGCTTCATTGAACAAGCTGAAGTTAGGAGTTGATTGGCCACCATTCACAACTGTACCATATTCTGAGGCCATCAGTTTTAATAAATCTACCCCAATATATATAAAAAACTAACTACCCAGAATGGTGGTGGCTAGAGATGAGCGAATTATTCAAAAATTCGATTCGGCTGATTCGCTGAATTCGCGGAATAAATTTGATTCGAGGCGAATATATTCGCTGCGAATTTAACTTATAAAAAGGGTGTTTCTAGGCTTCAGAGAGCCTTTATATTAGTGCAGAACACTGTACCTTTAATTTAAATGAACCTTGGAGTCTGCTGGGGAAGAGAAATAATACTGTCAGTCAGTATGACATGCAGATGAGTGCCGTCGATCTTAGAATCCCGCACACTTCACTCATTTGGGCAGTCACAGGGCCAAAACCAGAGTGTGAAGCCACAGTGTGGCGGTGGAGGCAGCAGCAATGGGAGGCCATACAGCACCCTATGACAAAATGGAACCCACCAGCAGTGTGAGGAGACCTGAAAGTGGCACATGGCAGAGTGTGGCGATGGAGACAGCAGCAATGGGAGGCCGTACAGGGACCCATGACACACTCTGGACCTGGCAGCAGCATGAGGAGGCGGTACAGGGGCCCATGACAGATTACGGGTCTGGCAGCAGCATGAGGAGTCGGTACGGGGGCCCATGGCAGATTACGGGCCTGGCAGCAGCATGAGGAGGTGGTACAGGGGCCCATGGCAGAGTGGCGGAGCGTAAGCAGCTAAAATTGAAGGCCATACAGAGGCCTATGTTAAAAAGTCACCCCAGCAGCAGCGTGGGGAGACGACTATCAAGAGTCCAATGGCAGAGTGGCGGAGCAGAAGCAGCTTCAATTGAAGGCCATACACAGGCCTAGGTTATAAAGCGGAAGCCGTCAGCAGCGTGAGCAGACGACAGAGGCACATGGCGCAGGGTGGCGGTGGATGCAGCAGTATTCGGAAGCCAAACACAGGCCTCGGTTAAAAAGCGGAAGCCGTCAGCAGCGTGAGCAGACGACAGAGGCACATGGCGCAGGGTGGCGGTAGAGGCAGCAGCAATGGAAGGCCATACAGCATCCTATCACAAAATGGAACCCACCAACAGTGTAAGGAGACCTGAAAGTGGCACATGGCGCAGGGTGGCGGTGGAGGCAGCAGTATTCGGAAGCCAAACACAGGCCTCGGTTAAAAAGCGGAAGCCGTCAGCAGCGTGAGCAGACGACAGAGACACATGGCGCAGGGTGGCGGTGGATGCAGCAGTATTCGGAAGCCAAACACAGGCCTAGGTTAAAAAGCGGAAGCCGTCAGCAGCGTGAGCAGACGACAGAGGCACATGGCGCAGGGTGGCGGTAGAGGCAGCAGCAATGGAAGGCCATACAGCACCCTATCACAAAATGGAACCCACCAACAGTGTAAGGAGACCTGAAAGTGGCACATGGCGCAGGGTGGCGGTGGAGGCAGCAGTATTCGGAAGCCAAACACAGGCCTCGGTTAAAAAGCGGAAGCTGTCAGCAGCGTGAGCAGACGACAGAGACACATGGCGCAGGGTGGCGGTGGATGCAGCAGTATTCGGAAGCCAAACACAGGCCTCGGTTAAAAAGCGGAAGCCGTCAGCAGCGTGAGCAGACGACAGAGGCACATGGCACAGGGTGGCGGTGGATGCAGCAGTATTCGGAAGCCAAACACAGGCCTCGGTTAAAAAGCGGAAGCCGTCAGCAGCGTGAGCAGACGACAGAGGCACATGGCGCAGGGTGGCGGTGGAGGCAGCAGCAATGGAAGGCCATACAGCACCCTATCACAAAATGGAACCCACCAACAGTGTAAGGAGACCTGAAAGTGGCACATGGTGCAGGGTGGCGGTGGAGGCAGCAGTATTCGGAAGCCAAACACAGGCCTCGGTTAAAAAGCGGAAGCCGACAGCAGCGTGAGCAGACGACAGAGACACATGGCGCAGGGTGGCGGTGGATGCAGCAGTATTCGGAAGCCAAACACAGGCCTCGGTTAAAAAGCGGAAGCCGTCAGCAGCATGAGCAGACGACAGAGACACATGGCGCAGGGTGGCGGTGGATGCAGCAGTATTCGGAAGCCAAACACAGGCCTCGGTTAAAAAGCGGAAGCCGTCAGCAGCGTGAGCAGACGACAGAGGCACATGGTGCAGGGTGGCGGTGGAGGCAGCAGCAATGGAAGGCCATACAGCACCCTATCACAAAATGGAACCCACCAACAGTGTAAGGAGACCTGAAAGTGGCACATGGCGCAGGGTGGCGGTGGAGGCAGCAGTATTCGGAAGCCAAACACAGGCCTCGGTTAAAAAGCGGAAGCCGTCAGCAGCGTGAGCAGACGACAGAGACAGATGGAGCAGGGTGGCGGTGGATGCAGCAGTATTCGGAAGCCAAACACAGGCCTCGGTTAAAAAGCGGAAGCCGTCAGCAGCGTGAGCAGACGACAGAGACACATGGCGCAGGGTGGCGGTGGATGCAGCAGTATTCGGAAGCCAAACACAGGCCTCGGTTAAAAAGCGGAAGCCGTCAGCAGCGTGAGCAGACGACAGAGGCACATGGCGCAGGGTTGCGGTGGAGGCAGCAGCAATGGAAGGCCATACAGCACCCTATCACAAAATGGAACCCACCAACAGTGTAAGGAGACCTGAAAGTGGCACATGGTGCAGGGTGGCGGTGGAGGCAGCAGTATTCGGAAGCCAAACACAGGCCTCGGTTAAAAAGCGGAAGCCGTCAGCAGCGTGAGCAGACGACAGAGACACATGGCGCAGGGTGGCGGTGGATGCAGCAGTATTCGGAAGCCAAACACAGGCCTCGGTTAAAAAGCGGAAGCCGTCAGCAGCGTGAGCAGACGACAGAGACACATGGCGCAGGGTGGCGGTAGAGGCAGCAGCAATGGAAGGCCATACAGCATCCTATCACAAAATGGAACCCACCAACAGTGTAAGGAGACCTGAAAGTGGCACATGGCGCAGGGTGGCGGTGGATGCAGCAGTATTCGGAAGCCAAACACAGGCCTCGGTTAAAAAGCGGAAGCCGTCAGCAGCGTGAGCAGACGACAGAGACACATGGCGCAGGGTGGCGGTGGATGCAGCAGTATTCGGAAGCCAAACACAGGCCTCGGTTAAAAAGCGGAAGCTGTCAGCAGCGTGAGCAGACGACAGAGACACATGGCGCAGGGTGGCGGTGGATGCAGCAGTATTCGGAAGCCAAACACAGGCCTCGGTTAAAAAGCGGAAGCCGTCAGCAGCGTGAGCAGACGACAGAGGCACATGGCACAGGGTGGCGGTGGATGCAGCAGTATTCGGAAGCCAAACACAGGCCTCGGTTAAAAAGCGGAAGCCGTCAGCAGCGTGAGCAGACGACAGAGGCACATGGCGCAGGGTGGCGGTGGAGGCAGCAGCAATGGAAGGCCATACAGCACCCTATCACAAAATGGAACCCACCAACAGTGTAAGGAGACCTGAAAGTGGCACATGGTGCAGGGTGGCGGTGGAGGCAGCAGTATTCGGAAGCCAAACACAGGCCTCGGTTAAAAAGCGGAAGCCGACAGCAGCGTGAGCAGACGACAGAGACACATGGCGCAGGGTGGCGGTGGATGCAGCAGTATTCGGAAGCCAAACACAGGCCTCGGTTAAAAAGCGGAAGCCGTCAGCAGCATGAGCAGACGACAGAGACACATGGCGCAGGGTGGCGGTGGATGCAGCAGTATTCGGTAGCCAAACACAGGCCTCGGTTAAAAAGCGGAAGCCGTCAGCAGCGTGAGCAGACGACAGAGGCACATGGCGCAGGGTGGCGGTGGAGGCAGCAGTAATGGAAGGCCATACAGCACCCTATCACAAAATGGAACCCACCAACAGTGTAAGGAGACCTGAAAGTGGCACATGGCGCAGGGTGGCGGTGGAGGCAGCAGTATTCGGAAGCCAAACACAGGCCTCGGTTAAAAAGCGGAAGCCGTCAGCAGCGTGAGCAGACGACAGAGACAGATGGCGCAGGGTGGCGGTGGATGCAGCAGTATTCGGAAGCCAAACACAGGCCTCGGTTAAAAAGCGGAAGCCGTCAGCAGCGTGAGCAGACGACAGAGACACATGGCGCAGGGTGGCGGTGGATGCAGCAGTATTCGGAAGCCAAACACAGGCCTCGGTTAAAAAGCGGAAGCCGTCAGCAGCGTGAGCAGACGACAGAGGCACATGGCGCAGGGTGGCGGTGGAGGCAGCAGCATTGGAAGGCCATACAGCACCCTATCACAAAATGGAACCCACCAACAGTGTAAGGAGACCTGAAAGTGGCACATGGTGCAGGGTGGCGGTGGAGGCAGCAGTATTCGGAAGCCAAACACAGGCCTCGGTTAAAAAGCGGAAGCCGTCAGCAGCGTGAGCAGACGACAGAGACACATGGCGCAGGGTGGCGGTGGATGCAGCAGTATTCGGAAGCCAAACACAGGCCTCGGTTAAAAAGCGGAAGCCGTCAGCAGCGTGAGCAGACGACAGAGACACATGGCGCAGGGTGGCGGTGGATGCAGCAGTATTCGGAAGCCAAACACAGGCCTCGGTTAAAAAGCGGAAGCCGTCAGCAGCGTGAGCAGACGACAGAGGCACATGGCGCAGGGTGGCGGTGGAGGCAGCAGCAATGGAAGGCCATACAGCACCCTATCACAAAATGGAACCCACCAACAGTGTAAGGAGACCTGAAAGTGGCACATGGCGCAGGGTGGCGGTGGAGGCAGCAGTATTCGGAAGCCAAACACAGGCCTCGGTTAAAAAGCGGAAGCCGTCAGCAGCGTGAGCAGACGACAGAGACAGATGGCGCAGGGTGGCGGTGGATGCAGCAGTATTCGGAAGCCAAACACAGGCCTCGGTTAAAAAGCGGAAGCCGTCAGCAGCGTGAGCAGACGACAGAGACACATGGCGCAGGGTGGCGGTGGATGCAGCAGTATTCGGAAGCCAAACACAGGCCTCGGTTAAAAAGCGGAAGCCGTCAGCAGCGTGAGCAGACGACAGAGGCACATGGCGCAGGGTGGCGGTGGAGGCAGCAGCAATGGAAGGCCATACAGCACCCTATCACAAAATGGAACCCACCAACAGGGTAAGGAGACCTGAAAGTGGCACATGGTGCAGGGTGGCGGTGGAGGCAGCAGTATTCGGAAGCCAAACACAGGCCTCGGTTAAAAAGCGGAAGCTGTCAGCAGCGTGAGCAGACGACAGAGACACATGGCGCAGGGTGGCGGTGGATGCAGCAGTATTCGGAAGCCAAACACAGGCCTCGGTTAAAAAGCGGAAGCCGTCAGCAGCGTGAGCAGACGACAGAGACACATGGCGCAGGGTGGCGGTGGATGCAGCAGTATTCGGAAGCCATACACAGGCCTAGGTATAAAACTGGAACCCAGCAGCGTGAGCAGACGACAAAGACGCACATGGCAGAGGATGGATCTGGCAGCAGTATGAGAAGGCGGTACAGGGGCCCGTGGCACAGTGTGGTGATGGGGGCTACAGCAACTGGATGCCAGAAAGTGGCCGATAGGGCTATATACTGCATGGAATTATAAAGTTGTAAAGACAGCGGCCTATTTGTCCCTAATAACATGTTTGGGGCATGATTCATGGCGGATTTAGTCAGTTGTGTCAGGAACTGGTGGTTTGAAATCCAGACTAATCCACGCCTGATTCATTTTCACAAACGTGAGTCTCTCCACACTTTGGGTGGACAGTCGTGTCCTCCGCGGAGTTACAATACCTCCTGCCGCACTAAACACGCGCTCCGATGCCACGCTACTGGCCGGGCATGACAGCCTTTCAAGGGAAAATTCAGCTAGTTGGGGCCAAAGGTCAAGTTTCGTTGCCCAGTAGTCAAGGGGATTGTCTACCTCGGTTGGCAGGGTGCTGTCCAAGTAGGCCCAAGCCTGTTGTTTGAGGTCCTGCTCCAGGTCCACCTGATGCTGCTGCTGCTGCGGCTGGTTAGTAGTTTCCTCACTGCGCTGGTGAAGAAAGCTACTCATCATCGACTGCAGACTGAGGCAGCCGCTGCTGGTGGAGCTGCCACTGCTCCTACCACCCCACCCCTCCCCTGCTGCCATGGCAGCGGAACGTGAGCGCACAGGGCCCACAGTGTCTGAGGATGGACGTTGGCGCAGAAAGGCAGAGACCAACTGACTACATAGGTGGTTTTTATAGTACTTTATTTTGGCCTCCCTCTCAGCAGGTGTGAAAAAGGCCACCATTTTTGAACGGTAGCGAGGGTCCAACAAGGTGGACAGCCAAAAGTTATCCCTCTGTCTGATGGTTATTATTCGGCTGTCGCTACGCAAGCAACCGAGCATGCTATGGGCCATTTGTGCCAAGGAATGCGAGGGACTCCCTGCCTCCATCTCCACAGCATACTGCCACGGTGCGTCTGGGTCCTCTGTCTCCTCCTCCTCCTCTACCAGATGCTCCTGCTCCTCCACTCCTGTCCGCTGAGTGGAAAAACCACCCATTTCACTCAATAATTCCTGAGCACCAATGTCCTCCTCTACCTCCTCCTCTTCTTCCTGTCCTGCCCCCACAGGGGTCATGTGGCGTTGAGATCTGTGCGCCACGTCTACCGCACCCTGACCAGTCATTGTTAACAGCATTTGTTCCAGGACGTGCAACAGAGGAATGACGTCGTTCATCCCATAGTCCTGCCGACTCACGAATAGCGTGGCCTCCTCAAAGGGCCTGAGCAAGCGGCAGGTGTCACGCATGAGCTGCCAATGGCTGACATCGAAGTTACACAGGGGAGTATCTTTATCCGCTTGTAACATCAGGAAATCGGTGATGGCCTTTCGCTGTTCGTAAAGGCGGTCTAACATATGTAGGGTTGAATTCCACCTTGTTGCAACGTCGCAGATCAGGCGATGCTGTGGAATTCCGTTCTGCCGCTGCAGCTCAAGGAGGGTGTGCTTTGCGGTGTAGGAATGGCTGAAATGCATGCAAAGTTTACGTGACATTTTAAGGATGTCTTGCAGTGGGATGGTGGATTTTAGGAACCGCTTGACAACCAGATTGAACACGTGAGCCATGCATGGCGCATGGCACAACCTTCCTTGACGCAGAGCAGACACCATGTTCTTTCCGTTGTCGGTCAACATGGTTCCGATTTTCAGTTTGCGCGGAGACAGCCATCTGTCAATTTCTCTGTTCATTACACTCAGAAGTTCCTCCCCTGTGTGACTACGTTCGCCAAGGCATACCAGGTGCAGCACAGCGTGACACCGTTGCGCCCTGCACATGTGATATGCCGGTCGGGTAATGGGACTTGGCACGGGGGTGGCGGCTGAGGACACGGCGGAAGAAGAGGTGGTAGAGGCGGACATCTTTGCTGGACCAAGGACGTGCAAACGTGGAGGCAAAAGCGGCATGACCTGTCTAAGTTGCTGGTGCGGCTGTGCCGGCACCACGTTCACCCAGTGGGCCGTAAATGACATGTACTGTCCCTGACCGTAGTTACAGCTCCACACGTCGGCGCTGCCGTGCACTTTGGCAGAGACCGACATGCTCAAAGACTGGCCCACCATCTCTTCTACATGTGAATGCAGGGCTGGCACTGCCTTTTTGGCGAAGAAATGCCGGCTTGGCACTCTCCACCGCGGCTCGGCACAAGAAATCATTTCTCAGAAAGGTGCTGAGTCCACCACTTGGAAAGGGAGGGACTGCAGCACTAGCAACTTGGACAGGAGGACGTTCAGCTTCTGCACCGTCGGGTGCGTGCTCGCAAACTGTTGTCTCTTGGAAACGGATTCCAAGAAAGACTGCTGACGGAATCCGTGAAGAGGAGTAGCAGGAGAAGGAGCATCTGAACGAGCGGAAGATGCAAACGAGCGACAACTCCCCTCAGCAGAGGTGTTGGAGCCTTGACTGGCTGATAGAGGGCGATTGACGTCGGGTGACGGAGCAAGTAACGGAGCGGGTGATGGAGCTGGGGCTGGGGCAGGCAGAACCGCCGTATCTTTATCACGGTTTTCCCAGGCCACCGAATGGCCACACTGCATATGCTGACGCAACGCTGTAGTCCCAACATGGGCCCCCTGGCCACGCTTGACTTTCTGGCCACATAGTCGACATACGGTTACGTTTACTTCCTCGGGCGGCTTGACGAAAAATTGCCACACCGCCGAGTAGGAAACTTTGCCCCCGATACTCCTCACTGGCTGACTGCTACTTCCTCCGTGCACACCGGCACCACTATTGGCCGTGGTGGTAGGCTGCAGTGGAGCTGGTGCTCTACTCCGTGGCCGTTTGCCTCCACTGACACTGCTGCAACCCTGCTGCCTCCTGGGCAACCCACCGACTGTTTTGCTCGCTGCCAAGCTGGCACCCTCTTCTCCTGATGATGCGGAAGCAATAGCCTGATGACGACGAGGCTGCCAAGTGCGATCAGCCTCATCATCATCAATTAGGGTCTCCGCCTCAGTACTAGCCCCCTCGGCTGCGTGTGGGTCAGGAGACAAACCTGTCTCTAGACCGGCTACCGAGCCACTCTCCTCGCCAGTACTTCTTCGCCTGGCTGCTGAAGAGGCGGATGTCTCCCCCCGTTCCTGACCGCCCTCTGTTAGCTCTTCCTCACTCTACAGTGGGGCTGAGCCCACAGCATGCGATACTTCGCTTGGTGAGGGAACAGCAAAGGACAGGGGCAGGTCGAGGACATGTGATTTCAGTGGGCTTGCTCCCGGGCCATGCCAACTAACGGTTGTGTCTGACGTACCCACCGACCGTTGGCTGTAGGTGTCAGAGGTGACCTGGGAAGAGGAAGACGACCGAGTCAACCAATCGATGACGGCAGGGTTATCGGTGGAGACACGACCGCTGGATGACACCGGGAGCACTGGCCTCTGGCTGCGACTAGTGCTGCCTCGACCCCTTCCTCTGCTGCCACGTCTGCTCGCTCCTGAAACATTGCCTCCTCTGCCACTCCTCTGCGTGTTGTCTGACATACTCTTTAATTCAATAAGCACCCCAAAAATAAAACCGGATTTAACTCTTTGAACGTACAATAGTGGTTGTGAAGCAGAAAGTCAGTTTATTTAGCACAATCGGTCAATTGCAGCTTGCCGTTGGCTGGAAACTGTACGTTTATGTCACTGGAATGCACTAATCACCCAAAAAATATTACCGCCACCCGGCGTGTATATGGATTTAACTCTTTGAACGTACAATAGTGGTTCTGAAGCAGAAAGTCAGTTTATTTAGCACAATCGGTCAATTGCAGCTTGCCGTTGGCTGGAAACTGTACGTTTATGTCACTGGAATGCACTAATCACCCAAAAAATATTACCGCCACCCGGCGTGTATATGGATTTAACTCTTTGAACGTACACTAGTGGTTGTGAAGCAGAAAGTCAGTTTATTTAGCACAATCGGTCAATTGCAGCTTGCCGTTGGCTGGAAACTGTACGTTTATGTCACTGGAATGCACTAATCACCCAAAAAATATTACCGCCACCCGGCGTGTAAATGGATCTAACTCTTTGAACGTACAATAGTGGTTGTGAAGCAGAAAGTCAGTTTATTTAGCACAATCTGTCAATTGCAGCTTGCCGTTGGCTGGAAACTGTACGTTTATGTCACTGGAATGCACTAATCACCCAAAAAATATTACCGCCACCCGGCCTGTAAATGGATCTAACTTTTTGAATGTACAATAGTGGTTGTGAAGCAGAAAGTCAGTTTATTTAGCACAATCGGTCAATTGCAGCTTGCCGTTGGCTGGAAACTGTACGTTTATGTCACTGGAATGCACTAATCACCCAAAAAATATTACCGCCACCCGGCGTGTATATGGATTTAACTCTTTGAACGTACAATAGTGGTTGTGAAGCAGAAAGTCAGTTTATTTAGCACAATCGGTCAATTGCAGCTTGCCGTTGGCTGGAAACTGTACGTTTATGTCACTGGAATGCACTAATCACCCAAAAAATATTACCGCCACCCGGCGTGTATATGGATTTAACTCTTTGAACGTACAATAGTGGTTGTGAAGCAGAAAGTCAGTTTATTTAGCACAATCGGTCAATTACAGCTTGCCGTTGGCTGGAAACTGTACGTTTATGTCACTGGAATGCACTAATCACCCAAAAAATATTACCGCCACCCGGCGTGTAAATGGATCTAACTCTTTGAACGTACAATAGTGGTTGTGAAGCAGAAAGTCAGTTTATTGTACACAATCGGTCAATTGCAGCTTGCCGTTGGCTGGAAACTGTACGTTTGTGTCACTGGAATGCACTAATCACCCAAAAAATATTACCGCCAGCCGGCGTGTATATGGATTTAACTCTTTGAACGTACAATAGTGGTTGTGAAGCAGAAAGTCAGTTTATTTTGCACAATCGGTCAATTGCAGCTTGCCATTGGCTGGAAACTACGTTTATGTTACTGGAATGCACTAATCACCCAAAAAATATTACCGCCACCCGGCGTGTAAATGGATCTAACTCTTTGAACATACAATAGTGGTTGTGAATCAGAAAGTCAGTTTATTGTACACAATCGGTCAATTGCAGCTTGCCGTTGGCTGGAAACTGTAAGTTTGTGTCACTGGAATGCACTAATCACCCAAAAAATATTACCACCAGCCGGCGTCTAAATGGATTTAACTCTTTGAACGTACAATAAGTAACGATTCTGTGTCCCTGAGTAACAATTCTGTGTCCCTGAGTAACGATTCTGTGGCCCTAACTCTGTCCCTCAATACACAGAGGTCTGTCTCTCTTGAATGACCGGAGGCTAATGGAGAATTCGAAGATGGCCGCGATTTATAGCTCCACCATTACACAGTGCTGGCTGCTGATTGGCTAATGCGATCACATGTCATGATTCATGACTCATGAATGCATTATGGGTCAGCGCGCCTTGTCTGCGCGCCTTCCCAGAGATCCCCGCCCCATCTTCTCTGTCCATTTTCTCCTGTCGCCACACATGTCGCCGCCATTTTTGGGAAAATTCGATTCGTGCATCCGAAGTTTGCTAATCTTCGGATTCGTCGCGAATCGAATTTTTCCAAATCTTCGAAACGAATTCCACTTCGTCATGTTCGATTCGCTCATCTCTAGTGGTGGCACATAACCTAGCAAGCTAGTATGCCAAAACATAAAAATGAAAGCTATACAGATAAAAGACAGATAAAAAGGTCAGTAATTCAGGCCATAGGTGGGTCGTTTATCGGCAGAATTTTCATCCGCACAAAAAATCGGCTGATAATCACGCTGTTAGTGGGGTCAGCCCGTCGGCCGTTTTCGTGGATTTCCTCATTTATTTTTATCGGTCATGCTGGAAAATCCACGAAAAACGACTGTTTTTTGTGGACATGGGTGGCAGCATCGGCAACGGGGTCGACCAATTTTTTGTTTATTGGCCGAAAATTCGGCCGATAAACGGCCCGTCTGTGGCCTGCCTTAGGTCTATGGAATGCTGAACACAGAGGGGAATGCAAGATTATAAAGTTCACCACCCTGCAAATTACAATATAGCCCTGTATAACACTGCATAGCATGGTATTGCACTGTATAGCAAAATGTATCTCCCTACACAAATATGTCAAGTTTTACTAACCAGCTCCAACACACACTGACTATATAGCTGCTGGGTGTCCACCCTCTTCTAGTGGATGGGGGGATGGGGGCTTGTTATTTCTTTGAGACTATTGCCTCTCGGGGACCCATATGTAACCAGGGACCAGGGTTCAGGAGAACATTTTCAACCTTGAATTCAGAGATTTGCCAAACCACAGAGATTTGCCAAACCACAAAAGATCTTCCTCAAGCCAATGGTGGCTGCAAACATCATCCCTAAGTATGAGGGCTATGCACATCCCCTTTTCTATCTCCAACACTACATGGTAGTGTTTGAGCCTAGAAAATGGCTGATCCAACACCAAACTATGCATTATGTGGTGGCAAATAGAATGCCTTCTGTGGCTGCACTGTACCTGGGTCAGTGTAGTGAAGTTTATTATATATGATAGGATTTACATACTTTTATTGAAGCTGAATTTGCACAACAGTTTTATAAATAATTTGCATGTCTTCTCCCGTACCTGGAAATATTAGGCATTTCTCAAAGTTGGTGGCAAACTGGAGCAGTGGAGGAGTGAGTGGAAGGTAAGTGCAATGTGGACCTGTTACTTTGTGCAGTTTAAACAAAGTACAGATTCACTTTAAATATTAAACGAGTACAGTAAGTATCTGTATGCTTGCATCAGCCATATCCTTTATTGTTATCATCTTTTATTACAGTTAATATATGTGTTTTAAATGATATGTTCAGAAAATGAACAATGGAAATACTTAAACAGCTTTTCAGAAACAACAGTGTCATTGAAATGCAGTTAAGGAAAATGTTTCTTTTATTAGCAAGAAAAAGTATTATTGGTGATTACATTGGAAATCTCTGCCAAAGTCTGATGGATTTTCCATTCAAGGCCTTTCAACAACATAGCCTTCAGCATGAGGCATTGTCACATTTTGAAGAAATAATGAATGTAAAAGTTAGATGTAGGTGGATATTAGATTATACACAGGTATGTAACACATCGCCGTACACTTTGTTACATGTATTATTAATAATCTTATTTGAAGAAAAAAGCTATGCTATGTGGATTTTACATCCTTCACAATCTCCGGAAATAGGGCAAAGAATATACTGCTGCTACGGTGGGGAGGCATATAAATGTAAAGCTAACCCTTCTATGTCATATACATTCTTGTGACATATGTCTCACATTAAAATGTAAGGAATAGAGGAAGACTGAATTGGATAAAATGACAAATGCAATGTATATGCGTATGTGGGGTGTCAGAGTTGGAAATAAAAAAGACATAGATATAGACTGAAAAAACCCACAAGCCTAAAGATGAACTCCAGGCAGACATTTCATGCAAATGTATTGCTCAGTTGTAAGCAAAAGAATTGAAATCCACCTTGTAAGCACCAAATGTCTTTTCAAATCCAGAAATGACCTTGGAAGAGTAGTGGTGACATCTTCTCTGATACCATAACAGATTGGCGTCACTCAAAGCCTGCAGTATCAGTCTCCCAGGTTTACACTCTGTGTTCAGGCAGATTTAGAGCACATCTCGCTCCCAAAAATAATATGGCATGCCGGTACTGCCATGCACTTTATTCAACTCATATGTAAGGTAAATGAAAGACAGGCTTCAGCTCAGGTCCCAGCCCATCAGTCACATCCATTTACATGTTTCAATTTAGCCCAATGTGGATTAACCCCTTTGCGCCAGAACCTCCCAGCCCTTTAAGAGGTTTCAGAAGCTGGGAGGCGGGGCAGGGTTTTAGGGTCATGTGATCATGATTCACTATCATGGCAGTCACATGATCGGAAAAGGTCCCAATCGCAAGGGGAGATCGGGACCTTTCCGTGAGTCATGGACATATGTGCTGGGAGCGTGTGCTCTCAGCACATATGTATTCTCAAATGGTACGCAAATATGCGGCCACTTGGCAGCAAGGCCCAGACGCTAAAAGGCTGCATATTTGTGTGCTCTCAGCGTCTAGGGGTTAAACATGGTAGAGGGGTGTGACTGATGAGCTGAGATTTGAACTAAAAGCCTGTCTTTCATTTATCTTACATTGGAGTTGAATACAGTGTGTGGGGGCACCTGCATGCCATATGACATCATCAGTGAGCCAAGTATAACCTGTGCAGTTTACTACAAGATACCTGCATATCTTGTCATAAACTGCAGGGGGTGAAAATAAGACCAGTCATTTTGCACATAGAAGGAGAACAGCAATGAGAGGTTTTTACTACAATATGCAGGAGGTTTTTTTTTTTTTTGTATTTAGAAGAAATACACAAATGACACCTAGACTCCAGTAAGAATACATGTGATTTTTTTTGTACTTAGACAATATTTGTTTAGCCTGGAGTTTAGCTTCAATACAATGTTAATCTGAAAGCTACAAGAGAGCAGGTATGGGATAGTAGGTATTTGTTGTCCAGCCTATGGCTCTTTTAGTATTTAAGACACTTTAACCCCCTTCCTGCCCAGGCCAATTTTCAGGTTTCAGCACTGTCAAACTTTGAATGGCAGTTACTCAGTCAATAATGACCACTGTACCCAAATAAAATAGATTATAGAACTTTTTTTGGCGGCATTTAATCACATCTATGTCTTCATTTTTTGCTATATAAATGAAAAAATACAGAAAACAGCACAATTGGTGTGGCGGTGATCAGGGATACTGTAACTGGTGTGGCAGTGATCAGGGATACTGTAACTGGTGTGGCTGAGATTTGGGGCATTATGTCTAGTGTGACTGTGATTAGGGACAATGTAACTGGTGTGGCAATGATCAGGGAAACTGTAACTGGTGTGGCAGTGATCAGGAACATGGGATTGTGCACCGCATTAACACCCGTCATACAATAAGTACATACCTAAATAATAAAATAAATATGCAACAAGTGTTGTGGAAAAGTTTAGGGTGTGGCCCCTTTATTGGGTTTAAATCAATTTTAATTATGAAATGAACTTTAACCTTTAATACCAAATAGAACCGCTGTTAACAATTAACAGACTAACATGCTTAGTCACTAAGACTAAAGCAACAATATCTTATACTAACCAAATAACAGTTTACCAACCACTGTCCACCAACAAAGTGGATGAAATTACCCAAAAGCCAGGTTACCAACCTGGCCCCATCCCACAACCGCAGCCTAAACATTCACTCTGCAATCCAGCATTGAAAATGCCCTTAGCAGTATCTGAGAAAATGTATCAAAAAGCATACATCCCAAATTTCTGAAATTATAAAGAGGGACATCCTTTTGCACACAGTAAGTAGCAAAGGACATGTCTCCAGTTACAGGGACCTTAAAGATCTATTATGCAGAAAATGATTGGCTAAACAACACAAGTGCTTTTTCTTATCTCTACTTTTCCTTTATATTGGCTAAATAACAAATGCAGTAATCTAGAGGCTGGATAAAAAGTTTAGTGCAGCTTAACACTTGACAGTAAAATAGTACCTTTCGTATAGAGATGTATCAAACCAAAAAGAGGGATAACTGAAGCTACATGAGGAACAGAAGAATTTGGTCTGAGGGACAATTGGGAGCTATGCCAAACACTGCTAGACCTCTAATGAAACTCTCCAGTTTACAATAGAGAAAAAGTGCAGTCACCAATGAGTATACAGTAAATAAGCATATCAATTCAACATGGTGCCTTCCCCACCCCTCTAAAGCATGCACAGATCACTCCCATACTTAAAAAACTTTCGCTGGACCCCACCACCTGAACAACCTAAGACCCATCTCCCTGCTCCCATTTACCTCTAAACTCTTAGAACGCTTAGTCTACAATCGCCTGAGCTCCTACCTCACTATAAACAACTTTCTTGACCCTTTAATACAAACAGAGATCCTCCTGCACAAAAGGGAAAAACACCTACTATAAGCTGCCAACACTTAACCTGCTACCCACACAGTGAAAATATCAAAAGTATATAAATAGTGCAGCGCTCAAACCTAACTTAAATACTAAAATACCTGTGCTCACATGCAATAGTGACACACATGAAGTGAAATATCCTTAATTATAAGTGCCACTCTATATTAATCTTTCGTGCCCACATAATCACACACATATATATGAAAACAAACAAGTCCTTGTTAGGAATAATAATTTTGCAGTGCTCCAAGTGTAGTGACGTGACCACACTTTATATATTAATCATAAAAATCAAACAAAAAATGTCCATAGATATTAATGGTAAACACATGCAAGGTGCAAAAAACGTGCAAAAAATCCAAAAAAATTGGTGCAAAACAAATGTGTTCTTGTTCCACAGCAGTGCCACTCTTCCCCTCCTACGGCTAGATTGCCTCCTCACCTCCTTACACTGACCCCTAAGGGCCAAACAGCTTTCAGGATCAATCTGGATCCTTATCCCCTGGAAATTAGCACTTCTCCTGCCGTCGTGGATCACTTTAGGGTACTTCCATTACCCCCACTCAGAAGCCTCTAGAGAATATTACTCACCACCCAGTGAGCAGGAAAGAAGAATCCTCTGAGTGCAGTATTTAGAGCCAATAAAACACTTTAATGGTACTGTTCATAAACATATAGCCACTCACATTTGTCCATATTCCTCCTTAGCCAATATGTGGGTGTGCTGCATGCAATCAGAAGGACTTCCTGGGTATACCAAGATGGCGGCTGGTGCCGGAAGTGCGTCACCGCGTACCGGAAGTTGGCGTGCGAACGTGCCTACGCGTTACGTCACTGTCACTCGTGACTTCCTCTGGGCTAGAAAATCTTCCGCACCAGAAAACATATGAATGTCAACTATTCATAATATTTTTTTTTTATTTTTTTTTTATATTAATAATTATAAAAGACGGGGACGTGTGTTATGAATGAAAAATGCAAGACAGATATTAAGAGCAGGACAGCCATCTATGTACATCTTGATGTACTCTCTATATAGCAGATGCACATTCTGCACCATCAACATCTTATAAGGACAGACTTAAGTTGCAGTTCTGAAAAAAGAGAGCCATTCACATGCAACAAAAAAAGAAAGGAAAGTCTTGTGAATAGTTATAATTGTTGAATCAGTTCTATTGAGCAATGTGAATGGCCTAAGGCATGAAATGATAACGGCCTATCCTTGTCTTGCTAATCCGATTCTGCAAACACTTCTGTCTAGCAAGTTAACAACTTACTTACCTCAACTAACTAATAAATCAGACTGAACTGATTGAGAAAGTAGTTCTAAAGTGTTTTATGTGCAGAAGAACAGATTGATATCATAGCAGCAGTGATATTACATGACATGTTGAATGCAATTTGTGATCCAATAGCAGCATGTAAACATAGATGCCAAAGTCCTTTTAGGAATGAGAATGATATGCAAAGTCATTGTGTCTCTTTCTAAAAAGAAACTCCTACTAACACTTTTCATGACAGTGTGGAAACACCCACTTTGATACATGTCATACAAAGGCCAAAGGGTTCTGCAGAGCCCTCAAAAGGAGAAATAACCAGTGGCATAGATAATGCAGGCTGTTTACGCAAGGGAATTGAATATCCTATCAGAAATAACTGCAAGCAAAAAAAAAGTGTTAAGGACATTGTAGACCTTTGCTCACTGCTAACCGGTGTCTTAAACCACTGGAAACCTAGCAAACCAAAGCATCTGCTATTAAATGTTTTGTTACCCTGAAAACGTCTTACTTTAACTTAAATATAAAATGAAGGCCAGGAAGGACCCAATATCTTAGACAGTTAATTGCATAAAAATGCTATTCTAACATTCACCAATAAGAGGCACTGGGAGCTGAACTGCTTGCTCCAAAGTGTCACAGCCACAACAACAGGGAAAAGCCAAAGTGAACAATATTCTTAGTGATATGGCATAAATACAATATTCTGGTCAAAACTCTGAACACCATTTGCCAGGCCATAAATGAACAAATTCAATAGATTATGTTGCATCTGTAGACAACAGGAAAATACTCATCTAAAACAAATTCCATCTGCCACATAGAACTGACATTTTAAGTTGAAATACATTTGTGCCAAAACCAGTAGCCACTCTTTTACCTTCTAACAAAACCAACATGCCAATAAATGAATTTAATGCCTGAGATGAGAAGCACCCAGCTCACTAGTGAAATTCTGCTCATAGGCTTAATTCGTACTACAAACACCAAAAGCCCAAGAACAACCGAATCACATAAACAGTATACTAGTTTCTGACAAAGTGGTTCTGAAAAGACACATTGTCTTTTGCAGGATTCTAAAACTCCATCTTGTGTACTCTACAAAAACATCCAAGAAATGAAATGTAGAGCAAGGCAGAACTGTGATTTAGCAGGCAAAGGGAAATAATATGTTGCATTAATCATCAAATTGTGAGGCCAGGTGATCACTTTTCCCATGCTCACTGGTTTTGAAAACAAATTTCCTACCAGTCAACTGTGTTTTGCAAAGCAGATTTCTGCAGCACTGTAGCAGAAAAGCATTGTGATTTACTAAAAGAAAAGCACAGCCCTGTACTAATTTGAGAGGAAGAGGAGCTCTGGGAGATGCAGATCTTTGTGGCTGAGCTACACCAAAAGCCTTTCAATTCTTCTCTATTGAATCTTCATGCTGCTTATCAATAAAATACATTTGAGATGAAGCAAGAGAAGAATGACTAGAGGATTAAAAGTAGATAATAGTAAATAATAGAGAAGTCAACAATGATAAACTGACTGATCAGCCTGTTAGGCACACTTGTAACCACACTTAACAATCATTTCTATAATAATGACTCTGATGTGCTGTATACTGGACAGGAGCACTAACCATTCTACTACAGTATCTGCTATAATGGCAGCAAATGAAAACACAATAAAGACATTTTACAGGTCAGATGTGTGATAAGTGAAATATAAATGAAAGCACTAAAGCACTACTGTTTTGTTACTGTATTGTCTCATGTACTGTCCCCCACTACTCTGTACAGCGCTGAGCAAACTTTCTGGCGCTATATAAATACTGTATAATAATAATAACTAGAGAGCTGACAATGGACAGAAAGGGGTGGCTAATGGCTGACAGAAAGAGCACACTGAGCAGGGAAGACACTGACACAGAGGAGACTGAAGCAGACAGTACAGAGTGAAGGATGTGTACATTCCCAGCCCTCAGAGCCTTTACTCACCCCTAGACTGTGATGATGATGATGAGGGTCCTGTTGGAGAGGTGTTGATCAGGCTGTCGGGCCATGGTAGCAGCTTCAGACCTGCTGCCTACCTGCTCACAGTGTCACAAACAGTAACGCTGTGGGAGTCTGAATAGGGCCTGTGTATTCTTTCATAGTAGCTCATCGCCTGTTGGCCTGTGTGCTGACATTTCCAGTCAGAGGGTCAGAGGTCCTCCGCTTCTGGTCCCTGCCAAGTCCAAATTGCCACCTGGTCCCAATGGTGATGTGATGCTCAAGCACTTCTGGTCCAGCCTCATGATCTTCTTTATCTGCTTTGTGGTCCCTTGGAGAAGGATATGCAAACTTGTGGCAGACATCTTAAACACCCAGTGCCACAATGTCTCTATCCTCCCTGGATGCAGATGACGGAGTTGATACTGCTCCCATGGTCCTGCTACAGGTCCTGGTCTGCCTACAGGTAGATGAAAAATTCCCTGGCTGACCTCAGGTAAGCTATTACCATTAGTATACAGAACAGTCCTGGCACTTCAGTGGCCCTGACATTGTGACAGGTGTGGCGGTGATCAGGGATATTGTGACTGGTGTGATGGTGATCAGGAACACTTTAACTGGTGTGGCAGCAATCAAGGACACTGTAAATGGTGTGGAGGTAATCGAAGGCACCGTAACTGGTGTGGTGGTTGTCAGGAACACTGTAACTGGTGTGGCAGTGATCAGGTATAATGTAAATGGTGTTGGTGATCAGAGACACTATAACTGATGTGGCAGTGATTAGGGACAATATGACTGGTGTGGTGGTGATCAGAGACACTGACTGGTGTCCAAATGTAAAAAAAAAAAAAAATATATATATATATATATACAGTGGGGATCGAACGTTTGGGCACCCCAGCTAAAAATTTGTATTAATGTGCATAAAGAAGCCAAGGAAAGATGGAAAAATCTCCAAAAGGCATCAAATTACAGATTAGACATTCTTATAATACGTCAACAAAAGTTAGATTTTATTTCCATCATTTACACTTTCAAAATAACAGAAAACAAAAAAATGGCGTCTGCAAAAGTTTGGGCACCCTGCAGAGTTAATATCTTGTACTGCCCCCTTTGGCAAGTATCACAGCTTGTAAACGCTTTTTGTAGCCAGCCAAGAGTCTTTCAATTCTTGTTTGAGGTATCTTTGCCCATTCTTCCTTACAAAAGTCTTCCAGTTCTTTGAGATTTCTGGGCTGTCTGTCATGCACTGCTCTTTTAAGGTCTATCCATAGATTTTCAATTATGTTGAGGTCAGGAGATTGTGAAGGCCATGGCAAAACCTTCAGTTTACGCCTCTTGATGTAATCCCCCGTGGATTTCGTGGTGTGTTTAGGATCATTATCCATTTGTAGAAGCCATCCTCTCTTTAACTTCAGCTTTTTCACAGATGGCATCAAGTTACCATCCAAAATTTGCTGAAATTTTATTGAATCCATTTTTCCTTTTACTCGTGAGATGTTCCCTGTGCCACTGGCTGCAACACAACCCCAAAGCATGATTGATCCAACCCCATGCATAACAGTTGGACAGAGGTTCCTTTCATTAAATTCTGTGCCCCTTCATCTCTAAACGTACCTTTGCTCATTCCGGCCAAAAGGTTCAATTTTAACCTCATCGGTCCACAGAACTTGTTTCCAAAATGCATCAGGCTTGTCTATATGTTCATTTGCAAAGTTCAAACGATGATTTTTGTGGTGAGGACGTAGAAGAGGTTTTCTTCTGATGACTCTTCCATGAAGACCATATTTGTACAAGTATCTCTTTATAGTGGAATAGTGTACCACAACTCCAGTGTCTGCCAGATCTTTCTGGAGGGATCGTGCAGTCAAACGTGGGTTTTGAATTGTTTTTCTCACAATGCTGCGAGCTGTTCTGTCTGATATTTTTCTTGGTCTTCCAGATCTTACTTTAACTTCCACTGTTCCTGATGACTGCCATTTCTTAATTACATTCCAAACAGAGGATATTGACATCTGAAAACGCTTTGCTATCTTCTTATAGCCTTCTCCAGCTTTGTGAGCGTCAACTATTTTCAGTTTCAGTTTTCTAGACAACTGCTTAGAAGAACCCATGGTGCTGATTGTTGGGGCAAGGTCAGATGAGTCTGGGCATTTAAAACCTTTGAGATTGACATCACCTGGTCTTCCCAGACGATGATTGAGAACAATCCATGACACTGGCAGGTCTCAGCTTTGCAAAGGGGGCAGTGCATGCTATAAATTCTGCAGGGTGCCCAAACTTTTGCAGATGCCATTTTTTTGTTTTCTGTTATTTTGAAAGTGTAAATGATGGAAATAAAATCTAACTTTTGTTGACATATTATAAGAATTTTTAATCTGTAATTTGATGCCTTTTGGAGATTTTTCCATCTTTCCTTGGCTTCTTTATGCACATTAATACAAATTTTTAGCTGGGGTGCCCAAACTTTCGATCCCTACTGTATATATATATATATATATATATATATATATATATATACACACATCATGGAGAAGTTAGTGGAGTATCTCATGGAAGCAGAAATTACTTCACAGACAACAACCCACTTGCCTATATACAAATGGCCAAACTCCAGAACAGGTGGTTCACCCAATTGGCTCAATTTAACTACAAAATACATTACAAGCCAGGGAAATTTAATGTGCATGCAGATGTTCTCTCCCACTATTCAGTGGAACGCCCAGGGGAGGACATTTGCCGGGAAGAAGTGGAGGCGAGTCCTGTTTTGCCCATGGCCAGCGCCTCCTACTCTCTCAAGGATCAACAAGCAATGCCTCAGGTGGGACCCATCGAGGTCCACACCCTGGAGAAGTGGGCTATGATCCAGCAGAAAGATTCTGACCTCATGCAAGTACATTTCTTGTCACAGCAACACAAGCCATCCTCCCGAGAGTGCCCGACTCGAGTCCTGCAACAGTGTACTCTATCACTAGGCATGCATTTCCATTGAACAGTGGGAAATAATACAGATTGAGGTCCCCCAGTCCACATATTCAAGTTTTTTGAGTGCTGAATGGCTCAAGTGGGCACTTGGAAACCAACCAAACTAAGGTCCTGGTTAAGAGGTACTTCTTTTGCCCAAGGCTGACAAAGTGGGTACAGAGTGGGCTTGCTGGGAATGTGCAGCCTGTTCCGTGAATACAGCTCCAAAAAAAGACTATTCCCACAAGCATTACCACCTCAGAGCCCTTTGAGTTGGTGCACGATGGACTTTCTGATGGTCTTTGGCTCTCAGGGTTCCATTATGCCCTGGTCATTGTTGATCATTTCACCAAGTTTACTGTGGTAGTACCTACCAAAGACCAGACAGCCCAAACATGGCTAAACTGTTCCGGAAATATGTGGTCCAACCATATGGCTGCCCTTATGCATCCTCCCAATCACAGGCCAAATTTCAAGTCACAAATTTTCAAGGGCCAAATTTCGAGTACCGTCATTTGAGTGGTATCTGAAAGTCTCATACCACACATTACCACCCTCAGGGCAATGGGGCCTGTGAATGCTTCATGGCTTGCTGGACATGTTTTGAACTCTTGAACAAAGTAACAGAGATTGCTGGCACCAGTGTTTAGGGCCTACAACAACATTGTGCACTGGGCCATACTCAGGTTTTCCTGATGTTTGGATGCAATGGCTGCTTACCTGTAAACCTTCTTCTGGACTCCCCAGAACACCCCACTCCCTGCATGCCCAGCACATGGCTTTCTTGACACCGAACCCAAAATGTGAAAGAGGTAGTAAGCTGGAGCCCAAGTAGGAGCACACTCCCTTCCAGGTGGAGAAGCAGTCTTTCTCTCCAACCCCAGTGTACTATGTGGTCTCGAAAGGCCACACATCTATTAAAAGTTGGCACCACGCCAACCTGTTGAGACCATGCGTGCTGAGTGGGGATTGCTCCACCACACCTGATGGAGACAGAGAGAAGAAGGGCAAACAATGGACGCCACACCAGAACTGAAAGTCCCCTTTGAATGGTACCTGCCTCCACTCGAACTAGAGCCACTGGCCTCTGTGAATTTTGGAGAAGGAAGACCCATCACTGTGCCTGTGAACAGTCTAGCAGCCTTACCTCAAGAGCCTGCCAGTCCCACTAACTCCCTGGACTCTTCTGAGGACTCAGCTCCTAGCTCGGGTGGAGGGGGAGATACTGCCACTATTGACCCCCAGCCACCTGGGGCTTTGAAGTCCCATGAAGAAAATGAGGACTCTGATGGTGACCCCACAAAGGATTGGTGGCGCCCAAGTTGGTCTAACTGTGGGCAACATCCTGCAAAATATTCTGATTATGTTGTTTGAAGTTTTCATGCTATAAGCATAAATATGTTGTTGCTGTTTTTGTATTGTTCTTTGTTTTGTTTGTTGCCAAGAATAGCATCTGTCCAAGAGGGGGGAGTGTAGGCAGGTGCAGTCTGTATTCTTCACTGCAGGTGGTGTTGGACCACAGAGGCAATGCAGAGGGGAGAGGAATTAGATGGAAACAGGGTTTCTCCATGGCTTTCTCCATCACATGGGACAGTGCTAGTTAAGACTCTTACCCCAGGTTTTGGTACATTTTATGTGAGTGGCTAATGTATGGAGAGGTTCCCCATTTGTCAGGGACAGCAGTAGCAATAGGTAAAGGTTCCAGTGAAGTAGGGAGAGAGTAGGGACTACATCTACCTTCTCAGGAAGCTTCCCCTTTAGGTTGGACCAGCCAGGCTGCATTCTGCTCCTCAGGGCAGATGCTTTCGGCATTACTAAGTCTACATACCACTACCTCTACTCTGCACTGTTGTGGGTGTTCCTGGACAGATGAGCCTCCCGACAGGCTTAACTGTACTGTTGTACTACTTTTGCAATACATTGTTTTTGGCAAATCGGGACTCTTTATGCTTACTGTCCACCACAACACGCTGCACCTACCAACAGATGGACACTGCTTTGCCATAATCCTCAGGGGCCCCTGCAACTGGACTTTGCTGCAACATTCATCTAGAGGTCTCTCTTATAATAACTATACAGTATATCTGGGTATATGTGCACAATTCCACCAGGACTCTTATTGGGTCCTTTGTTGACAATGCCTGCCCTGTTCTGGGTGGAGGCACTGCCACATCTATTATCAAAAGCACTCTTCCACTTAGCAAAGGTTCTGATTCTCTTAATTACTTACAGTTTTAGTGTACTATTCTGTTGGGGGAAGGGGGTCATTTCTTATAACCCCCTTAAAGAGAGCTACTGTAGATTTACCCTCACCAGTGTCATATTTTGCTTTCACTGCGTTTTTGGTCATAGTAGCAACTAGAGATGAGCGAAGAAATGAAAAATTCGATTCGACTGATTCGGCGAATTCGTGGACAATATTCGATTCGAGTCGAATAAATTCGCTGTGAATTTAACTTAAAAAAGGGTGTTTCTAGGCTTCAGAGAGACTTAATATTAGTGCAGAACACTGTACCTTTAATTTAAATGCCCTTGGAGTCTGCTGGGGAAGAGAAATAATACTGTCAGTCAGTATGACATGCAGATGAGTGCCGTCGATCTTAGAATCACCGCACACTTCACTCATTTGGGCAGTCACGGGGCCAAAACCAGAGTGTGGAGCCACAGTGTGGCGGTGGAGGCAGCAGCAATGGGAGGCCATACAGCACCCTATGACAAAAATGGAAACCACCAGCAGTGTGAGGAGACCTGAAAGTGGCACATGGCAGAGTGTGGCGATAGAGACAGCAGCAATGGGAGGCCGTACAGGGACCCATGACACACTCTGGACCTGGCAGCAGCATGAGGAGGCGGTACAGGGGCCCATGACAGATTACGGGCCTGGCAGCAGCATGAGGAGTCGGTACAGGGGCCCATGGCAGATTACGGGCCTGGCAGCAGCAATGGGAGGCCGTACAGGGACCCATGACACACTCTGGACCTGGCAGCAGCATGGGGAGGCGGTACAGGGGCCCATGACAGATTACGGGCCTGGCAGCAGCATGAGGAGTCGGTACGGGGGCCCATGACACACTCTGGACCTGGCAGCAGCATGAGGAGGCGGTACAGGGGCGCATGACAGATTACGAGCCTGGCAGCAGCAACTTGGACAGGAGGACGTTCAGCTTCTGCACCGTCGGGTGCGTGCTCGCAAACTGTTGTCTCTTGGAAACGGATTCCAAGAAAGACTGCTGACGGAATCCGTGAAGAGGAGTAGCAGGAGAAGGAGCATCTGAACGAGCGGAATATGCCAACAAGCGACAACAGTGGCCCATGACAGATTACGGGCCTGGCAGCAGCATGAGGAGTCGGTACGGGGGCCCATGGCAGATTACGGGCCTGGCAGCAGCTATGGGAGGCCCGTAATCTGCCAGCACCCTATGACAAAAAATGGAACCCACCAGCAGTGTGAGGAGACCTGAAAGTGGCACATGGCAGAGTGTGGCGATGGAGACAGCAGCAATGGGAGGCCGTACAGGGACCCATGAGAGACTCTGGACCTGGCAGCAGCATGAGGAGGCGGTATAGGGGCCCATGGCAGATTAGGGGCCTGGCAGCAGCTATGGGAGGCCCGTAATCTGCCAGCACCCTATGACAAAAAATGGAACACACCAGCAGTGTGAGGAGACCTGAAAGTGGCACATGGCAGAGTGTGGCGATGGAGGCAGCAGCAATGGGAGGCCGTACAGGGACCCATGAGAGACTCTGGACTTGGCAGCAGCATGAGGAGGCGGTATAGGGGCCCATGGCAGATTAGGGGCCTGGCAGCAGCTATGGGAGGCCCGTAATCTGCCAGCACCCTATGACAAAAAATGGAACACACCAGCAGTGTGAGGAGACCTGAAAGTGGCACATGTTTGGGGCATGATTCATGGCGGATTTAGTCAGTTGTGTCAGGAACTGGTGGTTTGAAATCCAGACTAATCCACGCCTGATTCATTTTCACAAACGTGAGTCTCTCCACACTTTGGGTGGACAGTCGTGTCCTCCGCGGAGTTGCAATACCTCCTGCCGCACTAAACACGCGCTCCGATGCCACGCTACTGGCCGGGCATGACAGCCTTTCAAGGGCAAATTCAGCTAGTTGGGGCCAAAGGTCAAGTTTCGTTGCCCAGTAGTCAAGGGGATTGTCTACCTCGGTTGGCAGGGTGCTGTCCAAGTAGGCCTAAGCCTGTTGTTTGAGGTCCTGCTCCAGGTCCACCTGATGCTGCTGCTGCTGCTGCGGCTGGTTAGTAGTTTCCTCACTGCGCTGGTGAAGAAAGCTACTCATCATCGACTGCAGACTGAGGCAGCCGCTGCTGGTGGAGCTGCCACTGCTCCTACCACCCCACCCCTCCCCTGCTGCCATGGCAGCGGAACACGAGCGCACAGGGCCCACAGTGTCTGAGGATGGACGTTGGCGCAGACAGGCAGAGACCAGCTGACTACATAGGTGTTTTTTATAGTACGTTATTTTGGCCTCCCTCTCAGCAGGTGTGAAAAAGGCCACCATTTTTGAACGGTAGCGAGGGTCCAACAAGGTGGACAGCCAAAAGTCATCCCTCTGTCTGATGGTTATTATTCGGCTGTCGCTACGCAAGCAACCGAGCATGCTATGGGCCATTTGTGCCAAGGAATGCGAGGGACTCCCTGCCTCCATCTCCACAGCATACTGCCACGGTGCGTCTAGGTCCTCTGTCTCCTCTTCCTCCTCCTCTACCAGATGCTCCTGCTCCTCCACTCCTGTCCGCTGAGTGGAAAAACCACCCATTTCACTCAATAATTCCTGAGCACCAATGTCCTCCTCTACCTCCTCCTCTTCTTCCAGTCCTGCCCCCACAGGGGCCATGTGGCGTTGAGATCTGTGCGCCACGTCTACCGCACCCTGACCAGCCATTGTTAACAGCATTTGTTCCAGGACGTGCAACAGAGGAATGACGTCGTTCATCCCATAGTCCTGCCGACTCACGAATAGCGTGGCCTCCTCAAAGGGCCTGAGCAAGCGCAGGTGTCACGCATGAGCTGCCAATGGCTGACATCTAAGTTACACAGGGAGTACCTTTATCTGCTTTTAACATCAGGAAATCTGTGATGGCCTTTTGCTGTTCGTAAAGGCGGTCTAACATATGTAGGGTTGAATTCCACCTTGTTGCAACGTCACAGCATGAGGAGTCGGTATAGGGGCCCATGGCAGATTAGGGGCCTGGCAGCAGTTATGGGAGGCCCATAATCTGCCAGCACCCTATGACAAAAAATGGAACACACCAGCAGTGTGAGGAGACCTGAAAGTGGCACATGGCAGAGTGTGGCGATGGAGACAGCAGCAATGGGAGGCCGTACAGGGACCCATGAGAGACTCTGGACCTGGCAGCAGCATGAGGAGGCGGTATATAGGGGCCTACGGCAGATTAGGGGCCTGGCAGCAGCTATAGGAGGCCCGTAATCTGCCAGCACCCTATGTCAAAAAATTCAACACACCAGCAGTGTGTGAGGAGACCTGAAAGTGGCACATGGCAGAGTGTGGCGATGGAGACAGCAGCAATGGGAGGCCGTACAGGGACCCATGACAGACTCTGGACTTGGCAGCAGCATGAGGAGGCGGTATATAGGGGCTTATGGCAGATTAGGGGCCTGGCAGCAGCTATAGGAGGCCCGTAATCTGCCAGCACCCTATGTCAAAAAATTCAACACACCAGCAGTGTGAGGAGACCTGAAAGTGGCACATGGCAGAGTGTGGCGATGGAGACAGCAGCAATGGGAGGCCGTACAGGGACCCATGACAGACTCTGAACTTGGCAGCAGCATGAGGAGGCGTTATATAGGGGCCCATGGCAGATTAGGGGCCTGGCAGCAGCTATGTGAGGCCCGTAATCTGCCTGCACCCTATGTCAAAAAATTTAACACACCAGCAGTGTGAAGAGACCTGAAAGTGGCACATGGCAGCAGAGTGTGGCGATGGAGACAGCAGCAATGGGAGGCCGTACAGGGACCATGACAGACTCTGGACTTGGCAGCAGCATGAGGAGGCGGTATATAGGGGCCCATGGCAGATTAGGGGCCTGGCAGCAGCTATGTGAGGCCCGTTATCTTGCAGCACCCTATGTCAAAAAATTTAACACACCAGCAGTGTGAAGAGACCTGAAAGTGGCACATGGCAGCAGAGTGTGGCGATGGAGACAGCAGCAATGGGAGGCCGTACAGGGACCCATGAGAGACTCTGGACCTGGCAGCAGCAGGAGGAGGCGGTATATAGGGGCCCATGGCAGATTAGGGGCCTGGCAGCAGCTATGTGAGGCCCGTAATCTGCCTGCACCCTATGTCAAAAAATTTAACACACCAGCAGTGTGAAGAGACCTGAAAGTGGCACATGGCAGCAGAGTGTGGCGATGGAGACAGCAGCAATGGGAGGCCGTACAGGGACCCATGACAGACTCTGAACTTGGCAGCAGCATGAGGAGGCGGTATATAGGGGCCCATGGCAGATTAGGGGCCTGGCAGCAGCTATAGGAGGCCCGTAATCTGCCAGCACCCTATGTCAAAAAATTTAACACACCAGCAGTGTGAAGAGACCTGAAAGTGGCACATGGCAGCAGAGTGTGGCGATGGAGACAGCAGCAATGGGAGGCCGTACAGGGACCATGACAGACTCTGGACTTGGCAGCAGCATGAGGAGGCGGTATATAGGGGCCCATGGCAGATTAGGGGCCTGGCAGCAGCTATGTGAGGCCCGTTATCTTGCAGCACCCTATGTCAAAAAATTTTACACACCAGCAGTGTGAAGAGACCTGAAAGTGGCACATGGCAGCAGAGTGTGGCGATGGAGACAGCAGCAATGGGAGGCCGTACAGGGACCCATGAGAGACTCTGGACCTGGCAGCAGCAGGAGGAGGTGGTATATAGGGGCCCATGGCAGATTAGGGGCCTGGCAGCAGCTATGTGAGGCCCGTAATCTGCCTGCACCCTATGTCAAAAAATTTAACACACCAGCAGTGTGAAGAGACCTGAAAGTGGCACATGGCAGCAGAGTGTGGCGATGGAGACAGCAGCAATGGGAGGCCGTACAGGGACCATGACAGACTCTGGACTTGGCAGCAGCATGAGGAGGCGGTATATAGGGGCCCATGGCAGATTAGGGGCCTGGCAGCAGCTATGTGAGGCCCGTTATCTTGCAGCACCCTATGTCAAAAAATTTTACACACCAGCAGTGTGAAGAGACCTGAAAGTGGCACATGGCAGCAGAGTGTGGCGATGGAGACAGCAGCAATGGGAGGCCGTACAGGGACCCATGAGAGACTCTGGACCTGGCAGCAGCAGGAGGAGGCGGTATATAGGGGCCCATGGCAGATTAGGGGCCTGGCAGCAGCTATGTGAGGCCCGTTATCTTGCAGCACCCTATGTCAAAAAATTTAACACACCAGCAGTGTGAAGAGACCTGAAAGTGGCACATGGCAGCAGAGTGTGGCGATGGAGACAGCAGCAATGGGAGGCCGTACAGGGACCCATGAGAGACTCTGGACCTGGCAGCAGCAGGAGGAGGCGGTATATAGGGGCCCATGGCAGATTAGGGGCCTGGCAGCAGCTATGTGAGGCCCGTAATCTGCCTGCACCCTATGTCAAAAAATTTAACACACCAGCAGTGTGAAGAGACCTGAAAGTGGCACATGGCAGCAGAGTGTGGCGATGGAGACAGCAGCAATGGGAGGCCGTACAGGGACCCATGACAGACTCTGAACTTGGCAGCAGCATGAGGAGGCGGTATATAGGGGCCCATGGCAGATTAGGGGCCTGGCAGCAGCTATGTGAGGCCCGTTATCTTGCAGCACCCTATGTCAAAAAATTTTACACACCAGCAGTGTGAAGAGACCTGAAAGTGGCACATGGCAGCAGAGTGTGGCGATGGAGACAGCAGCAATGGGAGGCCGTACAGGGACCCATGACAGACTCTGAACTTGGCAGCAGCATGAGGAGGCGGTATATAGGGGCCCATGGCAGATTAGGGGCCTGGCAGCAGCTATAGGAGGCCCGTAATCTGCCAGCACCCTATGTCAAAAAATTTTACACACCAGCAGTGTGAAGAGACCTGAAAGTGGCACATGGCAGCAGAGTGTGGCGATGGAGACAGCAGCAATGGGAGGCCGTACAGGGACCCATGAGAGACTCTGGACCTGGCAGCAGCAGGAGGAGGTGGTATATAGGGGCCCATGGCAGATTAGGGGCCTGGCAGCAGCTATGTGAGGCCCGTAATCTGCCTGCACCCTATGTCAAAAAATTTAACACACCAGCAGTGTGAAGAGACCTGAAAGTGGCACATGGCAGCAGAGTGTGGCGATGGAGACAGCAGCAATGGGAGGCCGTACAGGGACCCATGAGAGACTCTGGACCTGGCAGCAGCAGGAGGAGGTGGTATATAGGGGCCCATGGCAGATTAGGGGCCTGGCAGCAGCTATGTGAGGCCCGTAATCTGCCTGCACCCTATGTCAAAAAATTTAACACACCAGCAGTGTGAAGAGACCTGAAAGTGGCACATGGCAGCAGAGTGTGGCGATGGAGACAGCAGCAATGGGAGGCCGTACAGGGACCATGACAGACTCTGGACTTGGCAGCAGCATGAGGAGGCGGTATATAGGGGCCCATGGCAGATTAGGGGCCTGGCAGCAGCTATGTGAGGCCCGTTATCTTGCAGCACCCTATGTCAAAAAATTTTACACACCAGCAGTGTGAAGAGACCTGAAAGTGGCACATGGCAGCAGAGTGTGGCGATGGAGACAGCAGCAATGGGAGGCCGTACAGGGACCATGACAGACTCTGGACTTGGCAGCAGCATGAGGAGGCGGTATATAGGGGCCCATGGCAGATTAGGGGCCTGGCAGCAGCTATGTGAGGCCCGTTATCTTGCAGCACCCTATGTCAAAAAATTTTACACACCAGCAGTGTGAAGAGACCTGAAAGTGGCACATGGCAGCAGAGTGTGGCGATGGAGACAGCAGCAATGGGAGGCCGTACAGGGACCATGACAGACTCTGGACTTGGCAGCAGCATGAGGAGGCGGTATATAGGGGCCCATGGCAGATTAGGGGCCTGGCAGCAGCTATGTGAGGCCCGTTATCTTGCAGCACCCTATGTCAAAAAATTTTACACACCAGCAGTGTGAAGAGACCTGAAAGTGGCACATGGCAGCAGAGTGTGGCGATGGAGACAGCAGCAATGGGAGGCCGTACAGGGACCCATGAGAGACTCTGGACCTGGCAGCAGCAGGAGGAGGCGGTATATAGGGGCCCATGGCAGATTAGGGGCCTGGCAGCAGCTATGTGAGGCCCGTTATCTTGCAGCACCCTATGTCAAAAAATTTAACACACCAGCAGTGTGAAGAGACCTGAAAGTGGCACATGGCAGCAGAGTGTGGCGATGGAGACAGCAGCAATGGGAGGCCGTACAGGGACCATGACAGACTCTGGACTTGGCAGCAGCATGAGGAGGCGGTATATAGGGGCCCATGGCAGATTAGGGGCCTGGCAGCAGCTATGTGAGGCCCGTTATCTTGCAGCACCCTATGTCAAAAAATTTAACACACCAGCAGTGTGAAGAGACCTGAAAGTGGCACATGGCAGCAGAGTGTGGCGATGGAGACAGCAGCAATGGGAGGCCGTACAGGGACCCATGAGAGACTCTGGACCTGGCAGCAGCAGGAGGAGGTGGTATATAGGGGCCCATGGCAGATTAGGGGCCTGGCAGCAGCTATGTGAGGCCCGTAATCTGCCTGCACCCTATGTCAAAAAATTTAACACACCAGCAGTGTGAAGAGACCTGAAAGTGGCACATGGCAGCAGAGTGTGGCGATGGAGACAGCAGCAATGGGAGGCCGTACAGGGACCATGACAGACTCTGGACTTGGCAGCAGCATGAGGAGGCGGTATATAGGGGCCCATGGCAGATTAGGGGCCTGGCAGCAGCTATGTGAGGCCCGTAATCTGCCTGCACCCTATGTCAAAAAATTTAACACACCAGCAGTGTGAAGAGACCTGAAAGTGGCACATGGCAGCAGAGTGTGGCGATGGAGACAGCAGCAATGGGAGGCCGTACAGGGACCATGACAGACTCTGGACTTGGCAGCAGCATGAGGAGGCGGTATATAGGGGCCCATGGCAGATTAGGGGCCTGGCAGCAGCTATGTGAGGCCCGTTATCTTGCAGCACCCTATGTCAAAAAATTTAACACACCAGCAGTGTGAAGAGACCTGAAAGTGGCACATGGCAGCAGAGTGTGGCGATGGAGACAGCAGCAATGGGAGGCCGTACAGGGACCATGACAGACTCTGGACTTGGCAGCAGCATGAGGAGGCGGTATATAGGGGCCCATGGCAGATTAGGGGCCTGGCAGCAGCTATGTGAGGCCCGTTATCTTGCAGCACCCTATGTCAAAAAATTTAACACACCAGCAGTGTGAAGAGACCTGAAAGTGGCACATGGCAGCAGAGTGTGGCGATGGAGACAGCAGCAATGGGAGGCCGTACAGGGACCCATGAGAGACTCTGGACCTGGCAGCAGCAGGAGGAGGCGGTATATAGGGGCCCATGGCAGATTAGGGGCCTGGCAGCAGCTATGTGAGGCCCGTAATCTGCCTGCACCCTATGTCAAAAAATTTAACACACCAGCAGTGTGAAGAGACCTGAAAGTGGCACATGGCAGCAGAGTGTGGCGATGGAGACAGCAGCAATGGGAGGCCGTACAGGGACCATGACAGACTCTGGACTTGGCAGCAGCATGAGGAGGCGGTATATAGGGGCCCATGGCAGATTAGGGGCCTGGCAGCAGCTATGTGAGGCCCGTTATCTTGCAGCACCCTATGTCAAAAAATTTAACACACCAGCAGTGTGAAGAGACCTGAAAGTGGCACATGGCAGCAGAGTGTGGCGATGGAGACAGCAGCAATGGGAGGCCGTACAGGGACCCATGAGAGACTCTGGACCTGGCAGCAGCAGGAGGAGGTGGTATATAGGGGCCCATGGCAGATTAGGGGCCTGGCAGCAGCTATGTGAGGCCCGTAATCTGCCTGCACCCTATGTCAAAAAATTTAACACACCAGCAGTGTGAAGAGACCTGAAAGTGGCACATGGCAGCAGAGTGTGGCGATGGAGACAGCAGCAATGGGAGGCCGTACAGGGACCCATGAGAGACTCTGGACCTGGCAGCAGCAGGAGGAGGCGGTATATAGGGGCCCATGGCAGATTAGGGGCCTGGCAGCAGCTATGTGAGGCCCGTAATCTGCCTGCACCCTATGTCAAAAAATTTAACACACCAGCAGTGTGAAGAGACCTGAAAGTGGCACATGGCAGCAGAGTGTGGCGATGGAGACAGCAGCAATGGGAGGCCGTACAGGGACCCATGACAGACTCTAGACTTGGCAGCAGCATGAGGAGGCGGTATATAGGGGCCCATGGCAGATTAGGGGCCTGGCAGCAGCTATGTGAGGCCCGTAATCTGCCTGCACCCTATGTCAAAAAATTTAACACACCAGCAGTGTGAAGAGACCTGAAAGTGGCACATGGCAGCAGAGTGTGGCGATGGAGACAGCAGCAATGGGAGGCCGTACAGGGACCATGACAGACTCTGGACTTGGCAGCAGCATGAGGAGGCGGTATATAGGGGCCCATGGCAGATTAGGGGCCTGGCAGCAGCTATGTGAGGCCCGTTATCTTGCAGCACCCTATGTCAAAAAATTTAACACACCAGCAGTGTGAAGAGACCTGAAAGTGGCACATGGCATGAGAGACTCTGGACCTGGCAGCAGCAGGAGGAGGCGGTATAGGGGCCCATGGCTGATTAGGGGACTGGCAGCAGCTATGTGAGGCCCGTTATCTTGCAGCACCCTATGTCAAAAAATTTAACACACCAGCAGTGTGAAGAGACCTGAAAGTGGCACATGGCAGCAGAGTGTGGCGATGGAGACAGCAGCAATGGGAGGCCGTACAGGGACCATGACAGACTCTGGACTTGGCAGCAGCATGAGGAGGCGGTATATAGGGGCCCATGGCAGATTAGGGGCCTGGCAGCAGCTATGTGAGGCCCGTAATCTGCCTGCACCCTATGTCAAAAAATTAAACACACCAGCAGTGTGAAGAGACCTGAAAGTGGCACATGAGACAGGAGACAGACCTGTCTCTAGACCGGCTACCGAGCCACTCTCCTCGCCAGTACTTGTTCGCTTGGCTGCTGAAAAGGCCGATGTCTCCCCCCGTTCCTGACCGCCCTCTGTTAGCTCTTCCTCACTGTACAGTGGGGCTGAGCCCACAGCATGCGATACTTCGCTTGGTGAGGGAACAGCAAAGGACAGGGGCAGGTAGAGGACACGTGATTTCAGTGGGCTTGGTCCCGGGCCATGCCAACTAACGGTTGTGTCTGACGTACCCACCGACCGTTGGCTGTAGGTGTCAGAGGTGACCTGGGAAGAGGAAGACGACCGAGCCAACCAATCAATGACGGCAGGGTTGTCGGTGGAGACACGACCGCTGGATGACACCGGGAGCACTGGCCTCTGGCTGCGAATACTGCTGCCTCGACCCCTTCCTCTGCTGCCACGTCTGCTCGCTCCTAAAACATTGCCTCCTCTGCCACTCCTCTGCATGTTGTCTGACATACTATTTAATTCAACGATTAGGTGTCCCTGAGTAACAATTCTCTGGCACTCAGTAACAATTCTGTCTGTCCCTGAGTATGAATTCTGTGGCCCTGAGTAACAATTGTGTGTCTGTGCAAGTAACAATTCTGTGTCTGTGCAAGTAACAATTTTGTGTCTGTGAGAGTAACAATTCTCTGGCACTCAGTAAAAATTCTGTCTGTCCCTGAGTAACAATTCTCTGGCACTCAGTAACAATTCTGTCTGTCCCTGAGTAACAATTCTGTCTGTCCCTGAGTATGAATTCTGTGGCCCTGAGTAAGAATTCTCTGGCACTCAGTAACAATTCTGTCTGTCCCTGAGTATGAATTCTGTGGCCCTGAGTAACAATTGTGTGTCTGTGCAAGTAACAATTCTGTGTCTGTGCAAGTAACAATTTTGTGTCTGTGAGAGTAACAATTCTCTGGCACTCAGTAACAATTCTGTCTGTCCCTGAGTAACAATTCTCTGGCACTCAGTAACAATTCTGTCTGTCCCTGAGTATGAATTCTGTGGCCCTGAGTAACAATTCTGTCTCTGTGCGAGTAACAATTCTGTGTCTGTGCAAGTAACAATTTTGTGTCTGTGCGAGTAACAATTCTCTGGCACTCAGTAACAATTCTGTCTGTCCCTGAGTAACAATTCTCTGGCACTCAGTAACAATTCTGTCTGTCCCTGAGTAACAATTCTCTGGCACTCAGTAACAATTCTGTCTGTCCCTGAGTAACAATTCTCTGGCACTCAGTAACAATTGTGTGTCTGTGCAAGTAACAATTCTGTGTCTGTGCAAGTAACAATTTTGTGTCTGTGAGAGTAACAATTCTCTGGCACTCAGTAACAATTCTGTCTGTCCCTGAGTAACAATTCTCTGGCACTCAGTAACAATTCTGTCTGTCCCTGAGTATGAATTCTGTGGCCCTGAGTAACAATTCTGTCTCTGTGCGAGTAACAATTCTGTGTCTGTGCAAGTAACAATTTTGTGTCTGTGAGAGTAACAATTCTCTGGCACTCAGTAACAATTCTGTCTGTCCCTGAGTAACAATTCTATGGCACTCAGTAACAATTCTGTCTTCCCTGAGTAACAATTCTCTGGCACTCAGTAACAATTCTGTCTGTCCCTGAGTATGAATTCTGTGGCCCTGAGTAACAATTCTGTCTCTGTGCGAGTAACAATTCTGTGTCTGTGCAAGTAACAATTTTGTGTCTGTGAGAGTAACAATTCTCTGGCACTCAGTAACAATTCTGTCTGTCCCTGAGTAACAATTCTCTGGCACTCAGTAACAATTCTGTCTGTCCCTGAGTATGAATTCTGTGGCCCTGAGTAACAATTGTGTGTCTGTGCAAGTAACAATTCTGTGTCTGTGCAAGTAACAATTTTGTGTCTGTGAGAGTAACAATTCTCTGGCACTCAGTAACAATTCTGTCTGTCCCTGAGTAACAATTCTCTGGCACTCAGTAACAATTCTGTCTGTCCCTGAGTATGAATTCTGTGGCCCTGAGTAACAATTCTGTCTCTGTGCGAGTAACAATTCTGTGTCTGTGCAAGTAACAATTTTGTGTCTGTGAGAGTAACAATTCTCTGGCACTCAGTAACAATTCTGTCTGTCCCTGAGTAACAATTCTCTGGCACTCAGTAACAATTCTGTCTGTCCCTGAGTATGAATTCTGTGGCCCTGAGTAACAATTCTGTCTCTGTGCGAGTAACAATTCTGTGTCTGTGCAAGTAACAATTTTGTGTCTGTGAGAGTAACAATTCTCTGGCACTCAGTAACAATTCTGTCTGTCCCTGAGTAACAATTCTATGGCACTCAGTAACAATTCTGTCTTCCCTGAGTAACAATTCTCTGGCACTCAGTAACAATTCTGTCTGTCCCTGAGTATGAATTCTGTGGCCCTGAGTAACAATTCTGTCTCTGTGCGAGTAACAATTCTGTGTCTGTGCAAGTAACAATTTTGTGTCTGTGAGAGTAACAATTCTCTGGCACTCAGTAACAATTCTGTCTGTCCCTGAGTAACAATTCTCTGGCACTCAGTAACAATTCTGTCTGTCCCTGAGTATGAATTCTGTGGCCCTGAGTAACAATTGTGTGTCTGTGCAAGTAACAATTCTGTGTCTGTGCAAGTAACAATTTTGTGTCTGTGAGAGTAACAATTCTCTGGCACTCAGTAACAATTCTGTCTGTCCCTGAGTAACAATTCTCTGGCACTCAGTAACAATTCTGTCTGTCCCTGAGTATGAATTCTGTGGCCCTGAGTAACAATTCTGTCTCTGTGCGAGTAACAATTCTGTGTCTGTGCAAGTAACAATTTTGTGTCTGTGAGAGTAACAATTCTCTGGCACTCAGTAACAATTCTGTCTGTCCCTGAGTAACAATTCTCTGGCACTCAGTAACAATTCTGTCTGTCCCTGAGTAACAATTCTCTGGCACTCAGTAACAATTCTGTCTGTCCCTGAGTAACAATTCTCTGGCACTCAGTAACAATTGTGTGTCTGTGCAAGTAACAATTCTGTGTCTGTGCAAGTAACAATTTTGTGTCTGTGAGAGTAACAATTCTCTGGCACTCAGTAACAATTCTGTCTGTCCCTGAGTAACAATTCTCTGGCACTCAGTAACAATTCTGTCTGTCCCTGAGTATGAATTCTGTGGCCCTGAGTAACAATTCTGTCTCTGTGCGAGTAACAATTCTGTGTCTGTGCAAGTAACAATTTTGTGTCTGTGAGAGTAACAATTCTCTGGCACTCAGTAACAATTCTGTCTGTCCCTGAGTAACAATTCTCTGGCACTCAGTAACAATTCTGTCTGTCCCTGAGTAACAATTCTCTGGCACTCAGTAACAATTCTGTCTGTCCCTGAGTAACAATTCTCTGGCACTCAGTAACAATTGTGTGTCTGTGCAAGTAACAATTCTGTGTCTGTGCAAGTAACAATTTTGTGTCTGTGAGAGTAACAATTCTCTGGCACTCAGTAACAATTCTGTCTGTCCCTGAGTAACAATTCTCTGGCACTCAGTAACAATTCTGTCTGTCCCTGAGTATGAATTCTGTGGCCCTGAGTAACAATTCTGTCTCTGTGCGAGTAACAATTCTGTGTCTGTGCAAGTAACAATTTTGTGTCTGTGAGAGTAACAATTCTCTGGCACTCAGTAACAATTCTGTCTGTCCCTGAGTAACAATTCTATGGCACTCAGTAACAATTCTGTCTTCCCTGAGTAACAATTCTCTGGCACTCAGTAACAATTCTGTCTGTCCCTGAGTATGAATTCTGTGGCCCTGAGTAACAATTCTGTCTCTGTGCGAGTAACAATTCTGTGTCTGTGCAAGTAACAATTTTGTGTCTGTGAGAGTAACAATTCTCTGGCACTCAGTAACAATTCTGTCTGTCCCTGAGTAACAATTCTCTGGCACTCAGTAACAATTCTGTCTGTCCCTGAGTAACAATTCTCTGGCACTCAGTAACAATTGTGTGTCTGTGCAAGTAACAATTCTGTGTCTGTGCAAGTAACAATTTTGTGTCTGTGAGAGTAACAATTCTCTGGCACTCAGTAACAATTCTGTCTGTCCCTGAGTAACAATTCTCTGGCACTCAGTAACAATTCTGTCTGTCCCTGAGTATGAATTCTGTGGCCCTGAGTAACAATTCTGTCTCTGTGCGAGTAACAATTCTGTGTCTGTGCAAGTAACAATTTTGTGTCTGTGAGAGTAACAATTCTCTGGCACTCAGTAACAATTCTGTCTGTCCCTGAGTAACAATTCTCTGGCACTCAGTAACAATTCTGTCTGTCCCTGAGTAACAATTCTCTGGCACTCAGTAACAATTCTGTCTGTCCCTGAGTAACAATTCTCTGGCACTCAGTAACAATTGTGTGTCTGTGCAAGTAACAATTCTGTGTCTGTGCAAGTAACAATTTTGTGTCTGTGAGAGTAACAATTCTCTGGCACTCAGTAACAATTCTGTCTGTCCCTGAGTAACAATTCTCTGGCACTCAGTAACAATTCTGTCTGTCCCTGAGTATGAATTCTGTGGCCCTGAGTAACAATTGTGTGTCTGTGCAAGTAACAATTCTGTGTCTGTGCAAGTAACAATTTTGTGTCTGTGAGAGTAACAATTCTCTGGCACTCAGTAACAATTCTGTCTGTCCCTGAGTAACAATTCTCTGGCACTCAGTAACAATTCTGTCTGTCCCTGAGTAACAATTCTGTCTGTCCCTGAGTATGAATTCTGTGGACCTGAGTAAGAATTCTCTGGCACTCAGTAACAATTCTGTCTGTCCCTGAGTATGAATTCTGTGGCCCTGAGTAACAATTGTGTGTCTGTGCAAGTAACAATTCTGTGTCTGTGCAAGTAACAATTTTGTGTCTGTGAGAGTAACAATTCTCTGGCACTCAGTAACAATTCTGTCTGTCCCTGAGTAACAATTCTCTGGCACTCAGTAACAATTCTGTCTGTCCCTGAGTAACAATTCTCTGGCACTCAGTAACAATTCTGTCTGTCCCTGAGTAACAATTCTGTCTGTCCCTGAGAATGAATTCTGTGGCCCTGAGTAAGAATTCTCTGGCACTCAGTAACAATTCTGTCTGTCCCTGAGTAACAATTCTCTGGCACTCAGTAACAATTCTGTCTGTCCCTGAGTAAAAATTCTGTGGCCCTAATAACGTTTCTGTGGCCCTAAGTAACAATTCTCTGGCACTGAGTAACAATTCTGTCTGTCCCTGAGTATGAATTCTGTGGCCCTAACTAGCGTTTCTTTGTCCCTAAAGAACGATTCTGTGGCCCTCATTAACAAGTCTGTGTCCCTGAGTAATGGTTCTCTGTCCCTAAGTAACTTCTCTCTGTCCCCAAGTATTGTTTCTGTGGCCCTAACTCTGTCCCTGTCCCTAGTACAGAGCGGTCTGCCTCTGTTCAATGACTGCAGGCAAATGAAGATTTCCAAAATGGCCGCTATATATACCTCGACCATTACACAGTGCTGGCTGGCTGGCTGCTGATTGGCTGATGCGATCACATGTCGTTGAGGAATGCATTATGGGGCAGCGCGCCTTGTCTGCGCGCCTTCCCCGACATCCCCGCTCCGTCGCCGCACATGTCAGCCGCCATTTTCGGAAAAATTTCGATTCGCGCGTCCGAATTAGGCTGTTTTTCGGATTCGGCACGAATCGAAATTTTTCCGAAATTCGACTCGAATTCCACTTCGGATACTTCGATTCGCTCATCTCTAGTAGCAACTGTCACCATTATGGGAAGTAAGGGTGAATCTCCTCAAAAGGGAAACAGACAGCAAAAAACCTTCCTAGTAGTATACCTACACAGGCAGCAATTAAACCTACCAGGTATTATAACTGTCCAAGCATCAGTACATACAGTTGTGCTCAAACGTTTGCATACCCTGGCAGCAATTGTGAAATTTTGGCATTGATATTGAAAATATGACTGATCATGCCAAAAAATGCTCTTTTATTATTTTTAAATCATAATGATAACAGAAATCACCCAAATGGCCATGATCAAAAGTTTACATACCCTGGAATGTTTGGCCTTGGTACAGACACACAAGGTGACACACACAGGTTAAAATGCCAATTAGAGGTTAATGTCCCACATCTGTGGCTTTTTAAATTGCAATTAGTGTCAGTGTATAAATAGTCAATGAGTTTGTTAGCTCTTACGTGGAAGCACTGACTAGGCTAGATACTGAGCCATGGGGATCAGAAAAGAACTGTCAAAAGTCCTGCGTAACAAGGTAATGGAACATTATAAAGATGGGAAAGGACATAAAAAGATGTCCAAAGCCTTGAATATGCCAGTCATCACTTCCACTAAGAAGTAGAAAATTCAGGGACCTCTTGATGCCAGGCAAGTACAGGTAGACCAAGAAAAATTGCAGCCACAACTGCCAGAAGAATTGTTCGGGATACAAAGGGAAACCCATACGTAACCACAGGAAAAATACAGGCTGCTCTGGAAAAAGACAGTGTGGTTGTTTTGAAGGAGCACAATATGATGACACTTCAACAAAAATGAGCTGCATGGTTGAGGTGCCAGAAAGAAGCCTTTACTGCACCAATGACACAAAAAGGCCTGGTTAGGCATATCAAGGTGTTGTCAGGCATATTGTAACGGGGCTTTTTTTGTGGCATTGGTGCAGTAAAAGCTTCTTTCTGGCACCTCGATCAAACAGCTCATTTTTGTTCAAGTATCACTGTATTGTACTTCTTAAAAACAACCAGAGCAGCCTGTATTTCCTTTGAGGTTGCCTGTGAATTTTTCTTTGAATCCAGGACAATTCTTCTGTCAGTTATGGCTGCAATCTTTCTTGGTCTACCTGACCTTGGTTGGTATCAAGAGATCCCCGAACTTTCCACTTCTTAATAGGTGATTTAACAGTACCGATTATCATATTCAAGGATTTGGACATCTTTATATGTTCTTTTCCATCTTTATAAAGTTCATATTTATATTTATATTCATATTTATAAAGTTTCTATTTATTATGATACGGGGAATGTTTAGCTCAGTGGAAGATACATCTTTAAGTACATTCACGTCAGGCAGGACCTATAGTTAAGGGCTCAGCAGCCCACTTTTATTAAATGAAAAGCAAAGTAAAAGTCCAACACAAATGGGGATCTTCTCCAGCAGATACAAATAGAAAAAAAATACCAAGCCACCTGGCTCTCCTGTCAGCAGCGCCACTACTCACTCCAGTCTCCCAGACCATGGGTTCCTCGGGCTCACTTAGCCTATGCTTGAAGCAAATCACTGGACAGGTGCCATTCCTGGCCTCAGAATAGGGTTCTTTCAGCACCTGGGGCTCTCCCACTTCTCAGAAACACAGGACTTCCTCCAGCCCCCCTCACCAGTCACCTCATCTTTCTCGGTTTCTCTGTGTCTCCCAAGAATGTCACCTCTTCTGACTGGAGCACACTGCTATCTTGACACAGAGACTTTATTGTCAACTGGCAGCAATTGCCCTGAGCTATGCTCAGATCTGGCTTGTAATGATCTTGCACACTTGTGAACTCACATAGGCTATAGGTATCTAGCAAAGCCTGGACACAGGACTGAAAGCTCCATCTCACCAAAAGACTTTTTGGGACTTTAGGAATCCTGTGTCCTTTTTATACCAATTTGCTAAACTCATACCGTGGCAGGGCCTCACACTGACGCTTTAAGATGTCCCTTCACTGGAACTAAGGGGCCTAGCCAAACCCCTGAAAAACAACTCCACATCATAACCACCCCTTCACCAAACTTTACACGTGGCAAAATGCAGTCAGGCATGTACCTTTCTCTTGGAAACCGCCAAACCCAGACACATCCATCAGATTTCCAGCCAGCGAAGCACGATTCATCAATCCAGAGAACACATTTCCACTGCTCTAGAGTCCAGTGGTGGCGTGCTTTACACAAATGCATCCCACGCTTTGCATTGCACTTGGTGATGTAAGGCTTGGATGCAGCTGCTCTGCCATGGAAACCAATTCCATGAAGCTCTGTACACATTGCTGTTGTGCTAATCTGAAGGCCACATGAAGTTTGGAGGTCTTTAGCAATTTACTCTGCAGACAGTTGGCGACTTCTCTGCACTGTGCGCTTCAGCATGCGCTGACCCCACTCAGTCATTTACGTGGCTTACCACTTTGTGGCTGAGTTGCTGTTCTCCCAGATGCTTCCTCTTTGTTATAATACCACTAAAAGTTGATCGTGGAATATTTACTAGCAAGGAAATTTCACAAATGGACTTATTGTGCAGGTGGCAACCTATCAAGGTACCACGCCTAAATTCACTGAGCTCCTAAGAGCGACCCATCCTTTCACAAATGTTTGCCAAAGTAGTCTGCATGCCTAGGTGCTTGATTTTATACACCTGTGGCCATGGAGATGATTGGAACACCTGAATCCAATGATTTGGAGGGGTTTCCTAATACTTTTGGCAACATAGTGTATTTGAGATACAATATGGGATGAACATTGTGTTTGGTTTTGGAAGTAAAAAGATTTGATTGGAACCCGCAAAACTTTTCATTCTCTGGAACCAGAATGATCACTCCTTGAGAAAGAAAATGCAAAAGCATTTTTACTGGATTCATAGAAACATTTAAAAGCATAAACTGTAAAGGGGTATATATACAGAGAGAGAGAATGAGAGAGTCCAAGTTCTGAGAAATGGATATTCAACATTTCGTATAATTTAGCATGCAGGATTCAATTACATTATTGTATTCTATATTGCAGAAGAAAGAAATTTTGGTGTGAGGCAATGTCATACATGCTTTACTGAAACATGAAAGAGAAATAAGCTGAATGAATTGCTTGAAGTATATTAAAGGAAAAAGATTTGTGTTTATATCTACTTTCACAGAAATCAGACTGTGCATTGTAATCTATGGAAATGCAAGTGTGAAATATTAAAAATTATGTGTAAGATCTGCTAATATTGACAAAGCATAACCCATCTGTGACACAAAAGATGATTATATTTGCTGTGATGTACGGTACTGTGCAAAATTTTAGACAGGTGTGAAGAAATACTGTAAAGTAAGAATGCTTTCAAAGATATATATTTTAATTGTTTATTTTTAACAGCTTACAAAATGCAAAGTGCACAAACAGAAGAAAAATCTAAATCAAAATAATATTTGGTGTAACTACCCTTTGGCTTTAAAACAGCATTAATTCTTACACTTGCACACTTTGTACACTTGCACAAAGTCAAGGATTTTGTAGCATTAGAATCAGGTGTATGAATAATCAATTATACCAAGCAGGTGCTAATGATCAATAATTTCATATGTAGGTTGAAAAATTAAAGTGGAGCTCCACCCAAAAGGGGAAGTTCCGCTTTAAGGACTGCTCCCTCACTCCCCATTAAGGATTGGCACCTTTGGGGAGCGGGTACCCGAATTCGACAGGTACCCGCTCCCACTTCTGGTCCGATCGCCTAGGCGATCGGAAACGGAAGGTGTCCTCCCTCCCTCCCTCCCTGTAGTCTTTTGGGACACATGACAGGTCCCAGAAGACTACAGGACCATTCATAAAGCACAACGTTACTCGCGCATGCGCAGTGGGTACCCGGCTGTGAAGCTGCAAGCTATCACAGCCGTGTGCCCACACTGAAGATGCCTGCCTCCTGGAATATAGTCAGCAGCTGTCAGTTTTGGTTGATATCTTTACTTACTCCCCTGTTTTTTCCTTCTAGTCAGTTATTCTATGCAAATGGTAAACAAAATATGTTTGACAACATATGATACAAGTTTTGAGTTAATTTGATCTGATTTACTGAAAATTATCGACAGAAAGCTAGCTGGTGAAAAGGTGCAGAATTTTGCCAATTTTCATTTGTATATTATTGTGATTATGTTATAATATTTTGTCAGAATAAAGCATTATGTTGCATAACAGAGATTCTAGTTGTAATTCCTGCAATTTTATATAGAGCTTAGGAAACTATTTCCATTTTATGTATTTTTTAAATTATATTAGAATAATTAAATAAATTAAAATAATATTGTGCTGTTTTGACCTAAAATGTACTTAAATAACTATATTTGTAGAAATGAATGATGCCATCAATTAAAAGGTCAGACTGGTCACCAAAGATAAGAGTAACAGCAATAACATTAAGAAATGAAGATTATAGTTTTCGCAAAATTGCCAGGAAAATGGGTCAAGGAGTTTCTGCATCCGGAGTCCAGAAGCTGTGTAAAAGTAGCAAAACACAGCAAGGCAGAGGAAAGAAAAAAGCTACAACACACAAAACTGACAGAAGAATTGCAAGACTTGCTTTGCAGAATAGAAAATCCTCTGATGGAGGACTGTCAGTATCTGACCGAACAGTAAGAAGTCGACTTGTTGCTGCTGGATTAAGAGCTTAAATACCAAGAAAAAAAACATTTTTGAACTGCCAACAAAGAAAGAAAAAAGTCGAATGGGCCAAGGAACATCAAAATTGGACAACAAAAGATTGGAAAAAAATTATTTGGAGTGATGAAACACGAATTTCTATTTTCGGAAGTGATGGTGTTCGATACGTGCGAAGAAGGTCAGACGAAGAATGCCTTCCTGAGTACATGACAGCAACAAAGAAACACCCTCAAAGCGTCATGGTATGGAGCTGCATGTCTTGGTATGGTGTTGGATGAATGCAGGTTATTGATGGCATTATTAATGCAGAGCAATACGTCAAAGAGGTCCTGGAACCAAAGTTGATCCCATCAGTAAGCGACTTAGAGGACAAAGGCACAGAATTTACTTTTCAAAAGGATGGAGCTCCATGCCATACATCTCATAAATGCCTTAAATAGTTCAATGCCAAGAAAATTCCTATGCTTCCCTGGCCTGGAAATAGAATCCCATCGAAAATCCGTGCCCAAGATTGAAACGCATGGTCTCGAGCAACAATCCAAGCAACAAGGGAGGACTCATTGAGACTATAATCAATTCCTGGCATCATTTGATCACAGAAGAGGATGTCAAAAGACTTGTAGAGTCAATACCTAGAAGGTGTCAGGCAGTAGTTAAGGCCAAAGGCTATCCAACACGTTTTTGAAAAAACACATTGTGACAAACTTGAAATTATCATTTTTATGCTATATAATAGCTAAGATGCATTATGGTACAATTTCCAGCCAAAATTTAACTTATTTACAGATTTTTTGTTAAGGCATCCATTTACTATATTAAATTGTACTTGTGCTATGATATTTTTAGAGATTTTTATATAAAAAGTACTTTAAACTGAAAAAGTTTGTAAAAATGTAAGGTGTATTCAGGATTTTGGCCACCAGTGTGTATATATATATATATATATATATATATATATATATATATATATATATATATGCTCACTCAAAAACAATGTGCAAGTGTACCTAGAGGAATTGATGCTGTTCTGAAGGCAAAGGGTGATTACACCAAATATTGATTTGATTTGGGTGTCTCTTCTTTTTGCTTACTTTCCATTTTGTTAATTGACAACAAATAAAATATAAATCATTCTGTTTGTGAAAACATTCATAATTTGCAGCGTTTTTTCACAGCTGCCTAACACTTAGGCACAATGGTGTATATATTTCCATCACATGACCCAGAAGAGGGAGATGTGATCTCTCCTAACTCTCACATGACTTTTTTGGGTTCGGCAAAAGAGGGAGAAAAGTCCTATCAACAGGTTGCAGGACTTTTTACCCAATAACACATCTATTATTAGTCTTATGGTGCTAATAATGGCTGAGGTATTTCAAAAATGTTTTCAGTATTCCAAAGTATGATTAGTTTAGTAGTAAAATGTGTGTATAGAAGCATTAATATGCACATATCATAAAGGGCATAGCTAAAATGTATATTACCACTTTCTATTTTTACCAGTACCTGTAGAGTGGTTCTTCTGGGAAGAATGTTAGACAATGAGCAGACCCCATGCCTTGCATTTGTAAAAAAAAACAGTTTACAATCCGTCATCTGCTGGACAGTAGACTATACATCATACAACTGTGAAACGCCATACAACTGTTTAAGCATTTGTGGCAGATACTGCATGCCCAGAAAACATCAGGAGCAGCTATTGTGATACCCACTTTACTCAGGCTTGGGTGGCCAGATGAAATATACATATCTTACATTTGTATAGAACCATTTTGCAAAGTGTTAGTCTGTTAGAACTCTACAACACTGTGAGCAACCCAGGGCCGGACTGACAACTCATGGGGCCCCCGGGCAATAGGGGATCATGGGGCCCCTGTGTCCTTGCCCAAACTCAAAAAAGCCTATGAAAAAGGTACCAGGGGCATCTCATGGGGCCCCTTTCTGACCCTGGGCCCTTGGCAGAGCCCAAGTTTCCAAATGGTCAGTCTGCCCCTGGAGCAACCTATACCAGAGCAAGTTGCAAGACTCATCATAAATAATAAACAATCCCTTTTGTTTATCATGGCTAGCAGACTGTGTGCAATTTGGTGATAGGTATAGTTTTATATAAAATTTCTACACTGAATCTATCCGCAAATGAAAATTAAATCTTGGTATATAATAATGTCACCCCAAGAACAATGGTCAACAATTTCAGGCCCCGCTGTAGTTTCCCCCACTTTGCCTCTGCTTATGTTATGCTATGAAAATCTTGTTCCTCTAGAAAATGGACCAGTGATCACATATGCTCTGACTAGCTGTAGAGTATTTTGGTGTTCAGTGCTTACTGACCCCCAGAGCATGTTTACATAGCCTAGCCCTCTCTTGCTGGTCAGAATCAATGCTCTAATAAGGACAATAATTTAAAACAATCGAGCCATATACAGGCATTGAGGATCACATATTTCTAGGTTATTCTAAACCCCGGTGTCATTTATCAAGCAAAGTAGAAACAAGAGTAATAGTATTAAGCATTTACTGTTGTCTGGACAATATTAAGTGGACCATCTGAATCTGATTGAGTAGCAGTTGTATTCATTTTCTCTACCTATATACACATATATATATACAGTATATACTATATATATATATATATATATATATACATACATACACACATATATACACAGTATATACAGGACTGAGATTGAGCTCTGCAGTCACTTTTGCAGCAGTTGTTTTCTTAATCCGGGTCACAATCCTGCTTAATGTAATTTTGTCTCTTTTTGTCAGTTGACCATTGTGACTGCTCTTCTGCTTTCAGGACAACGTTTTCCTAGAAACTGTATATGCCATAATACCCTTTGATACTGTACCTTGTGACATCTTCAGCCACAGAGGCACCAGCTAAGCGAGCACCAACAATATGCCCTCTTTGAAGCTCAGTAAGCTCTGACATGACTCCATATTACTAGTAGGGCAAGCAGAGAATGGCAAAAGGGAGGCTTCCCACCTGTTAACTAGGTGTCTCGTCACACAGCGGAAGCAAAAGAATATTACATCACTTCCTCATTCAACGCAAATCATGTAGTGTTTACATTTTTTTTGACTGAGCACTGTACATTTCAGGAAATATATGTCATATATGCAACAGGAGTGATATTCCAGGCCCAAAAATACATATTTATACACAAACATCTGTGTTGTCCTCAGGATTTATAAGAAAATCTAGCAAACACCCTGGGAAACATTTCTTACAAGTCTGTGCCCCACTCCGTGTACCTATTATTATGTCCCCTCTACTCCTCCTTTTCATATTACTTTCCTGCATTCCAAAAATCTCACTTCTTTATCCCTCTGCTCCACCTCAAAACTTGTACATCTCACCCTCACTGCTACCATCACCCTACTACTGCTCTCATCACCTCCTGCTGATACTTCGCTCTCCTGCTGACCCAACCACCAGGACTGGAAGGTATTTACACTCGTGTACATCCCGCTCCTATGTAACTTTCCTCAGCCTTCTTCTTCTAACCTCTGGAGATATCTCCCCAAACCCTGGTCCTCCAGTATCTCACCCCACACCAGGCATCCTCTTTCTTCTGGGAATAGCCACAATCCCCACAATTTAACATCAGTTCCCGTGCTCCCAAAAACCACCCTCCCTTTTTCATGTGCACTCTGGAATGCCCGCTCTGTCTGTAATAAGCTCACCTCTGTCCATGACCTTTTTGTCTCCAGCTCCCTTAACCTACAAGCAATTACAGAAACTTGGCTCCAAGCAGCAGATTCTGCTTCCCCCACAGCACTTTCCTATGGAGGCCTCCTCTGGACCCACTCACCCAGACCCAGTGGTCAGAAAGGTGGTGGGGTTGGTTTGCTTCTATCCCCACTGAGCACCTTTCAAGTCCTCCATAATCCTCCCTCTCTATCCTTCTCTTCTTTCGATACTCACTGCATCCGGCTGTTTTCCCCCATTTCTCTGAGGATTGCAGTGATCTAACGGCCTCCTGTCCCGCGTTCTTGATGATTTCTCCGCCTGGCTACCCTACTTTCTCTCTTCTGAACTAGCCACTATCATTCTCAGAGATTTTAACATCCCTATTAATGTCAACAACCCGGCTACATCCCAACTCTTCAACCTAACCTCATCTTTTGCATTAGCACAGTGTATACAGTCCTCCACTCACTCTGATGGGAATACATTAGACCTTGTTTTCTCCCATCTTTGCACTCCCTACAACCTCACAAACACCCCCTTTCCTCTCTCTGATCACAATCTCATCACCTTCACAGTCTCCTCGTCTTCAAACACCTATCCCTCCAAGCAGCAAACAATTACCTGCAGAAACCTTCACAACTTGAACCCTGCTCCTTTCCACTCTGCAACTGACCAACTCTATGACAGCATCTCTCCCCTGTCCTGCCCTGACCTGGCCACTGCTGTCTACAACAGTTCACTTTCATCCGCATTAGACTCACTTGCTCCTCTAACAACACAAAGCATCAGGCCCCGACCGTTACAACTTTGGCAGACTGATGACACCAGAAATCTTAAATGACATAGTCGTGTGCTGGAGCGATTGCGGCATAAAACCAAATCCCAGCAAGCATTTGGTCTTTCTGCACATACAATTCCTCCTTTCATGCTGCCAAAAGAGCCTATTTTGTCACTCTTAATAATACCTTGTCATCCAGTCCTCGTCGTCTCTTCTCTACTTTTAACTCTCTACTTTCTCCACCTCCACCCAGTACCTCACTCACTGCTCACGAGATTGAAAATCATTTAAAAAACAAGATTGGAGTGCGCATGCGCGGCCGCCGGGATCGGATGTCCCGGCATTAGCTCCGCACATCTCCGGCACTGACAGCAGCCCATAAAAGGGCATAGTGCCGCTTCACCCCCGGGGCCCCCCCCTGTCTATCTCCGGATCTCGGGCACCTGTCAATATGCCCGGCAAGTCGGCGATTAAGAGCCGTGGAGGCTCCCAGCTGCGGCTCCCTGCGGGGACTGGGAGGACCAAGATGGCGGCCGGATCGGCGCCCGCGGCTCATGGGGTCTCCTCTGCCTCTCCTACAGCAGCACCTCTCCCTCGGAGAGAGAAGATGGGCTCCTCGTCCCACGCTGGGCCAGGGAGGACTGCAGCAGCATCGCTAGGTGGGGTGAGTGACTTCCTGCAGCCCCCCCAGTCATCCTCCAGCCCTGTGCCACTAGAGTCCCAGGCTTCGGCCTGTCCATTGAGCCGTGACTCCCCTGCATCCTCGCCCTTGAGCAGCGACATAGCTGCCATTTTTTCAAGCCAGCATAGCGGTCCAGATCCCGCTGATGACAGCCCGGCTTCCTCGCCAACGATTCCTCCTGACCCGCCTCTATACTCTTGTGATGCGACTTTGATAGCTCGATTCGCAGATTTGCTGCAACGCGAATTAGACAGAGCTACCTCAAAATTGGCGGCGGATTTAAAGCAGGATTTTCAGGCCTTGGGCCACCGTTTAGACTGTATTGAGGCTAAAGTTGATGCGACAGTCCAAAGTATCTCCCAAAATTCTAACATGATCACCGACTTGCAAGATCGCCTGGAGGAGGCGTATTCTAAAATTGATGACCTGGAGAATCGGGCTAGGCGATACAATTTTCGCATTCGAGGTCTTCCTGAGTCGGTTAAGGAGCTTACTAGCTGCGCACATACCCTCATGCGGTCCGCTATGCCTGCAATTGATGATCTTCATCTTGAGATTGATCGCATTCACCGGGCATTGATCCCCCCCCGGCAAGGGGGGCCTCCTAGAGATATCATCGTCAAGCCTCATTTTTTTCAGGTTAAGGAAGCGGTTATGCGGTTTGGCAGGGAGAATCCGGATATAGAGCTTGCAGGGCACAAGGTACAAATCTTTGCTGATGTTTCGTCGGCCACTATCCAGAGGCGGCGCTCCCTCAAGCCACTTCTTTCTCACTTGGTTCAAAAGGGCATTAAATATCGTTGGGCCTACCCTTTTCGTCTGCAGTTCACTCTTAATGGAAAGTCCTATGGGTTTACTACATTCCAGGATGGCGAGGAGTTGCTGCTTCAGCTGGGTATTATATCTCGCAGTCCGACGTCCCATTCTCCCACGGGATCGGCTTCTCGACCTCCGCCGCTCCAGCCTTTGTGGACTACTCCATCGTCTAAGAAGAAGGGGTCCCGGAATCCGCCCGGGTGGACTTCTTGAACTTTTGTGTTCTTTTGGGGACTTTTCGCTGGAATATGTTCGTTGATGGCGGCCTTTCTGTGGCTCTTCGGAGCATTGGCCGCTGTTGTTATATTGGTTTGGGGGGATGGGCTGGGGGTGGGACTTAAGATGTTAATTACATTTGTTTGCTGAATATCATTTCAGTGGCTCTGATTGCTTTGTTTTTTTGTTTAATGCACTGTGCGTTTGATTTATTGTTATTGGGTTGTAACTGCTGTTAGTGCCGGAGAGTGTCTTTGCGCTCTCCCTGATTGGAAGACTCTTCCCCGGGAATGTTTCTCTGGGCAGACCTATTCCACCGCAGGGCTATTGCTCTGTATTTCCTGGTACATTGTTTCCTTCATTTTCTGATACTGTTTTGTGTACCGCGGTCACTTGGCATTTGGACTTTTGTGATCCGAATGTTCTCTTTTCTTTTTTCTGTTTTTTTCTGTCTTTTTTCTTTTTGTTGTTTTCTGATTTTTTGGGGGGTCAGCTGGCGACATTTAGGGACTTATAGGGATCTTCTTACTTTTAAGGAACGAGGGGTCTTTATTCTGCTTAGTTCCATAATTATTTGTCATGTCTTCCGTACGGTCCACTAGCGGAGAAATTCGCTTCCTTTCTCATAATGTTCAGGGGTTCAATTCCCCATCCAAACGTATACAGGCTTTCAGCTCATACTACTCCCTTGGGGCGGATATAGTTGCCTTACAGGAGACTCATTTTCCACCCTCCTTCTCTCCACGTTATATTCATAAAAATTACCCTCTCTGCTTTTTTGCTAATGCCACAGAGAAAAAGCGGGGGGTGGCCCTTTGCTTTTCTCGTCGAGTGTCCTTTGTTGACTCTAAAATTATCCGGGACAAGGAGGGGAGATATCTTTTGGTGAAAGGCCACTTGGGAGGCGACCTTATCACTTTTATAATTTATTATACCCCCAATACCAATCAGGTTGAATTTTTCCAATCTTTGCTAAGCACTCTGGTAGGAGAATTTGAGGGTGACGTTATTCTAGCTGGTGACTCTAATTTAGCATTGGATCAGACTCTGGATCGTTCCCAAACCGCCACGCTTCAACCTCCTTCTAGACGGAGCCGTAAATTGGCTCAACTTTTATATCGCTATGATCTTATTGATGCATGGAGGGAGGCTAATCCTACTTCCCGAGACTACTCCCACTACTCCAGGGCTCATGATAGTTATTCTCGCATTGACCATATTTTTCTTCATACATATTCACTCCCCAAACTTGTCACTGCTAAAATCTTTTCCACGCCCTGGTCTGACCACGACCCAGTTTCTATCACCTTTTCGTCCGAGACTCTTGGTAAGACGGCTTTTCATTGGCGTCTTAATGACTCTATTTTGGGTAATCCATCTCATTGTCGGGAAATTTCATCGCACCTACAAATGTTTTTTGATTTTAATAAAGCAGAGGACACGAACCCGGCGATTAATTGGGCAGCTCATAAGGCCTCAGTCAGGGGCTATATTATTCAACTCTCTTCTCGTTTAAAAAAAGCCCGAACTGACCTACTTGCTACTAAAACTCAGTTATATATTGACCTGGTTGCTCAACATAAACAACATCCCAGTTCTGATTTGTTACTTAAACTTGACCAGGCCCGACTGGAACTTAATTTATGTCTTACTACCACTGCGGATAAACAACTTCGTTGGTCTAATCATAAATTCTTTACGTGGAGGGACAGACCTGGCACCTTGTTGGCACGCAAGCTGACTCCTAGACACTCCCAGACGGCCCTCCCCAAGCTCAGACTGGACAATGGTTCGTTATCCCAGGACCCGGGTAAGATCCTCCACAAATTTCAGTCTTTTTACTCTCAGCTTTATAGTTCGCCCACGGGGGGCTGTTCTTCTTCCTCTCTGGAGGCTTTTTTGGAGTCTATCTCCTTTTCCCCCCTCCAGGAGGCACATAGGGAGCTAATGGAACAACCTATCTCCTGTGAAGAGGTTGGGAATGCGGTGAAATCCCTGGCCTCTCACAAGGCCCCGGGACCGGATGGTCTTCCTAATACTTACTATAAAGCTTTCCCGGACATTCTGATACCCCATATGGCCCTGTACTTTAATTATTTGCGGGAGGGGGGTGTGGTTCTCCCAGAGGAAAATAAGGCATTCATTAGTGTCATTCCCAAGCCTTTCAAGGATACCGCTATGGTCTCCAATTACCGGCCTATTTCTTTAATTAATTGTGATTTAAAGATTCTTACTAAAATCCTGGCCTTACGGCTCCATAACTTCTTGGCCTTATACATTCATGATGACCAATCAGGATTCATAAGTGGTCGACAAACATCGGACCAAATTAGGCGGACTATAGCTTTGCTGTCAGCTGTGCAGTCCAATTGGGATGGATCGTCGCAAAGGGATATTTTTCTACTGTCACTGGATATTCAGAAGGCATTCGACAGTCTGTCCTGGGATTATTTGTTTAAAACGTTGGACAGGTTTGGGTTTGGCCCTTATTTTACGACGTTGTTGCGGGCCCTCTATTCTACCCCGTCAGCTCAGGTATCCATTCGTGGACATAAATCAGTTCCTTTTTCGATAGAGCGAGGAACTAGACAGGGATGTCCTCTTTCTCCGTTGCTCTTTGCATTGGCGATGGAACCTCTTGCGATTGCTATTCGCGCTGATTCCTCTATATCGGGTGTTATCTGTGGTCAAAGGGTTCATAAATGTGCCCTATTTGCCGATGATGTTCTTATGTATATATCTGATCCTCGAACGTCTCTACCTGGTTTCTTCCATCTGTTTCATCGTTTTTCTGAGGTCTCCGGTCTTACGCTCAACTCCTCTAAAACTGTTGCTTTGAATATCTCTTTACCCGATTCAGAGGTTCGCTACTGCCGGGAAAACTTTGCTTTTCAGTGGGCTCCTGGTTCTCTCCCCTATCTGGGGATTCTTCTTACGAAATCTGTATCGACGCTATACCAGGCCAACTATATCCCGCTTTTCAAGCGACTTAAGAATGACTTATTAGCCTGGCAGGATCTTTCTCTTTCCTGGTTCGGTAGAATTAATTCTATTAAAATGACCTTCCTACCTAGATTATTATACTATTTTAGGACGTTACCAATTCTGATTCCCAAACGAGAACTAGTCTTCCTGCAGGCTGCAGTCTCCAGATTTGTTTGGAGGGGAAAGCGCCCTAGGCTGAACAAATCTACCTTGTTTTCTTTGAAGAGGCATGGTGGTTTGGGACTCCCTAATCTTTTCGCATATTTTCAGGCGGCCCAAATAGCACAACTATCTTGTACTACGGCCAGGGGATATGTCCCCCAATGGGTTGGGATTGAGGCTCTTTCGTGCCGTCCATATGCTATTGGTACTCTCATGTGGCTTCCCAATAGATTGCGCCCTCCTATTTTGTGTCCTACTCTATCTTATTCATTGTCAGTGTGGGATAGATGGCGAGCTCGTAAACCTTTTTTCTCTCCGCATACTCCGTTGGCTCCGGTGTTTGGTAATCCTGAGTTTGTTCCGGGTTTGTCTTTCGCGGGGTTCCAATGGTGGATTAATAAGGGTTTGCTAAGTATTGGTGATTATTTAGATGGGGTTCGCCCTCGGTCTCGTCAGTATTTTGTGAATTTTTGTGGGATGCCTCGTGGAGAGATATTTCGTTACCATCAACTTCGCTCTTTTATTGATAGCAAACTTAGACTACTCACAGAACCTTGTGCGCTTACTTCCCTCGAGGTCTCCTGTGGGGCGAGTGGGGTAATGCGGGGTCGCTTGTCCATTGTTTATGCTTTGTTGGTTGATCCTCTAACAAAATTGTCTTACATGACTTTATGGGAGCGGGATTTAAATAGTTCATTGGATTTGGATACCTGGCGGACGGCGGCCCATGCCTTATCGAAGATTTCGATTAACACTGATCTTGTTGAATCTAATTACAAGACGCTACTTCGGTGGTATTTGGTCCCTGCTCGCCTAGCCATTATGTATCCTTCCGTTTCTTCTGCCTGTTTCCGACGCTGTGGTCAAGAGGGTACTATGTTCCATGTCTGGTGGAAATGCCCAGTCGTGAGTAGGTTCTGGATCCGCATATTTAATTTTCTTTACTCAGTGACAGGAATTAATATCCGTAGATCGCCGGAAGTAGCCTTGTTTAATATACTACCCTCTGATGTTCCCAAAAGATCGATTAAAATAATTGTATATATCTTATTGGCGGCTCGCATTACTATAGCTAGGAGTTGGAAGCAATCTTTGATCCCGCTGGATAGGGTGAAACAAAAACTGAACTGGATAATGGTTAATGATAAACTGACGAGTATCGTCTCTGATGATGTGTCCAGATTTGAGAGGACTTGGGATCCTTGGATTGCTTATATTACTGTATCGTGAGTGTCTGGCAGCTGACCCCCCCCCCCCCCTCCTTTCTCTATTTTTCCTCTTTTTTTCTCTTTTCCTGCTATTTGTTAAACATTTTTATTTTTCTTTGTTATTTTTGGTCTATTTTGCTATAATTGTTGTTTATTGATCTTTGAAACTTGTATATTTTGATGGCTTTGACTTTTTTATGTGCATTGTAATGCTATTATCTGCTAAATTTCTTTTTTTTTTTTTTTTTTTTTTTTTTTTTTTTTCCTACCAGTATTATGTTTATGATTCTGAATCTGGTTCCATTTTGTTGGTGGGCCCTTTCTTTTTTTTTTCTTTTATTGTTAGCCATCTTGTTTTAATATGTTTAGTTCTCAATAAAAATATTGAAATATAAAAAACAAGATTGAAGCAATTCGTAAGGGCATCGCCACTCCACAGACATCAATCCCACTTAGCATACCTCATACTAAACTTCCCTCAACACTTTCCTATTTTGACCTTGCTACTACCGAAGAGGTCACTAAGGTTTTTTCAGAAGCCCGTCTCACTACCTGCCCGCTGGATCCTGTCCACTCACAACTACTACAGTCACCCTCTTCTTCCATCCTATGCTCCCTCACTCACATCTTCAATCTTTCCCTCTCTACTGGTGCCTTCCCCTCCCCTCTAAAGCACATCACTCCCATACTTAAAAAGCCCTCCCTGGACCCCACCAACCTGAACAACTTAAGACCCATCTCCCTGCTGCCATTTACCTCTAAACTCCTAGAACGCTTAGTCAACATTCACCTGAGCTCCCACCTCACCGACAACAACCTTCTTGCCCCTTTACAGTCTGGTTTTCGCTCACTACACTCCACTGAAACTGCCCTACTAAAACTCACTAATGATCTACTAACTGTTAAAACCAATGGCCACTACTCCGTACTCTTACTACTCGACCGCTCTGCGGCTTTTGATACGGTTGACCATCCCCTCCTCAAAAAAAACTCCACTCTCTTGGTCTCAGAGACTCTGCTCTCTCCTGGTTCTCCTCCTACCTATCGCAGCGCTCCTTCAGCGTTACCTATAACGCTACCTCCTCCTCTTCACTCCCTCTTTCTGTACGGGTCCCTCAAGGTTCTGTTCTTGGACCCCTTCTCTTCTCCATCTACACCTCCTCCCTTGGTCACTTGATAAACTCCCATGGCTTTAAGTACCATCTCTATGCTGATGACACACAAATCTATCTTTCTACCCCTCACCTCACCCCTTCAGTCTCCTCTCACATTACTAACCTACTAAGCGACATATCGGCATGGAGGTCACTCCACTTCCTCAAACTTAATCTTTGCAAAACTGAGCTCTTAGTATTCCCCCATCACGTGCCCCCTCCCCTGACTTCTCCATCAAGATCAATAACACAATCATCAGTTCCTCCCCTCATGCCAGGGTACTAGGTGTAATCCTAAACTCCCATCTGTACTTTCACCCCCAAATCCAATCACTGTCCAAATCTTGTAGACTTCACCTTCCGCAACATCTCCAAGATACGCCCGTTCCTAACCACGGAAACCACTAAGCAACTTATTCACTCCCTTGTTATATCTACCTCATCGCAGGCTATCCCCTCTTCAGTCTATCATGAACACTGCTGCCAGACTTATCCACCTTACTAACCGTTCTGTATCTGACAACCCTCTCTGCCAATCCCTCCACTGGCTTCCCATTGCCCAACGGATAAAATTAAAAACATTAACAATAATTTATAAAGCCATTTATAACTCTGCCCCAAATTACATCAACGATCTTGTCTCCAAATATCACCCAAACCGTACTTTCCGCTCATGGCAAGACCTCCTGCTCTCTAGCTCCCTTGTCTCCTCCTCCCATGCTCGTCTCCAGGACTTTTCCAGAGCTTCCCCCATCCTGTGGAACTCTCTACCCCAATTTATCAGACTATCGCCTACTCTGCTTACTTTTAGGCGATCTCAGAAAACCTGTCTCTTCAAGGAAGCCTATCCTGCTCTCAGCTAATAATGGAAACTTCTACTCTTCCAACCAGTCCATCCCCCACAGTTACTACCTTTTGTACCACTAGCCCCTCCCTCCTAGATTGTAAGCTCCAAGGAGCAGGGCCCTCCTTTCCCTCTGGTATTGAACTGTATTGTTGCTGTATTGTCTCCTGTTATATTGTAAAGCGCTGAGCAAACTGTTGGCGCTATATAAATCCTGTATAATAATAATAATAACATAGCATGTTTCTCTCTGGATCACATCAACCCTTTGCACTGCTCCTCTTCCCCCATCAAATCATTTACAAGAAGGCCCTAAGTTGAAGAGGACAGATGTCTTTTTGGATGTGTAGACCACATGTTTTACCCATGTCTCAGCCAGGCTACAAGCCAAGAAAGCAAAGTTTTCTCAAGGCTCTCAAAAACCTTTAAAACACCATAATACAAAATCATTTCTAAAATCATCCTTGGACAACAGGTGTCCTTTTTAAAGAGCCTTTACTGCATCATGTTCAGTCCAAAAAGTACAAAATGATCATCCACAAGGGTGAAGAGGTTTAATCAGAATGCATTAATGCTGGAAAAATAAACTATTTCATCACTTAGTTACTGAATCATCACTAATGATTGCTAGCATCCAATAGCTGTGAGGTATGTCTACTGCATATTTTCTCTCTCTATGCCCCCCCTCTAAAAAGTGTACTCTATACCCTCAGTAGATTAATTTACTTTCAAGGTATCCCGGTGGTGCCACTCAAGAAATATTGCTCTAAAAAATAATAATAAATAATAAATCATTATTTTAAAAAATCCCCATTAGCTTCTTCTACACCTTAATTCGCCCATATGCAGACACTGTTCCTAATGTGTATTCCATTCCATATAAAAGGTGATGTGTATGGAAACAGTCTTTCGAGAAGGAAAAAATAACACTATAAATGCCCAGAAAACTATTGCACATATTCTTGTTTACATTACAGATTTAGCAGATTTTAGGAAGTTTATTTATTTGAAGGTCACTGATTTACAAGTGCAAATTTTAAAAGATGTCTAGTTACTAACATATAAAAGGTAAATTAAATTAAATAAATTAACATGAAGATTCAAAAGAAATTATAAAGAAATTATATTTGTAAATGATAACTACCGGTATATTGTATTAAAGAAAACATGCACTGATGTACACAAGTCCTGATCAGCATACTGATCCTGGATCAATCACTTATAATGTTTTAGATCAGTATACAATATAATATACCTTCCAAGCAATTTTCATTTTTCAAAGAATAGTTTAGCAATGGCAATTAGCCATTTTTCACAACTCATTTCCTTAAAGTGCTAACCTGATCTTTTTTTTAGCATCTAGTATTTGTTAACATATATTTTAAGTTATATAACTATACATATAATTCAACGCACAGAACTATATATTGGTATTCTGTAACCATAGAAACTTTAATGAAAGCATTCTACTTTGGACGGCAGTGTTACTTTTATTAGGTAGCCCACATGGGTTTAGGCTTCCCATTATTTAATACTTCTAGGTTTTCCTTTGTGTATGTTTTAGTCTGAATTACCAGTACAAATGACTAAAGCATGTGCTCAATATTCATAACTATAGGGGTGGAAATAATGAGGGACCTCCTAAGAAGTAAGTTATGAATATGGTATGCATTTAGGGCTCCTGCTTTTTTTTGAAGTTGGAAACTGGGACAACAGTGTAAAATAAAGTTTTCTCAGTCTGTGATTGCCACCCTTCAATTTCATGTGGCTGTGAAAGCCTGCATTGTTCTTATTAATCTACATTCTCTACAGCTGTAATTGTATGGGATATAATATCTTAGTTGCTGATCCCCAGGTAGGTTGTGTTTTAAACAAAGTAAGACTGTGGTTTTCATCTGTTGGTTAACAATAAATGCAGAAATTGTTATGTGATATTTTACTGTAGCTACAGAGACCTAAACTAAAAAAAACTTTAGAGACCACTGAAAAGCTGTCCATACAAAAAAAGTTTATTTGACTTATTATTTAAATCAGTCCTCTTCTGCTAAATATTATATTATGCATTTGGTTCTCATGATATTTAATACCAAAAGTGATCAACTGGTAAAAGAAAATAGTCACCACTATCTACTGATAGGTATAGCTATATAACAGGCTTCTGTAGCCTATTGTTGCATGTCATTAGAGAGTTTATCCTTGAATCTAGAATTTAGGTTATCTTTCTTATAATGACCATTGGTTTTGTAGCTTAAAAATGAATATGATATGCTGTAGTGACCTATGATAATTGTGAACAATTCCTGCATTGTGCAGTCATTAACATATTATCACAATCCCTTCTAACCAGCAAGTTATTAACTGTGACTCTCCTTCACCTAGTTGGTTGATTACAAAATGACCTCTGTAGTAGAGCCCTAGAGGATCTTTACCCAGGAACAGATTACAGTGTCCTCCAACAAAATTACAAAATAGAGGTCAAATTTGTGCAGCAAAATATTCTTGCCAAGCACCAGTTTATATACATATTATATATATTACACATGTTTAGGTTACATTGTTGGTCAAAGTAAAAAAATAATGGCCTCATTCAGATGAGATCTTATGCCAACATGTCAGGGCAAGAACCTTTTGTATTCCTGCAAATTGTATGTAGATAGTTGCAGCTTGTACAAAGCAATGACAGGCTGCCAGCTATGTTGAAGCTGTTCAGATGTAATCACACATGGAGTGATTACCTGATGTTAGAGACAGATGATCATCCCTGGACACAAACAGCTAGTGTTCAAGAAAGATCATCTGTTCCTAACCACAGGTAATTGATCTCTGTGTGATGATCTTTGAACACCCACGGACAGCTGTGGCCGCTGTCAGCCTGCAATTGCTTTGTACAGGGTGAGTAGCTGCAATAACCTGCATCCACCTGTGAATCCAGCGACTAGAATATGCTGGATTTATTCTGCAGCAGGCATAAGTCCTGTGTGGATGATACCTAAATTAAAAAAAACCTAAAGGTTATATATATATATATATATATATATATATTTACTCGTTTGCATTGTCAGATGCCTAACACTGTAGTTGATTTTATAGTTAATAAAGCATGCTCTATTTGCTCTAGCGGGAAAAAAAAATCTTTCCTGACAGTTCAATACTCCCTGGTTCAACATTCAACAATGTTATTTCTTGAAAATATTAAAGCCATTCATATCTTGTGCTTGCAAGTTGCAGACATCTTGTGAGGACTTTATTCTACTAAATAAATTTGTGTCACCTGAAATCACAGAAATTGTTCTTTTAATTCTAAACTCTATATGATTTATAAGCAGATTTTAAGAGTAAGAACTTATGCACATGGGTATATGAGTATTTTCTACAGAGAGTGTAGGTTCTTGCTGGCAGAGCTAGGAGAAGATCCTGCCTAAAATAAGCACCCACGATAGACCACATTTAGATGTGTTTAAATCCATACAATATTTAGACATATGCAATTCTTCTAGCGACTTTTCACGTGTGTGCGTATACACATTTGCACCCATTAACACACATTTATATGCGTTAGCATGCCTTTACACATATACATGCATTCAGGGGCGGACTGACAACTCATGGGGCCCCCGGGCAATAGGTGATCATGGGGCCCCTGTGTCCTTGCCCAAACTCAAAAAAGCCTATTAAAAAGGTACCAGGGGCATCTCATGGGGCCCCTACTGACCCCGGGCCCTCGGGCAGTGCCCGAGTTTCCAAATGGTCAGTCCGCCCCTGCATGCATTACATTTGCCGATATGCATGGTTTAAAATGGCCGCTCAGCTGCTGCCTTTTTTTTAATCTGCTAATATACTGTCCATTTGGTTAGTAGCAGGGGTGGACTAACCATTTGGGAACTCGGGCATGGCGCGAGGGTCTGGGGTCAGTAGGGGGCCCCATGAGATGCTCCTGGTACCTTTTCATAGGCTTTTTTGGGTGTGGTTTGAGTGTGGGCAAGGACACAGGGGCCCCATGATCCCCTGTTGCCCGGGGGCCCCATAAGTTGTCAGTCCACCCCTAGTTAGTAGACAAAGCTGTGTGCAATGGCCTCACTGAATCCTATAGTGCTGCATTTAGAGGCATACAAAAATTTACTCTGCATGCATCTAAGCACAGCATTTTTATTCTCATGTGATTAAGCTCTAATCGTCTCAAAACTGAACCACAGGGTGTGCTACAAACAACATTAGACCATTCAGAGTATTAATCATTAATCACTACTATCTGAATATGGTCTTTAAGCCAGGTTTCTGTACATTTACAGAATAAATTAACTAAAGCAGGAACCATGTGAATTTCAATCCATGTATGGCTGTTCCTGTTCAGAAGTCAATCTATTGATCAATATTTCATGAACAGTCCTGCAGGAATATGGTGCTTCAATCAGTGCTTGCAGCCAATAAGCTGCAGCTCTGATCAATGTATTCTGATGATGGTGGAGTCACACTTTTAGGCCCCATTCAAACCTAAGCATTTTGTAACTCAAAAATGCTCAGGGAGAAAAAAAATTAATTATTCTCTATGGAGATGGTTCGCATCTCCACTCCAAGTCATGCGGGGGGTAACTTTTAGGGATCTGGAAGCCCTCTTTAACAAGAAGGCCCGCAGATTCCATACTGTACATTTACTGACTGAATTAACTAAAGCAGGAACCAGGCAAATTTCAATCCATGTATGGCTGTTTCTGTTCATGACAATGCAATCTATTGTTTGACTTTTCATGAACAGTCCTGCTGGAAAATTTTGCTTTGATCAGTGCTTGCAACCAAGCACTGCTGACGGGGGATTCCCACTGTTAAGCCCCATGTACACCTGAGCATTTTGTAACTCAAAGCTTGAAGCTCCAACATGCTCAGGGAGAAAAAAATCAATTATTCTCTATGGAGCTGGTTCACATTTCTACTCTATGCTGCCTGCAGCCAAACGCCTGAAGCTCAAAAAAGTGTTGAAGCTACTTTGTAGCTCAATTTGGGCAGATTAGTGCATTTTTTAAATCCTCAAGATTTTTTTCTCCATAGAAATGCATTGAAACAAGTAATTTGCATGTTTGTGAGCATTTTTGCATGTCTGTTTGTTAGGAGCCAACACCCACCTGCATCCTAACAACCAGTGATTCACCCCTGCTGTCAGCCAGCAGGGATGAGTCATCTGTTGTTAAGGAGCTGCTGACAGCAGAATGTAAACAAAGCTGCCCTTGAAAAAAAATTGATACCAAACCCTTATTCAAGCATGCAGCCCAGCAGGCCAGGAAAGGGAGGGACAAGCCACTTGCACTCATGTTAATGAGTACAAGGGCCTGTTTCCCACAATCCTGGCCCAGTGGTTGTGCGGGTGTGGGGTGTGTGGGTAACTTATAAGAATATGGAAGTCCTCTATAACAAGATTGCCCCCAGATCCCATCCCCGCAATGTGAATAAGTATGGGGTGTCTAAATAGCTCCTTAACCATTTGCCCTATGGCCGAATGGTGGCCAGCAAATGTCATCAGCGTTCTGGGTGGACGCCATATGGCGTCCTCCCGCACATGCGCAGATCACGCTCCTGCAGAGCCGTGCAGCGGCACGATCTGTCACTGGCCGTGTACCTCGGACACGGCCGATGACAGATCTGAGTATCGGCCCCAGTTGCCAGTACCATGTGACCTGCTGTGACCAATCACAGCAGGTCACATGACAGTTGTATACAATGGATGGCTTCATTCATGCCATCCATTGTATACTAGTGTCTAGCTGTGAATGGTCACAGCTAATCACATGCACATGTCAAGTGATTAGCTGTGGCCAAATCACAGCTAAGCACAAAAAAAAAAAAACCCTGAATGAATCGTCATTCAGGTAAATGCTTGCTTATAGCAAAGTAATTCTTTGCTATAAGCAAATTGTGTAAAAAAAAAAAAATACTGATCACTTTCCCAAAGTAGTACAATGTTACTATGGTAACATTGTACTACTTTGGTCATAGTGAAATATGAAAAAAAATCTTAAAAAAAAGAAATAAAATTAATAAAAAATAATAAAAAAAAAAAACAAAAAAAAAAACATTTTTTTTTTCATACTGTCACCAGTCAGTGTCCCTGATCACCGCCATGCCAGTTATATGATGATGCTGTACTGCACTAATGACAATATGTAAAAAAAAAATAGTGAAACTAATTTTTTTAATTTTTTCATTTTCAAAAAACTCGCCATGCCTCTTATGAAGTACGTCGGGCTGTCTACTTTGCAAAAAGGGGTCATTTGGGGGATATCTGTACTGTTCTGACATTCTTGGATCTCAAGATATTAGATTGGCCATCAGTACTTCAGGACTGATCAATATTCAGATCTATCCCATAGTTTGTGAACTCTATAACTTTCCTACAAAGTAAATAATACATCCTAATTTGGGTTATTTTCACCAAAGACATGTAGCAGAATACATCTTAGCCTAAATATATGAAGAACAATTATTTATTTGCAAACGTTTATAACAGAAACAAAGAAAAACGTGTTTTTTTCAAAATTTTGGGTCTTTTTTTGTTAATTTAGCAAAACATAAAAACCCTGGTGGTGATTAAATACCACCAAAAGAAAGCTCTAGTTGTGTGAAGAAAATGATAAAATTTTAGTTTGGGTACAATGTTGTATGACTGCGCAATTGTCATTCAAAGTGTGAGAGCGCTGAAACCTGAAAACCGGCCTGGGCAGGAAGGTGTAAAATTGCCCGGTATTGAATTGGTTAAAATGCCAAAGCTTAAAATGCTTTAAAAACAGTGTATACAAATTTGCAAAAATGCACAAAAAAATGCCTGAAAAAACACTCAAAGATGCGATGCTCAGGTATGAATGCAGTCTTAAGATCCAATGATATATCGGGGAGGATTTCTCCATCCACCTCAAATGTGTGGATGGGGAAATTGGTCATACACGGCCCAAAAAAAGCTGAGCCAGCTTAAAGTGGAACTTTAGTCAGAAAATAAAGTCCTAATTGATTACGTCATGCTGGCCAATTATGCAGGTATACCTATGTAAAACATTAAAAATAAGTGACTGTACTGTTTAAAACCCATGAATGCATCAGCTCATCCCCGAGAGTCATTACCTTTTGTATCACTTGACCCTCCCCTTTCAGATTGTAAGCTCTAACTGATTCCTCTTGTATTGAATTGTATTTTAACTGTACTGTTTGTCCTCATGTTGTAACAAACAGCAAGCACTGTGCAAACTATTGGCACTATATAAATCCTGTATAATAATAATAATGCATGGTCTCTTCCTGCTCAGCACAGCATCAGTTGTTCTCTGTTCTCAGTACTGTGCCGCAAATCAGTGTCAGACAGCCTAAAGATTTACTGCTCAGGGACTCTGGGCTTCAGCAAAATGGCAGCCTCCAGCAAGAAGAAACAAGAACAATGCTGGAGGAAATTTATAGCACACACTAGTTTTGGTAGCATAATTAATTTGGAATGCATGTTCCTTACTAAAACCTTATTTTTAATTTTTATTATCTTAAGTTTTTATGAGTAACATTCCGCTTTAAGCCTATAAACTTAAATTTACACATTAACTATTCATGGGGAACCAAGTCAAATGCTTTATCAAAGTTTAAATACATCCACAAGCACCTTTGTCTACGTTTCTGCTTACTTTCCTATGAAAAGATAGATTTGTTGACTTGTTTGTTGATTTGTTTTTTATTAAAGGCGATGCATGGGAATAAAAAAAAAAAAACACACATATACTCACCTCTATGCTGTAGCATTAGTATGATGTTGCAGTTATCACACCTCAGGTCTAAAGCTGGCCATAAACGAGTCATTTTCCTTTGTTCAACCCACTGGTTGAATGAAAGAAAATGACTTGATTCCCCAATCCACACACTCAGTGTGGAAGGGGGGAATCCCTCCTACTGATCCTTTGTACTTTGATAGGGGAATTATTTCAATCAGGCAGTTGGGGGGATAATATGGTTGGGATCTGGCAGCAGGTAATAGCCTACTGTAAAATGACTCTGGGTCACAGAAAACACACAAAAGTAAGTGCATTCCTGTGACACATAAGAGAGAACCAAATAAAACTTTTAATTCATTTGGTGCTATCACTTTTGATATTGTTTTATAGCAGATACTCTTGAATGTGGTCTTTTTCGAATTCTCAAATATCTTCCCTACCTTAGAAGTCAAACCTACAGGTTTATGGTTACTGAGTAAAAATATTCCTCCTTTTTTCAAAATAGGCACCATATTGAATAAGGTTAACACTTTGTGGATTGATTAGTATATGCTATCTAGTCCAGAACAATTTTGATCCATTGTGGTGCATTTTAAATTGTGTTGATGCCATCCTCATTTTCTACATCAGCACCTCCACTATCTAATAGGTGTGTTTTTATATATTAGTCTCTATGGCATGCTTTCATTTGTTTTCATGTTCTGTCAATGTGTTTTACTTTTTACAACTTTTGTTATATTTACTTTGTAGTTTTAGTGTACTGTCCTTAATAGAACACTATATCTAAAAAAAAGCATAAAAAAGCATATACGCCTTATTTAGTCATGCTCACATTTCCCATGAGGTTGAACAGCAATTGTTCTCTCTTGCTGGTAAACTAATGCAACCTGCTTATGTATTCCTAACTGAATAACAGATAATTGTGAAAACAGTTTTTTAAAAAAATCTTTCAAACAGAAATATATTGAAATAAAACTGTGAATAATGTTTTTCTTTATCATACATCACTGGACACAGAAGCTTTACTATTCCTTAACATAGTTAAGGAATAATAACAGGGTTATGTGCCACATATAGGTGATTGGACCCTGAAAAACAGACAGTAAGTCCCAGGGGCGGACTGACAACTCATGGGGCCCCCGGGCAATAAGGGATCATGGGGCCCCTGTGTCCTTGCCCAAGCTCAAAAAAGCCTATGAAAAAGGTACCAGGGGCATCTCATGGGGCCCCCTACTGACCCCAGGCCCTCGGGCAGTTCCCGAGTTTCCAAATGGTCAGTCCGCCCCTGGTAAGTCCCCTCCTAGATATAACTCCTCACATACAGGAAGTCCCTCAATGTTTGAAAGTGTCTGAAGGTGATTTTGTGATTCTTTACAAAATGATGAGCCAGGTTCTCAAATAGTTTTTTCAAGAATTAGGTTGTCATCCATATCTAATGCTGTGGCTATCGTTGCTCAGCAGAATGGTTCCTGGACCCTGAGGGGCTGTACATTATGGCCATTTTATAGCTTCTAGGGACCTATCAGCAGCAGAGGTAGCAGAAGGGCCAAAGGCAGTAGCAATGGTCCTATTAGTGCTTATGGTGGCACTGCTCAGAGGACACAGGGCAGACTCCCCAAGTTCTTGAACCACATCTACTCAAGTCCTTTTGGATCAAGTAAGCACACCTTTTGGGGGTGGTGGGGGCACTGGCAGTTCACATTCATCTCCTAGGGTAACCAGCACACTGTTATTACTACTATTACACAGTGCCCTGTCAGCTGGCTGGGATTGCTACCTTCGCATGGATCTGGCTAATTGGAATCATGCAGGCCATATGTCTTTCTGATAGTGGTGGAGAGGTGGAAACACAGTGAGGGAAGGTTCTCAAATGCCTCCATCATTTTAGGAAGATGTAGCCCTGGTACAGCTTTCCCAGGGGTCTAGATGTTGCTAATGGCTCTGACTCCCTTCCCTTACTGGGTATTTCTGCTATCTCTGGGCAGCCTGTCTCCTATGTAATTAAGGAAGATTTGCCTTATCAGGGATACAACAGCAGTTCGCCAGGATACTTGCCAGTGTAGGTCAGGTTGGTCACAAATGGACACATTCTTTGTCTCCTCCCCCCTCCTTTTTAACAGAGGAGGAACTGGTGGAAGATGCTGCAGGAGCAGACAACTGTGTGCCTGAAGAGGGGAGGTGGAAGACTCCTCCTCCAAGGACTCTATGACTGAAGAATCCCAGGATCAGGGAAGATCAGTGTAACCCCAACACGTTTCAATTCATGCTTTGAATCTTCTTCAGTAGGAGCAATAGAAAACAGCAGAAATTTCTATAAAACAGAATAATGTTGGTGAAATGACATATAAATACTATTATCCTAATATGAGCAATTCATTTTTTGTCAGGTCCATAATGAACTTATATAACCATATGTCAGTTGAAAACCAAGAAAAAAAAAAAAACTGGTCACCTACCCAGGTCTATAACTGGCTTTTTAAACAGTGAACATGGAAGGCATCACAAAGTAAAAAATAGGACTATCCAGTTCAACTTGCCAGCCTACCCCAGTCTAATAATGGCTATTGTCGGCAAGGAACATGGATAAGTATAACTTATCAAAAGAAGGGGATAAGAAAGCCAGTTCAAACTGCCAGCCAGTTAGCCAACTATAAAAAACCAAATTAACCTGTCTAAGAACATGCGTTTAAAAACAGGGGTTTAGTTAGCACACATTTGCAAATACATACGTAAGCCACAGAGCCACATCATGGCACCCTGAGTATCTGTGGTCCTAACTCTATAAATCTTGAGAGTCCTCACAATGGAGGCACATGAATTTAAATGGATAGAAACAAGGGCAGGTGAACCTGAGGGAGCCCACCCCTCATTAAGGTCATGGGCGCGCACCTGACACCCAGCATGTAGCACAATGGCAGCCAGGGTGTCCAATGCACCCATTGAACCTCCAAAATTAACATACAAAGAAAAAAAAAAAAAGAAAACCAAACCTTGATAACAATGCTTCAGTGTCGCATAGGCAAAAGGAACCACAATTGAACCCTTTGAATAGGTGAAGGCTAGTAAAAAGATTTATAAATACACTATGGTCTATATATTGTAAGTATTGTCTTTATAAATCTTTTTGCTAGCCTTCACCTGTTCAGAGGGATCAATTAAGGGTCCTTTTGCCTATGCAACACCAGAGGATTGTTATCAAGGTTTTGTTTTCAACTGACATATGGTTATACAAGTCCATTATGGAACTGACAAAAAATGAATTGCTCATGTTAAGATAATAGTATTTATATGTCATAGTACCAAACTTATTCTGTTTTATAGAAGTTTCTGCTGTGTTCTATTGCTACCCCTGAAGAAGATCTAAAGTATGAATTGAAATACCTTGGATTTACACTGATTTGGGAGAAGTTTCTCCTGAATACGGTCGAAGTTATTCCCTTGGTCAATTTTATTTGTGGATACCATACAGTTATACTATGTAAAAATAACTTTTCACTTTTTTCAGTTTCATTCCAGACCTCTGCAGTGGAGTATTCTGATTGTATGCGAGAGAAAGACACAGTAGTTGCATTATCCAGTGTTCTTACACCCCAGCACTCTGCAGTCCCTGGACTGGTGATGTCTTCATAACAGTTAGAGGCAGGGAAGTCTTTTCTTTCCCTATCTTTCAAGATGCTGATATGGGATGCCTTTGGGCGTTGGGGGTAGTTCTGGATTGCCTTTCAGTGTTGGGAACTTTATCCCTGCAGGGGAGATTATTACCTATCAATATTCTGGAGCTACAGGTGATCTGCTTGGTTCTTCTGCCTTGTTCAGTGCACCAGTAGGGTCTTTCAAGAAGAGTTCAACCAGACAATGCCACAGTCATGACATACATAAATCATCAATGAAGTACCAGAAGCTGAGCAGCTCAAGGGGAAATTGATTGCTTTCTGTCTTTGGTGGAGCTTCATGATCCCACTCTGTCTGCAGTTCTCATTCCAAGAGTAGGATATTGGCAGGGAGACTTACTCAGCTTTCAGTTGTTTTTGATGAGGGAGTGGGGTTTCCATCTGAAAGTGTTGAGGGAACTCTGCCAGCAGAGTTGGGGGGTGGGGCTTGCAGGGGTATGTGGGATGTAGATCTTCTGGAGTCCAGGTTCAATGTGAAACTGGACAGGTTCATCTCCAGGACCACAAATCTTTCCGGTGTTTGTGGTGAATGCTCTGGTGACTCCATGAGATCAGTTATCTCTGATTTATGCCTTCCACCATTACAGCTTCTTTGACATCTGCTCCACAGGATTCACATGTCGGTGAACAGTCATTAGACTATTCTGGGTCATTCCACCCTCCTCTCATAAGACCAGATCTTCCATCCTTCTCTAGAGTTGCTGGCTTTAATGGCATGGCTATTGAAGCCAGAGTCATGAAGGACAGGAGAGTATATGAGAGTATATGAGTCGGTTATTCCCACACTTACGAGAGCCAGAAACACTACTTCAAGGAAAATTTACTACAGGACACTGGAAATCTTATGTGGCCTAGGTGAGGCTAGGAGATTTCACCCGTGCTATGAATTTTTGCATTTTTCCAAATGAGGGTTGATTTGCAGCTGTATATCTACAATCAAGGATCATATTTTGGCCTTGGCAATCTTTTTTTAGAGGCCAATTGCTTTTCATTCCTTGGTACCTTTGTTTGGGGTGTTATCCATACTGTTCCTCTGGTCAGATCACATTTAGTCCTGTGGGATCTCAGTTTGGTTCTTTCAACCCTACAGAAACCTCCATTTGAGCCAATTTGAGACCTTTTCTGAGTTCTTTTGCTATGGAAGGTTGTGTTCCTGGTTACCATTGCTTTGGCATAGAGAATATTGAAACTAGTGTCCCTTTCTTGTAAGGAGCACATTCTGTTACTTCACCATGAATAGGTGGTTCTTCGTTCTCAGCCATCTTTTTTGCTATGGTGGTTCTATTTCAACCAGCACATTGTTTGCCTTTTTTTTATCCTAGGCCTCAGTCACTGGGGGACAAGGCTCTCCACAGTTTGTATGTGATTTGGGCTATTGAGATGTATTTGAAATTAACACCCACAGTCAGGCAATCAGAACCTTTATTAGCCCTTCCTGAAGTCCAAAGAAGGGTCATGCAGCTAACAAGTCTATTACATTTTGTTGGATTTGTCAGTTTATATCTCAAGCCTATGGTTTGAAAGGAAGGATTCCACCTATTCTGGTGACAGCTCATCCTACCAGGACTGTAGGTGCTCCTTAGGGCTATCTATCATCACATGTCAGTGGCTCAGCTCTACAAGACTGCAATCTGTTTTTTGTTTAAATTTTTCAAGGTTTTACCAGGTGAATGTTAGAGCCATTGACAATGCCTCCTTTGGTGGCAGTGTTTTGCAGGCTACTGTGTGAGGTTTTTTTTTTTTGACCTGTCATTTATTGCTGTTTTGCCATCACCTCATGCTCATTGCTTTTGGACATTGCTGTTAGTAAAGATAAATAAAGCTGCTCTGTGTCGAATGATGTTCGATAAAGAAAACTATATTTTTTACTTATCTGTAAAATCCATTTCTTGCTGTACATTATGGGACACAGAGATCCCTCCTCTTTGCATTTTGGTTTATGACTTGCTTCAAAGCTGTAGAATGTTCTGTCTGTTTCCAATGTCCAATCACCTGTAGGCAGTCCATAACCTTGTTAGTAAGGATTAGAAAAGCTGCTCTGTGTCCTATGACATACTTAAAGAAATAGATTTTACAGGTAAGTTAAACATCAATTCAGTAAACACATTTGATTTGTGCACTGAAAACAATACATTAGTATTATAATAGTTTTAAAATCCTTGTTTTAGTTTATTTGAACAACTTGAATGTCTATTCTATTTTGCAGATAGGCATGGGCAGTGCAACTCTTCTCATAGCAGCTGCTGCTATTAAACTTCACAGTGCTGGAAGACAGCTGCTCAGGGCAGTATCTGGTCGCTGTGAAGGAGACATGATTTTTAGCAGATACAGCTACCTGCAGGACATGAACTAAAGGTTTAATCTGAACACAGGTTCAGACCAAACTTTGCTTGTTTGGACTTCCATCTGAATAACAGACCTTCAGCAGGAGTTGAACATTAGCAGTTTTTCTACTACTATATATGACAGCTTCCTCTGTCAATGGTTGTTAAGGAAGCAATGAGTGGTATCACCTGCTATGTAGCTACCAGTAACATCACTTAGCCCAATTAATTCACTGACTGGGCATCTGACCAGGAATAATGCCTGATATTGTTGCCCATACTGCAGGCATGTTAATTAAAGGAATTTTGCATTTTTATTGTTGCCCTTTAACCATTATTAAAATTGCTGCTCCTGCCAAATAGATTTTTCAACACAGTACCCAGCCCTCTTCCCATGTCATTTGTTTGACAATCCCTTACGTATTAGCCTAGAAAATGTCCATTTCTATTTTTTAACATTTGCTTTGTTTTTTTTTAACATTCACTGTGCTGTACCCTCTTTGGCTCCTAGCTATACAAAGCAAAGTCAGGAGACACAAATACTGACTTTTATACAGAACCTAAGCCTTGTTCTAGAATCTGTTGCTTCTGTACTGTTGCTCGGATTATGTGTCTTGGACTTTTGATCCTTGGTGTTTATCTTGGAAATTTGATATTTTGCACTCTGTTCTAATCCCAATCAGTCTGACTGTAGCTTTGAATTTTACTTGGTACTACTTAAAGTGTTACTAAACCCATAACAGTAAAATCAGTCTGTATATGCAGTAAAGAATGCTTGGTATACTCGCTGTGGAACCTAAGGGGTTAATCCTCTGTATTGTGTAAAAAATGCTGTTTGACGTTTTCTTCTCTGCCCCTCCTCTTGTTCAAATGTCCATGCTGATAATACAGACTGAACCGTGCCCTTCTGCACATGCTCAGTTTAGTATGTATTGATAGAGCGTTTTTTTTTCTTTTGGGAGAGTGCATGTGATCAGCACAGAGCCAATCAGTGCAGGTCAGGGGTTTTCTATCCTCCTAGAGAAAACTCCTACAAACGTTAACTAGTGCTCAGCTGAAGTCACAAGACTGCTCTAACTGCTGATAAGAAAAGGTATTTAGAAGTTTATATTTACTAAAATAATTGCATTTCCATGTTGTGTGTACTGTGGGAGATTGGATATAGTGAATGTAAGGTCCTGGGTTTAGTAACACTTTACTGATTTCTGAACTGCCTGGCCTTTGGCTATCTCCCATCTATGGAACTGCTACTGATCTGGCATGACCAATTAACTCTGCAATATATGCTGAGGCCTATACACTAGAACTATCCACTATCATGGTATGTTCTCTAATTTTCACAACTATTTTTTTCCTCAAATTAATATTCTATGTATCTGTTGTGTTGGCATACCAAGGCCAAGCTCCAAGATTGTGTTAAAAAAAAAAAGCTGAGCTTTTTTACATTGATTTTCTAACTGATTGAAATTAATTTTTTTACAGCACAAAGAAATTATACTAATTTTAAAAAAGTAAAAAATAATTTTAATGTTTAATTTCCCTAATCTATGATGTAAACCTGGTGATTAGATGTACTGGCCATAAGAATTAATTCTTAATGTGCAAATCTCTTTTATTTTTTATGTAAAACATCTCCCTGTTTCATTCTCGGCGGTCAGCAACATGGTGAGCAAACCTGTGATTTAATTAAGTCTGTCTCCACAAGCATGATATATTATTGCAATAATGCTACTACATTCACATACATGTATAGAATGTATATAGCATGTAAGTATACATGAAAGAGTTAATATGTCTGTACAAGATATTTGATTTCATGCAGCTTTGTTCAGCAGCCTATCACTCTTTTTAAAGATCCTCTCGAAACAATAGGAAGCAAAATTAATAACAACTAGGATTGTTTTTTAATGATATTAAATAGAGAGAAATGAAATGAACTACAGTATGTGTTGGAAAATATGGCTGTCATTACACCATTATAGTTTAAGGTGTGTTCAACTTTTAAATACATGCTTATTAACAGAGATTAAATAAAATCTCTGTTACATTAACCAGTGGATTACTATTATGTAGTTTGAAAGTAGTGATTCTTTTCCAAAAAAAATATTTTATTAGTATAAGAGCAGACAAGATAGCATATAGAGCATATACAGCTATAGATCACAGTCAGAACATAGACATGACACGTTGTCTCCCGTTTTGCAGACGGGACTTATTGTAAACTGTAAAACAAGGCCATGTGGAATGGAACAGTACATCAAACATACACTGCAACCAATGGATCTGCAGAGGAAAGAGAATCCAGCAATGTAGGTGTGCATTATCACGTCTTGAATCTCAGCATATATTTATGATGGAGTGGTATGAAGATTAGGGTATGGAGGGCACTGAATGTTTTGGACGTCATGGCTTACTTATTCATAACTTAAGTATATGATACAGTTGAGGTGAGTCATATCTGTGTAAAGGTAGGTGCTCTATTCTGGTTGGTGATGAAGGAATGATAAGGTGGTGTGACAGGTGTGAAAAAGGAGAGGTCGGAGAGAAGAACAGGATGAAAAAGAGATGCGGGATGAAATGGTGGGGGGATATGGGGGAAGGGAGAAAAAAAAAAGGGTATATGGGGAAGGGGGGAAGTAAGAGGTTACGCGGAGGTAGCGTGTATAGGAACTAGAAAATTAAGGTGGAGCACATCCCCAAGTATTAGCCAAGCCAGAAAGGTAGTTATAAAGCTTAGAGTATGGAACGTGTAAGGTCGGACAGCGGGGTAACACTTGGATCAGAGACCTCGTTAGGCATGTCATAATATATCTCTACAGCCCATCTTTACGCATGGTAAAAGTGTCCCTGGTGATCCGGGAAAAGTAGTGATTCTTTAAATACAAATGGTATGTTCTTTATTTGGATCATAGTTCTTTTGTGAATGTCTGGAAGCAAACTAACTCCAAGTTCATAACATTTTCATCCTCTCATACTGCATGCTGCTCTTGCCTATAACAATATTAGGCACTGTTTTTGTGTTAGAAAAAAATAAAACTTATAGTAGAACAGATGATTATGTTTTTTCAATTTTAAGTCATTTGTTTTTTGATTATAGAAAACACAAACCTTTCATAACTTGAACTAAAACATTACAATTTTGAAGATCTACTCTTTAATATTTTATGAAATTACTTATAATATGCATTGGCTATGGCCACAACTTCAATATCTTTTGCAGTAAAAACAATATTATGGATGTTAAGCAAAAGCTTTGTTTTCTGGAATTGGCTTATGTGGTTTTGAAAATTCATGAACATAGAAAACTGCCTGGAGTTATACAGTGTGCAGGCTTTCTAATGAATTGTTTTCTGCTCGGTTATATAAATAATGTTGCACTACGACAAAAATCTTTTATTGCAGAAATGAGTAATGGAGAAAATCATGTATGTGGAAGTGATTAAGGGTGATATCATATCAAATTAGTCTGCCTTATAGACTGAAATTAAACTATGAACAAGCTTAAAGGTTAGAGCAACTGAAATTTTATTGGCCTCTCTCAGCAACTTTTCAGTGATTGAGAGTAATGGAACTCTTTCTTTGTTGTGTGCTTTTATTTAAACAAAGTATATACTATATGGGACAAAAAAAGAAACCTGGGCATTTTGGACTCAGCAGCCAAAAGCATGGGGACCCTTTCCTCGGATCCCGGTTGCAAGGGCAACCTTTGCGACCCTGGTAGTTCCACCACTACTGTCAGGAAGGAAGGAAGGAAGAAAGAAAGAAAAAGAGACGTATAGCAGGAGGGAAAGAAAGAAAGAAAGAGAGAAAGAAAGAAAGAAAGAAAGAAAGAAAGAAAGAAAGAAAGAAAGAAAGAAAGAAAGAAAGAGAAAAAGAGACGTATAGCAGGAGGGAAAGAAAGAAAGAAAGAAAGAAAGAAAGAAAGAAAGAAAGAAAAAGAGACGTATAGCAGGAGGGAAAGAAAGAAAGAAAGAAAGAAAGAGAAAGAAAAAGAGACGTATAGCAGGAGGGAAAGAAAGAAAGAGAAAGAAAAAGAGACGTATAGCAGGAGGGAAAGAAAGAAAGAGAAAGAAAGAAAGAAAGAAAGAAAGAAAGAAAGAAAGAAAGAAAGAAAGAAAAAGAGACGTATAGCAGGAGGGAAAGAAAGAAAGAAAGAGAAAGAGAAAGAAAGAAATAAAGAAAGAAAGAAAGAATGAAAGAAAGAAAGAAAGAAAAAGAGACGTATAGCAGGAGGGAAAGAAAGAAAAAGAGACGTATAGCAGGAGGGAAAGAAAGAAAGAAGAAAAGAAAGAAAGAAAGAAAAGAGACGTATAGCAGGAGGGAAAGAAAGAAAGCAAGACGTATAGCAAGAGGGAAAGAAAGAAAGCGAGACGTAGAGCAGGAGGGAAAGAAAGAAAGCGAGACGTATAGCAGAAGGGAAAGAAAGAAAGCGAGACGTATAGCAGGAGGGAAAGAAAGAAAGCGAGACGTATAGCAGGAGGGAAAGAAAGAAAGCGAGACGTATAGCAGGAGGGAAAGAAAGAAAGCGAAACGTATAGCAGGAGGGAAAGAAAGAAAGCGAAACGTATAGCAGGAGGGAAAGAAAGAAAAAGAGAGACGTATAGCAGGAGGGAAAGAAAGAAAGAGACGTATAGCAGGAGGGAAAGAAAGAAAGAGAAAGGAGAGAAACAGGAGACAGAGAGAGAGAGAGAAAAAGAAAGAGAGACAAAGAAAGAAAGAAAGAAAGAAAGAGGGAAAGAAGGAAGGAAAGAGGGAAGTAGAGAAAAAAGGAAAGAAGGAAAGAGAGAACAAAGGAAGGAAGGAAAGAAGGAGGGAAAGAAAGAAAGAAAGAAAGAAAGAAAGAGAACGAGTGAAACAGGAGACAGAGAGAGAGAAAGAAAGCGAGACGTATAGCAGGAGGGAAAGAAAGAAAGCGAGACGTATAGCAGGAGGGAAAGAAAGAAAGCAAAACGTATAGCAGGAGGGAAAGAAAGAAAGCGAAATGTATAGCAGGAGGGAAGGAGGGAAACATGAGAGAGAAAGAGAGAGAAAAAGAAAGAGAGATGTATAGCAGGAGGGAAAGGAAGAAGGAGGGAAAGAAAGAAAGAGAAAGGAGAGAAACAGGAGACATAGACAAAGAGAAAAAAAGAAAGCGAGACGTATAGAAAGAAAGAAGGAAAGAGGCAAAGAAGGAAAGAGGGAAGTAAAGAAAGAAAGAAAGAAAGAGGGAAAGAAGGAAGGAGGGAAAGAAGGAAAGAGGGAAAGAAAGAAGGAAGGAGGGAAACAGGAGACAGAGAGAGAAAAAGAAAGAGAGACCTAAAGAAGGAGGGAAAGAAAGAAGAAAGAAAGAGAAAGAAGGGGGAGGGAAAGAAAGAAGGAAGGATGGAAACATGAGAGAGAGAGAGACATATAGAAGGAGGGAAAGAGAAAGAAAGAAAGAAAGAAAGAAAGAAAGAAAGAAGGGGGAGAAAAGACACAAGGCTGGCTGGGAGTGTGGCAGACACAGGAGGAGAGGGCAGGAGGAGGAGGGGCAGAACCAGCTTTCTCTCTCCTCTCCCATCTGTGGTGGTGGTCCTGGGGGAAACTGTCAGCACTGGTGCTGCAGGAGGTGGGGGGACAGCTACGGGGGGAACATACAGGAGCCTAGGGCATTCAGGTGATGGATAGGAGAGGCGGTCTGTTGAAACATAGAGGAACCGAAAAATACACAGTCCTCTATGTGCTGCCCGGCCCCCTCTCCTATCCAGGTGTCCCCAACCCACTGAGCAAATGCCCGGTGTGCCCTATGGCCAGCCGGACGTGTATATATATTAAGTGAGAGAGAGAAAAAAAGAGAGAGATAGAGAAAGCCTAAAGCAGTTGTTAGCTGCCTAATAGTTTCCTTCAGGCAGCTGCACCGACCTGACAATCCAACATATAGAAAATAATTCAAAGAAGGCCGCACTCCACTACCTTATAAATTGTTTTTCTTAATTTAAGAGAAATATCCATCTTGTACATCAAAATAAGTGTTTGATAAGCATGCTTTCGGATCATGTCCTTCCCCAGGAAGGAACACATCATGCTTATTTCAGTGTAACTTGTTCAAATAGTAAGTGTATGTATGAATGTAAGTTAGGGCCCTTAGATTGTACACCCCTTGAGGGTTAGGGCCTGATGTGAATGTACAATATATATGTAAAGCCCTGCATAAATTGACAGAGCTCTATAAGTACCTTAAATAAATAAATAATAAATGGAATATCCAGTTATATAATAACCACATGCGACATACATGCAAATACATATCAGCTGCAATTATAGGAGCTTTCCTACGTACTCACAGTAACCATACTCAAATAACAATGAGTTACCTAAAAATAACTAAAAATTACCATAAAAACAACAAAAATAATCTTAGCAACAGATTATACCATGTCATGCTTTCCTATAAGAATGAAGAACTAAATCCAAGTTCCAACCCCTTGGTTGTAAGGTATCCAACTGTTCTTTCTAATATACCTATCTTCATTTCAATATAAACTCCCTATCAGGGGCGGACTGACAACTCATGGGGCCCCCGGGCAATAGGGGATCATGGGGCCCCTGTGTTCTTGCCCAAACTCAAAAAAGCCTATGAAAAAGATAGCAGGGCATCTCATGGGGCCCCCTACTGACCCCGGGCCCTCGGGCAGTGCCCGAGTTTCCAAATGATCAGTCCGCCCCTGCTCCCTATCCACTCCTTGTCTTTCTTTAGAAATATGGTCAATCACAATGAATCTCAGTTGAGAAATTGAATGTGCACATTGTACAAAATGCCATGCCACTAGCTGCTGGATCAGCCTGTCACGGATAGCATACTTATGTCTTGCAAACCAGTCCTTTACGTTCTGAGTTGTTTCACCTATATAATACAGACCATGTGCATTTTGATAAATAGACCACATAATCCATCTGACAAGTATAATATCCCTTTTTTTTTTTATGTCCAGAATATGATAAAAAATGAACCTTTTATCATGGGAACACTGTATACAATTCAGATAGGTGAAGGAACTAGTATTGCTTATCTCAAGAAATGTTCAAATCTGCCTAGAAATCAGTTTCAGAGCTGATCATACATCATTAAAAATTGTTTTCTCTCTGCTATAACACGAATCCCACCCTTCCCTGGAAAGTTGTTTCTCAATATCATCCAATGTTTCTTAACTACTTAACCCCAGACCAATTCAGACATTTCCATCATACATTGAAAAATCAGCATTTTTTTGCTGGTAAATTACTTAAAGTGGTTGTAAACCCAATGGGTTGGTCTGTCTGAGCGCCTCTTTGTAAAATTTTTTTGTCACTCCATTTTTGAGATGTAGCCCTCTGAAGTTTTTCCTTTCTGTGGGCGTGGCAGCAGTCCAGAGCTTAGGTGGTGTAGTGATGTCACCAGAATCCCCTTCCTGCTCTACACACCCTCATCCCCGTGCTCATCCCCGACATAGTGACGCACACTGGGGGAGTGCTGCCCATGCCCCCTGATAAGTCCTGTCTAATCAGACACCTGGATCTGGACCACCTGACTTCCTCCCTTTCCACAATGATGAGAGACAGAGCTGCCAATCCAGGTGCAACAGGAGGGGGGTGGAAGAGAAAGAGAGAGATATGCGCAGGAGTGCACAGGAGACACGGACACTTCTCGTGCTAATGCATGAGAGGTATTATGTAGTCTGTCAATTAAAGGAGAGGGTGCGTGGCAACACCATTTTATGGCCTGTGACAGTTTTGTTCAATGAGGGACAAAGAGGAAAATAGCAGAAGAGTGTCGGGTCCTTTTCCAGGCAGACTGGGGGTGTATGGATTGTCCTGCTGTTCAGATTATGGTAATGTGATTATCTAGATTTATATTTTTTGGGTTTACAACCACTTTAAATTCCCCACATATTATATGTTTGTTAAGCAGAGACCCTAGAGAATAAAATGGTGGGTGTTGTCATTTTTTTGCCGCACAGTATCTTCTCTTGTTTTCTAACATAACTTTTATGGAAAAAATGCACAAACACAATATAATGCCCAATTTTTAAAAATAAAATATTACAAATTATGTTACACGAAGTATACACTGCTCAAAAAAATTAAAGGAACACTGTTTAATCGGAGTATAGCATCCGGTCAATTAAACTCCTGGGATATTGATCTGGTCAGTTAGGTAGCAGAGGGGGTTGTTAATCAGTTTTAGCTGCTTTAGTGTTAATAAAATTAACAACAGGTGCACGAGATGGGCAACAGTGAGACGACCCCCAAAACAGGAATGGTTTTACAGCTGGAGGCCACTGACATTTTTTTCCTTCTCATCTTTTGTGACTGTTTTTCACTAGTTTTTCATTTGGCTAGAGTCAGTGTCACTACTGGTTGCATGAGGTGATACCTGGACCCTACAGAGGTTGCACAAGCAGTCCAACGCCTCAAGGATGACTCATCAATGCTTGCCATTGCCAGAAGGTTTGCTGTGTTTCCCAGCACAGTCTCAATAGCAAGGAGGAGATTCCTGGAGACAGGCAGTTACTCTAGGAGAGCTGGACAGGGCCGTAGAAGGTCCTTAACCCATCAGCAGGACTGGTATCTGCTCCTTTGTGCAAGGAGGAACAGGATGAGCACTGCCAGAGCCCTACAAAATGACCTCCAGTAGGCCACTGGTGTGAATGTCTCTGACCAAACAATCAGAAACAGACTTCATGAAGGTGGCCTGAGTGCCCGACATCCTCTAGTGGGCCCTGTGCTCACTGCCCGGTACCATAGAGCTTGATTGGCATTTTCCATTGAACACCAGAATTGGCAGGTCCGCCACTGGCACCCTGTACTTTTCACAGATGAGAGCAAGTTCACTCTGAGCACATGTGACAGACATGAAAGGGTCTGGAGAAGCCGTGGAGAATGTTATGCTGCCTGTAACACTATTCAGCATGACCGTTTTGGTGGTGGGTCAGTGATGGTCTGGGAAGGCATATCCATGGAGGGACACACAGACCTCTACAGTCTAGTTAGACTTCCATTAGGTATCGGGACCCATTGCCAGACCCTACGCTGGTGCAGTGGGTCCTGGTTTCCTCCTGGTGCACGACAATGTCCGGCCTCATGTGGTGAGGGTATGCAGACAGTTCCTAGAGGATGAAGAAATTGATACCCTTGAATAGCCTCCACGCTCGCCTGACCTAACTCCAATAGAACACCTCTGGGATATCATGTTTCGGTCCATCTGATGCCACCAGGTTGCACCTCAGGCTGTCCAGGAGTTCAGTGATGCCCGGGTTAGATCTGGGAGGAATTACCCTAGGACACATCCGTTGTCTCATTAGGAGCATGCTCTGACATTGTCAGGCATGCATATAAGCACATGGAGGTCATACAAACTACTAAGTAACATTTTGAGTTGCTGCAATGAAATTTTGGCAAAATGGACTAGCCTGCTGCATCATTTTTTCACTTTGATTTTCGGGGTGTCTTTAAATTCAGTCCTCTGTAGGTTGATAATTTTCATTTCCATCAAACAATGGGTCATTATTACGTTCCTAACACATTACCCAGTCCATATCAGTATTGATATCCAGCATGATTTTTTTCCCCATTGAGATCTGATGTGTTTTCAAAATGTTCCTTTAATTTTTTTTTGAGCAGTGTAGATAGCAGACATGTCTCTTTAAATCTGTGCACACCCGTTGAAAGGCAACAAACTATGGAACATTAAATTATCCATAGGAGGCACTTCAAAAGCCTTTACAGGTTACCAGTTTAGAGTCCCACAGGAGGTCTGGTGCTAGAATTATTGCTCTTTCTTTGCTGTTCGCGGTGATACCTCACATGTGTGGTGCAATCTCCATTTACATATCCGTACAGGTTCGCCTTTGTGTGTGAGCACAAGTGGACAGGGCACCTAAAAAAATATTAACTTAATTTGTTTTAGCTAAATTTATTTATTTTTACATTTTACCTTTTTTGATTCATTTTATTGCTATTACAAGGGATGAACAGCATCCCTTGTGATAGCATGGGCCATGACTGGTCCTTTTTTATGGGGAGATGTTGGCTCTATAAGACCCCAGATCTCTCCTCTAGCCTCCAAAGAAGCAGATCAAACCAAGATCTGCTGCTTTGAAAGCAAACAAATCAAAACTGGAAATGATTAGATCTCCCCAAATGGATGCAGATAACAAAAGATTAAAAATTAAAACAAAAAAGAAAAAGTTTGGCTTTAGATATACTCTAAAGACTTTCTTGCCTGTATGTAATGTCTGGGTCCGTTGCATGTTGATTTTTATATCTGAGAGAAACTAAAAGATAAACGATTCTCTGTGTTTTTTTTATTATGTTTCCCATTGTGTACTTTTGTATTATTATCAGTTTACACAAAAAATATTACCCGTTTTGAAATTTTGCAAAAAAAATAATAAAATGAATTAAAAAATTATATATATTTATATATATATATATATATATATATATATATATATATATATATATATATGCATTTCCATGCCAATACTGTATCCTGATGTTTACATTTATCTCTTCAAATTCTAAATTATTTATGCTATGTGAATGTATGAATAAATATGTTATACATTTTGTGATACAGTGCAGTTTACTCTTCTTCTTGGATGGTTCACAAACTTTATGTAACATGATTAGCTTGCCTCTAACCCCTATAGAATACTGCTACTATACATTGTTCTGTCAAAGTTGTATTAAACTCCAACCTTGACTGGTTGTATTGGATACAATACTTCCAAAAGGTCACATAATAGCATTGGAAAGTGGTTCAATTTTTTTTACTGATTTTAAACAGTATGCTTACTTTTATTGATACATGTTGGCCGTATATATATTGTCCCCTTCCTATTGAGTGAACTCTGCAAGTTCGCTGTTAGTCCCACAGCAGGTATTGTTGTTTTGGTCCTAATGGGTACTAGCGGATACTGCTCTTTTTATACTTCTCTTTATTGTTCCAGATAAAACAACAGGGTTACTGATCTGAATAGACATAGCATAAATACACTAAGTTGTCTTTCTATCTTGAAAATAAGTACAAAATAAGTATATGGTAACAATGTATGGATACCAAAATCTCTGTTAAATATGTCAGATTATATTAAACAAATTGAAGGTAAAATTCTTTAGTGGCATTTTTAGGGAAACATTCAGGTAATGTTGCTTTTCTCTAAGAACAGCAGGGGTTTGACGTACAACCAGCAGAGAGAGAAAAAACAGTAACAGTGCTCTGCAAAACAAAAACCTTCAAACAAACCAGACTTGAGATGATGAATGTCCTGATTCTGACTAGATACATATTCTATTAATCCTCTGAACACTGATGTGTAAATTCTATACAATTACTTAAGAGCTTAATATTTTAGCAGGACGATACACATATATTTATATATATCTCAACAAAATAGGTTGTATAGGTATAGAGATTTAAATATGTTTAAATTATTGTGAATTAGGTAAATGAAGGCATCATAGCATATTATGATTGCAGCAGATGGATAGGGAGTAAGGTATGAGCTCTTGCCAAAATGCCTTACTCCCAAAATGGGATTAATGTGACAAGTATTTTCAGATAATTATTGTTTTGTATCAACTCCAGAACTATACTGCAAGCATGTAAATCTGAAGCCAGTAAACTGGGCATATCAGTAAAGGATTACATTTAGAATGTGGGTTTCAAATGAGATATTTTCCTGTGCGCTGTGTCTGCCAATTAGCTGTAGCATGGATTTAACTCAGATTAAACATATCTACTTTTGTTGTGCAAGTGCTTTAACAGCCATATCCAGTTCCAATAATCTTGCTATCCTTATCAGAAATAATCTAACAATAACATATATACCAGACTTGACTAATTGGTGATCAATCATGCCTGAAGGATATGTGGCTCCCAAACAGCCATTATGACTCAGAAAGCTAAATCCTTTAAAGGAGAGGAAATACGATGATGATTGCAAGCCCATTTTCTGTGGATGTGCTTTACCTGTGTTTTTTTTTACATTGCTTTTTCTGTTGCTGTGGTTTATTACTATAAATTGTGTTCATATTAGTGAACATTTAATCATTTAAGGTATGATGGCTGCTAAGCCATTTACTATTGATTAATAGTGAAACCAGTTTTGTAAATTATCACATTTTGGGGATAATTCCTGAATAATTCCAGATTTAAAAGATAATTGATTTTTAAAACAGATCTCTATTTAGATATTTTTCTACATACTGTAGATTTCTATTGAGAATCAAGTAGGGGTTCTACCAGGGGCGGACTGACAACTCATGGGGCCCCTGGGCAATAGGGGATCATGGGGCCCCTGTGTCCTTGCCCAAACTCAAAAAAGCCTATGAAAAAGGTACCAGGGCATCTCATGGGGCCCCCTACTGATCCCGGGCCCTCGGGCAGTGCCCGAGTTTCCAAATGGTCAATCCGCCCCTGGGTTCTACAGGAAAAAGCACTATCCTCAGTGGATCCCTTCATAGGAATATATAGAGAATGTAATTCAAGGAGCACCCAATAATTTCAGCTATATCTAAATAGGACCAGAGGTCAGGAAACAACTATTTACTGGAAGTACAAATACCAATAAACCTAGCAGAAAACCATACTGTGGATCACTACACAGAAAACGACAACATAGTTTCAAGTAGACTTTTGCTTTATGGTATCAACGGAAGGGCATGAAAGATTAGCTATACTGTTCATAATTAGATGATCAACTTGTTAACCACTCTCTTGTCAGTTCACTGGGGACAGGTATGCATCACTTACTTGCCCTCATTAGAAATGTTGTAGGATATGGAGACTGGTCACAATATAGCAGTGGACCCAAGTGTTGTTGGCCCTCTAGCTCTGAGAACACCAAACCATAGATTTCATGCACTGAGCTGGTTACTTTTGGAATGCATAGTTTAAAAAATCTTTTAACAATATGACTTTTGCTTAAAAGAAAAAAATATTTACCCCAGTATCCAAGGTTCCTGGAAGATGCATGTAACATTACGTTTCCCCACCACTTCCTCCTGGAATAGTTGGGTGCTCAAAATCCAATGGAAGAATGTTTAAAATGTAAACAAAAAGAAATTTGTATATATGTACATGATAAAATGTGTAAACAATTTGGAGGAGCTGGGAATATGCTACTTTGGAGCCACACAAGCCAGAGACTTTCTGATTAATATGGGAGGAGTTGCTGTGAAATTTTTTTGGAGTGATCATAGCATTTGTGATAGACTTTCCATAGCAGAAGACCAGTGTGGATGCAAGCATGTGGTCCTGTGCCTATGGCAACTACCAGCATTAGTGTGCATGTGTACATGTGTTAGCATGCACATTAAACAGCATGGGCCTATATGCATGCACGGCACCAGTATTGGCACCAAGTGGCCTATGTAAACTGAATTGTAACAGCTTGCTGATTGTTCTTCAGCTAATTCCTGATTAACCAGTGACCTGATTAACCATGTATGACCTGGCATGCCTTTGATATGTCTCTGAATTCTTCTCTGCCTCCTGCTTTCTGAGTCAGTGTCTTGCTGTCCAGCTGTTAACTGACCTTGGCCTGTATCCTGACATTGTCTCTGCCTTATATTCCTGTACCTCATTTCCTGATTGTTATTGACCTTGGCCTGCATCCTAAAGCTGTCCATGCTTTTTGACTTGATACCTCACTGCCCAGTTGATAACCTTTGACTTGTTTTTTGAAGAAACCTTAAGAATTTGGACAATGCAGGGCTTAGATTCAGTCTTATCTGCAACACCTCTGCTTTCCCAGCATAATCTTTTTCCTCCAAGGCAATCAACAGCCAGCAATTTTTTATTTATATATTTACTTCATTATTAATAGGGCACTGAAAGCATAGCTGTAGGGATAAAATATACGGCCATAGGCTGCATGTCCTTCCATAAGGCAAAGGGAAAGGGAAGGCAGCAGCAAATGGAGGGGTGACATTTTTTGGCCAGAGGGAAAGGCGAGAAGCTGTGTGCAGCCCAGCCACTACATTGATACAAAAAACATTTAAAATCAATACATTTAGAAATACACATAGAATTGAATATGAGAAATTACAAAAACATTAGTAAAAAACTTTTATAAGTATAAAAGGAAAAAAGCAAACAAACAAGAAATTGGGAAGATTGAGATATGCAACTCTGGTGAAAACCAAGACAGGAAATTTCCACTAGATCATATAGGGAAGGGCATGCAGTGAAAAGAAATTGGGCAAAGTGGGGCTCAGATTGCCAGACCTGGGGTGGTTATAGTGAAGCTTTTTTTGCAGCTTCAGATGGCAGCTGATGCTCACTGCTATCTGAAACTACACCATATAGCCACTGTTTAATATTTCAAAATATAAATAATAAAATCTAATTTCTATTTCAAGATAAAACCTGTCTTAACTCTCCCTATATTGCAGCCTAACCAAGATGTTTTAGGATTTGCTGCTGTCTGTTTGAGGAGTGCTCTTGTACAGTCCTAATTCTAGCCAATTTATACCAAACACATGCCTGAAGTCTATATTTTTAATGTTTTGGGAATAATTTAGGATGCAGGGATGGGAGAAAGTTATGTGATGTGGGGTTATGGTTTTAACGTGTTTCTGTTATTTTATTAAACGTTTAAGACAATGTTTAAAAAAAAAGAAAAGCTCACAAACTATATAAAAGGATAAGTTCATCTACTGATTTTGAACATGTAACATATTCCAACATCTGCCACCTCTCCCCCCTGATCCCCATTCCTTATTACAGCGTTTGGGGGAGCTTCTCCCTGCATTTTCTGTCACAATTTGAAAATAGTGCAGCCATGCAGGGCTCCACCCATATGGCTGCGCCATTCATTCACAGTTTCCTATGAATTAATGCCTACAAGTATCATCAGCCATTGTGGCTGAAGACTTGTAGTTCTCAATGAACTGCAAGGGAGCTGGTGAGTCCATTGATCTCCCTGCTCTCAAGTACCTGCCTGCTCAAATGAGGTACATACAAACAGCTATGCTGAGAGTCTGCAGAAACATGAGATTGCATAAGCAATCTTCTGATCACAGGTACAATCCTCTGGAGGCTCCTTAGAAAAAAATAATAAATGCACTTTTTTACCTGAAAAAAAATTAACATTTATTATTTTTTTCAAAAGGTGAATTTATCCTTTATTAGCCCTTTCACTGTCAGAGATGCTTTTTAATTTTTTTGCACACTTGTTAAAATGCACATTTTGGCTTGAATTTTAGTTAAAATCCACAAAATATTATATTCTATATTTTTAGAAGCAGAGAACTTGCAGAAAAAACTGGTGGCAGATGCAATTTTTATGTCACACAATATTTGTGCTGCTTTTTGTCATACTAAAATTTTAGTGAAAATTACATTTACATTTTTCAGTGCACACAAACTCAATACAATCTCCAAAACTAAATATGTCAGTACTCAAAATTACGTGCTCCTATAACATGATGACAAACTATGATACCCAAAAGCCTTCACAAGTCATCAACTTAGAGTTAACAATAAATGGTGGCCCTATAATTACTGCTCTCCTTTCAGTATTTGTGACGATGCCCAACATATGTTGCGTAATCATTGTTTATATACAGTGAGGAACAGAAGTATTTGAACACCCTGCGATTTTGCAAGTTCTCCCACTTAGAAATCATGGAGGGGTCTGAAATTCACATTGTAGGTGCATTCCCACTCTGAGAGACAGAATTTAAAAAAAAATTCAGGAAATCACATTGTATGATTTTTAAAGAATTTATTTGTCTTGCACTACTGAACATAAGTATTTGAACACATGAGAAAATCAGTGTTAATATTTGGTACAGAAGCCTTTGTTTGCAATTACAGAGGTCAAACGTTTCCTATAGTTCTTGACCAGGTTTGCACACACTGCAACAGGGATTTTGGCCCACTCCTCCACACAGATCTCCTCTAGATCTGTCAGGTTTCAGGGCTGTGGCTGAGCAACACGGAGTTTCAGCTCCCTCCAAAGATGTTCTATTGGATTTAGGTCTGGAGACTGGCTAGGCCACTCCAGAACCTTGATATGCTTCTTACGGAGCCACTCCTTGGTTATCCTGGCTGTGTGCTTTGGGTCGTTGTCATGTTGGAAGACCCAGCCATGACCCATCTTCAATGCTCTGACTAAGGGAAGGAGGTTGTTGCTCAAAATCTTACAATAAATGGCCCCATTCATCGTCTCCTTAATACAGTGCAGTCGTCCTGTCCCCTTCGCAGAAAAGCACCCCCAAAGCATGATGTTACCACCGCATGCTTCACAGTAGGGATGGTGTTCTTGGGATGCAACTCATCCTTCTTTTTCCTCCAAACACGACGAGTGAAGTTTTAGACCAAAAAGTTCTACTTTGGTCTCATCTGACCACATGACTTTCTCCCATGCCTCCTCCAGATGGTCATTGACAAACTTCAAATTTCAGACGGGCCTGGACATGTGATGACTTGAGCAGGGGAACCTTCCGTGCAATGCATGATTTGTAACCATGACGGTGTAGTGTTCTACCGACAGTGACCTTTGAAACTGTGGTCCCAGCTCTCTTCATGTCATTGACCAGCTCCTCCCTTGTAGTTCTGGGCTGATTCCTCACCTTTCTTATCATCGGTGATACCCCACGAGGTGAGATCTTGCATGGAGCCCCAGTCCGAGGGAGACTGACAGTCTTCTTTCGCCTCTTCCATTTTCTAACAATTTCTCCAACAGTTGATCTATTTTCACCAAGCTGCTTGGCAATTGCCCCGCAGCCCTTTCCAGCCTTGTGGAGGTCCACAATTTTGTCTCTGGTGTCTTTTGACAGCTCTTTGGTCTTGCCCATGGTAGTAGTTGGCGTCTGACTGACTGTGGGGTGGACAGGTGTCTTTAAAGAGCTCAGGCAGGTGCTACTAAGTTAGATTAATGAGTGGAGTAGAGGTGGACTTTTTAAAGTCACAGTAACAGGTCTTTGAGAGCCTGAATTCTTGCTGTTTCTTAGGTGTTCAAATACTTATGCTCAGCAGTGCAAGACAAATAAATTCTTTAAAAATCATACAATGTGATTTCCTGAATTTTTTTTTAAAATTCTATCTCTCAGAGTGGGAATGCACCTACAATGTGAATTTCAGACCCCTCCATGATTTCTGAGTGGGAGAACTTGCAAAATCGCAGGGTGTTCAAATACTTCTGTTCCTCACTGTACATATATACACCATATGCACACAATATTTTATTTTGCACTTTTTGATTTTTTTTTTCACTTAGTTGCATTGCTATCAAAATGGGCTTATAAGGGGGCAACTATCATCAATGTCATTGGCAGTATAGGGATTAAACTGTTTTGGCATGAAGTTTAGGGCTCTAGTGTTGTTTTTTTTTTTAATTAAACTTTCCTATACCTTTTAGGTCTGTTATGGATTCTAATGTTAACATCACAAATTATAAATTTTTAATATATTCTTTATAAAAAAAAATACAGGTGCTTTAGACCAACTACCTAAAAAAATAATAAGAATGAGAATGGGATGCTGCTACAAGCTAAATGTAAAAGTTTAAAAAGGCAATTAATGCCAAAGCATGCCAAGCATATCATGTAATGGACTGTTGTTTTTCCCATGCTACCATCAAAGTCACATCAAGAGGACCCACCTTCTGCAGTATAGTATTTTAAAATTTTTGTTTTGCTTTGTAAAATGTCCCCTATGGCAGGGCCCTTGTAAACAATAGCTTGTCTATTAGCTTTGCAAATGTTCAAAGTTTGGTATCAAGATGAGCATTAGATCACAGCATCAGCATTAGATCACAATCAATGGAAATAACCAATAACATCCTGGGGAAACACACATTTTTTTACAAATTTCCTTTGAATGTGATTATTTATTTAAAAAGAGCAAACGCTATTTCAAAAAGTGCTGTAATTAAACCATCTCTTTAACATCCACCGGATCATCTGTTAAATAATTGTTTTCATAAAATTTATAGAAATTTTTATATGGTAAACTTATGCCATTGAGTTAGTATTTATATTTATGCTGAATGGTTTAAAAATGTTTTCAGGGAAAATAATAAATGTACAGATACATTTGTCAAACATTTCTGCTCACTATATTTTAAAATGCATATGTTCACAAATCACATTTTAAACTATTTGAACTCACAGCATAGCTATATGAGTGAACTTCCAGAAATGTATTTGTCATAAGAATTCCATTTTCCTGAACTGATCAAATTAGAAAAACATCTAAACTGTGCCAAACTTTTTTTTTAATGTTTATGTAAAACAGATTTTTCAATGATTTTAGTTAGACCATTCAGTGGATATTCAGTATTAAATGTAACCAGCTAGGATAATGCAAACCTGTTATCTGGTAAATATTAAAAATTAAATTATTTACAGCAAAAGAATAATGCAAAACAGGTAAAAAGCATTGAGATTACTGGTGTTTATCATGAGCCTTAAAAAGGATAAGCTATTTCAGATACAGCTCCCACATTGCTAGCTGTGATTTATAAATGACACAGTTTTATCTGTGATATTTTAAAGGCTCAATAACAGCAACGGATTCTGAGGTTAAAAGAAGCAAAATTGATTTCATGAAATACAACCATCCTTTACTGCATGGATTAAAATGTTATTGAAATGAATCATTATTACATTTTAACAGTATGAACACTTAAGCCAAATCTGCATTTAAAGTGGTTGTAAAGCTAGAAGGTTTTTTCCTTCATGCATTCTTATACTTACCTGAGCCGGATCGCAATCCAGCAATGTCCATGAGAGCAGAGGCTCTCTCCACTCTCTTCCTTCTCATTGGGTCAGAGACAGCAGTGGGAGCCATTGGCTCCCGCTGCTGTCAATCACAGCCAGTGAAGATCGGCATAGGCGGGGCTGAGCTGTGTTCTGTGTGTTAAAGTACAGGAGTGAACCGACATGAGTGCCCACCACAATAATTCCTATGGTGGGTACTTGTCAGTGGTAAGGAAACCAGAGAGCTGGTGGGGGACCTGAGAAGAAGAAGATCTGGCTACTCTGTGCAAAACTACTGCACACAGCAGGTAAGTAGAACATGTTTGTTAATTTACTAAAAAACAAAAATAAACTTTATAATCAAATTAAAGTGAATCAAATGTTACAGCTTGACATAAGATTAATTGGTCCCCCTTAATGCCACTATTAAAAAATATGAATTGAACACCCCCAAATTCTTACCTCTCTTTTGGAGCAGAGACCCAGTCTGACCTACTGCCCCATCGCTACTTTTATCTCTCAATCAACCATTGCCTCTGCCTCACACAGAACCTGAAATTGGTTACAGCTCAGAAGTGAATGTGAAAGTGAAAGTGAAAAAGCAGCTGACCGGACGTAAGGAGTCATCCTTTTAATGACAGCAGCAAGGGGTGCCAGAGTACATAAAGTAAAATTTTGGCTTAAGGATTTTAAGCAACTTACAATATTGGAATGCATTTAAAAAGCATTAGAGAACAAAATGTGCCTTCATGAGTTGCTAGGAAAACTAAGGTAAATCCAATATTGTTGTCTCATCTGTCTTCAATGTTCTTGGAAAAATCAAAATGTAGCTTTGGGGTGCATTTACACCTGCAAATGCATCCTACCTGCGATTAGTTGTGAGAACCCCATTGATTCTGGGAAAGAGAAAAAACAAAGCTATAAAGAACATTTAGCAAAAGTACCTAAGCCAGGATGTTTTCCTTCAGACTACTTCTCTTTGATTGAAACTTTGGACAGAAAAAAAATACAGGAATGTTTATTTTGCTATCTGTCTCTATTTCTTCCATTCCTAGTAAAAACCTAATAATAATGATATTAATAATAATTGTGATGATGATTATTGTTATACAGTGGGGCAAAAAAGTATTTAGTCAGCCACCAATTGTGCACTTAAAAAGATGAAAGAGGCCTGTAATTGGCATCATAGGTAGACCTCAACTATGAGAGACAAAATGAGACAATCCAGACAATCACATTGGCTGATTAGGAAAGAATTTATTTGCAAATTATGGTAGAAAATAAGTATTTGGTCAATATCAAAAGTTCATCTCAATACTTTGTTATATATTCTTTGTTGGAAATGACAGAGGTCAAACATTTCCTGTAAATCTTCACAAGGTTGGCACACACTGTTGCTGGTATGTTGGCCCATTCCTCCATGCAGATCTCCTCTAGAGCAGTGATGTTTTGGGGCTGTCGCTGGGCAACACGGACTTTCCACTCCCTCCAAAGGTTTTCTATGGGGTTGAGATCTGGAGACTGGCTAGCCCACTCCAGGACCTTGAAATGCTTCTTACGAAGCCACTCAGGTGGTATGTTTGGGATCATTGTCATGTTGGAAGACCCAGCCACGTTTCATCTTCAATGCCCTTGCTGATGGAAGGAGGTTTGCACTCAAAATCTCACAATACATGGCCCCATTCATTCTGTCCTGTACATGGAACAGTCCCAGTTACGTTGGTCCCAGCTCTCTGCAGGTCATTCACTAGTTCTGTAACTGTTAGAATCAGCATACAGAAATAATTATATGTATTTATATACAATAAAAGGGAGATGATACACATTCTAAGTTAATAGTTTATTACATTTGACAGTTGATATGACCTATTCTATACACAATATATATAACATATGGATTGATAATTCTCAGAGATTTTTGATTAACTACTTCCCTACGGGCCAATTCTGACATTTCTCTCCTACATATAAAAGTCATAACTTTTTTGCTAGAAAATTACTTAGAACCCTCAAATGTTATATATATTTTTAAGCAGAGACACTAGAGAATAAAATATTGGATATTGCAATTTTGTATGTCACACAGTATTTGTGCAGCATTTTTATACATGCAATCATTTTAGAAAAAATACACTTTAAGGAATTTTAGAGCACACAAACACAATATAATAGCATTTTTTTGTAAAATATAAAAGATGATCTTATGCCAAGTAAGTGTCACGCTTTCATATTAGGGCCGAATTATGGTACCTAAAACACTCTATAGGTGAAGCCAAAAAAGCCTTTACAAGTTACCACTTTATAGTTACACAGGATGTCTAGTGCTAGATATATTGCTTTCGCTCTGACGTTCACCGTGATACCTCACATGTGTGGTGTGATCGCCATTTCCATATGCATGCATGACCAATGCATGCATTCGCCTTTGCACGCAAGTACAGTGTGACGGGGATGATTTTAATTTTTTTTATTATTATTTATTTGATTTTATTTTTTTTCTACACTGTCTCTTTAAATTTTTTAGCACTTTTGTTGCTGACACAAGGTATGTAAACATCACTTGTGACAACAATCAGCAGTGGCAGATTCTCTCTCTCCTGAGACATCAGATGTTTTTACATTACAAACAATCATCAGCCCTATAAAACAATGCTGGGATGATCCATTTAGCCTGCTTTAGCTGCAGGCATTAATGAATTTAAAGGAATCCAAAACAACAAAACAAAATGTCATCCAAAATTCAAACTGAATTCAAATTCGAAAGTAAAATGTAATCCAAATTTGAAAAAAACAAGAATAAAATAAAATAGGTTCAATTTGAATCCCAACTACTGTGCTACCTATCTGGAGTTTGCATGTTCTCCCTGTGCCTGTGTGGGATTCCTCTGGGTACTCCAGTTTCCTCCCACATTCAAAGACATGCTGGTAGGTTAATTGTATCCTCTTTAAATTGACCCTAGAATGTGTATGCATGAAGGGATTTAGAGACCTTAGATTGTATGCCCCTCGAGGGTTAGGGACTGATGTGAATGTACAATATACAGTGGGGCAAAAAAAGTATTTAGTCAGCCACCAATTGTGCAAGTTCTTCCACTTAAAAAGATGAGAGAGGCCTGTAATTGGCATCATAGGTAGATCTCAACTATGAGAGACAAAATGAGAAAACAAATCCAGACAATCACATTGGCTGATTTGGAAAGAATTTATTTGCAAATTATGGTGGAAAATAAGTATTTGGTCACCTACAAACAAGCAAGATGTCTGGCTCTCACAGACCTGTACCTTCTTCTTTAAGAGGCTTCTCTGTCCTGCACTCATTACCTGTATCAATGGCACCTGTTTGAACTTGTTATCAGTATAAAAGACACCTGTCCACAACCTCACACAACAGTCACACTCCAAACTCCATTATGGTGAAGAGCAAAGAGCTGTCGAAGGACACCAGAAACAAAATTGTAGACCTGCACCAGGCTGGGAAGACTGAATCTGCAATAGGCAAGCAGCTTGGTGTGAACAAATCAACTGTGGGAACAATAATTAGAAAATGGAAGACATACAAGACCACTGATAATCTCCCTCGATCTGGGGCTCCACGCAAGATCTTACCCCGTGGGGTCAAAATGATCACAAGAACGGTGAGCAAAAATCCCAGGACCACACGGGGGGACCTAGTGAATGACCTGCAGAGAGCAGGAACCAACGTAACAAAGGCTACCATCAGTAACACACTACGCCGCCAGGGACTCAGATCCTGCAGTGCCAGATGTGTCCCCCTGCTTAAGCCAGTACATGTCCGGGTCCGTCTGAAGTTTGCTAGAGAGCATTTGGATGATCCAGAAGAGGATTGTGAGAATGTCATATGGTCAGATGAAACCAAAATAGAACTGTTTGGAAGAAACACAACTCCTCGTGTTTGGAGGAGAGAGAATGCTGAGTTGCATCCAAAGAACACCATACGTACTGTGAAGCATGGGGGTGGCAACATCATGCTTTGGGGCTGTTTCTCTGCAAAGGGACCAGGACAATTGATCCATGTACAGGACAGAATGAATGGGGCCATGTATTGTGAGATTTTGAGTGCAAACCTCCTTCCATCAGCAAGGGCATTGAAGATGAAATGTGGCTGGGTCTTCCAACATGACAATGATCCCAAACATACCGCCCGGGCAACGAAGGAGTGGCTTCGTAAGAAGCATTTTAAGGTCCTGGAGTGGCCTAGCCAGTCTTCAGATCTCAACCCCATAGAAAACCTTTGGAGGGAGTGGAAAGTCCGTGTTGCCCAGCGACAGCCCCAAAACATCACTGCTCTAGAGGAGATCTGCATGGAGGAATGGGCCAACATACCAGCAACAGTGTGTGCCAACCTTGTGAAGACTTTCAGGAAATGTTTGACCTCTGTCATTGTCAACAAAGGATATATAACAAAGTATTGAGATGAACTTTTGATATTGAACAAATACTTATTTTCCACCATAATTTGCAAATACATTCTTTCCAAATCAGCCAATGTGATTGTCTGGATTTTTTTTCTCATGTTGTCTCTCATAGTTGAGGTCTACCTATGATGCCAATTACAGGCCTCTCTCATCTTTTTAAGTGGGAGAACTTGCACAATTGGTGGCTGACTAAATACTTTTTTGCCCCACTGTTTATATGTAAAACGCTACATCAATCGATGGCGCTATATAAGTACTTGAAATAAATAATAACTAGAGATGAGCAAATTATTCAAAAATTCAATTCGGCTGATTCGCCGAATTTGCGAAATAAATTCGATTTGATGCGAATTTATTCGCTGCGAATTTAACTTATTAAAAGGGTTTCTAGGCTTCAGAGAGCCTTTATATTAGTGCAGAACACTGTACCTTTAATTTAAATGCCCTTGGAGTCTGCTGGGGAAGAGAAATAATACTGTCAGTCAGTATGACATGCAGATGAGTGCCGTCGATCTTAGAATCACCGCACACTTCACTCATTTGGGCAGTCACGGGGCCAAAACCAGAGTGTGGAGCCACAGTGTGGCGGTGGAGGCAGCAGCAATGATAGGCCATACAGCACTCTATGACAAAATGGAACCCACCAGCAGTGTGAGGAGACCTGAAAGTGACACATGGCAGAGTGTGGCGATGGAGACAGCAGCAATGGGAGGCCGTACAGGGACCCATGACACACTCTGGACCTGGCAGCAGCATGAGGAGGCGGTACAGGGGCCCATGGCAGAGTGGCGAAGCGTAAGCAGCTTAAATTGAAGGCCATACAGAGGCCTATGTTAAAAAGTCCCCCCAGCAGCAAGAAGAAGAAGAAGAAGAAGAAGAGGATGAGGATGAAGAAGAAGAAGAAGACGAGGATGAAGAAGAAGAAGAAGAAGAAGACGAGGATGAAGAAGAAGAAGAAGAAGAGGACAAGGATGAGGATGAAGAAGAAGAAGAAGAAGAAGAGGATGAGGAAGAAGAAGAAGAAGAGGATGAAGAAGAAGAAGATGAGGATGAAGAAGAGGATGAGGATGATGAAGAAGAAGAGGATGATGGTGAGGAAGAAGAAGAAGAGGATGAGGATGATGAAGAAGAAGAAGAAGAAGAGGAGGATGAGGATGAAGAAGAAGAAGAAGAGGATGAGGATGAAGAAGAAGAAGAGGATGAGGATGAAGAAGAAGAGGATGAGGATGAAGAAGAAGAGAATGAGGATGAAGAAGAGGATGAGGATGAAGAAGAAGAAGAGGAAGAGGATGAGGATGAGGATGAAGAAGAAGAAGAAGAAGAAGAAGAGGATGAGGAAGAAGAAGAAGAAGAAGAAGAGGATGAGGATGAAGAAGAAGAAGAAGAAGAGGATGAGGATGAAGAAGAAGAAGATGAGGATGAAGAAGAAGAAGAAGAAGAAGAAGAAGAGGATGAGGATGAAGAAGAAGAAGAAGAAGAAGAGGATGAGGAAGAAGAAGAAGAAGAAGAAGAGGATGAGGATGAAGAAGAAGAAGAAGAGGATGAAGAAGAAGAAGAAGAGGATGAGGAAGGAGAAGAAGAAGAGGATGAGGATGAAGAAGAAGAAGAAGATGAGGAAGAAGAAGAAGAAGAAGAAGAAGAAGAAGAAGAGGATGAAGAAGAAGAAGAAGAGGATGAGGATGATGAAGAAGAAGAGGATGAGGATGAAGAAGAAGAGAATGAGGATGAAGAAGAGGATGAGGATGAAGAAGAAGAAGAAGAAGAAGAAGAGGATGAGGATGAAGAAGAAGAAGAGGATGAGGATGAAGAAGAAGAAGAAGAAGAAGAAGTAGGATGAAAATAAGAAGAATTCCAGTCCAGCAAAAAGTGTATCTGCAGAGAGCTCCGCTATTACTGACAGTTCTCTGACAGTTCCTTCACATTTACAGCGGTTGAAACATTGTATCTATTTGTTTCCGAATAAAAACATCTGTATCCTAAATGGAAACAAATAGATACAATGTTTCAACCGCTGTAAATGTGAAGGAACTGTCAGAGAACTGTCAGAAATAGCGGAGCTCTCTGCAGGGACACTTTTTGCCGGCTGTAGAAGGGATGAAAATCGGCCGATCGGGGAAAATTCGATTCGTGCATCCGAAGTTTGCTAATTTTCGGATTCGGCGCGAATCGAATTTTTCCTAATATTCGAAACGAATTCCACTTCGCCAAGTTCGATTCGCTCATCTCTAATAATAACAATAATAATAATATTAATAAATAGAATAGAATTGAAAAGAATAGAATAGATTAGAAAATAAAATAATACAATAAAATAAAATAGAAAATAAAGGAATAGAATAAAAAAGAATAGAATATAATAAAATAGAAAAGATTAGAATAAAATAGAATAAAAAATAAAATAATAGAATAGAGTAAAACAGAACTGAATAAAATAGAATAGAAAATAAAAGAATATAATAAAATAGAACAGAGTAGATAATATTAATAGAATAGCATAAAATAGAATATAGCTGCCTTCCAAAACTTGAATTTCAAAAAGAATAGACTAAAATAAAACTTATGTTTTATCTTAGTCTATTCTTTTTGAAAGAATAGAAACAAATTGAGCACAACAGAGCACAACAGAATAGAATAGAAAAAGGATTAGAATAGAAAAGAAATTAATAGATTAGGATAAAATAGAAAAAAATAGAGTAGAATAGGAAAACATAAAAGAATAGAATAGAAAAAAAGAATAGAATTGAAAAAAAAAACAATAGAATAGAATAAAATAGAAAGATTATAACCGCCTTCCGATATTCAAATTTTGAATAGAACACATTTGTATTTGAATAGAATAGATTAGAATAGAATAGAAAAGAAAAGAATGGAATAGAAAATATAGAATAGAAAAAGCAATAGAATAAAATAGAAAGTATATAACCATCTTCCGAAATTTAAATAGAATAAATTCGAATTCGATACTTTTCGATTCTATTGAATTAAATTTGAATCAAATTCAAATATGAATAAATGAAGAGAAACTAAGAGATTTCCGAAAACAAATTCAATGAATGTAAAAAATGTAATAATATAATTATTTAAGTAGTGAATCAAAATGAGATGAAGCAATTGTTTTGTTCTGCACATGTCTAAAGATTGTTGTTCCACAATTAGAGAGTGTAACCCTTCTTACGGCTAAGCTGAGCAGATGCAGCTCTATAGGGAGTAGATCTATCTATCTATTCATTCAGTCGTATCCGACCCTTGGCGATTGCATGGACCGTCACTTGTAAGCAACTTCTTCCATGAATTCTCTTAGCAATTATTTTACAGGGTAGGTTGCCAGGTCTTTCCCCAACCCCTACCATGTAGGAAATGCCACATGGCCAGGGATGAAACTAGGACAATTCAGACAGGAGCAAATTAACCTACCAGCATGTCTTTGGAGTGTGGGAGGAAACCAGAGTATTATTATTATTATTATTATTATACAGTATTTATAAAGCGCCAATAGTTCGCTCAGCGCTGTACATTATAAAGGGGGACAGACCATGTGACAGAACAATACCAATACAATGCAAAACATGAGGGGATCGAGGGCCCTGCTCTTTCAAGCTTACAATCTAGGAGGGAGGGGATAGTGGTACAGGAGGAGATAGCTGTGGGGGATGGAGTGGTAGGAAGAGTGGAGGAGGTCGGCAGGTTAGCAGGGGGTGGGGTAGGCTTCCCTGAAGAGATGGGTTTTCAGGGTGCGCCTAAAGGAGAGGAGAGTAGGTGATAATCTGATGGGTTGGGGCAGGGAGTTCCAGAGGATGGGTGACACCCTGGAGAAGTCCTGGAGGCGGGCATGGGAGGAGGAGACCAGGGAACTAGAGAGAAGGAGGTCTTGTGAGGAGCGGAGTGTGCGTGCTGGGCGGTACTTGGATATTAGGTCAGTGATGTAGTTCGGGGCAGTATGGTAGACAGCTTTGTACGTCAGTGTTAGGATTTTGAATTTGATCCGTTGCGCAATCGGAAGCCAGTGGAGGGATTGGCAGAGGGGGGTGGCGGAAACGGAGCGGTTGGAAAGGTGAATGAGTCTGGCAGCCGTATTCAGGATGGACTGAAGCGGGGATAGCCAGCGGCGAGGCAGGCCAGTGATGAGGGAGTTGCAGTAGTCGAGTCGTGATATGATGAGGGAGTGGATGAGCTGTTTAGTGGTTTCTGGAGTTAGGAACGTGCGGATTTTGGCGATGTTGCGGAGGTGGAGTCTGCACGAGTTTGTTAAAGAGTGGACTTGGGGCTGGAAGGATAGGTTGGAGTCCAAAATGACACCAAGTACTCTGGCCTGCGGGGCGGGTTTGATGGTGGTGTTGTTGGACATGATGGAGAAGTCAATGGGGGGTGGTGTCCGGGCTGGAGGGAAGACAAGAAACTCAGTTTTGGAGAGGTTCAGTTTAAGGAAGTGGAGCGACATCCAGTCTGATATGTCGCTCAACAGGTGTGTGATTCGGGCGGAGACCGAGGGTGTGAGGTGGGGGGTTGAGAGATAGATTTGTGTGTCGTCGGCATAGAGGTGGTAGTTGAAGCCGTGAGAGTGTATGAGTTGGCCAAGGGAGGAGGTGTAGATGGAGAAGAGAAGGGGCCCGAGGACAGAGCCTTGAGGGACCCCAACAGAGAGGGGGAGTGAGAGGGAGGTGGTGGCATTATAGGTAACACTGAAAGAGCGTTGCGACAGGTAGGATGAGAGCCAGGAGAGAGCAGAATCTCTGAGGCCGAGGGAGTGTCGTTTTTTGAGGAGGAGGGGGTGGTCGACTGTGTCAAAGGCCGCAGAGAGGTCAAGGAGTAGGAGCACTGAATAGTGGCCATTAGCTTTGGCGGTTAGCAGGTCGTTGGAGAGTTTGAGTAAGGCAGTTTCGGTGGAGTGTAGGGGACGGAAGCCGGACTGTAGGGGATCGAGGAGGTTGTTGTCGTTGAGGTGAGAGCATAGGCGGGCGTAGACTAGGCGCTCGAGGAGTTTAGATGTAAATGGGAGCAGGGAGATGGGTCTGAGGTTGTTCGGGTCATTGGGGTCCAGGGAGGGCTTTTTAAGTATGGGGGTGATGTGTGCATGTTTCAGAGGGGAAGGGAAAGTGCCGGAGGAGAGGGAGAGATTGAAGATGTGGGTGAGGGAGCGTAGGATGGAGGGGGAGGGAGGTTGTAGGAGTTGTGAGGGGATAGGGTCAAGGGGACAGGTGGTGAGGCGGGCATCAGAGAGGATCTTGGAGACTTCTTCGATGGTAGTAAGGTCAAAGGTGCGGAGTGTTGGGGGAGCTTCAGTATGAGGAATGTAGGGTGGGGTGGGAGAGGAGGTCAGAGCAGTGGTGGGGCCGTGGGAGAGGGGTGTAGAGGGGGTAGCTGAGTGAGGGGGAAGGGGGTTGGAGGGAGTTTGAGCAGCGACGAAGTCCCTGTGGGTTATGTCGAGGGGGAGGGGGGATGAGGGGGTAGCTGTGTGAGAGGGGACGGGTTGAGAAGGCGTGTGAGTTGCGGCAATGTCCTTGCGAATTGTGTCAATCTCGTTTTTGAAGTGATTGGCAATCTCAAGGGCAGTGAGTGAGGTGCTGGGTGGAGGTGGGGGTGGCGAGAGTAGAGAGTTGAAGGTGGAGAAGAGTCGGCGAGGATTGGAGGAGAGGGCCTTGATGAGGGTCAGGAAGTAGGCTTGTTTGGCAGTATGGAGGGAGGAGGTGTAGGTGTGGAAGGCAGATTTGTATCGGGTGAAGGCTTGTTGGGATTTGGTTTTGCGCCATAGTCGCTCCAGGGCACGACTGTGTCGTTTGAGGGTTTTGGTGTGATCAGTCTGCCAGGGCTGGAGCGGTCGGGGTCTGATGTTGCGTGTGGTTAAAGGCGCTAGTGAGTCAAGGGCTGTTGACAGCGCATTGTTGTAGGCGGTCATAGCCAAGTCGGGGCAGGACAGGGGGAGGATGCGGTCATGGAGTTGATCAACTGCGGAGTGGAGGGAGGCAGGTTTAAGGTTGCAGAGGTTACGGCTGGTAGTAGTGTGACATTTGGAGGGGTAGGCGTTGGAGGATGAGGAGATAGAGAAGGTAATCAGGTTGTGGTCAGAGAGAGGGAAGGGGGTGTTAGTGAGGTTGTGGGGAGCGCAGCGGTTGGAGAAGACAAGATCAAGGATATTACCGTCGGAGTGAGTGGTGGATTGTATGCACTGTGCAAGTGCAAAGGAGGAGGTTAAGTGGAGGAGACGGGCTGTGTCCGGGTTGTCGAGGTTGACAGGGATGTTGAAATCCCCAAGGATGATAGTGGGTAGCTGGAGTACCCGGAGGAAACCAACGCAAGCACAGGGAGAACATGCAAACTCCATGTAGGAGGTGCTATGGTTGGGAATTGAACCCATGACCCAATTACTGCACAGCAGACGTGCTAACCACTAAGCCACTGTGCTGCCCAGGGACTAGATTTCTATTAAGGAAAAACTGTGCAACATTTCTCTTGAGGTTACTAAGGGCAGGTTTGGATTTTTATGATTTTCTCCAATAATGATTTTATCTTTTCTCTCTTTGTTTATCATGTCATCAGAAAGAAAGTCTAAAGTTACTCATATTTAAAAAGAACTTGGAAACGACCTGGCAATATAACATTTTTTTTTACCTAACAAGTATTAAAAGGCTTACCATAGACTATGAAGCATCAGTAATCATGTAGACGTTTAGCGTATGGCATCACACAAATGATCTCCTAAAACAAGCACTCTGAATACTTCTGAGCTGTCTAAAATACTCCCCGCTGCTAAGTGCATTGGATTTGGCTTTAACCACAAACCTTTAGGATTGGCACTAAGCAAAGCATTTTCTTTGATTTGCAGCACATGATGTTAAAATGAAAGCAGACATTTACACAAGCTGACACTGCACTCTTGGTACAACTTACTGGTCTCTTGGTTAATGTCTCGATACCAGGCAGAGAGTCACATGTATCAAATATTCAGGACATTTTTATAGATATTGGGTAAGCATCTGCTTGTGATGCATGTCTGTCTGTAGTTGATTTAGACCAGGAGCTGGTAACCCCTGGCATGCTTGTTTGGGTAGCACAAAATGCCTTCTGTGCTGGCATGCTATGGCTAGACTTTAATTGACATCTTCCTAAACTTTCAATTACAAAGCCTTGCCTACCCACCTCAATAAAGGTAGTGAAAGCCAGCAGCACACTGTACTGAGGAAGCCTGCTTGCATTCCTGCTTGCTTGCTGACACATATGCTACAAAAAAAAAGCCCTAAGACGTTTTACAGCAGTAGTAAGAAGCTTGGTGGTTTTCTGAAGGGATGCTTTTGACAAAAATGTTGCTTTCAGCTTTTATAGAGAGTACAACCAAGGTATAGGGATGAGAGTAATACTTTGTTTTTTTGTGTGTTTTTAGAGTACTTGGATATCTGTTATTGGCTGATCTGAGGTATGAATTGTGTGGGTTTCAGCTGATCTGAGGCCTCAAATTTGTGGATTGGGGTTGATCTGACATCTTGTCACATACCTTGTAGCAGAGCTTGACTTGTAGAGGGAGGCTTTTCTTACAGCCCTGGCTCAAGGTCCACTGATGTTATGAGGCTGCAAAAGTGTGGTGAGGTATGAGTGCCTGTAAAATGATGTAGTATGTGTGTCGCCAACAATGGCTCAAATGGCCAGGACAGCGGATGATAGCAGAAGCAGTGGACCCTGAACTGGGCGAACAGCAGGTGGCAGTTGCTTGGCAGACAGCAGGAACCAGGTAACATGCAAGGCAGGTCTTGATGAAGGGGCTATTGCTCATGCTCCGAGACGTGTCACTGCCCATCATTGATGTCACTTCCGGGATATGAGTTCCATGCAGACGGCGTACGTTCCACAGTGGCCCAGAAAGAGGGGAGGCCATCTTGGAGCTGCACCTGAGCTCCCCCTGCTGCTGCTGGACGGCACAGTGAGCTCCAGGAAACAGTGACAGGAGCCCTGTATTAATGCCCTGTATGCCGGAGCCTTTTCATCCTTTGTAAGTGGTTTTAACTATTTTTACCAATAAACATGGATGTACTGCACTTAGAAGCGCCTTCTTTCTCTTCTGGACATGCAAAGCAGGGCAGACGGATAACTGGATACGTGATCAGACAAGCTAGGTCAGCAACAGACGGTCAGATACAGGCATAGACAGCAGGCAGAGAATGGGCAAGATACAGGCAGAGCTTGGAGCAGGCAGATGAGCAGAAGGCAGAAGGCACAGCATAGTCCAGAAACAAGCTAAGTTTACAGAGGGTAGTGTTCAAGCATAGTGGACTGACAACTCATGGGGCCCCTGGGCAAAAGGGGATCATGGGGCCCCTGTGTCCTCGCCCACACCCAAAAAAGCCTATGAAAAAGCCAATGAAAGGTACCAGGGGCATCTCATGGGGCCCCCTACTGACCTCGGGCCCTCGGGCAGTGCCCGAGTGCTCAAATGGTCAGTCCGCCCCTGGTCACAGGAGTCAAACACAGGAACAGATGCAGGAACACAGGTAAGAGCTGTAGATCAGGCAGCACTGGCCAGTACAGATTTTGCAGTTTAAAAAGGCCTATTGGCACCAAAGTTAGCAGCAGATGCGCAGTCCTGCACATGCGCTCACATATGTGTGCGTCTATGCACAGCAAGGTGAGTACCCACAGATGTGCGCCTGCACATACACTATATTGCCAAAAGTATTGGGACCCCCCCTCCAAATCATTGGATTCAGGTGTTCCAATCACCTTCATGGCCACAGATGTATAAAATCAAGCACCTAGGCATGCAGACTGCTTATACAAACATTTGTGAAAGAATGGGTCACTCTCAGGAGCTCAGTGAATTCAAGCATGGTACCTTCATAGGTTGCTACTAGAGATGAGCGAAGAAATGAAAAATTCGATTCGACTGATTCGGCGAATTCGTGGACAATATTCGATTCGAGTCGAATAAATTCGCTGTGAATTTAACTTAAAAAAGGGTGTTTCTAGGCTTCAGAGAGACTTAATATTAGTGCAGAACACTGTACCTTTAATTTAAATGCCCTTGGAGTCTGCTGGGGAAGAGAAATAATACTGTCTGTCAGTATGACATGCAGATGAGTGCCGTCGATCTTAGAATCACTGCACACTTCACTCCTTTGGCCAGTCACGGGGCCAAAACCAGTGTTTGGAGCCACAGTGTGGCGGTGGAGGCAGCAGCAATGGGAGGCCATACAGCAACCTATGACAAAATGGAAACCAGCAGGAGCGTGAGGAGACCTGAAAGTGGCACATGGCAGAGTGGGAGCAATGGGAGGCGGTACAGGGACCCAGGTCACACTGTGGGCCCAGCAGCAGCGTGACCAGGCGGTACGGGGGCCCATGGCCGATATGGGGCTTGGTGGCACCTATGGAAGGCCTGTAATCTGCCAGCAACCTATGACAAAATGGACAACCGCAGGAGTGTGAGGAGATTTCAAAGTGGCACATGGCAGAGTGGAAGCAATGGGAGGCCGTACAGGGACCCAGGTCACACTGTGGGCTCAGCAGCAGCGTGACCAGGAGGTACGGGGGCCCATGGTCGATATGGGGCCTGGCGGCACCTATGGAAGGCCGCTAATCTGCCAGCAACCTATGACAAAATGGACAACCGCAGGAGTGTGAGGAGATTTCAAAGAGGTACATGGCAGAGTGGAAGCAATGGGAGGCCGTACAGGGACCCAGGTCACACTGTGGGACCAGCATCAGCGTGAACAGGCGGTACGGGGGCCCATGGCCGATTTGACCTCATTCATCCCATAGTCCTGCCGACTCACGAATAGCGTGGCCTCCTCAAAGGGCCTGAGCAAGCGCAGGTGTCACACATGAGCTGACAATGGCTGACATCTAAGTTACACAGGGAGTACCTTTATCCGCTTTTAACATCAGGAAATCTGTGATGGCCTTTAGCTGTTCGTAAAGGCGGTCTAACATATGTAGGGTTGAATTACACCTTGTTGCAACGTCACAGCATGAGGAGTCGGTACGGGGGCCCATGGCAGATTACATGTCTGGCAGCAGCAATGGGAGGCCCGTAATCTGCCAGCACCCTATGTCAAAAAATTTAACACACCAGCAGTGTGAAGAGACCTGAAAGTGGCACATGGCAGCAGAGTGTGGCGATGGAGACAGCAGCAATGGGAGGCCGTACAGGGACCCATGAGAGACTCTGGACTTGGCAGCAGCATGAGGAGGCGGTATATAGGGGCCCATGGCAGATTAGGGGCCTGGCAGCAGCTATGTGAGGCCCGTAATCTGCCTGCACCCTATGTCAAAAAATTTAACACACCAGCAGTGTGAAGAGACCTGAAAGTGGCACATGGCAGCAGAGTGTGGCGATGGAGACAGCAGCAATGGGAGGCCGTACAGGGACCCATGAGAGACTCTGGACTTGGCAGCAGCATGAGGAGGCGGTATATAGGGGCCCATGGCAGATTAGGGGCCTGGCAGCAGCTATGTGAGGCCCGTAATCTGCCTGCACCCTATGTCAAAAAATTAAACACACCAGCAGTGTGAAGAGACCTGAAAGTGGCACATGGCAGCAGAGTGTGGCGATGGAGACAGCAGCAATGGGAGGCCGTACAGGGACCCATGAGAGACTCTAGACTTGGCAGCAGCATGAGGAGGCGGTATATAGGGGCCCATGGCAGATTAGGGGCCTGGCAGCAGCTATGTGAGGCCCGTAATCTGCCTGCACCCTATGTCAAAAAATTTAACACACCAGCAGTGTGAAGAGACCTGAAAGTGGCACATGGCAGCAGAGTGTGGCGATGGAGACAGCAGCAATGGGAGGCCGTACAGGGACCCATGAGAGACTCTGGACTTGGCAGCAGCATGAGGAGGCGGTATATAGGGGCCCATGGCAGATTAGGGGCCTGGCAGCAGCTATGTGAGGCCCGTAATCTGCCTGCACCCTATGTCAAAAAATTAAACACACCAGCAGTGTGAAGAGACCTGAAAGTGGCACATGGCAGCAGAGTGTGGCGATGGAGACAGCAGCAATGGGAGGCCGTACAGGGACCCATGAGAGACTCTGGACTTGGCAGCAGCATGAGGAGGCGGTATATAGGGGCCCATGGCAGATTAGGGGCCTGGCAGCAGCTATGTGAGGCCCGTAATCTGCCTGCACCCTATGTCAAAAAATTTAACACACCAGCAGTGTGAAGAGACCTGAAAGTGGCACATGGCAGCAGAGTGTGGCGATGGAGACAGCAGCAATGGGAGGCCGTACAGGGACCCATGAGAGACTCTGGACTTGGCAGCAGCATGAGGAGGCGGTATATAGGGGCCCATGGCAGATTAGGGGCCTGGCAGCAGCTATGTGAGGCCCGTAATCTGCCTGCACCCTATGTCAAAAAATTTAACACACCAGCAGTGTGAAGAGACCTGAAAGTGGCACATGGCAGCAGAGTGTGGCGATGGAGACAGCAGAAATGGGAGGCCGTACAGGGACCCATGAGAGACTCTAGACTTGGCAGCAGCATGAGGAGGCGGTATATAGGGGCCCATGGCAGATTAGGGGCCTGGCAGCAGCTATGTGAGGCCCGTAATCTGCCTGCACCCTATGTCAAAAAATTTAACACACCAGCAGTGTGAAGAGACCTGAAAGTGGCACATGGCAGCAGAGTGTGGCGATGGAGACAGCAGCAATGGGAGGCCGTACAGGGACCTATGAGAGACTCTGGACTTGGCAGCAGCATGAGGAGGCGGTATATAGGGGCCCATGGCAGATTAGGGGCCTGGCAGCAGCTATGTGAGGCCCGTAATCTGCCTGCACCCTATGTCAAAAAATTAAACACACCAGCAGTGTGAAGAGACCTGAAAGTGGCACATGGCAGCAGAGTGTGGCGATGGAGACAGCAGCAATGGGAGGCCGTACAGGGACCCATGAGAGACTCTAGACTTGGCAGCAGCATGAGGAGGCGGTATATAGGGGCCCATGGCAGATTAGGGGCCTGGCAGCAGCTATGTGAGGCCCGTAATCTGCCTGCACCCTATGTCAAAAAATTTAACACACCAGCAGTGTGAAGAGACCTGAAAGTGGCACATGGCAGCAGAGTGTGGCGATGGAGACAGCAGCAATGGGAGGCCGTACAGGGACCCATGAGAGACTCTAGACTTGGCAGCAGCATGAGGAGGCGGTATATAGGGGCCCATGGCAGATTAGGGGCCTGGCAGCAGCTATGTGAGGCCCGTAATCTGCCTGCACCCTATGTCAAAAAATTTAACACACCAGCAGTGTGAAGAGACCTGAAAGTGGCACATGGCAGCAGAGTGTGGCGATGGAGACAGCAGCAATGGGAGGCCGTACAGGGACCCATGAGAGACTCTAGACTTGGCAGCAGCATGAGGAGGCGGTATATAGGGGCCCATGGCAGATTAGGGGCCTGGCAGCAGCTATGTGAGGCCCGTAATCTGCCTGCACCCTATGTCAAAAAATTAAACACACCAGCAGTGTGAAGAGACCTGAAAGTGGCACATGGCAGCAGAGTGTGGCGATGGAGACAGCAGCAATGGGAGGCCGTACAGGGACCCATGAGAGACTCTAGACTTGGCAGCAGCATGAGGAGGCGGTATATAGGGGCCCATGGCAGATTAGGGGCCTGGCAGCAGCTATGTGAGGCCCGTAATCTGCCTGCACCCTATGTCAAAAAATTTAACACACCAGCAGTGTGAAGAGACCTGAAAGTGGCACATGGCAGCAGAGTGTGGCGATGGAGACAGCAGCAATGGGAGGCCATACAGGGACCCATGAGAGACTCTAGACTTGGCAGCAGCATGAGGAGGCGGTATATAGGGGCCCATGGCAGATTAGGGGCCTGGCAGCAGCTATGTGAGGCCCGTAATCTGCCTGCACCCTATGTCAAAAAATTAAACACACCAGCAGTGTGAAGAGACCTGAAAGTGGCACATGGCAGCAGAGTGTGGCGATGGAGACAGCAGCAATGGGAGGCCGTACAGGGACCCATGAGAGACTCTAGACTTGGCAGCAGCATGAGGAGGCGGTATATAGGGGCCCATGGCAGATTAGGGGCCTGGCAGCAGCTATGTGAGGCCCGTAATCTGCCTGCACCCTATGTCAAAAAATTAAACACACCAGCAGTGTGAAGAGACCTGAAAGTGGCACATGGCAGCAGAGTGTGGCGATGGAGACAGCAGCAATGGGAGGCCGTACAGGGACCCATGAGAGACTCTGGACTTGGCAGCAGCATGAGGAGGCGGTATATAGGGGCCCATGGCAGATTAGGGGCCTGGCAGCAGCTATGTGAGGCCCGTTATCTTGCAGCACCCTATGTCAAAAAATTAAACACACCAGCAGTGTGAAGAGACCTGAAAGTGGCACATGGCAGCAGAGTGTGGCGATGGAGACAGCAGCAATGGGAGGCCGTACAGGGACCCATGAGAGACTCTAGACTTGGCAGCAGCATGAGGAGGCGGTATATAGGGGCCCATGGCAGATTAGGGGCCTGGCAGCAGCTATGTGAGGCCCGTAATCTGCCTGCACCCTATGTCAAAAAATTAAACACACCAGCAGTGTGAAGAGACCTGAAAGTGGCACATGGCAGCAGAGTGTGGCGATGGAGACAGCAGCAATGGGAGGCCGTACAGGGACCCATGAGAGACTCTAGACTTGGCAGCAGCATGAGGAGGCGGTATATAGGGGCCCATGGCAGATTAGGGGCCTGGCAGCAGCTATGTGAGGCCCGTAATCTGCCTGCACCCTATGTCAAAAAATTAAACACACCAGCAGTGTGAAGAGACCTGAAAGTGGCACATGGCAGCAGAGTGTGGCGATGGAGACAGCAGCAATGGGAGGCCGTACAGGGACCCATGAGAGACTCTAGACTTGGCAGCAGCATGAGGAGGCGGTATATAGGGGCCCATGGCAGATTAGGGGCCTGGCAGCAGCTATGTGAGGCCCGTAATCTGCCTGCACCCTATGTCAAAAAATTAAACACACCAGCAGTGTGAAGAGACCTGAAAGTGGCACATGGCAGCAGAGTGTGGCGATGGAGACAGCAGCAATGGGAGGCCGTACAGGGACCCATGAGAGACTCTAGACTTGGCAGCAGCATGAGGAGGCGGTATATAGGGGCCCATGGCAGATTAGGGGCCTGGCAGCAGCTATGTGAGGCCCGTAATCTGCCTGCACCCTATGTCAAAAAATTTAACACACCAGCAGTGTGAAGAGACCTGAAAGTGGCACATGGCAGCAGAGTGTGGCGATGGAGACAGCAGCAATGGGAGGCCGTACAGGGACCCATGAGAGACTCTAGACTTGGCAGCAGCATGAGGAGGCGGTATATAGGGGCCCATGGCAGATTAGGGGCCTGGCAGCAGCTATGTGAGGCCCGTAATCTGCCTGCACCCTATGTCAAAAAATTAAACACACCAGCAGTGTGAAGAGACCTGAAAGTGGCACATGGCAGCAGAGTGTGGCGATGGAGACAGCAGCAATGGGAGGCCGTACAGGGACCCATGAGAGACTCTAGACTTGGCAGCAGCATGAGGAGGCGGTATATAGGGGCCCATGGCAGATTAGGGGCCTGGCAGCAGCTATGTGAGGCCCGTAATCTGCCTGCACCCTATGTCAAAAAATTAAACACACCAGCAGTGTGAAGAGACCTGAAAGTGGCACATGGCAGCAGAGTGTGGCGATGGAGACAGCAGCAATGGGAGGCCGTACAGGGACCCATGAGAGACTCTGGACTTGGCAGCAGCATGAGGAGGCGGTATATAGGGGCCCATGGCAGATTAGGGGCCTGGCAGCAGCTATGTGAGGCCCGTTATCTGCAGCACCCTATGTCAAAAAATTAAACACACCAGCAGTGTGAAGAGACCTGAAAGTGGCACATGGCAGCAGAGTGTGGCGATGGAGACAGCAGCAATGGGAGGCCGTACAGGGACCCATGAGAGACTCTAGACTTGGCAGCAGCATGAGGAGGCGGTATATAGGGGCCCATGGCAGATTAGGGGCCTGGCAGCAGCTATGTGAGGCCCGTAATCTGCCTGCACCCTATGTCAAAAAATTAAACACACCAGCAGTGTGAAGAGACCTGAAAGTGGCACATGGCAGCAGAGTGTGGCGATGGAGACAGCAGCAATGGGAGGCCGTACAGGGACCCATGAGAGACTCTAGACTTGGCAGCAGCATGAGGAGGCGGTATATAGGGGCCCATGGCAGATTAGGGGCCTGGCAGCAGCTATGTGAGGCCCGTAATCTGCCTGCACCCTATGTCAAAAAATTTAACACACCAGCAGTGTGAAGAGACCTGAAAGTGGCACATGGCAGCAGAGTGTGGCGATGGAGACAGCAGCAATGGGAGGCCGTACAGGGACCCATGACAGACTCTAGACTTGGCAGCAGCATGAGGAGGCGGTATATAGGGGCCCATGGCAGATTAGGGGCCTGGCAGCAGCTATGTGAGGCCCGTAATCTGCCTGCACCCTATGTCAAAAAATTTAACACACCAGCAGTGTGAAGAGACCTGAAAGTGGCACATGGCAGCAGAGTGTGGCGATGGAGACAGCAGCAATGGGAGGCCGTACAGGGACCCATGAGAGACTCTAGACTTGGCAGCAGCATGAGGAGGCGGTATATAGGGGCCCATGGCAGATTAGGGGCCTGGCAGCAGCTATGTGAGGCCCGTAATCTGCCTGCACCCTATGTCAAAAAATTAAACACACCAGCAGTGTGAAGAGACCTGAAAGTGGCACATGGCAGCAGAGTGTGGCGATGGAGACAGCAGCAATGGGAGGCCGTACAGGGACCCATGAGAGACTCTAGACTTGGCAGCAGCATGAGGAGGCGGTATATAGGGGCCCATGGCAGATTAGGGGCCTGGCAGCAGCTATGTGAGGCCCGTAATCTGCCTGCACCCTATGTCAAAAAATTTAACACACCAGCAGTGTGAAGAGACCTGAAAGTGGCACATGGCAGCAGAGTGTGGCGATGGAGACAGCAGCAATGGGAGGCCGTACAGGGACCCATGAGAGACTCTGGACTTGGCAGCAGCATGAGGAGGCGGTATATAGGGGCCCATGGCAGATTAGGGGCCTGGCAGCAGCTATGTGAGGCCCGTAATCTGCCTGCACCCTATGTCAAAAAATTAAACACACCAGCAGTGTGAAGAGACCTGAAAGTGGCACATGGCAGCAGAGTGTGGCGATGGAGACAGCAGCAATGGGAGGCCGTACAGGGACCCATGAGAGACTCTGGACTTGGCAGCAGCATGAGGAGGCGGTATATAGGGGCCCATGGCAGATTAGGGGCCTGGCAGCAGCTATGTGAGGCCCGTAATCTGCCTGCACCCTATGTCAAAAAATTTAACACACCAGCAGTGTGAAGAGACCTGAAAGTGGCACATGGCAGCAGAGTGTGGCGATGGAGACAGCAGCAATGGGAGGCCGTACAGGGACCCATGAGAGACTCTAGACTTGGCAGCAGCATGAGGAGGCGGTATATAGGGGCCCATGGCAGATTAAGGGGCCTGGCAGCAGCTATGTGAGGCCCGTAATCTGCCTGCACCCTATGTCAAAAAATTTAACACACCAGCAGTGTGAAGAGACCTGAAAGTGGCACATGGCAGCAGAGTGTGGCGATGGAGACAGCAGCAATGGGAGGCCGTACAGGGACCCATGAGAGACTCTGGACTTGGCAGCAGCATGAGGAGGCGGTATATAGGGGCCCATGGCAGATTAGGGGCCTGGCAGCAGCTATGTGAGGCCCGTAATCTGCCTGCACCCTATGTCAAAAAATTAACACACCAGCAGTGTGAAGAGACCTGAAAGTGGCACATGGCAGCAGAGTGTGGCGATGGAGACAGCAGCAATGGGAGGCCGTACAGGGACCCATGAGAGACTCTGGACTTGGCAGCAGCATGAGGAGGCGGTATATAGGGGCCCATGGCAGATTAGGGGCCTGGCAGCAGCTATGTGAGGCCCGTAATCTGCCTGCACCCTATGTCAAAAAATTTAACACACCAGCAGTGTGAAGAGACCTGAAAGTGGCACATGGCAGCAGAGTGTGGCGATGGAGACAGCAGCAATGGGAGGCCGTACAGGGACCCATGAGAGACTCTGGACTTGGCAGCAGCATGAGGAGGCGGTATATAGGGGCCCATGGCAGATTAGGGGCCTGGCAGCAGCTATGTGAGGCCCGTAATCTGCCTGCACCCTATGTCAAAAAATTTAACACACCAGCAGTGTGAAGAGACCTGAAAGTGGCACATGGCAGCAGAGTGTGGCGATGGAGACAGCAGCAATGGGAGGCCGTACAGGGACCCATGAGAGACTCTAGACTTGGCAGCAGCATGAGGAGGCGGTATATAGGGGCCCATGGCAGATTAGGGGCCTGGCAGCAGCTATGTGAGGCCCGTAATCTGCCTGCACCCTATGTCAAAAAATTTAACACACCAGCAGTGTGAAGAGACCTGAAAGTGGCACATGGCAGCAGAGTGTGGCGATGGAGACAGCAGCAATGGGAGGCCGTACAGGGACCCATGACAGACTCTGGACTTGGCAGCAGCATGAGGAGGCGGTATATAGGGGCCCATGGCAGATTAGGGGCCTGGCAGCAGCTATGTGAGGCCCGTTATCTTGCAGCACCCTATGTCAAAAAATTAAACACACCAGCAGTGTGAAGAGACCTGAAAGTGGCACATGGCAGCAGAGTGTGGCGATGGAGACAGCAGCAATGGGAGGCCGTACAGGGACCCATGAGAGACTCTAGACTTGGCAGCAGCATGAGGAGGCGGTATATAGGGGCCCATGGCAGATTAGGGGCCTGGCAGCAGCTATGTGAGGCCCGTAATCTGCCTGCACCCTATGTCAAAAAATTTAACACACCAGCAGTGTGAAGAGACCTGAAAGTGGCACATGGCAGCAGAGTGTGGCGATGGAGACAGCAGCAATGGGAGGCCGTACAGGGACCCATGAGAGACTCTAGACTTGGCAGCAGCATGAGGAGGCGGTATATAGGGGCCCATGGCAGATTAGGGGCCTGGCAGCAGCTATGTGAGGCCCGTAATCTGCCTGCACCCTATGTCAAAAAATTAAACACACCAGCAGTGTGAAGAGACCTGAAAGTGGCACATGGCAGCAGAGTGTGGCGATGGAGACAGCAGCAATGGGAGGCCGTACAGGGACCCATGAGAGACTCTAGACTTGGCAGCAGCATGAGGAGGCGGTATATAGGGGCCCATGGCAGATTAGGGGCCTGGCAGCAGCTATGTGAGGCCCGTAATCTGCCTGCACCCTATGTCAAAAAATTAAACACACCAGCAGTGTGAAGAGACCTGAAAGTGGCACATGGCAGCAGAGTGTGGCGATGGAGACAGCAGCAATGGGAGGCCGTACAGGGACCCATGAGAGACTCTGGACTTGGCAGCAGCATGAGGAGGCGGTATATAGGGGCCCATGGCAGATTAGGGGCCTGGCAGCAGCTATGTGAGGCCCGTAATCTGCCTGCACCCTATGTCAAAAAATTAAACACACCAGCAGTGTGAAGAGACCTGAAAGTGGCACATGGCAGCAGAGTGTGGCGATGGAGACAGCAGCAATGGGAGGCCGTACAGGGACCCATGAGAGACTCTAGACTTGGCAGCAGCATGAGGAGGCGGTATATAGGGGCCCATGGCAGATTAGGGGCCTGGCAGCAGCTATGTGAGGCCCGTAATCTGCCTGCACCCTATGTCAAAAAATTAAACACACCAGCAGTGTGAAGAGACCTGAAAGTGGCACATGGCAGCAGAGTGTGGCGATGGAGACAGCAGCAATGGGAGGCCGTACAGGGACCCATGAGAGACTCTAGACTTGGCAGCAGCATGAGGAGGCGGTATATAGGGGCCCATGGCAGATTAGGGGCCTGGCAGCAGCTATGTGAGGCCCGTAATCTGCCTGCACCCTATGTCAAAAAATTTAACACACCAGCAGTGTGAAGAGACCTGAAAGTGGCACATGGCAGCAGAGTGTGGCGATGGAGACAGCAGCAATGGGAGGCCGTACAGGGACCCATGAGAGACTCTGGACTTGGCAGCAGCATGAGGAGGCGGTATATAGGGGCCCATGGCAGATTAGGGGCCTGGCAGCAGCTATGTGAGGCCCGTTATCTTGCAGCACCCTATGTCAAAAAATTAAACACACCAGCAGTGTGAAGAGACCTGAAAGTGGCACATGGCAGCAGAGTGTGGCGATGGAGACAGCAGCAATGGGAGGCCGTACAGGGACCCATGAGAGACTCTAGACTTGGCAGCAGCATGAGGAGGCGGTATATAGGGGCCCATGGCAGATTAGGGGCCTGGCAGCAGCTATGTGAGGCCCGTAATCTGCCTGCACCCTATGTCAAAAAATTTAACACACCAGCAGTGTGAAGAGACCTGAAAGTGGCACATGGCAGCAGAGTGTGGCGATGGAGACAGCAGCAATGGGAGGCCGTACAGGGACCCATGAGAGACTCTAGACTTGGCAGCAGCATGAGGAGGCGGTATATAGGGGCCCATGGCAGATTAGGGGCCTGGCAGCAGCTATGTGAGGCCCGTAATCTGCCTGCACCCTATGTCAAAAAATTAAACACACCAGCAGTGTGAAGAGACCTGAAAGTGGCACATGGCAGCAGAGTGTGGCGATGGAGACAGCGGCAATGGGAGGCCGTACAGGGACCCATGAGAGACTCTAGACTTGGCAGCAGCATGAGGAGGCGGTATATAGGGGCCCATGGCAGATTAGGGGCCTGGCAGCAGCTATGTGAGGCCCGTAATCTGCCTGCACCCTATGTCAAAAAATTTAACACACCAGCAGTGTGAAGAGACCTGAAAGTGGCACATGGCAGCAGAGTGTGGCGATGGAGACAGCAGCAATGGGAGGCCGTACAGGGACCCATGACAGACTCTAGACTTGGCAGCAGCATGAGGAGGCGGTATATAGGGGCCCATGGCAGATTAGGGGCCTGGCAGCAGCTATGTGAGGCCCGTAATCTGCCTGCACCCTATGTCAAAAAATTTAACACACCAGCAGTGTGAAGAGACCTGAAAGTGGCACATGGCAGCAGAGTGTGGCGATGGAGACAGCAGCAATGGGAGGCCGTACAGGGACCCATGAGAGACTCTAGACTTGGCAGCAGCATGAGGAGGCGGTATATAGGGGCCCATGGCAGATTAGGGGCCTGGCAGCAGCTATGTGAGGCCCGTAATCTGCCTGCACCCTATGTCAAAAAATTAAACACACCAGCAGTGTGAAGAGACCTGAAAGTGGCACATGGCAGCAGAGTGTGGCGATGGAGACAGCAGCAATGGGAGGCCATACAGGGACCCATGAGAGACTCTAGACTTGGCAGCAGCATGAGGAGGCGGTATATAGGGGCCCATGGCAGATTAGGGGCCTGGCAGCAGCTATGTGAGGCCCGTAATCTGCCTGCACCCTATGTCAAAAAATTTAACACACCAGCAGTGTGAAGAGACCTGAAAGTGGCACATGGCAGCAGAGTGTGGCGATGGAGACAGCAGCAATGGGAGGCCGTACAGGGACCCATGAGAGACTCTGGACTTGGCAGCAGCATGAGGAGGCGGTATATAGGGGCCCATGGCAGATTAGGGGCCTGGCAGCAGCTATGTGAGGCCCGTAATCTGCCTGCACCCTATGTCAAAAAATTAAACACACCAGCAGTGTGAAGAGACCTGAAAGTGGCACATGGCAGCAGAGTGTGGCGATGGAGACAGCAGCAATGGGAGGCCGTACAGGGACCCATGAGAGACTCTAGACTTGGCAGCAGCATGAGGAGGCGGTATATAGGGGCCCATGGCAGATTAGGGGCCTGGCAGCAGCTATGTGAGGCCCGTAATCTGCCTGCACCCTATGTCAAAAAATTAAACACACCAGCAGTGTGAAGAGACCTGAAAGTGGCACATGGCAGCAGAGTGTGGCGATGGAGACAGCAGCAATGGGAGGCCGTACAGGGACCCATGACAGACTCTAGACTTGGCAGCAGCATGAGGAGGCGGTATATAGGGGCCCATGGCAGATTAGGGGCCTGGCAGCAGCTATGTGAGGCCCGTAATCTGCCTGCACCCTATGTCAAAAAATTAAACACACCAGCAGTGTGAAGAGACCTGAAAGTGGCACATGGCAGCAGAGTGTGGCGATGGAGACAGCAGCAATGGGAGGCCGTACAGGGACCCATGAGAGACTCTGGACCTAGCAGCAGCATGAGGAGGCGGTATATAGGGGCCTATGGCAGATTAGGGGCCTGGCAGCAGCTATAGGAGGCCCGTAATCTGCCTGCACCCTATGTCAAAAAATTAAACACACCAGCAGTGTGAAGAGACCTGAAAGTGGCACATGGCAGCAGAGTGTGGCGATGGAGACAGCAGCAATGGGAGGCCGTACAGGGACCCATGAGAGACTCTAGACTTGGCAGCAGCATGAGGAGGCGGTATATAGGGGCCCATGGCAGATTAGGGGCCTGGCAGCAGCTATGTGAGGCCCGTAATCTGCCTGCACCCTATGTCAAAAAATTAAACACACCAGCAGTGTGAAGAGACCTGAAAGTGGCACATGGCAGCAGAGTGTGGCGATGGAGACAGCAGCAATGGGAGGCCGTACAGGGACCCATGAGAGACTCTGGACCTAGCAGCAGCATGAGGAGGCGGTATATAGGGGCCTATGGCAGATTAGGGGCCTGGCAGCAGCTATAGGAGGCCCGTAATCTGCCAGCACCCTATGTCAAAAAATTAAACACACCAGCAGTGTGAGGAGACCTGAAAGTGGCACATGTTTGAGGCATGATTCATGGCGGATTTAGTCAGTTGTGTCAGGAACTGGTGGTTTGAAATCCAGACTAATCCACGCCTGATTCATTTTCACAAACGTGAGTCTCTCCACACTTTGGGTGGACAGTCGTGTCCTCCGCGGAGTTACAATACCTCCTGCCGCACTAAACACGCGCTCCGATGCCACGCTACTGGCCGGGCATGACAGCCTTTCAAGGGCAAATTCAGCTAGTTGGGGCCAAAGGTCAAGTTTCGTTGCCCAGTAGTCAAGGGGATTGTCTACCTCGGTTGGCAGGGTGCTGTCCAAGTAGGCCCAAGCCTGTTGTTTGAGCTCCTGCTCCAGGTCCACCTGATGCTGCTGCTGCTGCTGCGGCTGGTTAGTAGTTTCCTCACTGCGCTGGTGAAGAAAGCTACTCATCATCGACTGCAGACTGAGGCAGCCGCTGCTGGTGGAGCTGCCACTGCTCCTACCACCCCACCCCTCCCCTGCTGCCATGCCAGCGGAACGCGAGCGCACAGGGCCCACAGTGTCTGAGGATGGACGTTGGCGCACAAAGGCAGAGACCAACTGACTACATAGGTGGTTTTTATAGTACGTAATTTTGGCCTCCCTCTCAGCAGGTGTGAAAAAGGCCACCATTTTGGACCGGTAGCGAGGGTCCAACAAGGTGGACAGCCAAAAGTCATCCCTCTGTCTGATGGTTATTATTCGGCTGTCGCTACGCAAGCAACCGAGCATGCTATGGGCCATTTGTGCCAAGGAATGCGAGGGACTCCCTGCCTCCATCTCCACAGCATACTGCCACGGTGCGTCTGGGTCCTCTGTCTCCTCCTCCTCCTCCTCTACCAGATGCTCCTGCTCCTCCACTCCTGTCCGCTGAGTGGAAAAACCACCCATTTCACTCAATAATTCCTGAGCACAAATGTCCTCCTCTACCTCCTCCTCTTCTTCCTGTCCTGCCCCCACAGGGGTCATGTGGCGTTGAGATCTGTGCGCCACGTCTACCGCACCCTGACCAGCCATTGTTAACAGCATTTGTTCCAGGACGTGCAACAGAGGAATGACGTCGTTCATCCCATAGTCCTGCCGACTCACGAATAGCGTGGCCTCCTCAAAGGGCCTGAGCAAGCGGCAGGTGTCACGCATGAGCTGCCAATGGCTGACATCTAAGTTACACAGGGGAGTACCTTTATCCGCTTGTAACATCAGGAAATCGGTGATGGCCTTTCGCTGCTCGTAAAGGCGGTCTAACATGTGTAGGGTTGAATTCCACCTTGTTGCAACGTCGCAGATCAGGCGATGCTGTGGAATTCCGTTCTGCCGCTGCAGCTCAATGAGGGTGTTCTTTGCGGTGTAGGAATGGCTGAAATGCATGCACAGTTTACGTGACATTTTAAGGATGTCTTGCAGTGGGATGGTGGATTTTAGGAACCGCTTGACAACCAGATTGAACACGTGAGCCATGCATGGCGCATGGCACAACCTTCCTTGACGCAGAGCAGACACCATGTTCTTTCCGTTGTCAGTCAACATGGTTCCGATTTTTAGTTTGCGCGGAGACAGCCATCTGTCGATTTCTCTGTTCATTACACTCAGCAGTTCCTCCCCTGTGTGACTACGTTCGCCAAGGCATACCAGGTGCAGCACAGCGTGACACCGTTGCGCCCTGCACATGTGATATGCCGGTCGGGTAATGGGACTTGGCACGGGGGTGGCGGCTGAGGACACGGCGGAAAAAGAGGTGGTAGAGGCGGACATGCTTGCTGGACCAAGGACGTGCAAACGTGGAGGCAAAAGCGTCGTGACCTGTCCAAGTTGCTGGTGCGGCTGTGCCGGCACCACGTTCACCCAGTGGGCCGTAAATGACATGTACTGTCCCTGACCGTAGTTACAGCTCCACACGTCGGCGCTGCCGTGCACTTTGGCAGAGACCGACATGCTCAAAGACTGGCCCACCATCTCTTCTACATGTGAATGCAGGGCTGGCACTGCCTTTTGGGCAAAGAAATGACGGCTTGGCACTCTCCACCGCGGCGCGGCACAAGCCATCATTTCTCGGAAAGGTGCTGAGTCCACCAGTTGGAAAGGGAGGGACTGCAGCACCAGCAACTTGGACAGGAGGACGTTCAGCTTTTGCACCGTCGGGTGCGTGCTCGCAAACTGTTGTCTCTTGGATACGGATTCCAAGAAAGACTGTTGACGGAATCCGAGAAGAGGAGTAGCAGGAGAAGGAGCATCTGAACGAGCGGAAGATGCCAATGAGCGACAACTCCCCTCAGCAGAGGTGTTGGAGCCTTGACTGGCTGATAGAGGGCGATTGACGACGTCGGGTGACGGAGCAAGTAACGGAGCGGGTGATGGAGCGGGGGCTGGGGCAGGCAGAACCGCCGTATGTTTATCACGGTTTTCCCAGGCCACCGAATGGTGACGCTGCATATGCTGACGCAACGCTGTAGTCCCAACATGGGCCCCCTGGCCACGCTTGCATTTCTGGCCACATAGTCGACATACGGCTACGTTTACTTCCTCGGGCGGCTTGAGGAAAAATTGCCACACCACCGAGTAGGAAACTTTGCCCCCGCTACTCTTCACTGGCTGACTGCTACTTCCTCCGTGCGCACCGGCACCACTACTGGCCGTGGTGGTAGGCTGCAGTGGAGCTGGTGCTCTACTCCGTGGACGTTTGGCTCCACTGACACTGATGCGACCCTGCTGCTGTCTCCTGGGCAACCCACCGACTGTTTTGCTCGCTGCCAAGCTGCCACCCTCTTCTCCTGATGATGCGGAAGAAATTGCCTGATGACGACGAGGCTGCCAAGTGCGATCAACCTCCTCATCATCAAGTAGGGTCTCCGCCTCACTACTAGCCCCCTCGGCTGCGTCTGGGTCAGGAGACAGACCTGTCTCTAGACCGGCTACCGAGCCACTCTCCTCGCCAGTACTTGTTCGCTTGGCTGCTGAAAAGGCCGATGTCTCCCCCCGTTCCTGACCGCCCTCTGTTAGCTCTTCCTCACTGTACAGTGGGGCTGAGCCCACAGCATGCGATACTTCGCTTGGTGAGGGAACAGCAAAGGACAGGGGCAGGTAGAGGACACGTGATTTCAGTGGGCTTGGTCCCGGGCCATGCCAACTAACGGTTGTGTCTGACGTACCCACCGACCGTTGGCTGTAGGTGTCAGAGGTGACCTGGGAAGAGGAAGACGACCGAGCCAACCAATCAATGACGGCAGGGTTGTCGGTGGAGACACGACCGCTGGATGACACCGGGAGCACTGGCCTCTGGCTGCGAATACTGCTGCCTCGACCCCTTCCTCTGCTGCCACGTCTGCTCGCTCCTAAAACATTGCCTCCTCTGCCACTCCTCTGCATGTTGTCTGACATACTATTTAATTCAACGATTAGGTGTCCCTGAGTAACAATTCTCTGGCACTCAGTAACAATTCTGTCTGTCCCTGAGTATGAATTCTGTGGCCCTGAGTAACAATTCTGTGTCTGTGCGAGTAACAATTCTGTGTCTGTGCGAGTAACAATTCTGTGTCTGTGCAAGTAACAATTTTGTGTCTGTGCGAGTAACAATTCTCTGGCACTCAGTAACAATTCTGTCTGTCCCTGAGTAACAATTCTCTGGCACTCAGTAACAATTCTGTCTGTCCCTGAGTAACAATTCTCTGGCACTCAGTAACAATTCTGTCTGTCCCTGAGTAACAATTCTCTGGCACTCAGTAACAATTCTGTCTGTCCCTGAGTATGAATTCTGTGGCCCTGAGTAACAATTCTGTGTCTGCGCGAGTAACAATTCTGTGTCTGTGCAAGTAACAATTTTGTGTCTGTGCAAGTAACAATTTTGTGTCTGTGCGAGTAACAATTCTCTGGCACTCAGTAACAATTCTGTCTGTCCCTGAGTAACAATTCTCTGGCACTCAGTAACAATTCTGTCTGTCCCTGAGTAACAATTCTCTGGCACTCAGTAACAATTCTGTCTGTCCCTGAGTAACAATTCTCTGGCACTCAGTAACAATTGTGTGTCTGTGCAAGTAACAATTCTGTGTCTGTGCAAGTAACAATTTTGTGTCTGTGAGAGTAACAATTCTCTGGCACTCAGTAACAATTCTGTCTGTCCCTGAGTAACAATTCTCTGGCACTCAGTAACAATTCTGTCTGTCCCTGAGTATGAATTCTGTGGCCCTGAGTAACAATTCTGTCTCTGTGCGAGTAACAATTCTGTGTCTGTGCAAGTAACAATTTTGTGTCTGTGAGAGTAACAATTCTCTGGCACTCAGTAACAATTCTGTCTGTCCCTGAGTAACAATTCTCTGGCACTCAGTAACAATTCTGTCTTCCCTGAGTAACAATTCTCTGGCACTCAGTAACAATTCTGTCTGTCCCTGAGTATGAATTCTGTGGCCCTGAGTAACAATTCTGTCTCTGTGCGAGTAACAATTCTGTGTCTGTGCAAGTAACAATTTTGTGTCTGTGAGAGTAACAATTCTCTGGCACTCAGTAACAATTCTGTCTGTCCCTGAGTAACAATTCTCTGGCACTCAGTAACAATTCTGTCTGTCCCTGAGTATGAATTCTGTGGCCCTGAGTAACAATTGTGTGTCTGTGCAAGTAACAATTCTGTGTCTGTGCAAGTAACAATTTTGTGTCTGTGAGAGTAACAATTCTCTGGCACTCAGTAACAATTCTGTCTGTCCCTGAGTAACAATTCTCTGGCACTCAGTAACAATTCTGTCTGTCCCTGAGTAACAATTCTGTCTGTCCCTGAGTATGAATTCTGTGGCCCTGAGTAAGAATTCTCTGGCACTCAGTAACAATTCTGTCTGTCCCTGAGTATGAATTCTGTGGCCCTGAGTAACAATTGTGTGTCTGTGCAAGTAACAATTCTGTGTCTGTGCAAGTAACAATTTTGTGTCTGTGAGAGTAACAATTCTCTGGCACTCAGTAACAATTCTGTCTGTCCCTGAGTAACAATTCTCTGGCACTCAGTAACAATTCTGTCTGTCCCTGAGTATGAATTCTGTGGCCCTGAGTAACAATTCTGTCTCTGTGCGAGTAACAATTCTGTGTCTGTGCAAGTAACAATTTTGTGTCTGTGAGAGTAACAATTCTCTGGCACTCAGTAACAATTCTGTCTGTCCCTGAGTAAGAATTCTCTGGCACTCAGTAACAATTCTGTCTGTCCCTGAGTAACAATTCTCTGGCACTCAGTAACAATTCTGTCTGTCCCTGAGTAACAATTCTGTCTGTCCCTGAGTATGAATTCTGTGGCCCTGAGTAAGAATTCTCTGGCACTCAGTAACAATTCTGTCTGTCCCTGAGTATGAATTCTGTGGCCCTGAGTAACAATTGTGTGTCTGTGCAAGTAACAATTCTGTGTCTGTGCAAGTAACAATTTTGTGTCTGTGAGAGTAACAATTCTCTGGCACTCAGTAACAATTCTGTCTGTCCCTGAGTAACAATTCTCTGGCACTCAGTAACAATTCTGTCTGTCCCTGAGTAACAATTCTCTGGCACTCAGTAACAATTCTGTCTGTCCCTGAGTAACAATTCTCTGGCACTCAGTAACAATTCTGTCTGTCCCTGAGTAACAATTCTGTCTGTCCCTGAGAATGAATTCTGTGGCCCTGAGTAAGAATTCTCTGGCACTCAGTAACAATTCTGTCTGTCCCTGAGTAACAATTCTCTGGCACTCAGTAACAATTCTGTCTGTCCCTGAGTATGAATTCTGTGGCCCTGAGTAACAATTGTGTGTCTGTGCAAGTAACAATTCTGTGTCTGTGCAAGTAACAATTTTGTGTCTGTGAGAGTAACAATTCTCTGGCACTCAGTAACAATTCTGTCTGTCCCTGAGTAACAATTCTCTGGCACTCAGTAACAATTCTGTCTGTCCCTGAGTAACAATTCTGTCTGTCCCTGAGTATGAATTCTGTGGCCCTGAGTAAGAATTCTCTGGCACTCAGTAACAATTCTGTCTGTCCCTGAGTATGAATTCTGTGGCCCTGAGTAACAATTGTGTGTCTGTGCAAGTAACAATTCTGTGTCTGTGCAAGTAACAATTTTGTGTCTGTGAGAGTAACAATTCTCTGGCACTCAGTAACAATTCTGTCTGTCCCTGAGTAACAATTCTCTGGCACTCAGTAACAATTCTGTCTGTCCCTGAGTATGAATTCTGTGGCCCTGAGTAACAATTCTGTCTCTGTGCGAGTAACAATTCTGTGTCTGTGCAATTAACAATTTTGTGTCTGTGAGAGTAACAATTCTCTGGCACTCAGTAACAATTCTGTCTGTCCCTGAGTAAGAATTCTCTGGCACTCAGTAACAATTCTGTCTGTCCCTGAGTAACAATTCTCTGGCACTCAGTAACAATTCTGTCTGTCCCTGAGTAACAATTCTGTCTGTCCCTGAGTATGAATTCTGTGGCCCTGAGTAAGAATTCTCTGGCACTCAGTAACAATTCTGTCTGTCCCTGAGTATGAATTCTGTGGCCCTGAGTAACAATTCTGTCTCTGTGCGAGTAACAATTCTGTGTCTGTGCAAGTAACAATTTTGTGTCTGTGAGAGTAACAATTCTCTGGCACTCAGTAACAATTCTGTCTGTCCCTGAGTAAGAATTCTCTGGCACTCAGTAACAATTCTGTCTGTCCCTGAGTAACAATTCTCTGGCACTCAGTAACAATTCTGTCTGTCCCTGAGTAACAATTCTGTCTGTCCCTGAGTATGAATTCTGTGGCCCTGAGTAAGAATTCTCTGGCACTCAGTAACAATTCTGTCTGTCCCTGAGTATGAATTCAGTGGCCCTGAGTAACAATTGTGTGTCTGTGCAAGTAACAATTCTGTGTCTGTGCAAGTAACAATTTTGTGTCTGTGAGAGTAACAATTCTCTGGCACTCAGTAACAATTCTGTCTGTCCCTGAGTAACAATTCTCTGGCACTCAGTAACAATTCTGTCTGTCCCTGAGTAACAATTCTCTGGCACTCAGTAACAATTCTGTCTGTCCCTGAGTAACAATTCTCTGGCACTCAGTAACAATTCTGTCTGTCCCTGAGTAACAATTCTGTCTGTCCCTGAGAATGAATTCTGTGGCCCTGAGTAAGAATTCTCTGGCACTCAGTAACAATTCTGTCTGTCCCTGAGTAACAATTCTCTGGCACTCAGTAACAATTCTGTCTGTCCCTGAGTAAAAATTCTGTGGCCCTAATAACGTTTCTGTGGCCCTAAGTAACAATTCTCTGGCACTGAGTAACAATTCTGTCTGTCCCTGAGTATGAATTCTGTGGCCCTAACTAGCGTTTCTTTGTCCCTAAATAACGATTCTGTGGCCCTCATTAACAAGTCTGTGTCCCTGAGTAATGGTTCTCTGTCCCTAAGTAACTTCTCTCTGTCCCCAATTCTCGTTTCTGTGGCCCTAACTCTGTCCCTGTCCCTAGTACAGAGCGGTCTGCCTCTGTTCAATGACTGCAGGCAAATGAAGATTTCCAAAATGGCCGCTATATATACCTCGACCATTACACAGTGCTGGCTGGCTGGCTGCTGATTGGCTGATGCGATCACATGTCGTTGAGGAATGCATTATGGGGCAGCGCGCCTTGTCTGCGCGCCTTCCCCGACATCCCCGCTCCGTCGCCGCACATGTCAGCCGCCATTTTCGGAAAAATTTCGATTCGCGCGTCCGAATTAGGCTGTTTTTCGGATTCGGCACGAATCGAAATTTTTCCGATATTCGACTCGAATTCCACTTCGGATACTTCGATTCGCTCATCTCTAATCAAAATGTATCCGGTCCCTGCTGAATCAGCCACATTTAAATCCATCTATAGCCACCTTAAGTTAATAAAATAATACAAATGGCAGTCATGTGCAGTAACCCATATTATCCAATCTAAAGCTAAAGTAAAGCAGACAGAATGAAATATGCTTGCCACTTGGTTGCTATGGATTGTTTCTTTTTATATTTTGTTCTTAGACTTAGTTGAAACAACAACAGGGTCACTTATAAAGGAAAGCCAGTCCTGTAAAAGAAGCCCATTTATGCTTACTGGTCCAGCAGCTTATGTGGAATGCCGCTATTTTAACCACTTGCCCTCCGGAAGATTTACCCTCCTTTCTGACTAGGCCATTTTTTGTAATACGGTGCTGTGTTACTTTAACTGGCAATTGCGCGGTCATACAACACTGTACCCAAATGAAATGTAAGTCCTTTTTTTCCCCACAAATAGAGCTTTCTTTTGGTGGTATTTGATCACCTTTGTGGTTTTTACTTTTTGTGTTATAAACAAAATTTTGACAATTTTGAAATAATCCCAATATTTTTTATTTTCTAGTATAGAACATATCCAATAAAAAAAAATAAAAATAAAATTTCATAAATTTAGACCAAAATGTATTCTGCTACATATTTTTTAATAAAATCTCAATAAGCTTATATTGATAAGTTTGTGCAAAAGTTATAGCGTTTACAACCTATGGGACATAGTGGAATTTTTTCTTTTATTAGGATTGCGATATTGTGGCAGGCATACACTGACATTTTGAGGGAACCAATGACACTAATACAGTGATCAGTGCTAAAAATATACACTGATTACTGTACTAATGACACTGATTGGGAAGGGGTTAACATCTAGGGTGAACAAAGGGCTAAGTGTGTGCCTAGCTATGTGCTTGGTGTACACTAGATGGCGCTGGTACAAGGAGAAGTGATGGATCTTGTTCCCAGCTGTAAACATAGGCACAGCTCTGTTCTTCCTCCCTGCCTGACAATTTGCGGGTGACAGCGAAGATCTGTTTGCCGGGACTTGCAGATCAGCTTCTGCTGTGACAGTTCACAGCAGAAGAGATCAGCAGGTGCCACTTGCCCCATGAGGCAGAAGTGCACAATCATATATCTCTCTCTCTATCCATTCAGTTGTATCTGACCCTTGGTGATTGCATGGACTGTAAGCAACTTTTTCCATGAATTCTCATAGCAATTATTTTACAGGGTAGGTTGCCTGGTCTTTCCCCAACCCCTACCATGCAGGATATCCCGCATGGCCAGGCATGAAACTAGAGCAATTTAGACAGAAGCCAATTAACCTACCAGCATGTCTTTGGAGTATGGGAGGAAACCAGAGTACCCGGAGGAAACCCACACAAGCACAGGGAGAACATGCAAACTCCATACTGGAGGTGCCATGGTTGGGAACTGAACCCATGACCCATTTACTGCACGGCAGATGTGCTAACCACTAAGCCACTGTGCCACCCCAATCACACACATATATATATATATATATATATATATATATATATATATATATATATATATATATATATATATATATATATATATACACACACACACACACACACACACACACACACACACACACACACATACACGATTTTGCACAGGAGAGCCACCCTGTAGCAGTAAAACTGCTATAGGGCGGAGGTAAACTGGCTAATAATGTAAACAAACACCAAGTGCTTGTAAGCTGTCAGAAACTGACTACGTTACAGTTTATGAGAATATCACAGTACATACAATTAAGAAGGCCAGTAAGTGCATGTTTTAAAGCAGTTCTACTAGTTGTTAAGAAGATGGAAATATCCATACTATCAGTGCAGGTGTGTAGTACATGGCACTGTCCAGAAAAGAATCTTCAGCCATGAACTTTTTAAGACACTTAGATATGTTTAAAAAAAGTATTTCACCGGATCATAAGTTTCAACAGTTGACAAAAAACTTGTTGACTAACAAAACTTTAGCAGTGAAGATCTAGTAACTCACCTAACATAGTTCTTTCATACATACATACCTTTCAGAATCATGTCAAAAGTTATCTGGTAAAAATATAAATTCAGTTTTTGCGGAGAGGGGATTGGTTACAATGCAGAATATCCAATTTATATGAAAGTTAACAGATACAGTATTGGGATGCCTGCCTTTACACGCACATAAACTTTAATGGCATACCAGTCTTAGTCCATAGGATTCAATATTGATTTGGCCCACCCTTTGCAGCTGTACCAACTTCAACTCTTCTGGGAAGTCTTTCCACAAAGTTTAGGAGTGTGTCTATGGGATTGTTTGATCATTTTTCCAGAAGGGCATTTGTGAGGTCAGGCACTGATATTGGACGAGAAGGCCTGGCTTGCAGTCTTTGATCTAATTCATCCCAAAGGTGGTGTTCTATCGTGTTGAGGCCAGGACTCTATACAAGTAAATCAAGTTCCTCCACTGCAAATTCGCTCATCCATGTCTTTATGGACCTTGCTTTGTGCACTGGTGCGCAGTCATGTTGGAACAGAATGGGGCATTCCCCAAACTGTTCCCACATAGTTGGGAGCATGAAATTCTTCAAACTGCCTTGGTATGCTGATGCCTTAAGAGTTCCCTTCACTGGATCTAAGTGGCTAAGCCCAAGCCCTGAAAAACAACCCCACACCATAATCTCCCCTCCACTTGGCGCAATGCAGTCAGGCAAGTATCGTTCTCCTGGCAAACACCAAACCCAGACACGGGATTGGGATTGCCAACCAGAGAAGCATGATTTGTCAATCAAGAGAACACGTCCCCACTACTCCAGAATCAAGTTGCGGCGTGCTTTACACCACTGCATCCGACACTTTGCATTGCACTTGGTGATGTAAGGCTTGGATACCGCGTTTGGCCATGTAAACCCATTCCATGAAGCTCTATATGCACTGTTGTTGTGCTAATCTGAAGGCCACAGAAAGTTTGAAGGTCTTTAGCTAATGACTCTGCAGACAGTTGGCGACTTCTGCGCACTATGCGCTTCAGCATGCGCTGAGCCCTCTCTATCATTTTACATGGCCTACCACTTTGTGGCTGAGTTTCTGTTGTTCCCAGTTGCTTCCACTTTGTTATAATACTGTTGACAGTTGACCGTGGAATATTTATTAGCTAGGAAATGTCACGGATTGACTTATCACACAGGTAGCAACTAGAGATGAGCGAATCGAAGTATCCGAAGTGGAATTCGAGTCGAATATCGGAAAAATTTCGATTCGTGCCGAATCCGAAAAACAGCCTAATTCGGACGCGCGAATCGAAATTTTTCCGAAAATGGCGGCTGACATGTGCGGCGACGGAGCGGGGATGTCGGGGAAGGCGCGCAGACAAGGCGCGCTGCCCCATAATGCATTCCTCAACGACATGTGATCGCATCAGCCAATCAGCAGCCAGCCAGCCAGCACTGTGTAATGGTCGAGGTATATATAGCGGCCATTTTGGAAATCTTCATTTGCCTGCAGTCATTGAACAGAGGCAGACCGCTCTGTACTAGGGACAGGGACAGAGTTAGGGCCACAGAAACGAGAATTGGGGACAGAGAGAAGTTACTTAGGGACAGAGAACCATTACTCAGGGACACAGACTTGTTAATGAGGGCCACAGAATCGTTATTTAGGGACAAAGAAACGCTAGTTAGGGCCACAGAATTCATACTCAGGGACAGACAGAATTTTCACTCAGTGCCAGAGAATTGTTACTTAGGGCCACAGAAACGTTATTAGGGCCACAGAATTTTTACTCAGGGACAGACAGAATTGTTACTGAGTGCCAGAGAATTGTTACTCAGGGACAGACAGAATTGTTACTGAGTGCCAGAGAATTGTTACTCAGGGCCACAGAATTCATACTCAGGGACAGACAGAATTGTTACTCAGGGACAGACAGAATTGTTACTGAGTGCCAGAGAATTGTTACTCAGGGACAGACAGAATTGTTACTGAGTGCCAGAGAATTGTTACTCAGGGACAGACAGAATTGTTACTGAGTGCCAGAGAATTGTTACTCAGGGACAGACAGAATTGTTACTGAGTGCCAGAGAATTGTTACTCGCACAGACACAAAATTGTTACTTGCACAGACACAGAATTGTTACTCGCACAGACAGAATTGTTACTCAGGGCCACAGAATTCATACTCAGGGACAGACAGAATTGTTACTGAGTGCCAGAGAATTGTTACTCAGGGACAGACAGAATTGTTACTGAGTGCCAGAGAATTGTTACTCAGGGACAGACAGAATTGTTACTGAGTGCCAGAGAATTGTTACTCAGGGACAGACAGAATTGTTACTGAGTGCCAGAGAATTGTTACTCGCACAGACACAAAATTGTTACTTGCACAGACACAGAATTGTTACTCGCACAGACACAGAATTGTTACTCAGGGCCACAGAATTCATACTCAGGGACAGACAGAATTGTTACTGAGTGCCAGAGAATTGTTACTCAGGGACAGACAGAATTGTTACTGAGTGCCAGAGAATTGTTACTCAGGGACAGACAGAATTGTTACTGAGTGCCAGAGAATTGTTACTCAGGGACAGACAGAATTGTTACTGAGTGCCAGAGAATTGTTACTCGCACAGACACAAAATTGTTACTTGCACAGACACAGAATTGTTACTCGCACAGACAGAATTGTTACTCAGGGCCACAGAATTCATACTCAGGGACAGACAGAATTGTTACTGAGTGCCAGAGAATTGTTACTCAGGGACAGACAGAATTGTTACTGAGTGCCAGAGAATTGTTACTCAGGGACAGACAGAATTGTTACTGAGTGCCAGAGAATTGTTACTCAGGGACAGACAGAATTGTTACTGAGTGCCAGAGAATTGTTACTCGCACAGACACAAAATTGTTACTTGCACAGACACAGAATTGTTACTCGCACAGACACAGAATTGTTACTCAGGGCCACAGAATTCATACTCAGGGACAGACAGAATTGTTACTGAGTGCCAGAGAATTGTTACTCAGGGACAGACAGAATTGTTACTGAGTGCCAGAGAATTGTTACTCAGGGACAGACAGAATTGTTACTGAGTGCCAGAGAATTGTTACTCGCACAGACACAAAATTGTTACTTGCACAGACACAGAATTGTTACTCGCACAGACACAGAATTGTTACTGAGTGCCAGAGAATTGTTACTCAGGGACAGACAGAATTGTTACTGAGTGCCAGAGAATTGTTACTCAGGGACAGACAGAATTGTTACTGAGTGCCAGAGAATTGTTACTCGCACAGACACAAAATTGTTACTTGCACAGACACAGAATTGTTACTCGCACAGACACAGAATTGTTACTGAGTGCCAGAGAATTGTTACTCAGGGACAGACAGAATTGTTACTGAGTGCCAGAGAATTGTTACTCAGGGACAGACAGAATTGTTACTGAGTGCCAGAGAATTGTTACTCGCACAGACACAAAATTGTTACTTGCACAGACACAGAATTGTTACTCGCACAGACAGAATTGTTACTCAGGGCCACAGAATTCATACTCAGGGACAGACAGAATTGTTACTGAGTGCAAGAGAATTGTTACTCAGGGACAGACAGAATTGTTACTGAGTGCCAGAGAATTGTTACTCAGGGACAGACAGAATTGTTACTGAGTGCCAGAGAATTGTTACTCGCACAGACACAAAATTGTTACTTGCACAGACACAGAATTGTTACTCGCACAGACACAGAATTGTTACTCAGGGCCACAGAATTCATACTCAGGGACAGACAGAATTGTTACTGAGTGCCAGAGAATTGTTACTCAGGGACAGACAGAATTGTTACTGAGTGCCAGAGAATTGTTACTCAGGGACAGACAGAATTGTTACTGAGTGCCAGAGAATTGTTACTCGCACAGACACAAAATTGTTACTTGCACAGACACAGAATTGTTACTCGCACAGACACAGAATTGTTACTCAGGGCCACAGAATTCATACTCAGGGACAGACAGAATTGTTACTGAGTGCCAGAGAATTGTTACTCAGGGACAGACAGAATTGTTACTGAGTGCCAGAGAATTGTTACTCAGGGACAGACAGAATTGTTACTGAGTGCCAGAGAATTGTTACTCGCACAGACACAAAATTGTTACTTGCACAGACACAGAATTGTTACTCGCACAGACACAGAATTGTTACTGAGTGCCAGAGAATTGTTACTCAGGGACAGACAGAATTGTTACTGAGTGCCAGAGAATTGTTACTCAGGGACAGACAGAATTGTTACTGAGTGCCAGAGAATTGTTACTCGCACAGACACAAAATTGTTACTTGCACAGACACAGAATTGTTACTCGCACAGACACAGAATTGTTACTGAGTGCCAGAGAATTGTTACTCAGGGACAGACAGAATTGTTACTGAGTGCCAGAGAATTGTTACTCAGGGACAGACAGAATTGTTACTGAGTGCCAGAGAATTGTTACTCAGGGACAGACAGAATTGTTACTGAGTGCCAGAGAATTGTTACTCGCACAGACACAAAATTGTTACTTGCACAGACACAGAATTGTTACTCGCACAGACACAGAATTGTTACTCAGGGCCACAGAATTCATACTCAGGGACAGACAGAATTGTTACTGAGTGCCAGAGAATTGTTACTCAGGGACAGACAGAATTGTTACTGAGTGCCAGAGAATTGTTACTCGCACAGACACAAAATTGTTACTTGCACAGACACAGAATTGTTACTCGCACAGACACAGAATTGTTACTCAGGGCCACAGAATTCATACTCAGGGACAGACAGAATTGTTACTGAGTGCCAGAGAATTGTTACTCAGGGACAGACAGAATTGTTACTGAGTGCCAGAGAATTGTTACTCAGGGACAGACAGAATTGTTACTGCGTGCCAGAGAATTGTTACTCGCACAGACACAAAATTGTTACTTGCACAGACACAGAATTGTTACTCGCACAGACACAGAATTGTTACTCACACAGACACAGAATTGTTACTCAGGGCCACAGAATTCATACTCAGGGACAGACAGAATTGTTACTGAGTGCCAGAGAATTGTTACTCAGGGACACCTAATCGTTGAATTAAATAGTATGTCAGACAACATGCAGAGGAGTGGCAGAGGAGGCAATGTTTTAGGAGCGAGCAGACGTGGCAGCAGAGGAAGGGGTCGAGGCAGCAGTATTCGCAGCCAGAGGCCAGTGCTCCCGGTGTCATCCAGCGGTCGTGTCTCCACCGACAACCCTGCCGTCATTGATTGGTTGGCTCGGTCGTCTTCCTCTTCCCAGGTCACCTCTGACACCTACAGCCAACGGTCGGTGGGTACGTCAGACACAACCGTTAGTTGGCATGGCCCGGGACCAAGCCCACTGAAATCACGTGTCCTCTACCTGCCCCTGTCCTTTGCTGTTCCCTCACCAAGCGAAGTATCGCATGCTGTGGGCTCAGCCCCACTGTACAGTGAGGAAGAGCTAACAGAGGGCGGTCAGGAACGGGGGGAGACATCGGCCTTTTCAGCAGCCAAGCGAACAAGTACTGGCGAGGAGAGTGGCTCGGTAGCCGGTCTAGAGACAGGTCTGTCTCCTGACCCAGACGCAGCCGAGGGGGCTAGTAGTGAGGCGGAGACCCTACTTGATGATGAGGAGGTTGATCGCACTTGGCAGCCTCGTCGTCATCAGGCAATTTCTTCCGCATCATCAGGAGAAGAGGGTGGCAGCTTGGCAGCGAGCAAAACAGTCGGTGGGTTGCCCAGGAGACAGCAGCAGGGTCGCATCAGTGTCAGTGGAGCCAAACGTCCACGGAGTAGAGCACCAGCTCCACTGCAGCCTACCACCACGGCCAGTAGTGGTGCCGGTGCGCACGGAGGAAGTAGCAGTCAGCCAGTGAAGAGTAGCGGGGGCAAAGTTTCCTACTCGGTGGTGTGGCAATTTTTCCTCAAGCCGCCCGAGGAAGTAAATGTAGCCGTATGTCGACTATGTGGCCAGAAATGCAAGCGTGGCCAGGGGGCCCATGTTGGGACTACAGCGTTGCGTCAGCATATGCAGCGTCACCATTCGGTGGCCTGGGAAAACCGTGATAAACATACGGCGGTTCTGCCTGCCCCAGCCCCCGCTCCATCACCCGCTCCGTTACTTGCTCCGTCACCCGACGTCGTCAATCGCCCTCTATCAGCCAGTCAAGGCTCCAACACCTCTGCTGAGGGGAGTTGTCGCTCGTTGGCATCTTCCGCTCGTTCAGATGCTCCTTCTCCTGCTACTCCTCTTCTCGGATTCCGTCAACAGTCTTTCTTGGAATCCGTATCCAAGAGACAACAGTTTGCGAGCACGCACCCGACGGTGCAAAAGCTGAACGTCCTCCTGTCCAAGTTGCTGGTGCTGCAGTCCCTCCCTTTCCAACTGGTGGACTCAGCACCTTTCCGAGAAATGATGGCTTGTGCCGCGCCGCGGTGGAGAGTGCCAAGCCGTCATTTCTTTGCCCAAAAGGCAGTGCCAGCCCTGCATTCACATGTAGAAGAGATGGTGGGCCAGTCTTTGAGCATGTCGGTCTCTGCCAAAGTGCACGGCAGCGCCGACGTGTGGAGCTGTAACTACGGTCAGGGACAGTACATGTCATTTACGGCCCACTGGGTGAACGTGGTGCCGGCACAGCCGCACCAGCAACTTGGACAGGTCACGACGCTTTTGCCTCCACGTTTGCACGTCCTTGGTCCAGCAAGCATGTCCGCCTCTACCACCTCTTTTTCCGCCGTGTCCTCAGCCGCCACCCCCGTGCCAAGTCCCATTACCCGACCGGCATATCACATGTGCAGGGCGCAACGGTGTCACGCTGTGCTGCACCTGGTATGCCTTGGCGAACGTAGTCACACAGGGGAGGAACTGCTGAGTGTAATGAACAGAGAAATCGACAGATGGCTGTCTCCGCGCAAACTAAAAATCGGAACCATGTTGACTGACAACGGAAAGAACATGGTGTCTGCTCTGCGTCAAGGAAGGTTGTGCCATGCGCCATGCATGGCTCACGTGTTCAATCTGGTTGTCAAGCGGTTCCTAAAATCCACCATCCCACTGCAAGACATCCTTAAAATGTCACGTAAACTGTGCATGCATTTCAGCCATTCCTACACCGCAAAGAACACCCTCATTGAGCTGCAGCGGCAGAACGGAATTCCACAGCATCGCCTGATCTGCGACGTTGCAACAAGGTGGAATTCAACCCTACACATGTTAGACCGCCTTTACGAGCAGCGAAAGGCCATCACCGATTTCCTGATGTTACAAGCGGATAAAGGTACTCCCCTGTGTAACTTAGATGTCAGCCATTGGCAGCTCATGCGTGACACCTGCCGCTTGCTCAGGCCCTTTGAGGAGGCCACGCTATTCGTGAGTCGGCAGGACTATGGGATGAACGACGTCATTCCTCTGTTGCACGTCCTGGAACAAATGCTGTTAACAATGGCTGGTCAGGGTGCGGTAGACGTGGCGCACAGATCTCAACGCCACATGACCCCTGTGGGGGCAGGACAGGAAGAAGAGGAGGAGGTAGAGGAGGACATTTGTGCTCAGGAATTATTGAGTGAAATGGGTGGTTTTTCCACTCAGCGGACAGGAGTGGAGGAGCAGGAGCATCTGGTAGAGGAGGAGGAGGAGGAGACAGAGGACCCAGACGCACCGTGGCAGTATGCTGTGGAGATGGAGGCAGGGAGTCCCTCGCATTCCTTGGCACAAATGGCCCATAGCATGCTCGGTTGCTTGCGTAGCGACAGCCGAATAATAACCATCAGACAGAGGGATGACTTTTGGCTGTCCACCTTGTTGGACCCTCGCTACCGGTCCAAAATGGTGGCCTTTTTCACACCTGCTGAGAGGGAGGCCAAAATTACGTACTATAAAAACCACCTATGTAGTCAGTTGGTCTCTGCCTTTGTGCGCCATCGTCCATCCTCAGACACTGTGGGCCCTGTGCGCTCGCGTTCCGCTGGCATGGCAGCAGGGGAGGGGTGGGGTGGTAGGAGCAGTGGCAGCTCCACCAGCAGCGGCTGCCTCAGTCTGCAGTCGATGATGAGTAGCTTTCTTCACCAGCGCAGTGAGGAAACTACTAACCAGCCGCAGCAGCAGCAGCAGCATCAGGTGGACCTGGAGCAGGAGCTCAAACAACAGGCTTGGGCCTACTTGGACAGCACCCTGCCAACCGAGGTAGACAATCCCCTTGACTACTGGGCAACGAAACTTGACCTTTGGCCCCAACTAGCTGAATTTGCCCTTGAAAGGCTGTCATGCCCGGCCAGTAGCGTGGCATCGGAGCGCGTGTTTAGTGCGGCAGGAGGTATTGTAACTCCGCGGAGGACACGACTGTCCACCCAAAGTGTGGAGAGACTCACGTTTGTGAAAATGAATCAGGCGTGGATTAGTCTGGATTTCAAACCACCAGTTCCTGACACAACTGACTAAATCCGCCATGAATCATGCCTCAAACATGTGCCACTTTCAGGTCTCCTCACACTGCTGGTGTGTTGAATTTTTTGACATAGGGTGCTGGCAGATTACGGGCCTCCTATAGCTGCTGCCAGGCCCCTAATCTGCCATAGGCCCCTATATACCACCTCCTCCTGCTGCTGCCAGGTCCAGAGTCTCTCATGGGTCCCTGTACGGCCTCCCATTGCTGCTGTCTCCATCGCCACACTCTGCTGCCATGTGCCACTTTCAGGTCTCTTCACACTGCTGGTGTGTTAAATTTTTTGACATAGGGTGCAGGCAGATTACGGGCCTCACATAGCTGCTGCCAGGCCCCTAATCTGCCATGGGCCCCTATATACCACCTCCTCCTGCTGCTGCCAGGTCCAGAGTCTCTCATGGGTCCCTGTACGGCCTCCCATTGCTGCTGTCTCCATCGCCACACTCTGCTGCCATGTGCCACTTTCAGGTCTCTTCACACTGCTGGTGTGTTAAATTTTTTGACATAGGGTGCTGCAAGATAACGGGCCTCACATAGCTGCTGCCAGGCCCCTAATCAGCCATGGGCCCCTATACCGCCTCCTCCTGCTGCTGCCAGGTCCAGAGTCTCTCATGCCATGTGCCACTTTCAGGTCTCTTCACACTGCTGGTGTGTTAAATTTTTTGACATAGGGTGCAGGCAGATTACGGGCCTCACATAGCTGCTGCCAGGCCCCTAATCTGCCATAGGCCCCTATATACCGCCTCCTCATGCTGCTGCCAGGTCCAGAGTCTCTCATGGGTCCCTGTACGGCCTCCCATTGCTGCTTTCTCCATCGCCACACTCTGCTGCCATGTGCCACTTTCAGGTCTCTTCACACTGCTGGTGTGTTAAATTTTTTGACATAGGGTGCAGGCAGATTACGGGCCTCACATAGCTGCTGCCAGGCCCCTAATCTGCCATGGGCCCCTATATACCGCCTCCTCATGCTGCTGCCAAGTCCAGAGTCTGTCATGGTCCCTGTACGGCCTCCCATTGCTGCTGTCTCCATCGCCACACTCTGCTGCCATGTGCCACTTTCAGGTCTCTTCACACTGCTGGTGTGTTAAATTTTTTGACATAGGGTGCAGGCAGATTACGGGCCTCACATAGCTGCTGCCAGGCCCCTAATCTGCCATGGGCCCCTATATACCGCCTCCTCATGCTGCTGCCAAGTCCAGAGTCTGTCATGGTCCCTGTACGGCCTCCCATTGCTGCTGTCTCCATCGCCACACTCTGCTGCCATGTGCCACTTTCAGGTCTCTTCACACTGCTGGTGTGTTTAATTTTTTGACATAGGGTGCAGGCAGATTACGGGCCTCACATAGCTGCTGCCAGGCCCCTAATCTGCCATGGGCCCCTATATACCGCCTCCTCATGCTGCTGCCAAGTCCAGAGTCTGTCATGGTCCCTGTACGGCCTCCCATTGCTGCTGTCTCCATCGCCACACTCTGCCATGTGCCACTTTCAGGTCTCTTCACACTGCTGGTGTGTTTAATTTTTTGACATAGGGTGCAGGCAGATTACGGGCCTCACATAGCTGCTGCCAGGCCCCTAATCTGCCATGGGCCCCTATATACCGCCTCCTCATGCTGCTGCCAAGTCCAGAGTCTGTCATGGTCCCTGTACGGCCTCCCATTGCTGCTGTCTCCATCGCCACACTCTGCTGCCATGTGCCACTTTCAGGTCTCTTCACACTGCTGGTGTGTTAAATTTTTTGACATAGGGTGCAGGCAGATTACGGGCCTCACATAGCTGCTGCCAGGCCCCTAATCTGCCATGGGCCCCTATATACCACCTCCTCCTGCTGCTGCCAGGTCCAGAGTCTCTCATGGGTCCCTGTACGGCCTCCCATTGCTGCTGTCTCCATCGCCACACTCTGCTGCCATGTGCCACTTTCAGGTCTCTTCACACTGCTGGTGTGTTAAATTTTTTGACATAGGGTGCTGCAAGATAACGGGCCTCACATAGCTGCTGCCAGGCCCCTAATCAGCCATGGGCCCCTATACCGCCTCCTCCTGCTGCTGCCAGGTCCAGAGTCTCTCATGCCATGTGCCACTTTCAGGTCTCTTCACACTGCTGGTGTGTTTAATTTTTTGACATAGGGTGCAGGCAGATTACGGGCCTCACATAGCTGCTGCCAGGCCCCTAATCTGCCATGGGCCCCTATATACCGCCTCCTCATGCTGCTGCCAAGTCCAGAGTCTGTCATGGTCCCTGTACGGCCTCCCATTGCTGCTGTCTCCATCGCCACACTCTGCTGCCATGTGCCACTTTCAGGTCTCTTCACACTGCTGGTGTGTTAAATTTTTTGACATAGGGTGCAGGCAGATTACGGGCCTCACATAGCTGCTGCCAGGCCCCTAATCTGCCATGGGCCCCTATATACCGCCTCCTCATGCTGCTGCCAAGTCCAGAGTCTGTCATGGTCCCTGTACGGCCTCCCATTGCTGCTGTCTCCATCGCCACACTCTGCTGCCATGTGCCACTTTCAGGTCTCTTCACACTGCTGGTGTGTTTAATTTTTTGACATAGGGTGCAGGCAGATTACGGGCCTCACATAGCTGCTGCCAGGCCCCTAATCTGCCATGGGCCCCTATATACCGCCTCCTCATGCTGCTGCCAAGTCCAGAGTCTGTCATGGTCCCTGTACGGCCTCCCATTGCTGCTGTCTCCATCGCCACACTCTGCTGCCATGTGCCACTTTCAGGTCTCTTCACACTGCTGGTGTGTTAAATTTTTTGACATAGGGTGCAGGCAGATTACGGGCCTCACATAGCTGCTGCCAGGCCCCTAATCTGCCATAGGCCCCTATATACCGCCTCCTCATGCTGCTGCCAAGTCCAGAGTCTGTCATGGTCCCTGTACGGCCTCCCATTGCTGCTGTCTCCATCGCCACACTCTGCTGCCATGTGCCACTTTCAGGTCTCTTCACACTGCTGGTGTGTTAAATTTTTTGACATAGGGTGCAGGCAGATTACGGGCCTCACATAGCTGCTGCCAGGCCCCTAATCTGCCATGGGCCCCTATATACCACCTCCTCCTGCTGCTGCCAGGTCCAGAGTCTCTCATGGGTCCCTGTACGGCCTCCCATTGCTGCTGTCTCCATCGCCACACTCTGCTGCCATGTGCCACTTTCAGGTCTCTTCACACTGCTGGTGTGTTAAATTTTTTGACATAGGGTGCTGCAAGATAACGGGCCTCACATAGCTGCTGCCAGGCCCCTAATCAGCCATGGGCCCCTATACCGCCTCCTCCTGCTGCTGCCAGGTCCAGAGTCTCTCATGCCATGTGCCACTTTCAGGTCTCTTCACACTGCTGGTGTGTTTAATTTTTTGACATAGGGTGCAGGCAGATTACGGGCCTCACATAGCTGCTGCCAGGCCCCTAATCTGCCATGGGCCCCTATATACCGCCTCCTCATGCTGCTGCCAAGTCCAGAGTCTGTCATGGTCCCTGTACGGCCTCCCATTGCTGCTGTCTCCATCGCCACACTCTGCTGCCATGTGCCACTTTCAGGTCTCTTCACACTGCTGGTGTGTTAAATTTTTTGACATAGGGTGCAGGCAGATTACGGGCCTCACATAGCTGCTGCCAGGCCCCTAATCTGCCATGGGCCCCTATATACCGCCTCCTCATGCTGCTGCCAAGTCCAGAGTCTGTCATGGTCCCTGTACGGCCTCCCATTGCTGCTGTCTCCATCGCCACACTCTGCTGCCATGTGCCACTTTCAGGTCTCTTCACACTGCTGGTGTGTTAAATTTTTTGACATAGGGTGCAGGCAGATTACGGGCCTCACATAGCTGCTGCCAGGCCCCTAATCTGCCATAGGCCCCTATATACCGCCTCCTCATGCTGCTGCCAAGTCCAGAGTCTGTCATGGTCCCTGTACGGCCTCCCATTGCTGCTGTCTCCATCGCCACACTCTGCTGCCATGTGCCACTTTCAGGTCTCTTCACACTGCTGGTGTGTTAAATTTTTTGACATAGGGTGCAGGCAGATTACGGGCCTCACATAGCTGCTGCCAGGCCCCTAATCTGCCATGGGCCCCTATATACCACCTCCTCCTGCTGCTGCCAGGTCCAGAGTCTCTCATGGGTCCCTGTACGGCCTCCCATTGCTGCTGTCTCCATCGCCACACTCTGCTGCCATGTGCCACTTTCAGGTCTCTTCACACTGCTGGTGTGTTAAATTTTTTGACATAGGGTGCTGCAAGATAACGGGCCTCACATAGCTGCTGCCAGGCCCCTAATCAGCCATGGGCCCCTATACCGCCTCCTCCTGCTGCTGCCAGGTCCAGAGTCTCTCATGCCATGTGCCACTTTCAGGTCTCTTCACACTGCTGGTGTGTTTAATTTTTTGACATAGGGTGCAGGCAGATTACGGGCCTCACATAGCTGCTGCCAGGCCCCTAATCTGCCATGGGCCCCTATATACCGCCTCCTCATGCTGCTGCCAAGTCCAGAGTCTGTCATGGTCCCTGTACGGCCTCCCATTGCTGCTGTCTCCATCGCCACACTCTGCTGCCATGTGCCACTTTCAGGTCTCTTCACACTGCTGGTGTGTTAAATTTTTTGACATAGGGTGCAGGCAGATTACGGGCCTCACATAGCTGCTGCCAGGCCCCTAATCTGCCATGGGCCCCTATATACCGCCTCCTCATGCTGCTGCCAAGTCCAGAGTCTGTCATGGTCCCTGTACGGCCTCCCATTGCTGCTGTCTCCATCGCCACACTCTGCCATGTGCCACTTTCAGGTCTCTTCACACTGCTGGTGTGTTTAATTTTTTGACATAGGGTGCAGGCAGATTACGGGCCTCACATAGCTGCTGCCAGGCCCCTAATCTGCCATGGGCCCCTATATACCGCCTCCTCATGCTGCTGCCAAGTCCAGAGTCTGTCATGGTCCCTGTACGGCCTCCCATTGCTGCTGTCTCCATCGCCACACTCTGCTGCCATGTGCCACTTTCAGGTCTCTTCACACTGCTGGTGTGTTAAATTTTTTGACATAGGGTGCAGGCAGATTACGGGCCTCACATAGCTGCTGCCAGGCCCCTAATCTGCCATGGGCCCCTATATACCACCTCCTCCTGCTGCTGCCAGGTCCAGAGTCTCTCATGGGTCCCTGTACGGCCTCCCATTGCTGCTGTCTCCATCGCCACACTCTGCTGCCATGTGCCACTTTCAGGTCTCTTCACACTGCTGGTGTGTTAAATTTTTTGACATAGGGTGCTGCAAGATAACGGGCCTCACATAGCTGCTGCCAGGCCCCTAATCAGCCATGGGCCCCTATACCGCCTCCTCCTGCTGCTGCCAGGTCCAGAGTCTCTCATGCCATGTGCCACTTTCAGGTCTCTTCACACTGCTGGTGTGTTTAATTTTTTGACATAGGGTGCAGGCAGATTACGGGCCTCACATAGCTGCTGCCAGGCCCCTAATCTGCCATGGGCCCCTATATACCGCCTCCTCATGCTGCTGCCAAGTCCAGAGTCTGTCATGGTCCCTGTACGGCCTCCCATTGCTGCTGTCTCCATCGCCACACTCTGCTGCCATGTGCCACTTTCAGGTCTCTTCACACTGCTGGTGTGTTAAATTTTTTGACATAGGGTGCAGGCAGATTACGGGCCTCACATAGCTGCTGCCAGGCCCCTAATCTGCCATGGGCCCCTATATACCGCCTCCTCATGCTGCTGCCAAGTCCAGAGTCTGTCATGGTCCCTGTACGGCCTCCCATTGCTGCTGTCTCCATCGCCACACTCTGCTGCCATGTGCCACTTTCAGGTCTCTTCACACTGCTGGTGTGTTTAATTTTTTGACATAGGGTGCAGGCAGATTACGGGCCTCACATAGCTGCTGCCAGGCCCCTAATCTGCCATGGGCCCCTATATACCGCCTCCTCATGCTGCTGCCAAGTCCAGAGTCTGTCATGGTCCCTGTACGGCCTCCCATTGCTGCTGTCTCCATCGCCACACTCTGCTGCCATGTGCCACTTTCAGGTCTCTTCACACTGCTGGTGTGTTAAATTTTTTGACATAGGGTGCAGGCAGATTACGGGCCTCACATAGCTGCTGCCAGGCCCCTAATCTGCCATAGGCCCCTATATACCGCCTCCTCATGCTGCTGCCAAGTCCAGAGTCTGTCATGGTCCCTGTACGGCCTCCCATTGCTGCTGTCTCCATCGCCACACTCTGCTGCCATGTGCCACTTTCAGGTCTCTTCACACTGCTGGTGTGTTAAATTTTTTGACATAGGGTGCAGGCAGATTACGGGCCTCACATAGCTGCTGCCAGGCCCCTAATCTGCCATGGGCCCCTATATACCACCTCCTCCTGCTGCTGCCAGGTCCAGAGTCTCTCATGGGTCCCTGTACGGCCTCCCATTGCTGCTGTCTCCATCGCCACACTCTGCTGCCATGTGCCACTTTCAGGTCTCTTCACACTGCTGGTGTGTTAAATTTTTTGACATAGGGTGCTGCAAGATAACGGGCCTCACATAGCTGCTGCCAGGCCCCTAATCAGCCATGGGCCCCTATACCGCCTCCTCCTGCTGCTGCCAGGTCCAGAGTCTCTCATGCCATGTGCCACTTTCAGGTCTCTTCACACTGCTGGTGTGTTTAATTTTTTGACATAGGGTGCAGGCAGATTACGGGCCTCACATAGCTGCTGCCAGGCCCCTAATCTGCCATGGGCCCCTATATACCGCCTCCTCATGCTGCTGCCAAGTCCAGAGTCTGTCATGGTCCCTGTACGGCCTCCCATTGCTGCTGTCTCCATCGCCACACTCTGCTGCCATGTGCCACTTTCAGGTCTCTTCACACTGCTGGTGTGTTAAATTTTTTGACATAGGGTGCAGGCAGATTACGGGCCTCACATAGCTGCTGCCAGGCCCCTAATCTGCCATGGGCCCCTATATACCGCCTCCTCATGCTGCTGCCAAGTCCAGAGTCTGTCATGGTCCCTGTACGGCCTCCCATTGCTGCTGTCTCCATCGCCACACTCTGCTGCCATGTGCCACTTTCAGGTCTCTTCACACTGCTGGTGTGTTAAATTTTTTGACATAGGGTGCAGGCAGATTACGGGCCTCACATAGCTGCTGCCAGGCCCCTAATCTGCCATAGGCCCCTATATACCGCCTCCTCATGCTGCTGCCAAGTCCAGAGTCTGTCATGGTCCCTGTACGGCCTCCCATTGCTGCTGTCTCCATCGCCACACTCTGCTGCCATGTGCCACTTTCAGGTCTCTTCACACTGCTGGTGTGTTAAATTTTTTGACATAGGGTGCAGGCAGATTACGGGCCTCACATAGCTGCTGCCAGGCCCCTAATCTGCCATGGGCCCCTATATACCACCTCCTCCTGCTGCTGCCAGGTCCAGAGTCTCTCATGGGTCCCTGTACGGCCTCCCATTGCTGCTGTCTCCATCGCCACACTCTGCTGCCATGTGCCACTTTCAGGTCTCTTCACACTGCTGGTGTGTTAAATTTTTTGACATAGGGTGCTGCAAGATAACGGGCCTCACATAGCTGCTGCCAGGCCCCTAATCAGCCATGGGCCCCTATACCGCCTCCTCCTGCTGCTGCCAGGTCCAGAGTCTCTCATGCCATGTGCCACTTTCAGGTCTCTTCACACTGCTGGTGTGTTTAATTTTTTGACATAGGGTGCAGGCAGATTACGGGCCTCACATAGCTGCTGCCAGGCCCCTAATCTGCCATGGGCCCCTATATACCGCCTCCTCATGCTGCTGCCAAGTCCAGAGTCTGTCATGGTCCCTGTACGGCCTCCCATTGCTGCTGTCTCCATCGCCACACTCTGCTGCCATGTGCCACTTTCAGGTCTCTTCACACTGCTGGTGTGTTAAATTTTTTGACATAGGGTGCAGGCAGATTACGGGCCTCACATAGCTGCTGCCAGGCCCCTAATCTGCCATGGGCCCCTATATACCGCCTCCTCATGCTGCTGCCAAGTCCAGAGTCTGTCATGGTCCCTGTACGGCCTCCCATTGCTGCTGTCTCCATCGCCACACTCTGCCATGTGCCACTTTCAGGTCTCTTCACACTGCTGGTGTGTTTAATTTTTTGACATAGGGTGCAGGCAGATTACGGGCCTCACATAGCTGCTGCCAGGCCCCTAATCTGCCATAGGCCCCTATATACCGCCTCCTCATGCTGCTGCCAGGTCCAGAGTCTCTCATGGGTCCCTGTACGGCCTCCCATTGCTGCTTTCTCCATCGCCACACTCTGCCATGTGCCACTTTCAGGTCTCCTCACACACTGCTGGTGTGTTGAATTTTTTGACATAGGGTGCTGGCAGATTACGGGCCTCCCATAGCTGCTGCCAGGCCCCTAATCTGCCATGGGCCCCTATATACCGCCTCCTCATGCTGCTGCCAAGTCCAGAGTCTGTCATGGGTCCCTGTACGGCCTCCCATTGCTGCTGTCTCCATCGCCACACTCTGCCATGTGCCACTTTCAGGTCTCCTCACACACTGCTGGTGTGTAGAATTTTTTGACATAGGGTGCTGGCAGATTACGGGCCTCCCATAGCTGCTGCCAGGCCCCTAATCTGCCATGGGCCCCTATATACCGCCTCCTCATGCTGCTGCCAAGTCCAGAGTCTGTCATGGGTCCCTGTACGGCCTCCCATTGCTGCTGTCTCCATCGCCACACTCTGCCATGTGCCACTTTCAGGTCTCCTCACACTGCTGGTGTGTTGAATTTTTTGACATAGGGTGCTGGCAGATTACGGGCCTCCTATAGCTGCTGCCAGGCCCCTAATCTGCCATGGGCCCCTATATACCGCCTCCTCATGCTGCTGCCAAGTTCAGAGTCTGTCATGGGTCCCTGTACGGCCTCCCATTGCTGCTGTCTCCATCGCCACACTCTGCCATGTGCCACTTTCAGGTCTCCTCACACTGCTGGTGTGTTGAATTTTTTGACATAGGGTGCTGGCAGATTACGGGCCTCCTATAGCTGCTGCCAGGCCCCTAATCTGCCATAAGCCCCTATATACCGCCTCCTCATGCTGCTGCCAAGTCCAGAGTCTGTCATGGGTCCCTGTACGGCCTCCCATTGCTGCTGTCTCCATCGCCACACTCTGCCATGTGCCACTTTCAGGTCTCCTCACACACTGCTGGTGTGTTGAATTTTTTGACATAGGGTGCTGGCAGATTACGGGCCTCCTATAGCTGCTGCCAGGCCCCTAATCTGCCGTAGGCCCCTATATACCGCCTCCTCATGCTGCTGCCAGGTCCAGAGTCTCTCATGGGTCCCTGTACGGCCTCCCATTGCTGCTGTCTCCATCGCCACACTCTGCCATGTGCCACTTTCAGGTCTCCTCACACTGCTGGTGTGTTCCATTTTTTGTCATAGGGTGCTGGCAGATTATGGGCCTCCCATAACTGCTGCCAGGCCCCTAATCTGCCATGGGCCCCTATACCGACTCCTCATGCTGTGACGTTGCAACAAGGTGGAATTCAACCCTACATATGTTAGACCGCCTTTACGAACAGCAAAAGGCCATCACAGATTTCCTGATGTTAAAAGCAGATAAAGGTACTCCCTGTGTAACTTAGATGTCAGCCATTGGCAGCTCATGCGTGACACCTGCGCTTGCTCAGGCCCTTTGAGGAGGCCACGCTATTCGTGAGTCGGCAGGACTATGGGATGAACGACGTCATTCCTCTGTTGCACGTCCTGGAACAAATGCTGTTAACAATGGCTGGTCAGGGTGCGGTAGACGTGGCGCACAGATCTCAACGCCACATGGCCCCTGTGGGGGCAGGACTGGAAGAAGAGGAGGAGGTAGAGGAGGACATTGGTGCTCAGGAATTATTGAGTGAAATGGGTGGTTTTTCCACTCAGCGGACAGGAGTGGAGGAGCAGGAGCATCTGGTAGAGGAGGAGGAAGAGGAGACAGAGGACCTAGACGCACCGTGGCAGTATGCTGTGGAGATGGAGGCAGGGAGTCCCTCGCATTCCTTGGCACAAATGGCCCATAGCATGCTCGGTTGCTTGCGTAGCGACAGCCGAATAATAACCATCAGACAGAGGGATGACTTTTGGCTGTCCACCTTGTTGGACCCTCGCTACCGTTCAAAAATGGTGGCCTTTTTCACACCTGCTGAGAGGGAGGCCAAAATAACGTACTATAAAAAACACCTATGTAGTCAGCTGGTCTCTGCCTGTCTGCGCCAACGTCCATCCTCAGACACTGTGGGCCCTGTGCGCTCGTGTTCCGCTGCCATGGCAGCAGGGGAGGGGTGGGGTGGTAGGAGCAGTGGCAGCTCCACCAGCAGCGGCTGCCTCAGTCTGCAGTCGATGATGAGTAGCTTTCTTCACCAGCGCAGTGAGGAAACTACTAACCAGCCGCAGCAGCAGCAGCAGCATCAGGTGGACCTGGAGCAGGACCTCAAACAACAGGCTTAGGCCTACTTGGACAGCACCCTGCCAACCGAGGTAGACAATCCCCTTGACTACTGGGCAACGAAACTTGACCTTTGGCCCCAACTAGCTGAATTTGCCCTTGAAAGGCTGTCATGCCCGGCCAGTAGCGTGGCATCGGAGCGCGTGTTTAGTGCGGCAGGAGGTATTGCAACTCCGCGGAGGACACGACTGTCCACCCAAAGTGTGGAGAGACTCACGTTTGTGAAAATGAATCAGGCGTGGATTAGTCTGGATTTCAAACCACCAGTTCCTGACACAACTGACTAAATCCGCCATGAATCATGCCCCAAACATGTGCCACTTTCAGGTCTCCTCACACTGCTGGTGTGTTCCATTTTTTGTCATAGGGTGCTGGCAGATTACGGGCCTCCCATAGCTGCTGCCAGGCCCCTAATCTGCCATGGGCCCCTATACCGCCTCCTCATGCTGCTGCCAAGTCCAGAGTCTCTCATGGGTCCCTGTACGGCCTCCCATTGCTGCTGCCTCCATCGCCACACTCTGCCATGTGCCACTTTCAGGTCTCCTCACACTGCTGGTGTGTTCCATTTTTTGTCATAGGGTGCTGGCAGATTACGGGCCTCCCATAGCTGCTGCCAGGCCCCTAATCTGCCATGGGCCCCTATACCGCCTCCTCATGCTGCTGCCAGGTCCAGAGTCTCTCATGGGTCCCTGTACGGCCTCCCATTGCTGCTGTCTCCATCGCCACACTCTGCCATGTGCCACTTTCAGGTCTCCTCACACTGCTGGTGGGTTCCATTTTTTGTCATAGGGTGCTGGCAGATTACGGGCCTCCCATAGCTGCTGCCAGGCCCGTAATCTGCCATGGGCCCCCGTACCGACTCCTCATGCTGCTGCCAGGCCCGTAATCTGTCATGGGCCACTGTTGTCGCTTGTTGGCATATTCCGCTCGTTCAGATGCTCCTTCTCCTGCTACTCCTCTTCACGGATTCCGTCAGCAGTCTTTCTTGGAATCCGTTTCCAAGAGACAACAGTTTGCGAGCACGCACCCGACGGTGCAGAAGCTGAACGTCCTCCTGTCCAAGTTGCTGCTGCCAGGCTCGTAATCTGTCATGCGCCCCTGTACCGCCTCCTCATGCTGCTGCCAGGTCCAGAGTGTGTCATGGGCCCCCGTACCGACTCCTCATGCTGCTGCCAGGCCCGTAATCTGTCATGGGCCCCTGTACCGCCTCCCCATGCTGCTGCCAGGTCCAGAGTGTGTCATGGGTCCCTGTACGGCCTCCCATTGCTGCTGCCAGGCCCGTAATCTGCCATGGGCCCCTGTACCGACTCCTCATGCTGCTGCCAGGCCCGTAATCTGTCATGGGCCCCTGTACCGCCTCCTCATGCTGCTGCCAGGTCCAGAGTGTGTCATGGGTCCCTGTACGGCCTCCCATTGCTGCTGTCTCTATCGCCACACTCTGCCATGTGCCACTTTCAGGTCTCCTCACACTGCTGGTGGTTTCCATTTTTGTCATAGGGTGCTGTATGGCCTCCCATTGCTGCTGCCTCCACCGCCACACTGTGGCTCCACACTCTGGTTTTGGCCCCGTGACTGCCCAAATGAGTGAAGTGTGCGGTGATTCTAAGATCGACGGCACTCATCTGCATGTCATACTGACTGACAGTATTATTTCTCTTCCCCAGCAGACTCCAAGGGCATTTAAATTAAAGGTACAGTGTTCTGCACTAATATTAAGTCTCTCTGAAGCCTAGAAACACCCTTTTTTAAGTTAAATTCACAGCGAATTTATTCGACTCGAATCGAATATTGTCCACGAATTCGCCGAATCAGTCGAATCGAATTTTTCATTTCTTCGCTCATCTCTAATTTTGATCTATGTATTGGTGATTCCTATCCCCTAGTCCTCCCGCTGTCAGAATACAATAACACATGTGCGGAGGATTCGCCAAATCTGTGAATGTGTGGATGAGGGAATTGGTTCAGTTTTTTTTTTATTCAGCCTGCTGGCTGAACAAAAAAAAATACTAAGCTATGTATGGCCAGCTTAAGTTTTTAGGTCTGGTTAATTGTAACATTTATTATACAGGATTTATGTAAAGCCTTTCTAACACATTAAAAAAAACAGACAGAAAATAACAGCAGCCATGGAATGTTTAGCTCACTGCCTTCTCTAAAAACGCTGTATTATAGCTGCTAAATCAAAAGACGGCAAAATGCTGACAGGCAAAAAGCATTATAAAAATGTCCATACTCTGTATTTAGATAATTTAAATCATTCACCATAAGTGATCATTGTCTCATGTAGGTCTATTGATTACAAACCTTTTCCTTTTGTTAACATAGCAGATGTACAGTTATTAATATTGGATAGACTCCATTCACATTTTCCATGGCGATCAAAGAAGCCAATTAGATAAGACATAGCTTCCTGTGAACAAGAACAATGCTTCCTCTTTCCCATCCAAAGCTCAATCATACCAACAAAGAAACTGTGCCAAGGACACTGACACTAATTCTTATATAGTTTACCTGCTAATTTAATGGCACCATTTTCAATATGCTGGAAAATCCCTTCCAAAAAAAGCTGTATATATTGTTTTATGACATGTTGTTTTCAATATATCATAAAATGTTTTGTTTATCAATAAAATGCTCTAACAAGCCCCCTAAGTACACAATAAAAGTTCATGTTCGTTCCTTGCCCAGTTGTAGTGTACATGCAATCATGTGGATACTTGCCTGGGAGCAGATGGATGCAACTCAGTTTAAAGGCATTTTGCTTTGTTCTTTGAACATTCTATCTCACTGACTGCATCACAATTTGTTAATTAGCTCAATAATAAAATGTACTAGGCAACCAATCATTTTATATAAAAAATATATATTTTGCAAATGTAGTGTGTAATAAATGTTGGTCCCTGGGTGCCTATAAAGGGTTGAAAACAAATCACATTTTGCTTTCAGCAAAATTAAGCCATGTTTTGAAGGATTTGACAAACGATTGAAGTGGTTCATAAATATGACACAGGTCTTCTTCTCTACCTTCATACAATTTCTTTGGTGTATAATTAAAGTTTGCTTATTGATAGGGGTAGAATTTTCATGCGTTCAGTGGGTCTCAAGCCTGTCATTAATTTCTGTTTGTTAAGTCTGAATCTGTACTGATGTTATTGGCCTGGGTAACTGGCTGAACGTCAATCCCAAAAAATAACATTTATAAATACATGGTATATGTATGATTTATGGATGCGTTTGCAACAAAAGCACAACTAAATAATATACATTATATCAGCAGTACCAGAACAATTTAAAATAGATGTATTTAGTTTGGACCTTCTGCTGGACATTTTACAATGGATAACAAAATTCAAACTATGAACTGTACTTTAGCACTTTACAGTTGTTACCATGTCAGGAGTAGTGGAGACAAATTCCATTTAGAACATTTGTTCTTGGCAATAACTGTCAAATATAGAATTTCTTCTCACATGTTTCTAGACAGGAAATATTTCAAACTGGGGCCCAGGTAGCAATAAATATCTGACCAAGGTCTTAACCTTCCCTACTTTGTTCAATCCAAAAAAAAAAGTTTGACTTGGAATTCTACTTCAGTAATGCATTAATCAACAAACATATACCCTTATTGTTAAATGTTTGATGCAAAACACTGAAATATCATTTTATATTGGTTTTACATATTTCTCTGAAAAACCAAAGCCATACTGATGGAATGAAGGAATGGTAAACAATAAGCACTAGGTAGGGTGCTTTTGCGCTGTGCAGTGTTATCAATCTAAAATTGGAAACCTATTTACTGGAGAGGCCAGCACAGCAATGACTTCATCAGTATTCTGCAATTCCTTTATTGTTCAATTATGAGGTTGAGGATGGCCATCGAAAACATACATTTCAGGATTTGCTGCATTCTGGCAGGTTTTTTTTGGTCTAGTGATTACCTCTATGGTCCCTTTCATACGGGCGTTTAGATTTCAGCTTTTTTCTGCAATTAGAGGAACGTATTTACCGCAGCTAAATGCAGATAATGCATCCCTATGGCTTCATTCACACACTGCATTTAGCAATGTTTTCATAACATACGGTTTTATGCGTTTAGTAAAAATTAAAATTGACAGCGTCCAGGAGCGATGTACCCCAACTATCTGTACATAAACATAGTTAATCGCACTACAAAGAAAAAAATAAGTAAACAGTTTTTATAGAAAAGGCAAGAATGTACTACCACAGTTAAATGTAGCCATATGTAAAAGCATGTACAGTATGCAAGTGATCTCTGTGCCAGGAGTGTTGGAATTTAAAAATAAAAAAATGCATTTATAAGTGGCAGAACAACCGCCATTGTGAAAGAGGCCTAACTGTTAAAATCCAGGCTTCACCACTTCCATGACTACTAATTTGGAGATCTTAGCACTAAAGACTACAAGAGATAAAAATGGAACATTTCCAATCAAGTACTTACCTTAATTTTCCTTTCCTGATGGACTCCATGGCAGCATACATATGGGTTAGTTCCGCCCTCATCTTTCATATAGGACCTCACTCCCATAAATCTTTGCTCCTCGCCAGAGGTCGTGTTCCATAAATAGCTTACTCAAGGCATTGGGAGGGTACTCCTGTTGCCATAGAGTCCATCAGGAAAGGAAAATTATGGTAAGTATTTGATAGGAAATTTTCCATTTTCCTGATAGACTCCATGGCATCATACTTACTGGGAAATAACTAGCCATGCACACACAGGTGGGCAGTTACTCAAACAAAGACTTTAATTTGCCCCTTCAACCAACAGGACTTTCAAACCAAAATTAACAGAGGATAAGGAGGCAGGCTCTACACAGTAAAGAGCCTTAAAAGTGTTGATTTAGGGCCATGAGGCGACTCTGCAGATCATCTCAGGGGCGACATGCCGGGAAGCTGCCCAGGACATATCCACACTTCTGGTTCAATGTGCGGTCACCGCCTCCAGAGGTGCCAAGCCCTTAGCTCTGTAGGCCATTTGGATGGCTTGGACACTCTAGGCCACGATTGACCTGGGAGAAGCCTTTACTCTTCCCATAAAAAAGCATGAATAGACTGTTGGACCTATGGAAGGATGCTGTGACCTGCAAGTACAGCCTTAAGGTCTCAACTACATCCAGGGGGTGAACGTCATCAACTCCTGAGACTCTAAATGTTGGCAGGACAATCTCCAGGTTCTCGTGGAGCCTAAGGCCTCCAACTTCCCCCTCTCAAGAACCAGACCATTAGATGAAACCGGGCTGGGCAAAGGTGAAGAATGGCCACCTGTGATAGCAGGTCTAACTTGAGAGGGAGAGGATTCCAAAAGCTGAGCTACGCCAGTAAGGGAAATCATGGTAGGCCTGGCCAGTATGGAATTATAGCCATTACCTCCAGTGCTTCTTCCCTGAGCCTCTGAAAAAACCTGAAGATGACAGGAACCGGGGGAAATGCATAAGCTGTGTGAAACCTCTACTGATCCATCAGTGCATCCACCCTGAAGGCCTGGGGACAGTGATTCCTGGTGTAGTACCTTTCCAGTTTGCTGTTGCACGGAGAGGCAAACAGGTCGATTTCCTGACTGATCTCGAGGGTCAGTATCCACTTGAAAACTTCTGTGTCAAGAGACCACTCATTGTTGTCTAATTGAACCCTGGATAGGAAGTATGCTTGTGAGTTCTGGACTCCGGGGATGTATACTGCTGATATGTTGGACAGGTTTGGCTCTACCTCTCACAAGAGGAACAGGTTGTGGGTCCCACCTTGTCTCCTTATGTAGGACACTGCTGTCATATTGTCGGAACTTAGGAGGACTTATTTCCCCTGTGTTAGGTGCTGGAAGATCTGTAGAGCACAGAGCGTTGCTGGTAATTCCAGGATGTTCAACCCCAAACTATGGGAGGGAATGCTCCATCTGTCTTGAGCTATCTCTGACCGGAAGAGAGTGCCTAATTTGGACTGGCATCCGTAATGATTGTGACCCAGGAGATGGGGGCAATCGAGTGGCAGTTGAGCAGATTCTTCCTCTGTAGCCACCAAGGAAGGCTCTCCTTCATGGACAGAGATATGTAAATGACCTGGCCCATGTTGCCTGGATTCCACTGTCGAAGAAAGCCCTTTTGGAAGGGTTGCATTCTCCACTGTGTCCACTTCACCATCGGTGCTGTGGACAGCATGGTGACGATTTTCAGGCATTGGAGGACCCGGAGATGTGAGAAGGACAGGGCAGGTAGTATTCGGCTCCGAATAACCAGAAACTTCTTCACGCACAGGGAGATGGTTTCGCTGATCATGTTGAAATGAGCCCCAAAGAATATTAGAGACTGTGTGGGCTCCAACTGGCTCTTCTCCATATTCAGCAGCCACCTGAACTCAAGAAGGGTCAAGATGACATGGGCCCTATACTGTAGTAGCTGTTCTCTGTCCTGGGATAGTAGGAGCAGGTCGTCTAGGTAATGGTGCAGGCAAATGCCTCTCATTCTGATCAGGGCAACGACTGCCAACAAGACCTTTGAAAACACACAAGGCAACGTTGAAAGCCAAAAGGGGAGACACACGAACTGGAGATGCCAGTGGTCCACAGCAAACTGGAGGAATCTCTGAAAATCAGAGCACATGAAGGTAGGCATCCTTCAGATCTATTGACAGGAGCCAGTTACCTGGTTGAGTTGCTTGTTGAATTGTGAACAGCGTCTCCATCTTGAATTTTGACTTTCTAATAAAGGAGTTTAGATGGGTGAGATCTATGACCAGCCTCCAGGTCCCGTTTCTTTTCTGGACCAAAAAGAGGGGCGAATACATGCCCGGAAATTCTTCACCCTCTGGACCCAGCACAACAGCACCTAGCGCCAGCAGAGAGTCCACGTAGGACAGCAGGATTTCCCTCTTTTCTCCGGAATGTTGAAGGGCTGTAGGGTGAACTTGAGATGAAGATGGCTCTTGAATGCCCAAGCATGCCCTAAAGATACCGTAATGACAACCCAGACGTCCAAGATGGAATCCGCCCAGACATGCTGAAAATGGCAAAGGCGTGCTCCCACCTGGCCTGCCTGAGCGGGCCCAATCTCAGAAGGACTTTGTGGTCTCATGACCTCTAGAGGTTGAGCCCTCGGAGGACTTCTGAAAAGATGACCTGCTTCTCCTCCAGCTTCTCTTGAATTTGTGGCGTGGCTTGTAGAGGCTCACGTCCCTAGCTCATTCTGAGCCTTGACTTCTGGGCTGAGCCCTCTTCTGGCCTAGCAGGCACCGATCCTGGGGCAGGAAACTGGACCTCCCACCTGTAGCCTGGGCTATAGCACTGTCCAGGTTGTTCCCAAACAGGGAAGAACCCTCAAAGGGGATCTTGCACCATGCCTGTTTAGAGTCCAGATTGGCCAACCAGGGTTGAAGCCACAATGCACGCTTGGCTGTCACCGAGGGCAGCATAACCTGAGCCAGCAGACAGGTAAGGTCAATTAAGGCCTTCCCCAGAAAGGCAGATGCCAACCTCAGCTCCTGGATAGTTGAATTCCTGGCCACCTCTTGCAGAACTCCTCTGAGGGCCTCATCCACGTTATCTGACCACACTTCCATAGCTTTAGATAAGGCTGTTAAGGCAAGAGCTTGCAAGCCATCCATGCTGTAGTGTAGATTCGCTTGAGATTGGAATCGATTCTCCTTTCCAGGTTGTCCTTGAAGGACACTGAATCCTCGAGAGGGAAGGTAACATGCTTTGGCTAGCCTCATCAAGGCTGTATCCATCAGAGGGGCCAATACTAAATGTTTGACATCCTCTGATTTGAATGGATAAAGCTTGGCTGCTTTGTTCAGCAAGGAGGACCTCTTATCAACATTGCTCCACTCCTCGGTGAAAATTTCCCTGAGTTCCTCCAGAAAAGGAAAGTTTGGATGATCCTTCCTTAGATATTTGAAGAATTTCCTGTGTTTAGAAGGAGACTCTACAGCTTCTATCCACATCAGGGCCTCTTTGACTGCTTTGACTAAGGGCAAGACCAAAGCAAAGTCGAAGCCCACACACAGATCCTCACTCTCCACCTCACTGTCTGAGGCTCTGGATGACAGGTGGCTAGGTTGTGAAGGCTCCAATACGTCTTGGGGATCTTTGGGAGGGGAACACACCATGACCGATGGGCTACGGGCACGACTAGTCCCAATTTCCTTTAGGGACTCTTGAACGACCCGTCTGACCAAAGCCTCTACCTGTTGGTTGGCACTTTCTCTCTTGCCAGTCGCACTAGTCACATAATGACCAGTCATCAGGAACCTGAGATTCACACCCCCAGCAAGTTTTCCTGCTGGAGCGGACAGAGTGCCCCTTAATGTGATGACTGCAGAAGGAACAAGAGCTTCTCCTATGATGCCTGGAGCTGGAAGGAGACCTGTGGTATACGGATTTAGAGGAAGAGTGATGGCGTCAAGATCTGGAAGCATCTCTGTCATTGTTTGCCATACAGTGGCGATCAGACCTAGAAAGGCTGAAAAAAAAAGAAACACAGAACAGGGAATAGTTAAAAGCCATTGAATGGCACCAGTGGGGGATCAAGGGGATAAATCCGCCCTGTGCAGGGGCTGGTCACAAGGAGGTGGTGACACATCCATGTTGGGCCAGCTACAGAGGCAACCAAGCTGTAAAAAAAAAATAACATGCAGAATCCCAGCAGACCACCAGGAGGGGTAGGAGGGAGCAGGTACTGACCTTCACAGTGGACCACAGAGCTTGAGGAAGCTGATGCATTCAGTCTGCAGGATTTCCCAATGCAAACAGCTTTGACAGCTGTTTAAATCTGCTGACAGTGCTATGACATCGCCACCACCATAGTGCGCATGCGCAGTGCGCCAGAGGACCACTTGGACCAGGAAGCAGCGGCCTGAAGCACAGCAATGCTCTCCAGCCACCCACTAGCACCAGGGAAAGGTAAAAAAAGAAAAAGGAGGAAAAGATGAGACCCGAACAAGGGCACAGAGCACTGCTTACAGACCCCAGCACTGGCACGTCCGCCTACCTTGAAGACCCCCTTATCTGTTTAGGGCGCTACATGGCCACCCGCTGTTAGCAGGCCCAAGTTTACGCTTGCCCGCCATTTGCAGGCCTGAGCTTTTCCAGGCTCCATCTCCTGCTCGCCCATTTCCACCCCACTATTAGCTGGGGAATGCTGGAATTGACGAAGGGGCCCATCTTCGCCACTCCCCGCACCGCATCCATCCATCACATCCAATACCCTGCCGTTAGCGTGGGACCCGTGTCACCTCACATCTCCTAGAGAGGCTCGCCAGGCCTTGGTCGCGGACTATCTTTGTATGCCGGAACCAGGTAAGACTTGCACTAGGTCCATAGGAGGAGGACAAAAAGGCCTCTGGCGAGGAGCAAAGATTTATGGGAGTGGGGTCCTATAGGAGAGGAGAGGGAGGGACTAACCCATATGTATGCTGCCATGCAGTCTGTCTGGAAAAAGAAGCTGCTAACTGGTTCTGCCTATGGATATGTCAGTTGTACGTGGACTCAGTATTGTATGCAGAGTGATTATGCTGTTTTCCAGTACACATGCTACCCGTGTGCTTATTTGCAATACATTTTTATGTCTTGCTAGAATATAGTTGCATAATACATATTTGTAAAAGGTAGGAACATAGAAAAACATCCACAAAGTAGTAGCATACAGTCTGTATAAGATGGACTCATTTATATGCCATCATATCAAGCATTAGCTTACCATATCTTATATAATAGTGATATTTGCTGAATATTAGCAAGTTGCACCTTGCTGTTTACTCCCAAAACCACTTAATGTTACCTACTTGAAAAAATAAAAACTTCATAAACTTTTATTCCGAATAATGTGTTTTCTATCTAACAGGAAGGAAAATGCATACCATAAAAAAGAACTGCTTTTTAAATATTGCATATCAAGTACTTTCAGTTGCAGCCTTTCTCCAGCCTATCATTATGTACTAGATGTCAAGCACATTACCCTTTAGAAGTCCATATGAAATCTTCTGACACCTGGGAGAGAAAACAGAGACAGGATAGCAGATGGGGTCAGCATGGTGCAGTTGGTTAATTATCTGAACAAAGCTAGGAAGGTGAGTGAAATTTACACATCTGACTCCCTTCTAAGTGTAATTTAGAATAGGGTGTACTCTGCACACCAAATGCAGATATTGGCAGATATTTGCCAAAAAAATCATACCTTGAGCTATTGAGTTGTGAGTATTACGACACTGCAGGAAAGTGTTCTCTGTTAAGGAAAGGGCCTGATTCTCCAAACAGTGTTAGTGCCACATGCAAAATAGATTTTTCATAACAGTAATCTATTATTACCAACCTTTTAAAAGGCTAACTCTTTAAACATTTGCAAAACATATTAGAATGTGTTAGAATGTTTTCTTGTAGATTTATAACACTAGGAAGTTTGGTGCCTTGTGGAGGAATATCTGATTAACAGAAAAAAATCCATGTGCTGAAAAAGTAAATAGGTAATTGTATTACCTATAGTAAACTGACATCAGGGATTATTTGCAGACATGAGCTATTAACCACTTCAAGTCCGAACACTTTCACCTCCTTCCTGTCCAGGCCAATTTTCAGCTTTCAGCGCTATCACACTTTGAATGACAATTGCACGGTCATGCAACACTGTACCCATATGACTTTTTTAGCATGTTTTTGAGACAGATAAAACTTTATTTTGGTGGTATTTATTCACCACTGGGAATTTTATTTTTTTGCTATATAAATGAAAAAGTCCAAACATTTTGAAAAAAAAAGGGTTTTTTTTATAAAATTTTTCAAATAAATAATCTTTCTTCATAAATCTTGGCCAAAATGTATTCATCTATCTTTTTAGTAAAAAAAAAAATAACCCAAATTAGTTTATAACCAAAAATTATAATTTTTAAACACAATTTTGTACATTTTTATTTTTTTTTTATATTATTATTTGTATTTTGGTTTTTTTTTTTAACATACTGTCACCCTGGCTGTAGGGTGTCACCATAGTGACACTGTACTACTTGTGTGGGGTGATGAAGATTTTATTTTATTTTTTTTACATACTGATTACTTTTACACCCATAAAGGCTATAAAAGCAATCATTTCTCCTTCTCTCTGGCTGCATTCTTGCAGCCATTGAGAAATACTGTGTGAGCTGTGGTTGGTCACAGCTTGTCACATGGTACAAGGCTGTTGTGAATAGCCTTGTACCATGTGACCTCTGTGATCATTCACAGATTTCACTAGTAGTAAGCAATAATGTCATAAGTGACATCTTGCTTACTACTATTCATGTGATCACTGATTGGCCAATCAATGATCACATGATCGGGACCTCACACAGAGGTCCTATACAGTGATTGGTGTTCTGCTGTGTCCTTCGGACACAGCAAGCACCGGATCGCGGTGCCGCACACTCCCAGGGAGAGCGTACGGACGGGGAGCAGGGAGGATGTTTATAAACGGCCAACCGCTCCAGCAATGCTCCTATCTGGCAGTTTATATACATGGGAAGGACGGGAAGTGGTTAAACTATAGCATTCTACTATGCAAAAACTAGGCTCAGCTAGAAAGTTGGCACTAAGATCCACCTGTCATGGTTCGGCCCTTTACTGACAAATTACCTGGAAATTGGAGTCTACAGGGGGCTAATCCTGAAAGTCAGTTCTGGACATTTTAAAGGCTAATATGAAAGGAATTGTCAAAGAACATGGGTAGCTGGGCACTGTCCTAGGGGAATTGTGACTTTGAGAGGGACATAGGAAAAACAGCAGCCCTTTCAATTACATGCATGGTAAATATCTTTAAGCTGTTTGTGGTGCTGCAGAACAGTATAATTTCACAGACAATGTCAGATTTTTCTAGTTTTACATTATTCAGTGTGTGTAATTTGATTGTTGGCTGTCAGATGGAAGAGATCAGGGTGGCTGTTCCTCTTACGCACACTCTGCCATGTTACCTGGGCTCTGCGCTCCAATTAGTTGACCTGAGACAGAGATGATGGGGGACCTGGGTAGATGTTTGCTAATTTCCCCTTCCTACTAGGGTAAAATGTGTTTTCTGGGTCTGTCTGTCATAATGATCTGAACTCTGTTAGCTTCATTGGAGGTCAAGGAGGGAAGGAAAGACATCAGGGGTTTGAAAGATTCCTGATGTCTTATCAAAAGAAAATTTTCACCAGAAAAAGCATCAGATAGGGGACATTTTGTTTGAAAAATAAAGTTAAGTGAAAAATGTGTAACAGTCACAGTTTATATGGCCATTATAATCTAACCAAGAGGTTAAAATTTTAAGAAAAAGAAAAGTATTGCAGTAAACTTTTCATGCACAATAATATCATTTCTGGGTCTGGCTGTCACTTTCCCGGCCAGTGTGGCTGGGGAAGAGACTAATGCAGTGTTAGCTGCATTGGAAGGCATTTTTTTTTTTATTTTTTTTGTCTGAGTATTGATCTATGCTTGTCCCAAGCATGTTTGAAGCTATTTACTGTTGACTGGCTCACTACCTCTGCTGGAAATTTATTCCAAGCATCAACTACTCTTTCAGTAAAATAATACTTTAGTTTTGAACTTTCCTCCAGTTAGTTTAAGGTCATGTCCCTGTGTTCTTGATTTTGCTTTCATGTTGAACATACTGCCCTCCTGAACCTTATTCACCTCCTAACCTTGATGTATTTAAAGGTTTCAATCATGTCTCCCATTTCCCGTATTTCCTCCAGACTGTACATCTTTAGTTTCTGAAGTCGCTCTTGATATGTTTTATCCCCCAGACCTTTTACTATTTTTGTTTCCCATTTTTGGACTCGTTCAATCCTATCAATATCTTTTTGTAAGCGAGGTCTCCAGAACTGGGCACAGTATTCTAAATGAGGTCTAACTAAATATCTATATAGGGGAATCAGGACCTCCTTCTTCCTGCTGGTGATCCCTCTAGTTATGCATCCTATTATCATTATTATTATTAATATACGTGGGTTTCCTTCGGGTACTCTGGTTTCCTTCCACACTCCAAAGACATGCTGGTAAGTTAATTGGATCCTGTCTAAATTGTCCTTACTATGTATATGAATGTAAGTTAGGGACTTTAGATTGTACACCCCTTGAGGGTTAGGGACTGATGTGAATATACAATAAATATGTAAAGCGCTGTGTAAATTGACGGCGCTATATAAGTACCTATAATAAATAAATAAATAATATACAGGATCTATATAGCACCAACAGTTTGCACAGCGCTTTACAACATAAAGGGAGACAGTACAATTACAATACATTTCAGTATAGAAGGAATCGGAGGGCCCTGCTCGTGGAACGTGCAATCTAAAGGAAGGGAGAGGTGGTACAAAAGGTGATAGCTGCATGGGATGATCTGATGGAGTTGGCTCACGTACAGTTCTTAGGTTGAGATGGGGTAGGCTTTCCTGAAAAGTGAGTTTTCAAAGATAGCCTAAAGGAAGTCAGGGTGAGGGCTGACTGGACATACTGGGGTAGAGAGTTCCAGAGGATGGGAGGGGCTCTGGAGAAGTCCTGGATATGAGCATGGGAGGAGATGACGAGGGAGCTAGAGAGCAAGATGTCTTGGGAGGAGCGGAGCAGGCAATTTGGGCGATATCTGCGGATGAGGTTGATGATGTAACTAGGGGCAGTGTTGTGGATGGCTTTGTATGTTTTGGTTTGTATTTTGAATTTCATATGTTGGGCTAGTGGAAGCTAGTGAAGGGACTAGCAGAGAGGGCTGCAGTCGCGGATCAGTTCGTAAGGTGTATGAGTCTAGCAGCTGCATCCTTTATACTCTGAAGGGGGGATAGACCAATGAGGAGGGAGTTGCAGTAATCAAGGCGGGATATAACCAAGGCATGGATAAGTTGTTTTGTGGTGTCATTGGTCAGAAAGGGGCGGATTATGGAAATGTTGCGGAGGTTGAGGCGGCAGAATTTAGACAGTGATTGGATGTGGGGCTCAAAGGAGAGGTCAGTGTTTAGGATTACACCTAGCACCCTGGCATGAGGGGAAGGACCAATGGTTGTGATCTTAATGGTAAAGTGTGAGTGGGGGATCGAGGAGGAGGAAATATTACAAGCTCGGTTTTGGAAAGATTGAGTTTAAGGGAGTGGTGTGACATCCATAATGATATGTGGCTTAGTAGATTTGTGATACGCGAGGAGATTGAGGGGGTGAGCTGGGGAGTGGAGAGATAGATCTGGGTGCCATCAGCATAGAGGTGGTATTGGAAGCCATGGGAGCTTATCAATTGGCCCAGGGAGGAGGTGTAGAGAGAGAAAAGGAGGGTCCCAAAGACAGAGCCTTGGGGTACCCCAACGGAAAGAGGGAGAGGAGCGGAAGAGTTGTTGTTGTATGTGACGCTGAAAGTGCTCTGAGAAAGGTAAGAGGAGAACCAGGAGGGTGTCACAGGTTAGCCTGCAGTTTCTTGATTGTGTATTCTTGCCTCCTTGCTGCAATGCTGCTCCTGATTCTTTTCACATGTGTGGTTTGGTTTGTCTGTGCTCACCTATGGGCATTGTCTGCTATTCTCTGGGTTTTATTTCCTTCCCTTCCAACACTTCTTGGCCCACCTCCTAGTTTGCTGGTCTATATAAGACATGCTCAGTCTAGCCCACTTTTCCTGAGCAACTTCTTAGTTCTCTGAGCTCCTGTCTGTCGCTACGCTTGTATCCTGTATCTGACTACCCATGCACCGACCCCAGCTTCGTTCTCTGACTGTGCTGATCTCCACCCGTCCTGACCTCGGTTTGTCTATTGGCTTCCCTGTTGTCTCCTGGATTACACTCTGCTCACACGATTGGTCTCCACATCCTCAGCTGGGCGTACCTGGGGGCTGTAACCTGGTTCCAGCTTGCTGCAAGTCCATCCCCACCATCAGGGGCTCTGGTGAAGAAACAGGCTGGGGCTTAGACTCCGCACCCTGGGGAACCCCGAGTTGGTGGTCTACAAGGGCTCACTACCATAGGTTCATCACAGGGAATCGTGGAGGCCAATGGAGTGGAGTTTACTGAGGAAGAGAGGGTGGTCAGCTGAAAATGCCCTGAAACTATTGCAGTGACCATGTGCACAATAGTAAAGCATTTATATTAGGCTGAATTTTGAAAAGGACACACATCAACCAGCTTTTATTTAATAAAATTATTACAGGTTATTTTGCTCACTGAAAAGAGCCACCAAAATTTTTGAACTGACTAGTACAGTATTAAAGCACTTGTACTAGGCCACATGTTCAACAGTTGAGACAATAGCAAGATTTTAAAAAGCAACATTAGATTATATTTATTTCTCTGGAAAAAAAAATAGTAGATACCTGTACTGTATTTAAACACTTTTATAAGGCCACATTTTCATTTGAGAGACCAGGCAGGTTTGATTCAAACAATTTTAAAATTGCAGTGTATTATTTCATACAAAAATTATACAGACTAATTGCACCCTATGTAAGCAACTTTAATAGGCTGCATTTTAAATGGATAGATCAGGCAATTTATCATGAACTAAAATTAAAGCATACTGAGCAAGCTATGGCCAATGGTCCATGGGGATCACTCTTTGAAGTAACATGGTTATGGAATTACATGGTTTATGCACATTTTTTCATTTGCAGATGCATAACCTTTACCTCCTCCTTTAGGCCTACCTGGCATTATTAATACAGAGAATTGGCTAACTGTGTTAGCAGCTATGTTAATAGGAGGATTGAGGATTTGGTGTTTTTGTGCACATAACAGTGTAGTAATTTGGGGCAATAAACTGTACTGCACAACAATGCAGAGATGTGCTGAAAACAAAGGCCAGATTTGCCTGTATTGGGGAAAAAGCTCACACTACTGACCCTAAACAGGACCCTAACTAAATTATATTAAAATATAATATATGACTTTATTTATTTTTTTAACCCTAACTTTAAGCAAATAACAAATTTGAAAACATGAAAAAATTAAAACAAGTTGCTGCTGACACAAAACACATGAACAAAAGGCAATTGAGGCCAGGAAGTACATTATTGATAATTAATTGCTATAGATGCAAATTACCACATTTGTTCAGCATTTTCTATACCCACGAATGACTTGAGTTTAAACATGAGACCTGAAGCTCATGCCTACTATAGATCTATGGTACACTGTAGCACTTGTGCCCACCACTAATTCTATACAATTGTTTATTTTAACTGCTGGTGTACTCTTCTATCTGCATCCTTCCTTTCCCTTCAGGAAAATCTTTTAAATATGTCCATGCATACACAGTCCATGAAGATTTTGTATGCTTGTGCACAGAAAATCATCACAGAAAAAGATATTTAATAGCGATTTATTTTATTCTTGAAAGATTTGGATCTGATAAAACAAACAATTTGGCTATACAATCAAAGCATAAAACAACATATTTTAATCAAATGAAGCAACTATTTGTCATTCTGTAATTATTATTATTATAATATACATAAAAACATAAAAAAATACACATTAAAACATAAGTAATTTGAGTAAGTGCTCTTGCTTATCAAATTAATCCCAGTGTGTATGCATACAATCTAGCATTTTTTACCTTTGACTCTTACAGAGCCAGTTTGAAAAATTAACCTACTTTATTTCAAAGAACTGTATTTTCCTAAAGATAGGAATGTTGGTCAAAACATAATATGTGGTTCTGTCTGTCAAAGATCAAATGCCTGTTGATAAGAGCTTTTATAGTCTATACATTTTAAGTTCTGTAAACCAAAATCTGTCATTTCCTATTTCATTATTGTGAGAGTTAGGAGAGATCTGCTCATGAAAGCTTACAATCTAAAGAGAGGACTTAATACCTTGAGATATACCAAATATTTAAACTACTGTAGATTATTTTTATCTATACCAAAAATTGTCACTTTAAAAAGGAAAACTGTATTTAGGGAGAATTGCCATAAATTTACAAAGCTTGCAAACATATTTAAATAAATACCGTATATAATCATTTTAGAAATGAGCCATACAGCCATGGGGTTTAAATCTCATATACTAAAATAGTTCATTTCAGCTGCACTTTTAAGCTTTAGGAGATGTATAAATATTTGCACTAAATAATTTTTCTTGTACATACAAACATCGCTTTATTAAAAAAAAATTGTCAAAAAGAATTTACTATGAATGTGCAATGCTTAGAAAATACTTAAAATAAATATGTAAACAATTTTAAGGAGGTTCAAATCTAATATAAATCTAAAATGACAAAGTAGGCTGTAGACACAAGTGGAAGGCTGACCTTTGCTTTTGATTGGATTTGGAGCCACTGTGGGGAAAAGTCTTTTCTAGTGCATAAGAAACGTTGTTACCTAATTGGCTGACATTAGTCAGCAGGGGTAACACAGAGGTGTACACTATTATAGTGGACATCAGGAAAACATGTAAATGCTGTACTCAATCTATAGACAATACCCAATCTGAGTAATTGAGTCACTGTGGGGGGATTTACTGAAGCTGGTTCACTTAGAATCTGGCGCAACTGTGCATTGCAGCCAATCAACTTTAAACCTCAGCTTATTCAATTAAGCTTTGGCAATAAAACCTGAAAGCTGATTGATTTCTATGCAGAAGTGTACTTGATTTTGCACTCTCTAGCTTTAGTAAATAAACTCCATTATGTCTGTCTTGCAGTTTGCAGTCAAATTAATTTGTCTTTGGTGTCTGTTGTCTGGTTTCTGGTGAAATGGGCAATGGTTACTCAAGGTGAGCTGGTAACTGTCTTGCTTGCCAGTATGATTAAAGAATAGCCTAACAAAAGATCTAGAGTTTTTCTCTTAGGCTCAGATGGTGCAGTGGTCCACAGTTAGATTGATTTATTAAGGAAGCAAATGTGGTGAAAATTCACTTTGCAAAGAATACCAAGTAAAACGCAAGGGGAAAAAATGGATTTTGCTTGCATATGATTGGATGATGAAGTCAGCAGACTTTCACCTCATTCACACAGCTAAAGAAATGGGCTTTTGTTTCAGGAGGGTGGTATTAGGGTTTTTTCTTAAATCTATTTTGTTTTTTACTGTTATTTTCTGTTGATAGGGCCTTTTATTAACTTTGTTTTACTTAACTCCTTCATGATGAGGATATAACAATTCCTAGTGCCTTAACACAATTTTTCAACTTTGACATGTGCTAGTAAAACTGTACATATCATTGCAACTACTTTGTGTAGTCCAGGTGAATTCAGGACAAATGAGGCTTTAATTTGGTGATAAATGGCAACAGATAACTCCTAATTTTTTTATCATCAAAGGAAAGGTGGCACAAAATACTAAAATAAAATATTTTTTTAAATTTAGTTGTATTTTTATTGATACTGCTGTAGCTCACCAAACAAAAAAGATTCAACAAAGCTGTTATGAATAAATTCCATTCAAAAGGGCTGTATTTTCTATAGTGAGCTGTGATTTGCCCACAGCTATCACTTGGTTCATGGGTCAATCACAGCTGTATCTGTAGGCCAATCACAAATCGCAATAATAAAATCACATCTGTCGTATAACCCATTCATGACAGTTCAAAACTTTGCTGTTACAGTGAATTTCACTCTAATAGTAAATCAAAGTGTAAAAAAAAAAAAAGATCACTACCGCAGAGTAGTACAGTGTTACTATGGTAATACTGAACTACTCTGATGAAGGTATGAAAAAAATATAAAAAAATAAATAAATTAAATGTTAAAAAAAGCAAAACATTTTTAAAAATTAAAAAATACTTAATAAAAATGATTGACATTTTTTAGCTTTTTTTTTACAAACTGTCACCAGTTAGTGTCCCTGATCACTTCCACACCAGTCATACAATGATGCTGTAATACACAGGTGACAGTATGTAAAAAATGTGAAAAAAAGAAACAAATTTTATTCAATATCTACATTTTCCAAAAAATAACAACTTTAAAAAACTCACCATGCCTCTTACTAATAACCTCAGACTGTCTACAGCCCTGGCCAAAAGTTTTGAGAATTACACAAATATTAAGTTACCTGCAAGGAAACACGTGCATTCGCCATTGCATTGCACAAAAATATTGCTGCTACTGAGACTGCACCTAAATCAGCCATTTTTGGATCATCAAGAACTTCAAGGATAGAGTTTCAATTATTGTGAAGAAGGCTTCAGGGCGCTAAAAAAAGTCCAACAAGTGCCAGGACTGTCTCTTAAAGTTGATTCAGCTGCGAGAAATGGGACCACCAGTGCAGAGCTTGCTCAGGAATGGCAGCAGGCAAGTGTGAGTGCATCTGTATGCACAGTGAGGTGAAGACTTTTAGAGGATGGCCTGTTGTCAAAAAGGGCAGCAAAGAAGCCACTTCTCTTCAGGAAAACCATCAGGGACAAACTGATATTCTGCAGAAGGTACAGAGATTATACTGCTGAGAACTGGGGTAAAGTAATTTTCTTTGATGAATCCCCTTTCCGATTGTTTGGGGCATCCAGAAAAAACTTTGTCCGGAGAAGAAAAGGTGAGAATTACCATCAGTCCTGTGTCATGCCAACAGTAAAGCATCCTGAGACCATTCATGTGTGGGGTTGCTTCTCAGCCAAGGGAGTAGGCTCACTCATCATTTTGCCAAAGCACACAGTCAAGAATAAAGAATGGTACAGAAACATCCTCTGAGAGCAACTTCTCCCAAACATCCAAGAACAGTTTGGTAATGCCTTTTCCAGCATGATGGAACACCTTGCCATAAGGCAAAAGTGATAACTAAGTGGCTTGGGGAACAAAACTTTTTTTAGTTTATATAGTAAATAAATAAAACTCAATGGTGATCAAATACCTCCAAAAGAATGTGAAAAAATTATCTAAATTTCATTTGTGTACAGCATACATGTGCAATTGCCAGTTAAAGTAGCAGAGTTGCTGTGTACACAGAGCAGCTCTGGCAGTTGCTGTTGTCAAAACAGGGTGTTTATCAACAACACCGTTCAGAGGGAAATAAAATTATACAAAGTAACATTGTTACTTTTGCATCCATTCTGTTTCATTTATCTGCAAATGAGAGGCAGGGGTGTATTTACCACAAGGCAAACAAGGCATTTGCCTAGGGCAGCATTTTTTAGGGGGGCAGCGCCGTCCCCAAAAGAAGGAATGGAAGAAGGGACACACACAGCATGGGGACCAGGTGGGAGCTGCAGACTGCTTGGCAGTGTATGCAGAGCCTGACTCTTGTTCCCGGGGATGTCCGGAGCTGTGAAGGTGAGTGTCTTATCTCTTGCCGGGGGGAGGGGCGCGAGTTGCCAATGTATGGGGGACGGTGGTAGTGGAAGGCTCTCTCAGGTGGGGGTGGGGGATGGGGTGTTGTTGGTCAATGTCAGGCTCTCTTTGTGGGGGAGGGGGCTGTTGGTCGGTGTCAGGGTCAGTGGCGGGGGGGAGCCAATTTTTGTGTTGCCTAGGGCAGCATGAAACCTAAATACACCACTGATGAGAGGGACAAACTTCAATCTGATGTCAGGGAGGAGAGGAGTCTTAGCTACTAAGAATTGTTAAGCTGCAATATAATAATTAATTAAAAAAGGTTGATGCTGCGCCACTCAGAAAATATAACCTTATGCCAAAAAAATGAACCCCCACGCAGGGCATTAATCAATTAAGTAATAATAGTGACAGATAAATATTTTGACAGATAAATAATAGTGACAGATAAATATATCTGCCCCAAATTACATCACCAATCTTGTCTTCAAATATCACCCAAAACATCCTCTCTGCTCCTCCCACAACCTCCTACTCTCTAGCTCCCTTGTCTCCTCCTTTCATGCTTGTCTCCAAGACTTCCCCAGAGCTTCTCCCTTCCTCTGGAGTTCTCTACCCCAATCTATCCGTCTATCACCTACTCTGCCCACTTTTAGGTGATCTCTGAAAATCTTTAGGGAAGCCTACCCTGCCTTCAGCTACTAACCAAATCTTCTATCTCTCCTATCAGTTCATCCCCCACAGTTATTACCTTTTGTACCACCAGCCCCTCCCTCTAAGATTGTAAGCTCCAAGGAGCAGGGCCCTCCTAACCCTCTTGTATTGAACTGTATTGTTGATGTATCCTCTCCCTTTATATTGTAAAGCACTGAGCAAACTGTTGGCGCTATATAAATCCTGTATAATAATAATAATAATAGTGACAAAATACTTAATGTGCTATAAAAATAAATATCTACCCAACTGAACCCTCAAAGTGAAATCACATAATATTCATTGAAAAGTCCCAATATGTGCAATGAAAACAAAATCTTCAGTAATCTGTGAATCCACCAGTGAACACTGCTTGTGCTTCTCCTCCAGCTAGCATGCGCGCTCACCTCCAATTCTGACCCATAAAGGGTCATATATGCTTTAAATAAATACACACAGTGGTATTATCCTTGGATGTCCCCTCCATGATGCTTCAAAGGAATCCTCTCTTGTGGACCATGCTTGAGAGAACAAATTACAAGGGGCATCTTGCTCTGTTCTTTTATCTATCCAATTTTGGGATGTGGCATCTTGTCCAACCAGATGGGGCCTTCATTTTATTTGGCGTTGACCAGGTTCGATCAGAGGTGTAATGTAACTCAGGTGTTGTATGAGACTTGGATCAACCCTTCCAGAGGACTTCCTCTACAATGTTAACTCATTCACTTCCAGAATACTGTGCTGATCAATACTCGGGCAATTAAATAATTGTAACTTTTGTTTTGTTTTTGTTTGCTATTTAGATAAACTAACAAATTGAGGTCAAACTCCAGCTAACACTTTAAAAGCAATTGCTGCAACCTATTTTTTTTCCTTTTGAGATAAAAGTGTTACATAAATAAATAAAAGCTGATCAAGCACTCCTTTCAGTAGTAAATGGTTTGTCTCATTCCTAAAAATGCTACAACTGCAGGACAGCTTCTTCTGTTGAAAAACAACAGATTTACTGGCTAGATTGCCAAGTGAAAAGTATGAAAGCTTAACAAAAAGAAAACTAGTGCTGCCATCACAGAGTGAATTGGTAAGCTGCAATATAATAGTTTGCTTTTTGGTTTTCTAGTGCTATAACAAATGACAAAGTTATTACTAAACAAACAGGTCCATGGCAGAAATAAATCTGCTGTCAAATTTGCTCTGGTCCATAGAGGATGAACAGGTGTGAAGTGGTTAAAAGAAAAACAAAAATAAGTGCAAGAACAGTGTGAACCTAAACCACTGCACATGAGATCACTCACATTCCCTGTGCCCCCATCTCCCTAATTAAAAATAAAAATAGGCATACCCTGGTAAAACCTGGTATCCTTGATTAAAACTGTCCTGCTACTGGGCAGTTTTACACTATGATATCCCCTGCAGTATCTAAATCATTGTAGTAAAGTCCAGACTATTCTCTATGTCAGTAAATTTGGGCCTAGCCTTGCTATTGTCTTGCTGCTAGCCAGTTTTACACTGTTGTGTCATCTGTGATCTTCAAATTCTTGTAGTAAAAATACTGCCTGTTTTTTTCTATTACATTTCAGTCATTTCTTCCTCTTTAAAAATATCCTATGGCTGGCCAAATTTACACTCCTGTATCACACGAGATTCTTAATGAGAATTTAATAGAAAGTGGCCAAAGGTAGGACATTTTTCCAACAGTAACAACAGGGACAGCCTCAGGGAACTAATTTCAGTCTGCCAAAGCATTTTATAATAAACTCAAATGAAATAAGTTGAGGTGCTACTGTATATAAGTCAAGGTAATTGTAAAGGAAAAAAATCCATTCTACAGCCAAATATGTTGCTTAGACTGTCTGTGAAAATCCTGCTACTCCCTAATGCCACATACAGCTTTAAGGTGTCCCCCAAACATGTTATTTAAAGTGTTGTGTGCTTTCAATGTTTCCCTCAAAACCACATGAAAAAGACCCTCTTCCTGCAGTATGGTTTGTTTGTTTTTTTTTTGCAATTGTATATGTTTTCCATGGCAGTTCCCAGCTCCCAAGACTTTCTTTTCTGGACAGTAGGTTCTTATCCCTAAAAATGGACAGAATTTAATAACTGCATTTGGACCAATAGATTTCAGTTGGATTTGCCACTAAGTCCAAGTTCACTCAGTTTCAAACAGGATTTGGAGAACCCTTGGTGAATTGAACCCAGGAAGGGTCACCCATGCCTAATGCTATGAAGCAAATGAGAATTTAATCAGTTCATTATCTGATACAAACAAACCTTTTGGCAAAATCCAGAATTGCAAGCTTGTCGATCTGTCACTTTGAAATGTAATATTTTGAAAAACAAAACTAAATCAGTTACTCAGCTAAAGAAAACACAATTTCACTTGCGTATAACATAATCTTCCATGTAGTTTCTTTAATTTGGCATACAGTATGTGCCATATTAGCCGTTTTTTTTACAGAATGGTATGAGTTAATTAATTAGGTTGTAAAGAGAAGTGGACATTTATTCAGAATACTTACATTATTTTACAAACACACTTGGTATTTCACAAATGATAAATGCTTTAAACAAACAAATCTAAGAATATTGATCATGAGCAGACCAGAAGAAAAATGGTTTAATGAGATCAATGTGAACATGCTGGAGACACAGGGAATTCCATCAGTTGCCTCTTTTAGATAAAGAATATCAGAAATCTCTGACATCAGAATTGATTATATGAGTTGAGAGGTTAACATCCCCTTGAGTCTATCATATTCTCTTGGTGATAAGTAAATGAATTTTCATTCCCAGATACACATTCAGCCACATGCAGCTATTCAATAGTTCTTCGAAGGAAAAAAATAAAAAAAAAATAAAGATTCCAGGTTCTTGAGAAGAAATATGCGCTATGGTGCTTATACTTATTTGAAATAATGCAAGATGTGGCAATAATACCGTAACACTGATTTACCATTACTTTAATAGCATAAAATAATTTTACAAATACATTTTCTCTGGCTGATCTTCATTGGATCTTGTAATTCAGACCTGTGACCTGTGGTGACTTTGATTATATAATCAATAATGAATAGGCACAATAGAAAGTGACCTTCCTGTCTCCATTGGCAGTAGACAACGTTTATGGAAATTGAGTTAGCTTTGGATAAGAAAAATATCATAATATAGCAGCACAGCTTTGATTTGACCTGTACAGATGTGCTATATGCTTCCATTTATCCGTTGTGCCCAAGGTACAGTATATATACTTTAAGAGAATATGCACTGATCAGCTATAGCGTTATGCTAACCAATCATAACCCATCAAAGTGTGGACTCCACTAGATCTCTGAACATATGCTGTAGCATCTGGCATTAAGCTGTCAGTAGCAAGCTGTGAGGTGGGGCCTCTGTGGATATTTTTCCAGCACATCCCACATGTGTTAGATTGCACTGAGATCTGGAGAATCTGGTGGCCGAGTCAACACTCATCTCATTGTATTCCTCAATCGTTCTTGAATTCATCAGACCAGGCCACATTTTTTCATATCTTCATGGTCCAGTTCTGATGTTCATGTGCTCTTTGTACGTACTTTAGGCTGTTGACATGGGTCAGCATAGGCATCCTGGCCAGTTTACAGCTATGAAACTATGCACCCAACAAACTGTGATGCACTGTGCATTCTGACACCTTTCTTTTGAAACCAGCATTACTTTTTTTCAGAAATTTGAGCTACAGTAGCCCTTCTTTTGGATTGGACTACATGGGCCAGCCTTCACTCCCCACAGACATCAATGAGCCTTGGCGGCCAGGAACTTTGATGCCCGTTCACTGGTTTTCCTTCCTTGGACCCCTTTTAGTAGGTCCTGACATCTGGAGACCATGAACATCCGAAGAACTGCAGTTTTTGAGTTGCTATGACCAAGTCACTTAGCAAATACAACTTGGCCCTTGTCAAAGTCACTCAAATCCTTATGCTTGCCTGTTTTTTCTGCTTTTAACACATTAATTTCAGATACAACATGTTTCCTAATATACCCCACTCACTTTCAGGTGCCATTGTCACAAGATATTTAATGTTATTCACTTTACCTTCCAGTGGTCATAATGTTATCGCTAATCAGTATATATGCTTTAAGAGAATAGTACATATGCTTTAAAGCTGGCAATACACTAGAAGAATTATTTTTAAAATGTTCATTTCAAGAACATTTGTGCAATTTCATAATCATTAATGGTGTCAAATAGACATTAGTTTTCAATCACAGTGATGAGAAAGGGAGCAAGATGGAAATTATTTTCTCGAACAACATATTTTCTATGCGTATGTGGTTTTTGTTTGGAAAATTACATTCATTCCAAAATCAAATGTTAAAAGCAAATTAAATTTTAGAACGAAATTTGTCCAGTCATAGAATGTGCAAATAATTTTCATACACATGTTTGAGTGTTCAATTGGAAATCTACTAATGTAAGACCAACCTATGATTTTTGAAAATGTATTTGTTGACAAAGTACAAAGTATGCCTAGTGTAGATATAACATACAGACAACACTTTAAAGAGCAATCTCACCAAAATAGCTTTTACTTTAAAAAAGAACCAACAAAAAAGTTATAAAATGACATTTTGAAAACACATATTTTCCTTTACATGCAGTGTAAAGTTTCTGGCATTCTGTTGACATTCCTGAGTGTCTGGTCTTTGCCTGTTCACCATTGTCAGTAAAGGCAAAGGGAGCTGTTTCCTTCCTGGTCTGCTGCATCAGCCGCTGTGATGACTGACAGCACATCCCATGCATATGTGCCTAAAAGCGTTCGAATCTTGGCTGGTTCAGCAAGGGCAGGCTGAATGTACTGAAGTTGATCAAGTAATCAACTTGGGTACAACCAGCCTGCTGGATTTTACATGTGATCACTAGCAACTGTTATAGCCGCTAGCAATAATCACTGTCTCCTCCCCCCCAGCCGGGAGACCACAAGGGCTCAGCCGGAGGGATTCCCCAGTCCACATTGACTGTGTTGATGGGGGAATTGAGCAAATTTCTTTCCTGCAACCACAGGTCTTGCACCGTCTATGGCCAACCTAAGGCTCCAACTGGTTAATTGTTCTGTTTACATGCTGCTATAGTATTGATAACATGTAAATAAGGAATATACTATGCTGGCTTAAAAACATGTGCCACACCTCTTACACAATAAATTCAGCATTTGTAGAAATGTGTTTGGCAGGATGTTTGAGGCACAACTCACACAGCAATCCAATATAAATATAATACATTTTTCATGGTCCTCTCTCCTACCTCCTTGGTACTGCAATTCCAAAATACCAAAGTGACATCAGTATGTAGCTTCTGCTCCTGATGTTTTCCCGCCACTTCTATGTTCCGTGTTTTGTCACCTGTACCATGTGATAGTTGTAGCCAATCACAGTTATCACAACAGTACACAATGGCACATGAATGGATGTCTTTCATAGAAATGATTGCTTATAACAGTTATCGGATCATCACTGTAATGAGCAATAAAAATTGCAAAAAAAAAAAATATATGTATTAAAAAAATAAAAAGTAAAAACATTTCAAAACGTTATACTTTTTAAAAAATATTTTTACATTATGTTACCAGGCAGTGTCCCTAGTCATCGTCTCAACAGACATATGAGGACGCTGTACTGCTCTGGTGACAGTATGTAAAAAAAATTGTGGAAAAAAAAACATATGTTATATAATTTCTTCATGTTCCCAAAAATTGTGACAAAAAAATTACAACTTCAAAAAACTCATCATGCCTCCTACTAAATACCATGGGCTGCCTACTTTTCTAAAAGCAGTCATTTGGGGGTATTTATACTGTTCTGGCATTTTAGGGCTTCAAGAAATGAGATTGGCCATCAGTACATTAGGACTGATCAGTTTTTAAATACAGTATATACACCATAATTTGCAGACTCTATAGCTTTCAGACTAAATAATACACCGATTTGGGTTATTTTAACCAGAGAAATTGTAAAACAAGACAAAACCTGCACTATAGAACTTTAAACTTTAGTGATGCTGCTGCTCAAAGTGTAAAAAACACTAAATAAAAATAAACACATAATTACAGCGCTATGCGGTACATATAAAAGCATACAGTACAGGCAGTTGTAAATATCCATTTACAGTTGCAAGAAAAAGTAGGTGAACGCCTTGGGATTACGTGGAGTTTTGCATGAATTGGGCATAAAATGTGCTCTGAACGTCATCTAAGTCACAACAATAGAAGAACACAATCTGCTGAACATAATACTACACAAACATTAGATGTTGCCATGGTTTAATTGCACATTACATGTAAACATTCAAAGTGCAGGGAGGAAAAAGTATGTGAACCTTTGGACTTAATAACTGGTTGACCCTCCTTTGGCAGCAATAACCTCAACCAAACGTTTCCTGTAGTTGCAGATCACACCTGCACAACGATCTGGAGTAATTTTGGACCACTCCTCTTCACAAAACTGTTTCAGTGTAGCAATATTCTTGGGATGTCTGGTGTGAATCGCTCTCTTAAGGTCATGCCACAGCATTTCAATCGGGTTGAGGTCAGGACTCTGACTGGGTTACTCCAGAAGGCGTATTCTGTGCTGTTGCAGCCATTGTTTTGTTGAATTACTTGTATGCTTTGGTTCATTGTCCTGTTGCATCACCCATCCTCTGCGGAGCTTCAGTTGGCGGACAGATGGTCGTACGTTTTCCTGCAAAATGTCTTGATAAACTTTGGAATTCATTTTCCCATCAATGACAACAATCCGTCCAGGCCCTGAGGCAGCAAAGCAGCCCCAAACCATGATGCTCCCTCCGCCATGTTTTACAGTGGGGATGAGGTTTTGATGTTGGTGTGCTGTGCCTTTTTTTCTCCACACATAGTGTTGTGTGTTCTTCCCAAACAACTCAATCTTGGTTTCATCTGTCCAGAGTATATTTTGCCAGTAGTGCTTTGGAACATCCAGGTGCTCTTTTGCAAACTTCAAATGTGCTGCTATTCTTTTTGGACAGCATTGGCTTCCTCCGTGGTGTTCTCCCATGTACTCCATTCTTGTTTAATGTTTTCCTTATTGTAGATGTGTCAACAAAAATGTTCGCATGTGCCAGAGATTTCTGTAGGTCTTTAGCTGACACTCTGGGATTTTTCTTTACCTCATGTAGCATTCTGCGCTGTGCTCTTGCAGTCATTTTACAGGACGACTACGCCTAGGGAGAGTAGCAACAGTGCTAAACTTTCTCCATTTGTAGACAGTCTGTCTTACCGTGGACACATGAACATCAAGGCTTTTGGAGATACTTTTGTAACCCTTTCCAGCTTCATGCAATTCAACAATTCTTGATTGTAGGTCTTCTGAGAGCTCTTTTCTGCGAGGCATGGTTCACATCAGACAGTGCTTCTTGAAACCAGTAAAGCCAAAACAGGTGTGTGTTTTTTAAGGGCAGGACAGCTGTCAGCAACACATCCAATATCATCACACTGATTGGAGTCAAGGTTGGCTCACTCCTGGCTCCAATTAGCTCTGGGAGAAGTCATTAAGCTAGGGCCTCACATAATTTTTCCTCCCTGCACTGTGAATGTTTACATGTTATGTGCAATTAAACCATGGCAACATCTAATGTTTGTGTAGTATTATGTTCAGCAGACTGTGTTCTTCTATTGTTGTGACTTAGCTGACGTTCAGAGCACATTTTATGCCCAATTCATGCAAAATTCCACGTAATCCCAAGGGGTTCACATACTTTTTCTTGCAACTGTATGACAAGTGACATTTATGTGTCACTCAGCCGTCTCAATTGTATTTCCTTAGTGAGATGCTCCATGCTCCATATAAATAAATAAAGTGATTTAGTGCTCAAAACAAAAAGTGATCCGTGCCCCCTCTGTTGTGCTTGCACTCACTGGATGGGATGGACCACCTGCCAAGAGCATAAGAGTCATATAACCTCTTTAAAGGATGGTGTATCTGTTTACTCCATTCTTCTATGGCATCAGACTCCTTTTTCCAATTCTCATACATAGCAATTTCATGTAAATTATTTTTCCAGGTGTATGCCTTTGGGATAAATCCTGTAAAGAGAGGAGAGAAGGAACCTCTAGGTGTAGACTTAAAAACACAAATCTATTGCACACATATATAGGCAACTTGCAAAAAAGTTGAAGGGAAATAGAGCATCTGTGTCCTTCAAAGGGTTAACCGCCAAGCTGAAGGGTTGCTCTCAACTGCGTTGCTGCATACAGACCCACTGTTGGTGTTCCAGGTTGTCCAGCAAGATGGGAGAGACCTGGAAGCGAGGGCAGGAGCCTGTGTGGAGTGCGGCATAGGTGTGATGACGTCACCGGGCGTCATGCCAGTGAAGTACTTCCTGAGCATGGGCTCTTAAGGTCTTCTCACAATAAAAGTGATTGCATGCCTAGATTCATGTACCCATGGGCATGTATCAACATTGTATATTTTTTTGTGTATTTTTAATATAGTATTTTGGTATATTAGCCTGTTGCCCTGCTCTATTATGGAGCTAGACAAGGACTCTCTCTCTTTAGGAGCCATAATTGCTATCTACAGCTGACTCATAAAAAGCCAGCAGAAACTTCCTCCGTCAGCTTGACAAAGGAGTGTGCCTGTGAGAAGACCTTCAGTGCGCATGCTCAGGAAACGCATTGCTATTATGCCGACCGTTGACGTCATCATGCCTATGCCACGCTCCACACACACTCCAGCCCTCGCTTCCAGGTTTCTCCTATCTTGCTGGCCAACCTGGAATGCCAATAGTGGGTCTGTGTGCAGCAATGTTGGGAGGGTCTGTGTGCAGCAATGTTGGGAGGACCTCTTCACCGTGGCAGTTTATCCTTTGACGGATACAGATGTCCCTTCAACTTTTTTGTAAGTTGCCTATATTCTGTGTAATACATTTGTGTGTTTAAGTCTACACTTAGAGGCATCTTTTCCTCTCTCTTTACATGCTCTGCCCTGGAATAAGCTTCATATCCAGACAAATCAGCCACAAGTGGATGCATGTTTATCTGCAATATAAAGGACTAAATCAGCAACTATATATAATTTTCAGTCACCATGGCATTATACCATTTATTTGTCAGATAAATGGCCTAATTTATGATGTATGCAGCTACGACTGTGTGATAAGATATTCTAGGACTGCTTTCTTATCTGTTCAAATTTCCTATGTTATTCAGTACTGTTTTTCAATAATTGGATAATATTTGTTATCAGTTCAGCGTTACTTTACATTGTCCAGTATTTCTCTATGGTAAGCTTTGGGATGAACTCTCTCCTATCTCTCACTAGCTCTCCCGGGAGTACCGCTTACCATGGTGATGTCACAGCCCCACCTCCTTACGCATTACATGCATTCAGGACAAGAGACAGAAGAAGCGGCTGTTATGTCTTTTGCAGATAAGTCCATACATGTTTTCTGTCAAGTGAGTGTAACCCTTTATGTGCTGCCAATAAATGTTTACATAATACACTATTGGGGCATTTGCATTTATAGCTTTCATTAGCAAATATTATTGTGGGGAAGTAGAAGGGAAGATTGAGTGTTTGAGAGGGTGAATCCAGGAGCTGCAGAGATCTGTAAAGTGTTTAAAGTGTTGATAGACCTCCCATACACTTTGAGGTCCACCTAAGTAGGTGAAAGCACACCTAAATAACACTTGAAGCATGAAGAGTGTGGAGGACACTATGGGCAAATTTACGTGATCACAGGAAAGTGGAAAAGGTGCACAGTGGTGAAGATCTGAAGTATTCTCTTGAACTTTGCACTTCACATGGGACTTTATGTAAACATGCTTGCATGATTTTTTTTTTATATGAATTTCACTTGGAGCATAGTTTTTGTGTTATTTGGAATTATGTGTACTATTATCATGTTTGCATAGAGTATGTTAATATTGCGGTAGTATTAGGATCAGTAACTGTATTTAAAAAAGTACTTCGCTATATTGATTTATTGAGTTGCCTGATGGTTTAAGAGGTGGGAGCAGCTTTTTGATAGAAAAAGCTAGAGAGGGGGGAGCAGCCGGGGGAGGGGAGGGGAGGGGTATTCTTTCACATATAATTCAAAGTGTGACAGCTAAGAATTGACCCAGACAGGAAGGTGGTAAAAGTGTCTGGTATTGAGGGGGTTAAGGATTAAAGTGACATTAACCTCCCTGATGGTATTCCTGAGTGTAGCTCGGGGTAAAATTTCAGTACCAAAAGCGGTAACCCCGAGCTAAACTCGGGCTTACCATGCGGCGTTGCTCAGGGATTCCCTGCAGCGCTTACATTGTCCTTCGCTCCCACGATGTGTCCCCTGCAGCGTCCCCGGCCATCTCCTCCGGCCAATGCCGGCATCCGGCTTCTGTGTTCCGGTTCCTGTGACGTCGGTACGTACTGGGGCCGGAACCGGCAGAAAATTTGAAAGTTTTAATGTCATTTTTTTTAAAACGATTATTACATACCAAAAAATTGCTGTTTCAAAGCATTTCACATACATTTTGTCCCTACTGCTCTGTCCTGTGCCCTGTCTGCATTTTGTCTGTTATTTCTGCCTGGAAACTAGGAAAAGTCCATGGCATCCAAAAAGCGTCCCTTTAGGTCAAAATCGGTTTTAGACCAGCTAGAGAACAGCGATAGTAAATTAGAACCACTTGCAGAATTGAGTGATAATGATTTATGGGGAAATTCATCATCAGACACTGAAAACAATTCTGCGACTTGTGCGAACTTGGCGCTATATTTCAAATTTCTGTGTTTTTGGTTTGATTATATTATTGAATTGAATTTATTATTATATTACTATTTTTTATGATTATTTATTAAATTATAATTTATGATTTCATATTTCAAGTTTTACCATATCCGGAATGTTTACTAGACTCTTGTTCGGACAGATTTCAGTGAGTTATTCCTAAAAATGACAGGTCTACAATAAAAAAACTACATATTTCCATGCAAAATGATGGTACCGCTTTCAGCACCAAAAATCTGAAATAATCAAACCGCCAGGGAGGTTAAACCCAAAAGCTAATAATTTAATATATTGAAGCTTACCAGTCCTGAAAAATGGTGGTTACATTAATTTTCTTCTTATATGCTTTTTCGTCATTTTCACTGGCCAGTAACATATGTCCTGTCTTAAAGCGGAGGTCCAGTCGGAATTAAAAAAAATAACAGTCAGCAGCTAAAAAAACTGTAGCTGCTGAGCTTTAAAAAATGGACACTCACCTGTCCCACGATCCCGCGGTTTCCTCACACTGGCCGGGTTGACTCGCCATCCTGTCTCCTTGGCGTTGGCATATTCAGTGTGGGCACCCGACTGTTACAGCTTGCAGCTTCACAGCCGAGAGCCCAATGTGCATGCAAGAGTAGCGCTGCACTTTGTGAATGGTCCCATAGTCTTCTGGGACTGGTCACGTGTCCCAGAAGACTACAGGGAGGAAGGGGGAAGGACAACTTCTGCTTCCGATTGCCTAGGCAATTGCAGCAGAAGTGGGAGCGGGTACCTGTCAAATACAGGTTCCCCCTCCCCCTATTCCCCAAAGTTGCCAATCGTTAACTGGGAGTGGGGGACAAAGCCTTAAAGTGGAACCTCCACTTTTGGTTGGAGCTCTGCTTTAAGGATGGAGGAGCAATGCAGGCAGATTTGGGCAGCAGCATTACCAATACAGGGAGAGGATAGTGTCTGATATAGATGGACTTATTAATTTAAATGGACTTGGCTAACAAATTAAAAGTGAACTCCTGCTAACTATTTTAGAGCAGATAAAGCAACAGTTTTCCTTTCTTTTAGGGTAAAGGTTTTATATAAATTTATAAAAGCTGACCACTCCTATTAGCACCCCTATAAGTGTTTTATGGTTTATCTCAATGCTCAACACTATCTTCCACTTTTGATGGAGAGCTTGGTCTTTTGAAAAATAACAGACTAGCAGCATAAACAGGTAAAAATAAAGCTAAAAATCCTAAAAAAAAACTAATTACAGTCAACGCTTCTAAGAACTGGTAAGCTGCAATATAATACATTTTCACTTTTCCGTAACCACCTGAAGTGCTGGGACCCACCTAATGGGAGTGTTCAAAGAATTAAAAAAGGCCTTGTGTGGCAAGAGTTTAATGAGAATGTAATCATAATTTATGTCTATCCCTATCTGTAAATAAATCAAACAATTATTTTAAGACCCAGTTGTCCATTAAATTTAAAGTATGCTAAAAAGAGCACATTCTACCTGTAACATTGTAAATATGATTTACTAAATTTCTTCATTTTGTTTTTGGTATATAATGTATATATAAATGTATAAAAGTAAAGAATTGTCAATTTTAGGCTCTGCTCTTATACAGCTCATAGATTACTCAATTTTATTTCCATTATATAAATCCATTAAATTTAAAGTATGCTAAAAAGAGCACATTCTACCTGTAACATTGTAAATATGATTTACTAAATTTCTTCATTTTGTTTTTGGTATATAATGTATATATAAATGTATAAAAGTAAAGAATTGTCAATTTTAGGCTCTGCTCTTATACAGCTCATAGATTACTCAATTTTATTTCCTTCTATCATGGCTGGAAGGAAAGAAAGTCGCTTGATTCCCCCATCAACACAGTCAGTGTTGATGGGGGAATCCCTCCCACAGTGCAAGTGTGTTTTGCTGGCAGGGGGGCATGGGGAGACTTCCCAACCAGAAAAACACAATATTTACTGCTAGCAACTTTACCTGTCGGCAGTAATCGAATGTAAAACATACGTCAGGTTGGTTGTACCCAAATTGATCGATGGACCAACTTGGGTACAATCAACCTACCCATACATAGATTGAATCTCAGCTGGTCCCTTCTGAGCCAGACAAATTTTGAATTATGTATGGCTGACTTTAGTCACTGGGGGTTTGTGTAGAGGATAAAATGGGAAATGATAGGGTTCAGGTCAAGAAAAATTGTGCCTCCCCCATCCCTCCCACACATTTCTGAACTTTCTTTGTTTAAAAGAAACTTTTTTCTACCTACCTATGTGCTTTCATATGACTCTCCATGGAACGTCTTCCATAGGAAATGAAGTCTAGGCCTGATACCAACCAGTCCTATGGCCAGTGTCAATCCCTCTTCATGACAGCACCCCACACCTTCTGGATTCTGAAAGAGCTCCTAATCTTTAAAATTTGGTATTAAAAGTGAAAAATACAGAATATAATAGCAAAACACTATGCATTCACATTGGGGGGTAAACTTCTTAATATGTGTGAATGCACACTGTATGTATGAACGTAAAATACAAAATGGAGCACATGACAACAGTAAATGGAATTTCACTCTATTCTCCAACAAGAATGACTGCAGTTTCTTTAGTAATTAAATTACTTTGTGCTTCTGCTCCAGGGGATTAGCTTTTTAATATTTTAATATCATAGTCTAAACTTTATGTAGCTGGTATAGAATAATAATAATAATGGTAATACATTATATACAATATCATACATTATAATTTAAGGTTGGCAGCAAGTCTTCATGATTTCTTAACAAAGTGTAATGTGATGACTAACATATGTGGCTTCAACATCTTTTAGCATGTAGAGCCCTTATCTATTGAAATAAATAGAAGGGAATCTAAATATATCTAAGCCAAGTGCAGAGTTAAAAGCATTTGATCTTTGCCTGTTAAAACATTGAATAAATCAAATTAGGTGTACTAAAGCCTGAGTGTCTTAAACATATGTTTAAAGGTTAAAAGTTAAGTATTTTGGGGATAATACTTAGATGCATCACTAAACATTACCAATTACTGCAACTTCTTTGTTATTTGACAAATGTTCTATATAAAAGCGGTATAAAATAATGAAGGTTATACATGTAGTAAAATAACACAGAACAAGTGAAATTGAATCTACTGTTCTTATAAGGCATTCAGTGCAATCTTAGCAAAACTAAAACTTTAGTAATATTTTTAATTTACTGTAAATAATGCCAGGCACATAATAACTCCTAGTCATTTTATTGCAAAGACTTGGGTGGAAGCCAGTGATAATCATTTATTTTGATGAACAAGATTAATCGTGAATGTTATCCAAAATTGCCAAAGTGATGTGAGGTTGGTATGGGCAAAATGGGACCCACACAGAGATCAATAGTGATTTGAGACCCACCCTTGGCCAAAGTTTATATATATATATATATATATATACTGCTCAAAAAAAATTAAAGGAACACTCTGAAAACACATCAGATCTCAATGGGGAAAAATATAATGATATCTATGCTAATATGGACTGGGTAATGTGTTAGAAACTTAAGGATGTCCCATCATTTGATTGAAATAAAAATTATCAACCTACAGAGTACTGAACTCAAAGACACCCCAAAAATCAAAGTGAAAAAATGATGCAGCAGGCTAGTCCATTTTGCTGAAATTTCATTGCAGCAACTCAAAATGGTGCTCAGTTTGTATGGCCCCCACGTACTTGTATGCATGCATGACAATGTCGGGGCATGCTCCTAATGAGACGACAGATGGTGTCCTGGGGCATTTCCTCCCAGACCTGGACCAGGGCATCACTGAGCTCCTGGACATGATATCCCAGAGGTGTTCCATTGGATTTAGATCAGGTGAGTGTAGTGGCCAATCAATAGTATCAATTCCTTCATCCTCAAGGAACTGCCTGCATACTCTCGCCACATGAGGCCAGGCATTGTAATGCACCAGGAGGAACTCAGGAACCACTGCACCAGAATAGGTTGTAACAATGGGTCCAAGGATTTCATCCCGATACCTAATGACAGCCAGGGTACCATTGCCTAGCCTGTAGAGGTTTGTGCGTCCCTCCATGGATATGCCTCCTCGGACCATCACTGACCCACCACCAAAACGGTCATGCTGAACGATGTTACAGGCAGTAAAATGTTCTCCACAGCTTCTCAGGGTGAACCTGCTCTCATCTGTGAAATGCACAGGGCGCCAGTGGTTGACCTGCCAATTCTTGTGTTCAATGGCAAATGTCAATTGAGCTCTATGGTGCCAGGCAGTGAGCACAGGGCCCAATAGAGGATGTTGGGCCCTCAGGCCACCCTCATGAAGTCTGTTTCTGATTGTTTGGTCAGAGATATTCACACCAGTGGCCTGCTGGAGGTCATTTTGTAGGTCTCTGGCAGTGCTCATCCTGTTCCTCCTTGCACAAAGGAGCAGATACCGGTCCTGCTGATGGGTTAAGGACCTTCTAGGCCCTTTCCAGCTCTCCTAGAGTAACTGCCTGTATCCTGGAATCTCCTCCATGCTCTTGAGACCTTCTAGCAATGGCACTTATTGATGTGCCATCCTGGAGGAGTTGGACTGCCTGTGCAACCTCTGTAGGGTCCAGGTATCACTTCATGCTACCAGTAGTGATGCTGTCCCTAGCCAAATGCCATACTAGTGAAAAACAGTCAGAAAAGATGAGTAGGGAAAAAAATGTCAATGGCCTCCACCTGTAAAACCATTCCTGTTTTGGGGGTTGTCTCATTGTTGCCCATCTAGTTCACCTGTTGTTAATTTCATTAACACCAAAGCAGCTGAAACTGACTATCAACCCCCTCTGCTACCTAACTGACCAGATCAACATCCCAGGTGTTTAATTGACTTGAAGCTATACTTAAAATTGTTCCTTTAATTTTTTGAGCAATATTTATATATATATATATATATATATATATATATATATATATATATATATATATTTATAAAGGGGTTCAACAACAACAAATACACAATCTATTACTACCATAGGCAAAGGGTTAGTCCAATGGCACAGGACTGCAATCCACGGCATGACTAGGGAAAGGCAGCAATAGCACAGAGCAACAATACAGAGCAGCAAGGGTGGACTAATCCCTCATGCGGCTTATGATGGTCTTAGAATAGCTTGCTCTGGTGGCTTGTCAGCAAAAGTTCCAACATCAGGAGGAAGGCTCGAGTCAATGCAATGAGACTTCTGGAACCAAGGTGGGCAGAGGGAGCAAGTGCACCCAGGTGCAGACAGGCAGCAAAGCAGCGGGCACAGGTATTAAAACCTGAGCTGAGGCACAAACCCTTTGGAAAGCAGCCTGATGTTTTTCTTTTGATTTCCTTGGGGACAATCCTGCCCTCTTCCAGTCTGGCTATATTCCAGATTGTTGCCTTTTTCTCAGGCAGGCACCATGGAGCATGGTATCCTGCTGTGGGTTGTAATGACACTTAGGTGAAGGTTTGGCATGTGACAACTGGTAATAACTGTGTTACCATTAGTGAAACAACATACTAAACGTTGGAATCAAGGAAAAAAATAGGAAGGCAAAAGGAAAAGGTAATGTAAATCGATAGATAGAGAGATAGATAGATACAGTAGATAGATAGATAGATAGATAGATAGATAGATAGATAGATGCCACAATTTAAAAACATGAAATATACTTAAGCCTGTGATCTTCATAATTGCACAGTACTATATGTATATAAGGTACAAATTACGGTAGGCTTGAATTTAAGAGCATTGTGTTTATTACTCTACTATTCTAATCTAAAGCTACTTTAACTAGAGGAGTTCAAGTTAACAATGCAAAAATGTACTAATGTAATGTAAAATTTCATATAGAATGGAGAGTTCAGTTTAAGATTGTGGCATCTTTTGGCTCAAATACAAATTATAATTTGTCTTAATGAAAATGAAAAACATGGCCCCAAGCAACAAACCTCTGCCAGTACTGAGCTCTAAATCATGAACAAATGGATTGCTTTCTAAAACCTGACAGTGATGCTTTTAGACTTGAGATATTCTAGTGCTGCTAAGCATCGAGCCTTTCCCAGAACACAGCAAGAGGTTGATTGAGAAGCACTGGAAGCAATAGTAACAGCAGTAGCAGCAGCAGGATTTTCTTCCGGGATGCTATTTTCAGGTGGTGCTTTTGCCGTCTTGAATATCCTCGCAATATCTATAACATAAATGTCAACCACAGATAAAATAGGTAATGCTTCAAAAGCACAAACAAAAAATATGCATAAAACATAGTCATACTTTAAGTACAACAGTAGAATGTTTATGCCTCAAAAGTTTACTTCTAAAAGAAAACTTTGAATTGAAGCCAAGATACCTAGTGACATAACTTGAGCTATAGCAGTCCATGCAACTGATATGAGACAGCATTAGGGGCCCAATATACAAAGAAAAACATGTCTCAGGGTTTCCTCTTACTGGCTATTTTTCCAGACAGCAAGAGCATTTGGGCTATTTATAAAAAAGAGATAATGTTATATATAGATCCCAGGATGCTAGAAAGCTTTTACAGCAGTTTGTATACAACAGCAATAACTATTTATTTGTACTCTAATAAATGGCATTAGTCTTTATAGTAAGATTGTCTTTAGGGCAGAGCTTTTAGACCAGATTGTGCTACAGAGCACTATCATTTCTTCTTATGCCTCTGGACATGATGCAATAATTCACATTTTTCACATGCTCTGTTATACGTTTCTTTGGCATTCAGAGGTTGTAGTGAATTAAAAAAATTGAGTTTTAAATTAATATTTACTATCATACAAATATATCATTTTAAGACTGTAGATATGTTTAGATATTTAGATGCAGATATATTTGCAAAGGCATATACCCCTGGTCCCTTTTGACTTCGGGCCCTTTGGTACTACTTCAGTGGCCCCCAGATCTGAGTAGTCGGAACATTGTTTTGTATAAGAATTGTAAAGGAATTACTATATAGCTGTCTCTTGTAACATGTTCCCAGTCTCTTTCTGTGTCTTACAGTGTGTCTGCACCCAGTCCTTTGTAAAAATGTTTCAAATGTGCCAAGAAGGAGAGGACTGCAGGATTAACTGAGGACTACTAAAAGACAGCCAGGGGGCTCACTTTGACATGCACATGTCCAGTAATGATGTCAGAACAAATATCTGGGAAGTTGTTATTCCTTTCTCTGAAAGATCCTTATGGAAGCACTGTGGAATTCCTTCCCAAGCACTCTGTTCCAGCTTACTGCCAAGTAGGCTCAAGCAGCGAGGCCAATGGGGATGATAACATAGCAGACTTTACCTGGTTGCCAGAGATTGCAGAGCAGCAAAGTGAAGGAGAAGTAGAACAGCAGTGAGGGAAGATTATATGCAGAGGACTGGAGGGAGTAGCTGTCCTATTTCAATGGATGCCACTGCTCCATAAGTACAGGCCACTGCTATCCCTGGAGCCATTCCACACAACTCAGTATTCTGAATCTTTTTTCACAAATCTATTTTCAGGCTCTTCCTGCTACGTATTAGTCATGGTAAAAACTACCAGTCATTGGGGTAACACATTCATGAAAAGACACATGAATGTGCATCACAATGTTCAGTAGGAGCAACACCTTAATGAAACTGATTGGCAGCAAAAGGCCTACACTCCTCCTTGTTCCTCACTTTCCACTTCTCCTCCCACTCCACAAAATTTTCCATATGCATCTGCTGCAACATCTGTGGCCTTAAGCCAGAGGTTCTCAACCTTTTTCCAGTCGGGGCACCCTTGAAAAGTATTTTCAGTCACGAGGCACCCCTGTCCAAGGCTTAGTTCACATTACTGTGTGTCGTGGAATGCACGTGAAATCATGTTCATTCCTGACACATAGACAAATGCTCTGCTCTTTAGGAGTACCCCATACACTGGCAAACTTGGGGTGTTTTTGGTGTGGTGAAATTTAAAAAAAAGGGTCAAGGACGACTTTCTCTGCATTTCTTGGGGTAGGGCAGCCCATTGAAATGAATGGGCTGTCCTACACACAGCCACACAGATGTCAACCAAGGGCTGTAAGGTTGGAGGGTAGTAAAACCATGCAATTGAGCTACTTTTGTCACCCTCAACCACTCCCCCTTTAGCTTCAGAAGCAGAAGCTGGGGGTATACACATGCTGTGGCTGCAAATGAAAGTATACCTCCAGGTGAATGGGGTTGAACTACGACCACCCTGCAACTGTGTGCGCACACAGACACATGTACAAACACACATGTACACACAGACACATGTACACACAGACACATGTACATATACACAAACACACCTGCATACACATGTATACAACCCTATAAAAAGTTACAGTACATTACCTTCACTCATACAGCTGGGTACTGCACTCTAGGGGTAGGCAGCGAGTACAGAAAACACTCCCCTTCCCTTTGCTTCCACTTTCCTCAGCAGTCCGACAACTCCCAGTGCCGATGTACAGTGCAGCTGGGGATCGGGAACTCAGGCTCAACTGACAACCTTTCTGTGCCAGGACGCCACAGAACCACTGAGGACCTCTGGCAGCACCCTGGGGTGCTGTGGCACCCCTGTTTAGAAAGGCTGCCTTAAGCTATGGCAAGGAAAGTCTTACCTTATGGCACATCAAGAGAAGAGGGTCAACATTGGGCCATATTGAGTAGAGACACTCCACTCTATTGTCTCCAATAGCATTTTTAACCAGGCATGTGTCTCGATGACATGCTGCTAGAGTGGAAGAGAAAATGTCCCCTAATTGTTTCCATGTCTCACATGCGGCCTTATGAATCTGCTTACATACTGTGCAGCAATTGTGCAATATTTTTGCCTATCATATCTAAAAAAATAATGCACTCTAATTTGTATTTTATTATTAAAACTGTCTAATCTTTCCCTCTTACATTGTGGCCTAATAAATCTGTTTATATACTGTGCAATGACTGTAAAATATTTATGGCTATTGTCTCTGAAATAATACACTCCAGTTTTTATTTCATAATAAAATCTGCATTCTCTCTTCCTCTTACATTGTGACCTAAACAACCACATTGTGCAGTATGTCTACAATATTTATGGATATCATCTTTAACCTCTTCCACCCCGTCCTATAGCAGCAACACCGGGTCCCAGCCGGTGATTTCTCGCCAGCACCCGGTGATCGCTGAGTATCTCCAACAGACGAAAAGACCTGTGTATAAACAACATAGATCTCTCCCCTGTCAGCTCCTGCACACTGCTTCGTATGGCTCTGAGTAGCAGAGCCATACAAAGCAGTATGCTTACAGTGTAAAGTACACACACAGCACACAGTGAAACAGCACATAGTTAACCCTTTGATCATCCCACATGTTAACCCCTTCCTGCCCATTGCCATTAGTACAGTGTCAGTGCTTTTTATTAGCACTGATCACTGTATCGGTGTCATTGGGGATGTTGATGACACCAAATCAGTTCACCCTAGTGCCAGAATTCCCTCTGCAGTCCCGCTATAAGTCACTGATCGCCGCCATTACTAGTAAAACAAAAACATTTAAATAAAAAATTCCAGTACATATACCGCGATTTGTAAATGCTATAACTTTCATGTAAACCAATTCATTTACACATATTGGGATTTTTTTTAGCAAAAACATGTAGCAGAATACATTTTGGCCTAAATTTATGATGAAATCTGATTTTTTAATTTTTTTTACTGGATATGTTTTATAGCAAAAAGTCAAAAATATTGTTTTTTCTCAAAATTGTTGGTCTTTTTTTGATTATAGCACAAAAAATAAAAAACACACAGGTGATCAAATACCAATGAAAGAAAGCTCTATTTGTGGGAAAAAAAGACGTAAATTTCATTTGGGTGCAGCGTTGTATGACTGCACAATTGTCAATTAAAGTAACGCAGCACCGTAAAGCAAAAAATGGCCTGGTCAGGATGGGGGGTAAATCCTCAGGAGGGCAAGTGGTTAAAATAATACACTTTATTTTTTATTTCATGATAACAACTGCCTTGTGTCTTCCTGTTGCATTGCAGTCTCATAAAGATGCACTATATATGTGGCTATTTTCTATTAGCAGTTGAAAAATACAATCTAAATTTTATTTCAGAATAAAATTGCCTTGTCTTGGTTCTTTTTTTTGTGAATTTTATTTTGACATTTTGTCTTGCCACTGGCCAACTGTTGAGAGGGTTGATGGCTTTTACTCATTTTAAAGTACAATTTCACATAGCTTTTAGATCTGTTGTGGCTGATAGAACCATTGTTTAACTCAGGCCTATTATCGCTGGATCAAAAAAGTATCACAGACAAAACTACCTAAATATATATTATATCATCAAATCAGTTTGGAGTGCTGCTGCTGTATTTAGGCCAAGCAATAATGTATCAGTAAAAAAAAAAAAGCTATTACATATTACACCAGAATATATATATATTTATATATATATATGTATTCCATGAGAATCATACGGTTCTGTAACACCACATTCAGCCTAAAGGAACCTCACAAACATGTAATGTAGGATTTGCAGAGATCTTTGAAGAGCTATGGCTCCATTGTTATAGTGCACATTAGTCAGCTATGAGATAGTACAGCAGAAAGGATGAGAAGACAAATGCTGGAATATACAGTGAAGGAAATAAGTATTTGATCCCCTGCTGATTTTGAATGTTTGCCCACTCACAAAGAAATGATCAGTCTAAAAATCGAATGGTAGGTGTATTGTAACACAGAGACAGAATAGCAACAAAAAAATTCAAAAGAAATGCATGTCTAACAAATTATGCACGGATTTGCATGTTCATGAGGGAACTAAGTATTTGATCCCCTTCACAAAACATAACTTAATACTTGGTGGCAAATTCTTTGTTGGCAATCACAGAGGTTAGATATTTCCTGTAGTTGGCCACCAGGTTTGCGCACATCTCAGGAGGGATTTTGGCCCACTCCTCTTGGCAGATCCTCTCCGAGTTATTAAGGTTTGGTGACTGACGTTTGGCAACTCGAACTTTCAGCTCCCTCCACAGATTTTCATTCGGAGTAAGGTCTGGAGACTGACTAGGCCACTCCAAGACCTTAATGTGCTTCTTCTTGAGCCACTCCTTTGTTGCCTTGTCTGTGTGTTTTGGGTCATTGTCATGCTAGAACACCTATCCACAACCAAGATTTTTAGACTGATCACTTCTTTGTGAGTGGGCAAATATTGAAAATCAGCAGGGGATCAAATACTTATTTCCTTCACTGTATTTGCATTCTTAATCTTATGGCTGCATAGGATTACTAGAGGTTGAGGCATGTTGGACACTCTCCAAAAGACTAGCAGCAGCTCCCCAAATTTCAAAAAGATAGGTGCATGTAGGACTTAAGAAAATTGAATATTTTGTCTTACTGAAAGAAAAAGAAAAGAGAACGTCTGCTGGAAGGATTGAGTAAGGTAAACAGAAAAATAAAGCTAAAAGAAAGCAAGCAGTAGAAACTGAAAGTGAATGAGTGGAACAGCCAAGGGAGGAAGAGTATGGTAGAATGAGCAGGAGAACCTGGAAGATAAAATCAACAGCATTAAAAAAAAGTAAAACAGGTTGAAAAGAGAAAGTGTGGACACAAATTAGTTGCATGCATTTTAACTGAACCTTTGGTCCACAGTTATACAACTAAATACTATACTCTCCCCTGCATCCATGGAACATGTTAAGATTTATTAAAAAAAAAGATAGGAGTTAAATAATTTGCAAAGCAATTGGGAGCCTTTGAAACTAATGCACTTGACACCTGCAGTGTAACCCACCATTTAACACTTAGGGGCACATTTACAAAACAGTGAATGTGACATTCCCCAAATATTCACTGCAGGTGATGCATGTTCTGTAGATTACAGGAAATGAACAACCACCTATGACTGTCAGGTAAATATCACATTTATTGCTTTATAAATGTTTCCCTTAGTGAACATGCCTTCTGACAAGGGCAGGGTTCAGAAAGGTCTCACGGGGGGTCATGTGGAATTAGTGTGAACTGTGCAAGACTAGAAAAATAGTCAAGACTGGATGTGTGATATAATGAGGGAGGGACAAATCTTCCTCGGTTTAGTTCACAATTAATTTAACGAATCTTGCTCTGAATTCTATGATTGCAAAAGTGAAGTCCATAAGGTGGCAAATATTTTTACGTAATTCTGGCTTTTTGTAGGACTAACAAGCAAGCTATTTTCAAACAAAAAGCTCGGGAAGCAGACCCTGCCTTGGGGGACTTCCTATTAGCTCTGATACATGCTGACAATATGACTGTTGTGAACTCGCCCTTTTATAGAAAGTGTACTGAGTTATCCACCCTGTCAAATTATTGGCTATAGTGACAAAGTGCAAAGGCTATGCGCTGCATTATACGTTATTTTTTTTTTTATTTCTGGCAATAAACAGAACATTCCTAATTATCATCTGGACCTCGATGAGTATAGAAGGCTGACGTGTGCAAGATAGAAAAGTGGTAACAATTTGGAATTGTATGCATTACTTTTCCCTCCTATGTTAGAACATAAGAAAAAAACATTGTTGGTCAGTTTTGTAGAACCCTGCAGATTAAATGTTATGCAGGTATATTTTGCATAACCCTCCTGGGGTTGTCTTGTTGGTTCAACAGCTCAAAATGTAGTATAATCCCCTAAAACTGACTAAATACTCAAGGCAGAACACAGTAAGGAATTTTTAATGTTACTGTATTTATGTGTTACAGTTTGGTTAATAAAATAAATATACAGAAGGTCTAAATGTTAAAGTACAAAAATAAAAATGTAATTGGCGCAAGAGAATTTGTAGTGGATATAACGTTCACTCAGTAAATCTTAAGCAAAATAGTCCAGTTAACAGAAATTGAGGTATATAATTATATATACTAGTAATAAAAGTACAACAAGTAAATAATGCAGCTTTAGTGGTGAGGAAAGGGAAGGGGGGGGGGAGGGAAAGGAGGGGAAAAAGACTTGTAATGCAAACAGTACTGGATTGAAATAGATGGTATATATATATATATATATATATATGTGTATACATATATATACAAAGCTGCAATGTAGACACCGTCATGAGGCTTGCACTCTCTAGAGTAAACCGGACTCTGTGGTAAAGAAATAGAGAATGCCAAGGTGTTGCACGGCTGGCACTCTAGGCGGGTCCCACAGGAGGAAGCGAGGATGGCAGGAATAGAGGATTCCCAGCAACGTCGACGTCATTTCCGCTCGGCGGCCATCTTGGATGTGCCTCAAGCTGGCTCCTGTACCCACACTGATGTGAGAGATCAGCAGCGCCTGCCCTGGATCCCGGTTCTTATCTGCGCCGCGACTCCTGATTACTGCGCCTGCCATCCTCGCTTCCTCCTGTGGGACCCTCTTAGAGCGCCAGCCGTGCAACACCTTGACATTCCAGCCATCCATTTGTGAGGTGCAGCACAGATGACATCCTCCTCCTTATATACTGATGCCTGATATCTACCCACTTCTTGTGAGTTTTTATAATCTTGTGTGCAATAAATTGTGTTATATTCCTACTGCACTTAGTCTGGCACACTTCTCTCTCTTCTCTAAATGTTAAAGTAGAACTTTATTTTTTTTTACTCTAGAATTCAAGATGTCAATAATAAAAGAGCCCTGTTCAACACAGCATCAGGCCATGAAACTGGTCTGAAGACCCTTGGAAAAAACATATGAGTTTAAGAATGAGAATGTATCTATTTTTTGCCTATTTTTAATTAATGTAAAATTCCTTGGGTGTTTGTTAGTATTCTCTGGAATCTGAGCATCACATAGAAGTAACATATTTTATGTGTAGCAGTGGAATCAATTATTTAAAGCTGCAACTGATTTTTTTTTATTTCTGTGTGCCAGACTTTAAAATAATTTATAGTGAGAGCATTTACCACTGAGCAAAAATGTCTTTCACCTACCCATATTTCTGACTGAGTTTTCTTTTTTTTTGTCACACAATTATTGTGCAATGCTTATCCCACAAAACTTTTTTTGCTGAATATAAACTGATGATTTGCTTCTCAGTGTATTTCAGGTTTTTAGCTACTCTGAGCATGGTTCTCTCAGTTCACTTAAGAAGGATTTGACTAACCTCTTGGGAAGTCTTGTCTTTATTTAGACCTGGTTCACACCAATGCGTTTTTAAGTGCATTTTGCAGAAACATACTACAGTCCATTTAACATGGATTCCTATGGGTCACATCTATGATTTTTTGAGCCAATGCATTTTTGGAAAGGATCAGGGACTTTTTTAAATGCAAAATGTTGCATTTTTGGTTCAAAAGACTTCAATGGAGATGCTGCAGAAAACAAGTGTAATGCATTTTTGACATGCTCTTATGCTTTTTCTACACGTTTTGCCTTTTTAATCTGCTCAGCAACAAGTTGGCCAAAACACCCCCCCCTCCAAAATGCATGAAAAAGCATAAAAAATGCACATGTAGAAACACAAAATGCACCAAAAAAAGCACTAAGAAACAGACAAAATGCATACTGCATTGGTGTGAACCAGGCCTTAGACATATCAATATACTGTCCAAAAGTAGGTCATATATGAAAACATATGTAGGGCATACAGGGACAATTAGCTTAATACACCAGGGCTCATATTTGCCGTAATGTCCTCTGCATAGGGCAGTAAAGCAAGAGCAGGCTGCACTGAAGGTTATTTCCAATTTTTTAAAATAAGTAGTGAAACTGAAGGATGGAGTTGCCTGCTGAAATAAATCATAATAAAACGCTTTATCTCAAGTAGGATGAATTTATTTTCTCTTTTTCTATATATTCCTGCTTTATGGAGTGTATAATATTTCCAATACTTTTGTATTTAGAGTAGGCAGTTTGTTGCCTTCTAATGTAACATACTACACAACATGTTGCTACATCAGCAAACCAATAGGAGTCACAGCAGGATACTGATTCAGGAAGGAATCATTGCCAAATCAATACTCACAAAGATAAAATGATCCATCTTCAAAGTCTTTCTACTCATTGGTACTTACAGTAGGTGACAGAATGTTTTTCTAAAGTCATTCAGGGAGTCAAGGAATACTTTAACGTGACATGTGTCAAAGCCTATTTTGAAAAAAGTATAAGTGAGTGGAAAGGTATAGATTGTTTTTATTATGATACCTTCCCTTCAGCAACAACATAGTCCAGTAATTTAAATCCGCTTATGGATAAACTGGCAGAACATGTACTGTATGCAAAAAGGTCTTGATTCCCATATGCCTCAGACCTGAAGTTTATCCCCACTACAATCTAATAGAATACATATCTGATATTTTTCTAAGCTATTCACATTAAGCGCCTACTCATATTATTATTTATGAGGATATCTCTTTGCACCATATGCACCAAAGCAAGCACATGAACTTTGATTTTAGAAAATCTAGAACTCAAAATTTTGGATTTTCCCTTAATTTCATTTCTGGCCACAGTGTTTATGTCAATAGTGAGGTTTCATGAAACCTAAACTGTATGCAGAGAATGGGGATGTGGTCCTGAACACAATGCCACCTTTATTTGCCCCAAAATTCAAAAGTATGTAATAAGATGATAATATTAAAATCTCCAGTTTGTTCTAAGCCAAGAAAACACATCTGACAAAAAATCAGGAATGAAGAACATTATAAACCTTAACTAGCCTGGGAATCTCAAAGGACATGTGATGACCCCTGTTATAAATAGTCACATTTTAAATAGTATGAGTTTTTGGAATACACATCTGTGAAGCTAGGGTACTGACCTGTGCTATCTTATTGTGGAACTCTCATTAGTCAAACCTTACACTGTACATATTCAATAACTCCTACTATGTTGGAGTTATGTAACTTCCTAAAAGGTGTTTACATTAATGCAGTAGAAAATAAAACTAAGTTAGACACCAAACACAACTATTTCAGGGTGAGCCAGAAAAGAGCTTGGAGTAAAAAGAAAATTATCCACCTGATCCTCAGAAATAGGGGTGCCAGCATTAAAGTTCACCTGTATTCATAGAGAACGCTGCTCTCCCAACCTCCCAACCTGAGCAAAGTGTGAATTCCAGTTGGGAAGGGGGGGGGGGTGAGCAAGGGACTGCCTGCACGAAGATGTATGGAACACCTGTGCTTCCCCATGTGAACAAATGCAGTCCTCACATGGGCATACACTTAAGTAAACTTGTGTGAATGATGCCTAGCACACATTACACTTTTGGGGAGAAAAACACTTTAAAGACCTTTCATAATTTCTATCAAACAAATCATAATTTAATTCAGCCAAATAACAATGACAATGTTGATGGATGAATCAGTCAATTTTCTTTTCTTCAGCCAACGGTTGCAGAAAAAAAGATCATCTATGGCCTGCCTAAGTACTTTTTACTTTTATATTTTTCTTAATATCTTTTCTGTAAATATTTCCTGCACCATTTTTCTTTTGTTTTTTATTAAACAATTAGAGATTGAAGCATTTAGTGATTTAAAATCTAAAAAAACCCAGAAAAACTAAACAAATAGAAATTAAGAAACTCTGTCTTTCTGAAGACGCTATCATAGTATAAACTAAAATACTGGCCTCCTTGTGTGTAAATTGTTAACTGATCAGTTGACCTGCCCCAATAAAGGCCATTTTTAGTCTGCTGATGGTTGGATTGTTTTCCCACAGGCTGGAAAAACTCTGCAGAGTAAGGCTGAAAGTGAGTATGTCACAATAATCACAAGGACAAATAGAGAAAGTTTCCCCAGTAGGGATACAAACAGCAATAAAGATCCTCAGGAGTTTTAACCTCTCGTTTAACCTCTCCCTACTTTGAAAATTTGAAAACTGAAAAAATAGCTTTAGGCACACTGTAAGTAAACATATAATCATTATACTTTATACATTTAATTTCATAATAATCTTTCTTTTATATCTATGTTTTGCAGGACACACATAAAAAATAAACATGCATAATAAATAATTTTAATTTATTTGTTTAGCAAAACCATGTTTAGCTCCTCACTGAGAAAATATATATAAGTCAAACCAGCTGAGTTCAATAAAAATAAACCAAAGCCAATTCTGTAAATGTACAATTATATAGCATGATCCCAATTCCCAGGTTAATTAACCCAGCTGCTATTGATGATTATATAGTTTTACAAAATGTAACAGGAAAGCAGAAATAGTTGGATTCCTAGCATGTACAGTGTAATTTACAGTGTACAACATGTTTGACTTTATTTGCAGAGTAAAAATGTGAAAATAATGTGACCAAGCAGAAATCTATTTGGAGGGCATTTGTCTTTTCAAACATTTTTCAAACGCTTTTTTTATATTATATTAAAACTATTAAAAAGCATTCAACAGTAGTGTGTACTTTCTGAATATCTGATCAGTTTCATGAGGAACACCATGCCTTATCAATAATCAAAGAAACAGTTTAGGCAATATTTAAAGTGTTCACATGATTAATGCATGCCAGCATGTAGGTATGCAGTAGTTATTATTCACTTATTTTACTGCTAGGTTTATTGGATTCGAGCTGTACACTTAGTGGATTGTTTTCTACATCATATCCTACACTGGATGCCTGTTTCATTTCTACACTTCAAGTATGATTGAATACAATTTTCTATAATGTTACTGTAAATAAAGGACTTTTGTGTAAAAAATGTGGGACCTTTATAGGGTTGCAGAATCTGGTGCCAACCAGAACTCTCACCCATGCAGGTTAAAGTTGTAGTAAACTTGATTTTTTAAATTTAGCTACAGGTAAGCTTGTAATAAAGCTTACCTGTTGTTAAAATAAATATCTCCTAAACATGCACAGTTTAGGAGATATTCTCTCCTTTTTTAAGCTGAAGCAAGTGCTTTAAAGGAATGGCATGCCCATGCCGTTCCTTCAAAGCTGTATGCTGTGGCCTAGGACTCCCACGCACATGTCATCATTGTGGTCCTGCCTTTCAGATGGGAGCCTATGAGATGGGAGCTGACTATGACTCAGGCTCCATCCTCCCAAGGAAACCATCATGTTGCCAGGGAGTGGAAGGTGCATGGTTTGTCTGCACTGACCAGATCACTGTGTAGGAGATATAGATGCTGCAGGAGCACCATGTGAACACTGTTGTGTTCTGGCCAGGAAAACCTACTCTAATAGGCTGAGAGCTGGTGTATCCCGAAGGGGGGTTTCTTTACAGCCAGGAGGCTGTACTTTTCCTTTGGATACTGTGTGATTATAAAATCCCAGCAGGGGAAAACTAAGTGTAGGGAGCATTTCCTTAAATTAAAGCTTTAATTTAAGGCTTTAAATTGGGCTTTAACAGGCAAACAAAATATGCCTAAAATATGTTAAGTGCACATAAACTCTCATGGGAAGATTGTTGTCGAAATGGATAGTCTGGTGACAGATTATCTTTAAAGACTGGTAACTAAGGCAGCCAAAGTATGGTAGGAGAGGAAAACTTTAAACACATTAATGAAAAAAAAAAGATTTCCCAATAGATTTATTTTTTTCAATATCTCCAGAAACTCATTCATATATAAAAAGTCATACTTAGCAACATAATCCGTTAAAAATATTGCTATACAATAGCTGAGTTGTAAAAGGGTCAGCTGTTTCAAAACCTGAATTCACAAAATAGTTAGATGATAATATTATATATAACGAATATAAATAAATACATTTTGGAGAAACAAGAGGGCCACTGAAACAGGATAAGTGCACTTGACAACAATATTAATGCCAGAATAAAAAAAGTTCTAAATCAATATTAAATTAAGTATATAGAAAAGTATACAAAAACACATATAAAAGGATAAAACGGTTCCTAGTTCTACATTGCGTTAAGCATATAAAACTATTTAGAAATATGCGATACACAGATCCTAAATTTATGTAAAACATTTAGTAATCCCCCAAAATTTACAATATATGGAGAAACTTTACTCGGTTTTGTTTGTAAAAGTGGGTCTGAGGGGGAGATCTAACTTAAAACTCAAGCCCACTTTTCCCCACCCACCAGCTTCAATCTGAAAGCTCCTGTACCTCTCCTACCTGCATAGATAATAATTCCAATGTGGTCCCTTTAGCACAAAACAAAAGCACCAAATAGATCAATTTTTTCTTTGTATTTCAATGGTTTTTATTAATTGTAAACATTTTAAACAAAGAGAGACATAAGCAAAAGGTACGCCCACACAGGGGCTATCAATGTCACATAAAATACAAAGGGAAACAATGCCATAGGCAACAGTGTAAGAGGCATGCCCACGCAGGGGCCATCAATGGTACAGAAAATATAGATACAGTGTTGTAATATCAGCAGTGAAGCAAACCAAAGGCAGATATCAACCAGCTCACAAAAATCAGTCAAAAACAAAAAGACAAGAAGAGTAAAGGAAGGAGAAGAAAAGCCCAACAGCAGGGATCCAGGAACACCAATGCCGATCAACAATCTAAACCTAAACTAGCCATCAACCATGGCGCCCATATTTTCAAACATTTTTGCTGGGAGTCATGGCTAATACTTGACATCTGTTTATTGTGCATCAAAGTGGTCATCCAGTCCCACACCCCCTGAAAAGGAACAGATGCACTTTTCCAGGCCTGAGCAATAGTTCTGGTTGCCGACAAGAATAAATAAGAGGCCAACTTCTGCTGACGAGCCAACAGGCCCGGTATGGGACTTCCATATATGTAACACATTTCCAGGTTGGCCACAACCCTGAAAGCAGCGATCACTATAGGCAGAATTCGCCTGAGCTATATGAGCCAGAACCCAATACAATTGAAGCAATACTTTGTATATCACTTTCAGTGTGTTTATGTTGAACGAACATTTGGCTATGAACGATCTGGCCTTATTCCAGTCCTCCAATTCCATGACCGCCCCCAATTCGCATTTCCATTGAGTGATATAGGATAGAGAAGTCCGCGTCGAGCGCCTATTTAACCACTTCCATACCGGGCACTTTTACCCCCTTCCTGCCCAGGCCATTTTTTCAGGTTTCAGCACTCTCACATTTTGAATGACAATTGCGCGGTCATACAACACTGTACCCAAATTTAAATTTTATAATTTTCTTCACACAACTAGAGCTTTCTTTTGGTGGTATTTACTCAACGCTGGGGTTTTTATTTTTTGCTAAATTAACCAAAAAAGACTGAAAATTTTGAAAAAAAAAACACGTTTTTCTTTGTTTCTGTTATAAAAGTTTGCAAATAAATAATTGTTCTTCATAAATTTAGGCCAAGATGTACTCTACTACATGCCTTTGGTGAAAATAACCCAAATTAGGATGTATTATTTAGTTTGTAGGAAAGTTTATAGAGTTCACACACTGTGGTATATATCTGAAAATTGATGATCAATCCTGAACAGGGGCAGACTGACAACTCATGGGGCCCCCCGGGAAATAGGGAATCATGGGGCCCCTTTGTCCTTGCCCACACTCCAAACGCACCTAAAAAAGCCTATAAAAGGCATTTCATGGGGTCCCCTACTGACTCCGGGCCCTCGGGCAGAGCCCGGGTGCTCGAATGGTCAGTCCGCCCCTGATCCTAAAATACTGACAGCCAATCTAATTTCTTGAGGTCCAAGAATGTCAGAACAGTACAGATATCCCCCAAATGACCCCTCTTTGCAAAGTAGACAGTCCAACATATTTCATAAGAGGCATGGCGAGTTTTTTGAAGTTGTCATTTTTTTGTCATAATTTTTCGGAAAATTAAAAAATTTAAAAAATGATTTTCACTATTTTCTTTTTACATACTGTCACCAGTGCAGTACAGCATCATCATATAACTGACATGGTGTTGATCAGGGACACTGACTGGTGACAGCACAAAAAAAAAATTGATAATTTTTTGGAATTTTTTTAAAAAGTTTTTATTAGTTTTCATTTTTTATTAAATTTTTTCTCTTGTTTTATGATTTGTTTTCATATTTCACTATGACTAAAGAAGTATAATGTTACCATAGTAACACTGTACGACTTTGGGAAGTGATCAGTATTTTTTTTTTTTTACACAATTTTCCTATAGCAAAGAATTACTTTGCTATAAGCAAGCATTTACCTGAATGACATCGATTCAATCAGGGTTTTTTTTTTGTGCTTAGCTGTGATTTGGCCATGGCTAATCACATGACACAGCTGGGCTGTGATTGGCCCACCTTGTGCATGTGATCGCTGTGACCATTCACAGCTAGACACACTTGTATGCAATGTATGGCATGAAAGGAAGCCATCCATTGTATACAACTGTCATGATTGGTCACAGCAGGTCACATGGTACTGGAAATGGGGCCAATACACAGATCTGTCATCGGCCGTGTCCGAGGTACACGGTCGGTGACAAATCGTGCCGCAAAGCGGCCCTGCGGGCAGGCGCACTGCGCGTGCCTGAAAGGATGCCATATGGTGTCCACCCAGAGGGACGAGCTGCTTGCCCAGCCGCCATCTGGCTATAGGCCGGGCGGCAACTGGTTAAGGATGCATGAAGTAGAGAAACAAGGCCTGGGGTGCCGGGGCGTTATTGGCAAAGCAGTTTGAAGGCTGATTTTTGGTATGGGAAGGCGGAGGTGCTACGCAGAGTGGTCAGCCAATTCCGCAATTGAAGGTAACAAAAAACATTCCACCTCGGGAGCATCTCGTGATTCCCGAAGAGAATTCCAGGTGGGGAAAGACCGAGAAGCCAAGAAGTGTCTTACCTGCGAAAATCCATTGGCTGCCCACCAAGAGAATGCCCTGGGTTGATCTAAGCCCGGTTGGGAAAGAGGATTATTAGTGATTGGGAGCAGGGGCAGAAAAGGTGACATCAAGCTACTGGAGTAGTGAACAGAGTTCCACACTCACAGGCCATGGAGTAAAATTGGACTCAATGCTGTTGGGCGTAGAGTATGGGGGAGCTATAGAAGCATTGATGTCGCAATAGGGGCACAATTAGGCAGTTATAAAAGAAGAGGGGAACATTATAGGAAGCGTGCCTCTTCTCTAGATGAGATTTGTCATCACATTTCGGCACTAACACAGGCCGTCAAGGATCTTCAAGAAGGATACACCCGGCTGGAGAACCGCCATCAGACCTTACCTGCACCTGTAGGTGAGTAGCAGCAGCCTGGGGGGGGGGTAGCGGGTGGGTGATATATCCCCCTGGGAGGCAGAAGGGCCTCCTATATGTCCAGTGGGTGAGGAGCGTGCCCACTATGCGACCGTCTTAGGCTGCTGCTCACAAGCGCCCCCCCATTTTTCTTTGAACAGCAAAACCATTATGTTTTATTTTAATTACTAGCACATGAATAACATTTTCTTTTTACATTTTTCATATTCTTGATAATTCTTTCACTTTCCTCTCAATTTCATCTAAATGTTTTCTTTGTTTTGGAAAGAATAGAACATAAAATGACATTTTTATTGATGGAGTTAAGTAAGCTTCAAGTGTCATCATATGGAATGTAACACTATGCACAACATTTTTTCATGATCAATCTTGTGCGTACTAGAAAGGTCCACATAATGACAACTTCAACTCATTGAGAAATATAATTTGATTTCTTGGGCTACTAAAAGGAACCATACAACATGGGCATTCTGTGTAGAGGAATTTCAGGCACTTAATAATTAGATTCCATCAAGATACTGTCGCTCTGACAGACCAGAAAGGTATGGTAGCAGTGCTAGAAGAGGTCAGTTGTCATATAACATAGATTTAAAAAAAAAAAAAAGTAAGTCAGGGATATGTTTATAAAGCAAAAACCTTTAAACAAATGTTCACTGGAACTGAAACAATCAATGTCATTGAATATTTTGGTAAATGTTAAAATCTCACCCCAAAATGTATGTAAAGCCAGAAAAGTTAAAATCCATATCAAATCATTTTTTGCTGTCTGTGTCTCAATAGGGATACTAAGCTTTATCCCAAAAACACAAATGAGGCATATTATCCACTTAGACAGTTGTTGACAGAAAGGGGATCCACATTGGATGAGTCCCACTTACCTTTTTGTTCCATTGATAACTCTAAATTTAAGGATTTCTTCTCATTTTATGTCTTAGTATCAATGGTAAAAGTACCAACAGAAAGGTAGGTCACAGGGCAGAAACACAGATAGCAAAAGAAACCTATAAGGGGCTCTAACCTTGCCTTGCTCTATTTAAAATAAAAAAGGTCTTTTATTACCTACAAGTTAAAGGATATACTGGAACCTGTATTATATTTTGCTGGCATAAGGCACGATGCCAGCAAGAAGATTTTGACTGGATTTATAAAATGTTGTGCTCCTTTTTATACACCTACTGAAATTTAATATGCAACAAGTGGATCTTGTTTTTAATTGATATATGTAACATTATATTCTATCTTGTTACATGTAACCATTGGATACCCTAGGTTCTATTTATACCTTTTTCCCACCATGTGCATGGTGATATAGTGTAGAGGGAAACTATAATGGTTTTGCTAATGTTATGTAAATGTTTACACCTTTATACATAAGTTTAGCATGTTATCTTCATTACTTGTTTTTTTTAAACATGTATGTAAGACTGCTTCTATAAAATTTTCTTTACATAACTTTTAGCCAGTTTAGTTTTTTATTTCTTATATTTCATTAAAATTCAATGTGGTTGTGTATTGTCTTGCAAATGGATTTGACTAAAGGAACTTCATGTATGTTTTCCTGTTTCATTCTGTTTGTGTGTGACACACTATAGTGGTCACTGTACCAGTAAAAAAAAACAAAAAAACAAACCTTATTATGTGTATGGTGGATTAAAGAAATTGAGTAATTGTTACGGGGCATGTCAGAAAGCTGATACACTAAGTATGACAGAGTGTGCACTATTGAAAAGTTCCAGGAACACTAATCTGCCTAGTCTAGATTACATAGTGAATGTTATCCAAATGTCTTTTGAGAATAAGAAAAACCCATCTCAAATTATTGTGGTTACATGATGCAGAAATTCAAAGTCTTCACTAAAAATACAACCATATGTGTTAGGGTTTTAAAACATACATTTATATATGTATTTATTATTTATTTAGACTTATCACAGTCCGATGAAGTTAATATTGGTGTATCTTTTTTACAGTGAAAATACCATTCTAATGTTAACTGATAAAATTAAGTATACATTCTGTAAAAAGACAAGCCATAAGAGACAATGTATGGAAGCTTTTCAGATTACTACACAGTTAATTAGGTTCTTTTCACACTGGGGCATTAAGATGAGTCTGACACATTTGCCCAAACCGTCTGCTTTTGCACAGATGCTTTTTGCTCTTAATAGTATCTACAGTATGTTTAATTTAGTGTTAGGGATACAGTTAAAGGATAAGTTCACCTTTTGACCAAAAATAAAAATGCACATTTTCCACAGCACCATGGTAGTTCATTGAGAACTACAAGCCGCTAGCCGCTAAGGCTGTCGGAACTTGTAGTTCATTCATTCACAAAACAATGTGAATGAAAGAAGGGTTAGGTCAGTGTGCTAAAACTATGGTTAAGTGGTAGGTTGAGGTTAATGTTTAGGGTTTATTTCTGTGGGCTAGATTAAGGGTTCAAGGTGTGTTAGAATTACTGTTAATTAATGTTCACTTTAACTTAGCTTTTCCCTGTAGAATATACTTACCTTCCTCTTCTTCCCCTGCTGCTCTTGTCAACTTTCAAGAATTATGGGGAGCCCTGTGAAAGCAAAAAGTGGCTGAAGTCCTAGCTTACACAAGGCTAAGCCCCCCCCCCACATATGTCAGTGTTGATTAAACAAGCATTATCACATAGAGTGAGTCACATGCTTCTCTATACCCAAGAGACCTGGGTATTTCTTCAGTACTCTGCAATATATTTAGCTGTGGTGCTACTTACTTTAAATCTTGAGGGGGCTGTAATAAGTAACCATTTAGTTTTCTCTAGTGATGTTAAGGGATAGATTTTGAATTTGTTGTGATCATGTATTACTTGCAAATCTTGTGGGTCCAAACTTTGTGGTCATGGTGAATTTATGTTTGATTTACATGAGTGTGTTTTTTTTAAACCTATAATGCACTGAATGGCCTTTAAACCAACCATGGCCAGCAATGCCAGCAGACTTAGCTGCTTTGCCACTAGCCAGTTTTAACACTGCTTTATTATACACAGACTGTTCATTTTCAAAATAAAGCAACTGTATGTGCACTGTGTCCCTAGTACATTTCGGCCTAGCCTTGCTGCGTGCTCATTTTTATACTGCTTTATCATGTGTGCATTCTTAATTCCTGAGGAAAATAACTGCCTGTGCGCCATGTCTATAGTATTTTTTGGCCTAGTCTAGATTTTTAAAACTGTCCTCCTGCTTGGCAGTTTTTACATTGTTGCATTATCTGTGGTTCTTTTATTCTTAAAGTGATTCTAAAGGCTTATTTTTTTAAAGAAAAAATAATAAACATGTCTATACTTACCTGCTGTGTGCAGTGGTTTTGCACAGAGCAGCTCGGATCCTCCTTTTCTCGGATCCCCCGCTGGCGCTCCTGGCCCCTCAATCTTGTCGGGTGCTCTCACAGCAAGCAGCTTGTTATGGGGGCACCCACTGCTCTGTGTGTCCATTCAAACATGGAGCTGTAGCTTGCCTGCGCCCCCTCTCTCTTCTCATTGGCACACTGGCTATGATTGACAGCAAAGGGTGCCAATGGCTCCCACTTCTTTCTCAGCCAATGAGGAAAGGGAGTTGTCGAGGCTCCAGTGCACATCGCTGGATCAAGCGGGAGCTTAGGTGAGTATTTGGGGGTCTGGGGGGGATGCTGCACAGAGAAGGTGATTTAGCTTCATGCATAGAATGCATGAAGGTAAAAAACCTTGAGCCTTTAGAACCACTTTAATGAGAGCTTGATATAAATTATTACAGGACAGTTATACATTAGTGAGAACAGGGATAGACTTAGCAAATAGCTCAAACAGCTGGCCATTTTCTTTCTGCCAGTCAAAGCAGATTACGGCTTGATAAAAAAGCATAATGCTGCTACTACTTGAAGCAGGGTTATTTTTTTTACTAAGATGAATCAGATTGAGAGTGCTTTTTTTTTTTTACAAGAGTTTGCCTATTAGCTCCAAAACTAGTCAACATTTACTAAAAGGATTTGCTTCCTATAGATCTCAATAGGATTCACTGCTAAATTCAGATTCACTGAATTTCTACCATGATTTTCCAAAGTTTTAATAAGTCACATCTGGCAGATTCACTCCTTTCTGTGTTTGATTCAAAATCCTCATGCCAAGACCTACAAACAATGTATCAACTGCACAATAGTAAAGGTATGCGGTGCACAAAGAGTCTGAATGTCAGGAAATAGTACAGCTAGTAAAAAGTCCCACAAACAAATATGCACACTTTTATTTTGCACATGCTTATCACTGCACTGATTAACTACAGTACTTTAAGCCATAGAGAAAGCCTTTTGATGAGTATCTTAACTATGCCATTTGTTCATGACCAGTTCATATGCATAGATCCCATGCTTTAAATGTCAGCATATTTATCTCCTTTGGCATGCCAACAAGTGCAGAAAATCACTATGATGACATTTTCTTGGTTTCTGAATGATACAGCATTTTGCCTTTGAGCAATAGTAAAACATTTGAAAATCAGTTGCAAAAATTAAAAACGGCAAGATAACTTATACATCCTTCGGCAATAACTCCATTAACGGTCATTCACTGAATTGTATCGCTAATTAAAAAGATGAATTAGATACAGCCAGGCTGTTACGAATAGATGTAACTGGTTTGGTTATGCTTATTTAAATATGAACCTGATCATCCAACCACTTCCCCCCCCCCTCTCTTTTTTTTTTTTTTTTTTTTTCTCTCCATCTCTCTCTCCCCATTCCCCCCTTCTATTTGTCATGTGCGTCTCCTCCCACCTCATTTTGATATCTCATCTCATATTCTTCCTCCATCCCCACGCTCCTCTCTTTCTTTTCTTTTCTTTCTCTCATTTACACCCTCTTTTCTCATAGTCTAATTAGCTATTATTCTCATTCGGTACGGAACACCCATAGCTATACAGATGTAACAATATTCTACAACAGTAACCCACATTTTTTTTTTGAGATGGAAATATATGTCATAGATGCCTTGAGAGGATACTTTTGACGACCACTTCAGAATCCGCTTATGTATACTTTCCTTACATAGAGCCTAGTGATACCATAATTATCGAAAGTACATGCTACTGTCAGTATTGCTATGGTTACGTCTATCACTTTTGCCTTACTGTGGAACTCCGTCCTCTGATGTTATACAAATTAATATATTGTCTTGATCCCGTCTGCGTTACGGGAGAACGTACTAGAAACTTTGCACGGACTGCGATCCGTATCTGTCTATCATTTGTTTACCTTTCATACTTCAATAAAACGTTTTTTTGGAAAAAAACAAAAAAAAACTTATACATCCTTGATTACTCACTTTCCTTAGAATGAAGGTATCATCCTTCAACACACAATTTCAAGAAAAAAAAATTGAAACAAATGCAGACGTCAATTATGGACCTATGCAGAGTAAGTGGAAGAAAACCTTCCTGTACTATTGACAACATTACTGTTTAGATCCCTGATATTCAACTTGTGACCCAAGAGCTTCATCTGGTGCTTCAGGTGCTTACTCAGGCCAGAGAACTAGTGAAGGAAAAAATTGTTTAGACTGGGCTCTGGTAGTTATTTATGTTGATTTGTTTTCTTTTTTTTCTTACTTTCATATGTTTTCTGTACTTTCCATCCCTGTTCTCTTTTTCTCCTCTGGTCTTTTATGATAAATCTTCCTGAGAAAATATCAAATGTGGCACAAACAATGTTAAAGTTTCTATAGAGAGCTCATATGTGGAGACACTGATTTGTAAAGGGGATGAAATACAAGGGACATTCAAGTCAAATTGGAACTTTTAATTTGCCAGGTATTAAAAAGGGATGCTAGCATGGTGGTACTACACACAGTAGTAAGTGGCAAGTGTGTCCTATTACTGATAGGTGGTGCACATGTCTCGGGCCAGACCAGAGACTGTTAATCAAGGTGACAGGTAACAGTGTTAGTGAGTGCATGGAACAGTGTGTTTCTTGTAAATGAAGGCATAAAACCTGCAGATTGTTTAGGCAAATTCGCTACCTCACTTATTCTCTTGGTCCTATGCAGACATCCTGATGTCCTGATGCCTGGGCTCAAAAAGAGACCAGAAAGAGAGCTGAGTCTTGCTTTTATACCCCCTCTCTGCCCCCTCTCACCTCCAGGTAAAGTCACACCCTTCAATAGATTCCAGTAATTTTAAGACTTTGCCATTTTCATTCAACAGGGGGGTGGGGGTGCTGTGACTGTGAAATATAGCGGTCATCTGTAGGTCATCAGCTGGAATTTATGATAAGCCAATGTCCACCTGAGCATACATCCTTTGAATTCAATTCCCGCAGAAAGATCTATTACCATACTCACTAGGAGGTGTAAGAAATTACAATGAGTCCAGGGTTTACTTCCTTGCAACAGCCAGATGGCCTGAGCTAAATTCAGAAACCCTTCAAGGGGGGGTTTTGTGACAAATAAAATGGTAACTTGCATATTCAAAGGAATACAGTCAATGTCCACCTAGTGCTTCTTGGGAATACAAAGATTCATAAATACTGATAACTCATCGTTTATGTATTTCTCTGGAATTGGGACTTAGACCCCTATCAAACGTTCACAATAATGTTCATGAAGGTAAAAATTATTGTAGGCCCAAAACATCCATTACAGGATATCTATAGAAGACTTCAAGCACAGTACAGTGATAAGACTCTCAGCAGCAGTTAGACATTTGAATGGTGTAAGAGTTTCAAAGATGGCCGTCCATCAGTGACGATCCCGGCCGTGGTGGTTCCCATCCCACAGCAGTCTTTCCTGTGAACATTCAGCACATAGCATGCCTGATTCTGGATAATTGACACATAACTGGTTGTGATATTGCAAAAAAATTAATCTTTCTGTGGGAGCAATGAACACAATCATTCAAAAACATTAGAATTTTCGAAAAGTTAGTGCATGCTTGGTACCAAGACAGTTTTCCACGTTTGACCGGCACAGAAAAGTTGAAGTCTGCACTAAGTTGAAGGAGAATTTTGATAGGGAAGGCCAGGATTTTCTGGATCACATCATTACATGTGACAAAACCTAGGCACATCATTTCACTCCAGGATCAAAACGAGCATCAAAGTAGTGAAAGCATGCGGACTCACCACCACAAAGAAATTTCCAACAGTTACATCTGCAGGTAAAGTGATGGCAAGTGTTTTCTGGGACAAAAATTATTCATGTGGATTTTCTACCCCATGGTGCCACCATCAACAGTGAATATTACTGCTGCGTTCTTAGTGATGTGCATACGCGTCTGTGGAAAAAATTACCTGGCTTGAGCGCTAAGGGTGTCCTGTTTTCCCAGGACAACGAACAAACTCATACTGCTCACTGCGCTGTGTGCACATCACAGCAATACTGCTGGGAGGTATTGCCACATCCCCCTTACACCCCAGACCTCACTCCAAGTGATTTCCTCCTGTTTGGACCCCTAAAAGAGTTCCTCGGAGGTCAGTATTTCAGCACTGTTGACAAAGGAAGCAGGCTGTCCTAGGATGGTTCAGGCGTACTGACAAATCTTTCTATGCCAAAGCTTTCCAGGTATTAACTAAATGCTGGCATAAGTGTATAAATGTAGCAGGGGAATATGTAAAAAAATAAATGCAGCTCCCACTCCTTGAAATGTGCTTGTTTGTTGTAGAAACTCAAAAGTCCTGGTTAGACTTTGACGTCCCTCATAGCAGTGATCTCTAGTTATGTGTACAGTATATGGCCTATGCCTGTCTACCACGTGTCCCATTTTCAAACTACTCCTGAATAAGGATGAGGTTCTGGTTGACCATAAGTACAACCAGGACATCAGTCATTTGCAGTTCAAGAAAATGGTGAACTAATGCAGATTTTCATGTCTATGGCAATCCCTTCCCTAAAAATGTCAGGTTCCAGCAGCCTTTTATCAGTGTGTATTGGAGAAACCGTGACATAGTTAATAATAGATCACAGGGTGTTTGCAGGGTGAGGTACAGTTGCAAGAAAAAGTATGTAAACCCCTTGGGATTACGTGGAGTTTTGCATGAATTGGGCATAAAATGTGCTCTGAAAGTGATCTAAGTCACAACAATAGAAGAACACAGTCTGCTGAACATAATACTACACAAACATTAGATGTTGCCATGGTTTATTTGCACATAACATGTAAACATTCACAGTGCAGGGAGGAAAAAGTATGTGAGGCCCTAGCTTAATGACTTCTCCCAGAGCTAATTGGAGCCAGGAGGGAGCCAACCTTGACTCCAATCAGTGTGATGATATTGGATGTGTTGCTGACAGCTGTCCTGCCCTTAAAAAACACACACCTGTTTTGGGTTTACTGGTTTCAAGAAGCACTGTCTGATGTGAACCATGTCTCGCAGAAAAGAGCTCTCAGAAGACCTACGATCAAGAATTGTTGACTTGCATGAAGCTGGAAAGGGTTACACAAGTATCTCCAAAAGCCTTGATGTTCATGTGCCCACGGTAAGACAGACTGTCTACAAATGGAGAAAGTTTAGCACTGTTGCTACTCCCCCTAGGCGTGGTCGTCCTGTAAAAATGACTGCAAGAGCACAGCGCAGAATGCTGCATGAGGTAAAGAAGAATCCCAGAGTGTCAGCTAAAGACCTACAGAAATCTCTGGCACATGCTAACATTTTTGTTGACACATCTACAATAAGGAAAACATTAAACAAGAATGGAGTACATGGGAGGACACCACGGAGGAAGCCATTGCTGTCCAAAAAGAATATTGCAGCATGTTTGAAGTTTGCAAAAGAGCACCTGGATGTTCCACAGCACTACTGGCAAAATATACTGTGGACAGATGAAACCAAGATTGAGTTGTTTGGGAAGAACACACAACACTATGTGTGGAGAAAAAAAGGCACAGCACACCAACATCAAAACCTCATCCCCACTGTAAAACATGGCAGAGGGAGCATCATGGTTTGGGGCTGCTTTGCTGCCTCAGGGCCTGGACAGATTGTTGTCATTGATGGGAAAATGAATTCCAGAGTTTATCAAGACATTTTGCAGGAAAATGTACGACCATCTGTCTGCCAACTGAAGCTCCGCAGAGGATGGGTGATGCAACAGGACAATGACCCAAAGCATACAAGTAATTCAACAAAACAATGGCTGCAACAGCACAGAATACGCCTTCTGGAGTGGCCCAGTCAGAGTCCTGACCTCAACCCGATTGAAATGCTGTGGCATGACCTTAAGAGAGCAATTCACACCAGACATCCCAAGAATATTGCTACACTGAAACAGTTTTGTGAAGAGGAGTGGTCCAAAATTACTCCAGATCGTCGTGCAGGTCTGATCTGCAACTACAGGAAACGTTTGGTTGAGGTTATTGCTGCCAAAGGAGGGTCAACCAGTTATTAAGTCCAAAGGTTCAAATACTTTTTCCTCCCTGCACTGTGAGTGTTTACATGTTATGTGCAATTAAACCATGGCAACATCTAATGTTTGTGTAGTATTATGTTCAGCAGACTGTGTTCTTCTATTGTTGTGACTTAGATGACGTTCAGAGCACATTTTATGCCCAATTCATGCAAAACTCCACGTAATCCCAAGGGGTTCACATACTTTTTCTTGCAACTGTAGCAGGTGCTGCTTGATGAAAATGTCTGTATTTACAATGGACACAGAAACACAAACTGGGGGGAAATTCAATAACGCTGCTGCACCACTTTTCTGGTGTGAATCCCTCGTGTTAATGTATTGCGCCAAATTCATGAAACATTTGTGACATTTTTGGTTTTGACAGCTACTTGTGCACCAAATTCAGACAGTTCTAAATGCACCACTTTTCCATTGATGTGTTATTGGGTTATTGGCTGTGATTGACAGCCAGTAAGTAGGGAGAGCAGAGGCTCTCGTGCACATCACTGAAATCGATATAGGGCTCAGATAAGTGTTAGGGGGGCTAGGGGGACTTCTGCACAAAGCATGCACCAAATTCAAATACAGGTTCTAAACAAGTACCTGAATTTACACACATATTCGCCAGCACATTGTGGATCATCAAATATCATCTGAAGCTTTTACTGCAGAAAGATCACATCACAAAGGACTAAGTTCAATGTTTAGGTGCCACGCAAGACCCCTTCGCCATCACATGTCTGACAAAAGGGTCCTGCGTGGCTCCAAAACATTGCACTTAGTCTTTTGTAATGTGATCTTTCTGCAATAAAAGGTGTGGATGATAATTGATGATCCATGGTTTGCTGGCAATTTATATGTGCGTGATGATCCCAATTTCCAGTTGGTAGTTTCTACAGCTCCCACTACTGATGAGCGTATGTCCAGGAATGTGTGCAATGGGAATATTGACAATACCAGGTACAAGAATTTGTCACATTCTGCACCACTTTTAGAACACGTTTTTTCAAAATTTGTCTGCGCCCGTCATTATGAACTCCATTATGGCCTCCAAAGCAGCAGATCAAATTGAGATCAGTATGATCTGCTACTTCATAGGCTGGTAATGGCTTGTTAACAAACATACCAGAACTAGAAGTGACTAAATCCTTGTTGCTTCCTGTTTCTGATTTCACAGAGAGGGAGGTGAGATGATAGCGGCGTCAGACCCCAGCCCTTCTCACCAAACTCGTGACTGAAGGACTAGCCAATCTAAAACTGAGCTGTCACCTACGTAACAATGCCACGCCAAGCTGCACTCTGCACAAAGATTTTCCAGCTAATGGACCACAATCTGTGTATCTGCAGCCTGGGAGCGATTGTTACTGGGTCAGATTAATTACACAATTAACCCTTCACACTGCCACCACCTCCTTTTGTACAGAGAAAGAGGAAACTCGGCAATATCAGCAGCAACACTATGATGGTTGAATAATCGTCTGTATACCACTGTCAACACTTTCAGAAAGTAAGATTTATTACTAAAAGGTCAAAAGGGTGCAATAAAAATATTTACAGAAAAAGATGTAGCCAATATATATAAATATACAGAGAGCAATAGCACAGCAAAGATATAACAGAAAGAGGTTTAGAGGGATAAAGTACTTGCTGTCAGCCTTGGTTTAAGCAGATCAGGTTTCAGAGCCAAAAGGATGCCTTATCTCCCAAAGTTAGTTCCGATGTTAAAAGGGAGAATCTTCAACTTTTTTCAACTCAGCTTAGCTTAGCTTTTTCTAGGAACTCATCAGGGTGTCTCTCTGAAGCAGAGAACCAATCGCCTCATTTGGGCGGGTGTGGCAGGTGGAGACCCAAGCTATGACCACAAATCCTCGCAGTTGATGTCACGGTTCATAACTTATTTTCAGTGCATTTAGCAACCTTGCCACTAGTAGATTAATACTCAGAATCACCAGCTGAACTTCTAGGTATGAAATATGACATACCTGCTGGGAAGGTTAAGGAGAGATCATTTTCTGCCCTCCTGTTGATGCCAGCTAGGGGATGTAATATATCAGACGACTTGTATTAACGAGACCGATCTGAATATATGCCCGGTTTTTATGTACGTCTGTCATAGTCCAAGATATGTAGTCATAGGGGAAAAGTGGATTTTTAAATGTAAGTCTGGTTTACGACTACCTGGAATGTATTTGAAACTCAGTGAGTGCTTGGTTTATGGCTTTCCAATCCTTCTCCAAGCAAGAGTCTCACAGACAGATGGGCACCAGTTATTTGGGGTTTATAGCCATGACGCCCTCCCAATGAGTTTGCTGCCTGTGATCTCTGTCATCATCCAGACCACATGTCACTCAAGAGAGAGGGAGGGGGATATCGGAGGAATCTGATTTGGAAGAGAGATATACAAGGTGGAGGGGTTTGGAGCAAAATGAATGACCACATCCAACTCTGTGTGCATGACCACTACAGGAGGAACAGTGTCAGTGCCTTTCTTTCTGTGCAGTGCACTGGATGCCACGTGTTGGAATGGCATCCAGAATCAGATCCCCCTCTACTGCCTGTAAAAGTGATCCTGCAGCTGTATAGCTTCTTGGGTTACTTTTACTTGAAAGTGAATTGGCTGCTGTAAAAAACAATACAGGGATCACGGTTGTAGCCTCAACCATGGTCCTAGTATAACCACCTCCATATGAGGCCGAATATATAGCATACGCACAATGGTATTGAGTGGGGTAATGGAGTCGATGGAGCTGTGACAGGCAACCATCAAGAATGTGTGACTAAGCGCCTCCTTTCCAACCAGCTCCTCTATTCATAGCAGCTGTACCACAGCTTCAATGAATAAAACAGAATATACAGTATACTGTACATGGAGGGGGTGCATCTTCCAATCATCTGCCTATCCTCCATTCATAGATTGTGTTTCATCATTCATAGAAGCTAAAATACCAGCTTCTATGAATAGAGGAGTTGGGCCAGAAATACAAGCATAGTTGGACACTCTTGATTATGTCAGTGAGAGTGGATTCAGAAGAGAAGGATTTCTACTAAAGATGGAGACATAGGTACAAGGAATATATAGCATTGGTCACAAGTAGTGATCAGGGGCGGACTGACCATTTGGAAACTTTGGCACTGCCCGAGGGCCCGGGGTCAGTAGGGGGCCCCATGAGATGCCCCTGGTACCTTTTTCATAGGCTTTTTTGAGTTTGGGCAAGGACACAGGGGCCCCATGATCCCCTATTGCCCGGGGCCCCTGGTAGTGGCCTCTGGTAGTGATATCCTTGATGTTCCAGTCAAACGTAAGTTCAAGACAAACATCGTCTGTTCAAGTGTTTGGTGAACACATGAACAGTAAGGGCGTTCAGTGGGCTGTTCGCCAGCAGCTCCCCACAATGCACTGCGCTCTCACAGTGCATTGTGATTGGCCAAAGTAATGCCTGTGACCACAGGTCAGGTGCAATGCTTTGGCCAATCACAGCACAATTGGGGGGGGACTAGCAATGATGTCACCGCTAGCTCTGCCCAGTTGTTTAAATCTGACCGGGAAATGTCAGATAGTGGTGAGTGCTCAGCGGGTGCAGACAGGATGGCGGGTTTTTTTCTTATTTTGGTGAGTTGGCGTCCTCCTGACAACTCTGGATGTCCTTAGATCAGCCACTGCAGGTGTGAGAGACATGATGTAAAGGCATTGTTGGAGTGTTTATGTCACAACGTGTTCTATGAAACAGTTGTTGAGAGATCAGACTGAATGGCTGATCATGACCCACACAGACTCTTCTGATTTCTAACTTTGACTGCTTAACATTCCAGTGTAAAGTGGAATGATTGTCAGAGCAAAAGCAAGATGCACTATAGAAAGCCTTATTATATACTGTAGCCAGGGGTGACCCTCTAGACCAAGCCATATTTTTGGCAAGAAAACTTCTTAGAACCCTCAAACATTTTATCTATCTATATATATATATATATATATATATATATGTTTTTGTTTTTTTTTAAACAGAGGCCCAAGAGAATAAATTGGTGGGTTTTGCAATTTTTTGTTACACAATATTTGTGCAGCAGTTTTTCAAATGCAATTTTTTTGGGGAAAAAATACACTTTTTTAAAACTTTAATGCAAAAAACAATACATGATCCAATTTTTCTGTAAAATATAAAAGCAGATGTTACGCCGAGTATAGATACCAAACAGGTCACACTTTGCACGAAAGCATGGGGTGAGAGGGGCACTTTAATATTTTTTCATTGTTTATTTATTTATTTTACACTGTTGCTTTAACCACTTGCCCTCCAGAGGATTTACCCCCCTTCATGACTAGGCCATTTTTTGCTGTTCAGCATTGCGCTATTCAACTGGTAATTGTGCGGTCATGCAATGCTGTACCCAAACAAAATGTATTTCCTTTTTTAACACAAATATAGCTTTCTTTTGGTGGTATTTGATCACCTCTGCGGTTTTTACTTTTTGTGCTATAAACAAAAAAAGAACGAAAATTTTGAAAAAAAACAATATTTTCACTTTTGGTTATTAAAAATATCCAATAAACTCAAAGTTAGTTATAAATTTAGGCCAAAATGTATTCTGCTACATGTCTTTGGTAAAAAAAAATCTCAATACATGTATATTAATTGGTTTGTGTAAAAGTTATAGCCTTTACAAACTATGGTGTATATATATTGGAATTTACGTATCTTTTACTTTCTGACTGAATATCACATTTCTTTAGGTGCTAAAATTCCAGGGCAGTAGAAACCCCCCAAATGACTCATTTTTGGAAAGTAGACACCCCAAGATTTTTGCAGAGAGGCATGTTGAGTCCATGGAACATTTTATTTTTTACCACAAATTGTTTGAAAATGACATTTTTTTTTACACAAAGTTATCACTTTAATGATATATTCCTTATGCATGCTATGGGTATATGTGGAATAACACCCCAAATCACATTCATCTACTTCTTCCGCGTATAGGGATACCACATGTGAGAGACTTTTTGGCAGCTTAGCTACATACAGGCCCCCAAAATCCAATGACCACCTCCAGGCTTTCAAAGGACATATTTCCTCATATCACTTTCTCACTACCTCACTATCACAGTTTCAGAGGCTCTAAAATGCCAGGATAGTACAAACACCCCCCCCATATGACCCCTCTTTGGAAAGTAGACACCCCAAGGAATTTGATAAGAGGCATGGTGAGTATTTTACAGATATCACTTTTGTCACAGGGTTTTGAAAAATAAAAAAAGAAAAGAAAAAATACATTTATGTTTTCTTTCTTTGTTTTCAAAAACATGGGGCAACAAATGAGATCTCCAAACTACTCACCATGACTCTTAGAAAATACCCTGGAGTGTCTACTTTCCAAAAAGGGGTAATTTGGGGGGGTCTTCTACTATCCTGGCATTTCAGGGCCAATATTAGAAGCCTATGCTACACATCACCCACTCTTGAAGACCAAGCCTTTTCTGACACTTTTTGTTCACATGAAAAAACTGGTTTTCTGCTAGAAAATTACTTTGAACCCCCCAAAATTATATATTTTTTAAAATCAGAGGCTCTAGAGAATAAAACGGTGGGTGTTAAAATTTGTTACGTCACACAGTATTTGCACAGCTGTTTTCAAATGCAAATCTTTTGGGAAAAATACACTTTTTAGAATTCTAATGCACAAAAACACCATATATTGCCCAATTGTTTGACAAAGTATAAAATATGAGGTTACGCTGAGTAAATAGATATCAGACGTGACATGCTTTAAAATTGCGCATGCGGGTGCAATGGCAACAAAGTACATTTTATTATCGATAGGCGATGCTTTAAAAGCCTTTACAGGTCACCAATTTATATTACACTGGAGGTCTAATGCTAGAATTACTGCCCTCGATCTGATGTTCACAGTGATACCTCACATGCATGGTGCTACCGCTGTTTACATACCGTCACAGGGTCAACATTTGCGTGTTCAGTGAGTTTTTTTCATTGTTTTGATTTTTTTATTATTTTTGCACTGTCCCTTTCTTTTTTTTAATCGCTTTTATTGCCATCACAAGGAGTTTAAATATCCTCTCTGACTGCAATAGGCATTGACAGGTATTCTTTTTTGAGAAATCTGCAGTCTATTAGACTCTAGATATCCACTCTGCCCTTACATCATCTAATCTCACCAAGATCAGTGTGATCAGATGCTTTCCCAATTTACAAATGGCGCTGTTTATATCCAGTGAAACTGAAGTGATGAAATGCTCGTAGCTTTCAATTTCTTAGACTATAGAGGTGTTTGTAGTCATCCTGGTCTATGATCAGTTCTATAATCAGCCAGCGGATCTGCCGGCTGCATTCTAGGATTCCCCTGTGGGACAGGAGAGCCGAAGAAAACTGTGGAAGGCAGCAGGAGGTGGGATGTCCCTTCCCACTGCTTGTAAAAATAATTCAGCAGTTAATAGGCCACCAAGATTGCTTTTAAATGAAAGCCAACCGCCAGCTGAAAAAAACGATACCAGGATGATGCCTGTAGCTGCAGGCATCATCCCGGTATAACCACTCAAAGTCCAGTACATTGCTGGTCCACGTTGGGCATATATGTAACAACAGAGAACACGGGAATATGATGAATCAGGTCTGTGGACCAATATGACTGCAATTCATTCTTTTCTGTAATGCCCATGAGGGTTACGCCCAACAAAATTTTACATTCAGAAACCGTGATAGGTTTTCATGCGGATTGTCTGGCAAGAGCTGAATTTGGGTGGGCGGCGATTTATTGTTGTGCATATAAATTGCCTTGGTCCACAATCAATTGGTACAAATCATCTATGAAAAACAGCAGAGGGGCTAAACGCTAGTGCTGGCTGCGAACGGTGCTGTTCCTGCTGACACTGCATTTCTGGGGACACTATACAAAGGAAGCACTAGTATAGTTCTGTTCGTGATCATTATATTTTTTTTGTACAAACACTATACTAGTAATGGGGGTGATCAGCGACCTAAAGCGTGAGTGCGATAGTGTGTGGACAATCTAATGCTAGCTGACCCTGGCTGGAAGGGGTGCTTACTGACCCTGACACTATCTGATGTAACTATTGGCAGTAATACAGTAATCAGTGAAAAATTCTATATACTGACACTGTAGTAATGGCACTGGTTGGGTGACGGGGTGATCAAAGAGTTAATAGGGGCGATCAAAGGGTTAAATGTGCTAATCTAACGTGTATGTGTAAAATGTAGCGCTTTTGCTTGGTGTTCTCTCTTCTCTCGCTTGACCAACCGGGGGGGTGGACAGTGGGGGGCGCAATGGCGCTCACACCCCAAAACAGGAAGCAATGCAAGTTTAGAACAAAAATTGCGGTTAATCCAAAATAAACAATCACTCTAAATAATACTACTGTATATCCCTTAGACACAAAAACTTTCACTTTCTCCCCCGAAAGTTCAAAACGTCAACGCAACAGTCTCTCGGTGTCTGTGATAAATCCTCAAAATGATATACGTGCTCCCAAAATATATCCACCTTCATGGAAACATTTTTTTAATCCATATAAAAGTCAAAAAAAGAAAAATCAATATAGTGCATTATCCCATATAAATACAAAAATATCATATAATCACCCTGTGTTACTAACGTGTCACCCCACTTAGTGTCCATGTCTAAATGGCTGTTATAAACACCCTTAAGAAAAAGAAAAAATGCCATCCAAATTGATATGAAAATCGTATCGAAATAATATCTCCGACTCATTTATATGAAAGTGTGGATTATAAACCTGGTAATACTGGAAAACAAAAGTGGCAGTTGACTAGTGCAGAGCCGCCTGGAAAGTGGTTAATTAAATCCTACGAGGAGTACTCCTACAGAAAGAAAAATATTGGATTTATACTTTAGGTACATTATTGCCACAGGGATTAAATACTGAACTTAATTTCAAAGTATTTTTGAATTAAGAAGAAAAAAGAATATATATGATTTAATATGTCCACTGGGCCATCTGATAAATATGAGTGAAAATATAGTCTGAATACTATTTGAAGTAGATTTGATTGAATTGGGCCATTTCCCTAATGTTCTTTCACAATCATATGTTTATCTATGGGATTTTTGATTTTAATGTAGTGATGACATTTCAACACAAGAGGGTGACGTATGCAGTTAAAAAGGCACTATATAATGCAATGGTCCCCTCTCAGTTCTGACAAAGTCTGTGATGGCTGGCGGACAAAACGCATCAACGTAATGACATCATCACGCTCGGCGTCTTCATAGGCTGTGGTATCCACGAGGGGAAAGAAGTAAGTGTTGCAGCTCCATCTTGGATAAGCATGAGGCAAAACGGAAAACAACAAGGAAACCACTCTGAGGAGCTTTTTAGGCGATTCAAGTGACTCAGTTCACTTCCACTGGTGGCAAGTAATAGAGTGTTAAGCTGAGTCACTTTAGACCGCAATTTTTTTTAACAGGAGTTATACCCAATGCAATAATAGAGTTATTTGAGACCTAGATTGAGGGGAATTTTTGGACTCAATAGCTATATTCTATACCGTGTGTTATACAGTCACTGTTATGGGACATCAGTCTCACGCATCTCTATAGGAACCGCACCAGCTCTTTAAAAAGTGGAATTTTTGGAACTCCTAGAGGGGCACATTTAAAGGAACTATTGAGGTCTGAATGCCATCTATTGAGATTTATATTAACTACTCTGGACTACAACTCCTTTACCAATACACCCATGTTTTTCACACCAACAGTGGGAATTTGTTCTGGCTTTCTTCATGGTAATTCACATTAGTTACATGTATGGCCCTGTGGGCCAATCACAGCTCACTAGGAAGAGAAGCAGAGCTGTTATGAATGAGATTGATTAATAACAGCTTTGCTTACATTGAGATCATGTGATCGCATAGCGATCACATGATCACTGGGTCCCGTTCACTGGGATCTTCATTTTGCTGTGTATGCTGGACACAGCAGTCATGGTGGGAGAGCACCTCCTTGTGTTAGTACAGCCAGAGCGACGCTGCTTTGCCTGTAGCTGCCGCTCGGCCGCAGTACATTGCAAGCGGTGGTTGAGAAGCGGTTAAAAAAAGTTTTTATGATCACTTTTACTGCTGTCACAAGGAATGTAAACATTCCTCGTGACATCAATAGGCATGTGACAGGTACTCTTTATGGAGAGATCCGGGGTCAATAGGACCCCAAATCCCTCCTTTGCCCTTTAAAGCATCTTAAAAGCATTTATTCAAACCAAGATTGATGTGATTAACCACTTCCTACACAGACTACAGCAAAATGACAGCAGGGCAGAACTTTTGTCGTTATGGACGTCATATAATGTCCTCCTGAAACGCACCTTGCGCACAGCCGTGTGGCCATGCTACGGGTTTGGTCTGTCTCCATCTCTGTCCACAGAGCCAATGACAGATCATTATATTGGCCCACTGCCAGTACATGTTATCGCTGTGACCAATCACAGTAGATCACATGGCAATTGTAAACAATGATTGGCTTCGATTCATGCTATTCATTGTGTACAAGTGTGTTGTTAGCTGTGACTGGTCACAGTGATCACATGGTACAGACAGGGCCAGTCACAGCCCATCTGTACCATGTGATTAGCTGTGGCCAGTCACAGCTAACCACAAGAATACACACTGAATGAATCAATTTCAGTAAAAATGGTTAATTATACCAGTGAATTTTATTGGTATAAGCAATCGTAATGTGGAAAAAAAATCCTGATCACTCCTCCAGAGTAGTACAATGTTAATATGGTAACATTTCATATAAATATATATATATATATATATATATATATATATATATATATATATATAATATATTGCTCTGGTCCCAGTGTGATAAAAAAGAATTATAAAAAAAAGAAAACATGTAATACATGTAATACAAATTTTGTTTCAAATTGAGAAAAAATGTTTTTTTTTCTGTTCTCACCAGTCAGTATCCCTGATCACTGCCACACCAGGTATATGATGATACTCTACCACACTAAAGACAGTATGTTAAAAAAAATTAAACTTTTTTTAAAGTTTTTCATTTTCCAAAAAATTATTTAAAAAATTACAACTTCAAGAGAGGCCATCAGTACATCAGGACTGATCGATTTTCAAATATATACCATAGTTTGTGGATTCTATTACTTTCCTAAAGACTAAATAATATACACTGATTTTGGTTATTTTCATCAAAGAAATTTAGCAGAATATGTTTTGGTCTAAATTTCTGAAGAGCAATTATTAATTTGCTAAATTGTATAACAGAAACATAGAAAAACACGTTTTTTTTCAAAATATTCAGTCTTTTTTGTTTGTTCAGCAAAACATAAAAAACCCAGTGGTGATTAAATACCACCAAAAGAAAGCTCTATTTGTGTGGGTACAATGTTGCATGACCTTGCAATTGTCATTCAAGTGCAAAAGCACTGGAAGCTGAAAATTGGCCTAGGCAGGACGTGAGTGAAAGTGCCGGGTATGAAGTGATTAAATGCTATTCTTTTTTTAAAATGCAAAAGCACTGGAAGCTGAAAATTGGCCTAGGCAGGACGTGAGTGAAAGTGCCGGGTATGAAGTGATTAAATGCTATTCTTTTTTTAAAATGGCGCCATTTAGTTCCAGAAGTAATGTAAGGTAATTTCTTCTGGGTTACTATATTACAGGACCGAACAAAGACCACAGAGCCAAAACAAAGCCGATCTGGTCTTTGTTCGGCCCTGTGATTAGCCAGCAGAAGTCCTCTTGGTGGGACGGGAGATCCTGGTAAAGCAGAAGGCAGGAGGGGGGAACATCCCCTCCAGCTGTTTGTAATAGCAATTGAGTGGCTAGTTAGCAGCTCCGATTGCTATTACAAGAGAGCTGACTGTGAGCTCTAACAAAAGGAACCGGAATGATGCCTGCAGCTGCATCATGCTGGAACTGAAGTGATTAAACTGTAAGCATGAAGGAGAGAAATAAGGGAGGTCTCTATTAATTTGCTGTGCTCTGTTATTGGCTATGATTACCATTTTATGGGGATAAGGAGGGCTGTGCACAGGTGACCCAAGAAGCCCATGAGTTGCAGAACAGGGAGGTTACTAGAAAAGAATATAGTAGCAATGTATATGTTGTCAGTGCAGAAGGATGCAGTTGGATGAGACTTTGTAGCTGTGCAATGGTTGGAATGGCTAGGTGCAGAAGTTAATTTGACCGATAGTGAGAATGCAATGGAATAGCAAGCACAAGTAATCTAGCTACAGATATCTCTTCATGGTTTCCCTTTATGTACTTTTCAGTCTATAATTGCCTGTTATCAAATTTAGAAACATTACCTGTCAGTATCAGCAAACATGGCAAGCGTTTGATTAGTAAATTTTAAAAGTTCCTGATTACTATAAAACTAGTTCCACTTTAAGGCCTTGTCCCCCATTAAGGATTGGCACCTATGGGCAGTGGGGGAGAGTGGGTACCCGATTTTAATAGGCACCCACTCCCAGTTCCGCTGCAATCACCTAGGCGATCAGAAGTTCTCCCCCTCCCATGCAGTCTTCTGGGACACATGACAGGTCCCAAAAGACTGCGGGACAATTTGCAATGAACAGCGCTGCTCATGCGTGTGCAGTGGGCACCTGGCTGTGAAGCCACCAGCTGTCACACCCGGGTGCCCACACCTAAGAGGCCAGTGCCGGATGAGCACACTGTTGAATCATGGAACAGGTGAGTGGTTATTTTTAAAAAGTCAACACCTATAGTTTTTGTAGTTGATGACTTTTATTTTTTCACTGGAGATTGGAGCTCCACTTTAACAATCAATATGAAACATCTATTTTACACACAAGAAATTAGTATGGATAGGCATGGGTAGCCCCAAAACTAAATTAAAAAAATAATAGTTTAACTAGAGGTGCTGCTGCCAAAAAAAACAGGAGAGGATGCTCCACCAAGGACAAAAAAGACGCAAACACTCATAGTGTAGACTGTAAAATCAATGAAATCTATTGTCAAAATAGAAATAAATTCACAAGCAAACAATGATGTGGATGGATAAGTATAGGAATGAGGAACACTCCACATGTCATCGATAACCCAGCCTTGGCCATTGACAACAGAGATGGCAGGACCCAGACACTACTGCTGTTGGGGAAACTCTTTGTCACTGCAGTGCTTGTGGAGTGCTTGTTAGTGCATTTCTATCTTGACAATAAATTAAATTGATTTTACAGTCTACACTGTTTGCGCTTGGTTTCTCTTTTTCAGTTTTCACTTATGACTGCATTAATGCTTTGCAAATTTTTTTATTGAGGCTGCAGACATAAGTGCTTGTAGCACCAAGGTAAAAGTGAAGGATAATCTTCATCAATAAATATGACATGATACATCATCTTATACAGCAGATATAAGTGACAGGTTTTTTAATATGTGTATGGTCATCAAATTGAATTTGACTTAAAGGGATGACTTCATAGTGAACATTTGATAAATATTGTATTAATATTACATATAATTTGAGCTCAAGTGGTTTGCTAATACAGAAATTTAAGTGATTTTGCCAGCTTGCCATCTCCATTATAAAAAAGATTCATAGCTTCATAAATACATCTTTGGGAATTTTCTGATCGGTTATAGCTATTAAAGTGAAAACAAAGCCTGAAAAAAAAAAGCATTTTTACTGTTATGAATAAAAAATGATGTGTCTATGGAGCACAAGATGTACCTACATGAACCATAATTACAAACAATATTGTTGCATCATTTTAATTCTTGACATCTGTTAAAATATGTATTTTTATGGCACACCATTATGTCAAAAACACATTGGGCTCTGCATTAGGCGGCCAAACTCAATGCAATATTTACAGCTGCAGAATCTACATTTTAAGAGAATTACACCACTGAGGCTTTGGCCAATTACAAAGGCATAACAACCCTTGGTCATTGTCTTTAGCATCCACTATAGAGATAGAGCCTGTGGTGACAATGGCTTTTACAATTGCTTTTGTTTTATTAGACTAATATAGATTTGACTTAATGTACACAATGGGTGACATATCTCTACTCTCTATTGTGTGCTAAGCATAGGAGAGAAAAACAATAATATACATTGCCTTTCATTTCTTTACCACCTATTTTTTATTAAGCCCACTTTCTCATATTCATGTTACTTTTAAAATATAATAGCAAAACATATTCTTTCATGAAATAGTGCCTGCCTCTTACCTTTTTTGGCTTACACTCTATTACCTGTTTTGTTTTTTACTGTGAATATTTATTAATTTAACAATAATGCAAATTTCCCAGAACAGCAAACCTTGGCTCAACCGTACTTACAGATCTTAAATAAGGACTAGATACGCATACATAAGCAGGTCACCAAATGATCTTTCTAATCAAAGATCGTTGTATAATTACACCAGATGACTTGTGGTTATGGATAAGGGAATAGCTGAACACAAGCAGGGACTTACCTAACCCAAACAACCAAAAAAAGTCCAACAAGGTAGGTCAACACAGGTTGAGAAGGGCCTATAAAATGCAATACTTTTTCAGATACAATATTAGCACATTTTCTTTGATGGTTGCATACATTGTGAATTGTTATTTTCTGCTGTCTTTTTTATTTAATTCTGATCTTGTGCGCTCTTATTGTGTTCTCCTACTTTCCCTTCTTCGTATCTAGCTTGATATCACTTCTCTGCACTTTAAATTCTTGGACGTTTTTCCTTCAGGATCTCTAATGCTGCAGGCAAAAGCAAGTTTTGGCATTGAATAATTGTGTTCGGTTAAGGATATGAGTGGATTATACATAATGAAGGTCATGGCTGAATAGAACTACATTTTCACTCTAAATAATAGGAAATTACTGTATATTTAAAAAATATAGGAATCATGGGGGTGTGTGGTGGTTAACACCTCAATGAAGAGATGCATATGCAAAGAGCTGCTCTGGGAGTTATGCTTGACCACTTCTGAACTGCCCATTGCAGTTTTAGTGTGGCAGGGCAGAATTTATGTGTAGAGGCAAGTGTGCAAACACTCGCTGCCTGACCTGTGCTGTCATTTGCTACAGCACAACTCAGTCATCAGGTCCAGGCCAATTATTTATGTCCATGACCTGCTGATCAGTTTAGCGACTGACAGTACAGAGCCCTGTGTTGACAAACAACACAAGTCTCTGTACAGACAGTAGTGATGTTGCTGTTTTTTTCTCCTTGCAAAGCACAGCAATAAAACAGTCACACCACGTAAAAGCAGCACATATTACACACATTACACATTGATAGGCACACAGTTAACCCTTTGATTGCCCCTAGATATTAACTCCTTCCCAGCCCATGTCATTAGTACAGTGACAGTGTATAGTATCAGTACTAGTCACTGTATTAGTCTCACTGGAGATGTAAGTGTTACTTAGTCAGTTCCCACGCAGCATCAATTAGTGTCAGATTGCCTGCCGTACTATCCCAGTCCCACTATAAGTCACTGATCACCGCCATTACTAGTATTAAATAAATAAATAAATAAATAAAAATTCTAGTATATACTGTATACCATTGTTTGTTGGTATTGGATATGTTTTATAAAAGAAAATATTGTGTTTTTTCAAAACTTTTGGTCTTTTTTCATTTGTATAATTAAAAAATAAAAACCCAGTGGTGATCAAATACCACCAAAAGAATGCTATATTTGTGTTTAGAAAATGACATACATTTCATTTGGGTACAGTGTTGCATGGTCATGTAATTGCTAGTTAAAGTAGCACAGTGCTGAATAGCAAAAATATGCCCTAGTTGTGAAGGGAATAAAATTGTCTGGAGCTTAAGTTGTTAATCCTGCAATTATACTAGTCAATACAGCCCTGAAAAGCACTATATGAAAAAGACAAAGATGATTTTTTTTTATTTGCCATCACTTGCAGAATATGGGGGAAAGGGTAACCGAGGCAGAAAATAGACTTTCCTCCATTTTCCCTATCTTTATCAGATTGTAAGCTGTTGAAAAGAAAGTCGATCTCTGGCATCAAAAAGCTGATTACTTGGAAAACCATCTGCAATGAAAGAATACCTGTATTATCGAACTCCCAAAGAAATCAGAGGGAAAAAAACCTGAATCATTTATTGAAAAATGTTTGCAAACTACTTTTCCTGGTATACACTTTTCTATGCATTCACTGCGGAAAGGGCTCACAGAGTACCTGATAAAAGCCCTCCTCTAGGTACACCAACTAGGCTGATTTTGACCAGACTTGAATTGTAAGCACCATGACTTGAGTCTATGAGAATCTATGAGAACCCATCCATTTTCATTTTCCCATACTCAATGGAGTTATAGAAGCACAAAATTGGAGGACCTATCCTGTTTATTTCATAGAACGATTTCCTCAGGAATTCCTCTTCATTACTCACAGCTACATACTTTTGTGTGAATTTTGCTCTATATCACTACTGCTCTCAGTGTGACATTCATTCTTTGGGTGATGCTTTTGGGTCACTTGGGCCTATACTCCTAACTCATACCTCTGCTTAGTCCCAACAGTTTGGCTCCTTTCTTCTAACTTTTATGCTTCATATTTACTGCAAGACACTAAACATGTCTCACTATATGAGTGATGTTCTGTGTTACTGTGAAAGACCACTAGATGGGAGCACTGAATAGCTCTGACGCTTTAGAAGGTTCACATTAAAGGTCAGATCGCAATGTAAGTGAATGGCGTAAGTGAATGGCACCGGTGATGTCACTGGATGCTGGTCACTGCAGGACCAGCACCCTCTGGCATCCTTAAAGCGGAGCTCCACTCAAAAGGGGAAGTTCCACTTTAAGGACTGCTCCCCCGCTCCCCATTAAGGATTGGCACCTTTGGGGGGCGGGGGTACCCGAATTTGACAGGTACCCACTCCCACTTCTGGTTCGATCGCCTAGGCAACCGAAGTGAAAGGTATCCTCCCTGTAGTCTTTTGGGACACGTGACAGGTCCCAGAAGAGTACAGGACCATTCATGAAGCGCAGCACTACGCGCGCATGTGCAGTGGGTACCCGGCTTTGAAGCTGCAAGCTATCACAGCCGGGTGCCCACACTGAAGATGCCAGCGCCTGGAACATAGGACTGCCAGTGAAAGAGGCTGTGGGGGACACACCATGGGACCGAGGGACAGGTAAGTGGCTGTTTTTAAAAATTAGCAGCTACAGTTTTTGGAGCTGCTGACTTTTATTTTTTGACAGGGTGAGTGGAACTCCGCTTTAATAACCTATTTTTTTCAGAGAAGCCTATGCCATCTCCATCTAACAACTGAACTTTTAGGTTTTCCATCAGCCCATTCCCCAGTTATTACCTTTTGTACCATTTGCCCCAGCTTATTAGATTGTAAGCTATAATTAGCAGAGCCCTCCTAACACTTTTGTGTTGTATTGTAATTGTACTGTCTCCCTTGATATTGTAAAGCACAGTGCAAATTGTTGACACTAGAAAAAATCCTGTTTTATAATAATAATAATAATAATAATAATGGGACAGTGGGAATCTGTCATGTGTAATAGCTGTAGTAATATTACCATTATGCAGGGTGTCCCTAAAGTCTGGACACATAGGCAAAATGCATATTTTCAATAAATGTAAATACATTTTTCAGCAGCATTATATTTCATTGGAATATTAATCAATAACATCTTCAGTGTGATTTCCACCATTTGTGATGCAAAGTTCCACGCACTTTGCAAGATTCCCAATGCAGTAACTCCACATTTCCATCAATTTGAGCACAATCGTTCATGATGCGTTCCTTCAGGTGATTCAGATCTGTGATTTTCATTCACCTTCTCCTTTAGCATACCCTCCAAAAAGTCAAGGGAGTTAAGATTTGATGAGCGCATATAGTGATATATTACACACATATATTTACACATATAGTGATATTTCCTATGTGTCCAGACTTTAGGGACACCCTGTTCAGCTCCTGCATTCATACGAACAGCCAAAGTTCTTATGTTCAGACTGAACCTTGAGCTCATCAATAGTGTTGAAGGTATGTTAAATTATTTTGTGAATTCTATAAACAAAAATTTACCTCTATGCTTACCAAAACCCAATATATTATACATGCTCATTTTGGAGACTTTAGACGTTTTCTCTCTGTACAGCCCATGTGCAGTATTTGACAAAAAAATCATGGAAGAATAGATCAAATATTGGCAAGGTCTCAGGCACTGATGGGTAACCATTAGAAATATACAAAAGGTGCTCCTAGATTGTAAGCTCTAACGAGCAGGACCCTCTGTTTCCTCTTGTACCAAGTTGTATTGTAACTGTTATGTCTGCCTTCATTTTGTAAAGTGCTGCGCAAACTGTTGGTGCTATATAAATTCTGTATAAAAATAATAATAAAAAATAATACTTGGACATCATTGCTCCTATTACACGAATGAGGGATAACATTGTTTTTTATGCTTCCAGTTCATCTGATAGAAAATGACAAGAACACTATATTTCTGGTAGAAGGTAAAAAGGTATCTTCTGTAATTGCTGCAAATTTTCTTCAAAAATAGAAAAAAACTATTGCAGTCATCATCTAAGGATTGATAAGCTGCTATATATTAAATTTTTTTGAGTCGATTTATGCTTTAATTATGTGATTAGTTTTATTCACCACTGCTGTGTACTTATGTCTTCTATCTGCAGCAAAAAAACAGTTAATAAATGTACTAATATAATATGTCCAGTCGGTGAAAAGATGCATGATTTCCATTTTCCACTTATGTTAAAATATACCTTCATGAGAAAATGTGTGTCTATATTTATTTTGCATAAGTCAAATAATATATAGCATATAGCAAAATGTCAAATAACATGTAGCATATAATGCTTTTACAGGTAATGTATACAGTCCTCTGTTATGTCTAGCTTACATTGCTTCAAGGATGAGTATGTGATTGGTCATCTCATACATAATAAATATGATTTTGTTTTACTTTCTTAAGGGACATGTGTGCTTGCAATAACCATTTTAATATGTTTTCCATTTCTAAAATTATTTGTGTATTCTGTTTTCCACATTACAGATTTGAGCTTAAGCTAGCTATCAGCTATAGCATCAAATATAATGCAATATTGTTCAAACTTCCTAGGGTGCTTTTAATACAGAGTTACTGCAAATATATGGTCTATTTTCTTTATTTTCATTTACAAGGTTTATCATGTGTAATCAAAATTAACAACCATACACCAAACTAAAATAAAAAGGTGCCGTAAAATTGATTCTATAAATCAAAGTATAAACTGAGTAAGTATAAAGATTGCATTAAAAAACAGTTTAATTTTAATTAGTCTGTTTCAGATTGCAACACTTTATAAACAGAAAATTGATAGAGAATTTGACACTAAATATTTGAGAAAAAAATAACATTTTGGTATCTGTTTGTAAGATCATTAAAATATTTGTTTCATAATGCTTTAGACATAACAAAAACCCCAAAACAAACATTTGATATATTACAACCTATCAGTCCTATAAAATCTGGTCACCACATCATTTTACTTTTTTAGGATTTTTTGCCTTTTTTCCCCTGTGAATAGCACTCCTCCTGTCGTGGGATTGCTATGTTCACTTCTCCACTGTATCTTTTGAGGGAGCCATGGTTACCATCCAGGCTGAACTTCAAACATGTCTTCTTTGTTCATCTCCATTAAATTGGAGCTGATAAAATTAGTAGATTACAGAAGAAATATAAGGCGGTCTATGCTCATAGGAAGGGACAAGGTCACTGTATTTCTGGCAAGATCAACTTACATTTTCTATATCTGCTGAAAACGTTCTTAGTTTTAAAAGCATTGGTGATAACCTGGGCTGCCTGGATATCCATGGACATAGAGTGGGTAATTCACAGGAAAACCACATGAAAATAAAGGAAAAAGCATAAAAAAGAAAATCAACGCAGGAACCACATCTAAGGACTAGTGAGCTGCAATGTAATACATTTTTGTTTTGGGTTTAGTTATCCTTTAAACCAGGGGTCCTCAAACTTTTTAAACAGGGGGCCAGTTCACTGTACCTCTGACCGTTGGAGGGCCGGACTATAGTTTTAAAAAAAGAAAACTATGGTCATCTCCTGCACTGTGTCCTCATTTGTTCAGAGACTGTGGACATACAACGGCGGTGGGAATACTGGGCCAGCCGCTCTATAAGACGCACAGACATTTCCCCCCAAGTGTCTTTTATGGAGGGAAATAGTGTCCCATCATTGGTGTCAGTGGGAGGAATAGTGTCCCATCATTGGTGTCAGTGGGAGGAATAGTGCCCCCCATTGGTGTCAGTGGGAAGAATAGTGCCACATCATTGGTGTCAGTGGGAGAAATAGTGCCCCATCACTGGTGTCAGTGGGAGGAATAGTGCCCCATCATTGGTGTCAGTGGGAGGAATAGTGCCCCATCATTGGTGTCAGTGGGAGGAATAGTGCCCCATCATTGGTATCAGTGGGAGGAATAGTGCCACATCATTGGTGTCAGCGGGAAGAATCGTGCCCCATCATTGGTGTCAGTGGGAGGAATAGTGCTCCATCATTGGTGTCAGTGGGAAGAATCGTGCCCCATCATTGGTGTCAGTGGGAGGAATAGTGCCTCATCATTGGTGTCAGTGGGAGGAATAGTGCCCCATCATTGGTGTCAGTGGGAGGAATAGCGCCCCATCATTGGTGTCAGTGGGAGGAATAGCGCCCCATCATTGGTGTCAGTGGGAGGAATAGTGTCCCATCATTGGTGTCAGTGGGAGGAATAGTACGTCATTGGTGCCAGTGGGGGGAGGTTGGAATAGTGCGCTATCATTGGTGTCAGTGGGGGGAGGAATAGTGCCCCATCGTTGGTGTCAGTGGGGGGAGGAATAGTGCCCCATCATTGGTGTCAGTGGGGGGAGGAATAGTGCCCCATCATTGGTGTCAGTGGGAGGAATAATGCCCCATCATTGGTATCAGTGACACCAATGATGGGGCACTATTCCTCCCACTGACAGCAATGACACTTAACTAGCCGACCCCTGTTCCAGCATGGTGCTGCTGCAGCCAGCATACCTGGTTGAAGCAGTACCATCTGCACAGCACACTTACCGAGCGGTCAGCTGTCCTCCTTCCTTCACTTCGGCCTCTCCCTCCCTTGATTTTTGCGGGGCCGCTCGGCTCCGCCTCCTTGCCGGTGATTGGCCGCCTGTGTGCCTTTCCTAAGCTACAGTACTGGCGCCCAATTACCGGTGAGGAGGCGGAGCCGAGCAGCAGCGCGGACATCGAGTGAGGGAGCGGCCGAAGTGAAGGAGCTGCGCATCCTGGACTGGATCGTCGTGGAACTGGAGCCAGGTAAGAGACAGCAGCCCCCTGCCCGCCCCTGTACTTAGTGTCCCCTGCCGGCGGGCCGGGTGAATGTGCTCGGCGGGCCGCATGTGGCCCGCGGGTCGTAGTTTGAGGACCCCTGCTTTAAACTGTATCTAAAGCCAAAACTTTTTTTTTTCATTTGAATAGAATAGTAAATTATTAAAACCTATTTTTTTTCTCTTTTATGTCCCATTCAAGAAATTTCCCTTCACTGTCTGGTAGGCACAACAAGAATTGATAGATAATTGTGCCCCCTTTGAAGATTTATCTTTATTTATCTTTTATTCCTTTTCTATTTTCAACACAACATTTTGGATTTTCTCTCAGTTTCAGTCCAAGTGACAGGGGTCACTCAGTGGAGCATGAGCAAAAAACACGAACGACGTTCTAACCCACCTCTATTCTATCCAAAACAACAAAAAAAAATATTTTGACTTTAGATACATTTTAAGTCTTTGGTTTGATAGAACTTTTGAAAAATACATATCGCTGTAAAATGGAATTTTATTTCCCCCTTAGATGTATCCTCTTATATATAGATTGTATGTTCAAAAAATGACTAGAGAGGGTTCAATAGTTTTGGATATAGGAGTGGTAAATTGTGGTCTTTTAAATGAAACACCTACCTTGAAAGTAAAACAAATAAAGAATATATTTGTATGTTGGGCTTTTATAAAATGGCTGCTGCATGGGAAGGGGTCCCCAATAATAGAGATAATGGGCAAGTTCAGAGGTTGGCTTTCCTCTGTTTTTTACCCCAAAAGTGTGCACCTCCTCCTACCGAAACACCCAAAGTGCACAGCACCCCAGAGGCTAGAGGACTGAATGGCTTCTTCTGGTTAAACTAGGGAGGAGGTGATGTCACCAGAAGGAGGAGGAAGTAGGCAGAGAGCCTAGAAAATTTGGGTTCAGCCTCTCCAACTCTCATATCACTGCAAAGATAATGGGGTGAACAGAAACAGGAGGAGCAGTGGTGAGGTTGGCAGTGGTAGAGTTGCCAAACTGGCAGAAAAGTGCAGTGTCTGGGGTGCTGCAAGGCAGGACTGTTCAGAGTCAGGGGTGCAGAGGACTGCAATGATAGGATTTCTGGGTGGCAGATATATGAAATATCAGGGTACAGCGTGCCAGGGGAACTGGGTTCTTTATAGGCAAGAACCAGGAGTGGACTGACAACTCATGGGGTCCACGGGCAATAGGGGATCATGGGGCCCCTGTGTCCTTGCCCACACTCAAAAAAGCCTATAAAAGAGGTACCAGGGGCATTTTATGGGGCCCCCTACTGACCCGAGTGACTGAATGGTCAGCCCGCCCCTGGCAAGAACTGTCTACTTGTAAGCCTGCAGTGAGTCTTCTTTGACTGAATGCCACCCAATATAATGTAAACTTCTGGACCACATCACATGCTGATCTAAAATGCAAGAAGGTTTAGTTAGCATGAGAAGGGAGCTCATCAGGATTAAGTTATTTGAAAGTATAGTTAGCTTTTTGGCCTCCTTCGGACTTAAGCATTTTGATAATGTGCATTTTACTGCAATGATAACACAAGGCCTACCTATGTACCTTGTGTTATGGTACACTGCATTAAAAAAGGACAGATCTTTTTTTTTTCTGTTCCAAGGCTTGGCAGTCCATTACTGATGAAATGGCTTCCTTAATGTAATACATTTCAACGTGTATGCAATAGTCCCTGCTGACAAGGTAATGTGTGGACTGTGAGAGCATAGGAAAGAATTTCCCAAATTGGCAGGCAGTATGTGCTTTTCATATGTTTAGGAAAATTCCAGCTTATTAAATCTGAGCTTCTATATTGTATGTTTGAGATCTTCGCAAACGTGCTTTAAAGCAGTTCAACGTTAGAAGAATCATCATGCAAAATATTGAAAAACATATATACTGTATACTTTCTTGATTTTGATTGAAAAGCTTCAAACAATTTTCTGAATGTTTCCTAACCCTTTTCCCTCTCCCTTTGTGGTGACCAAACTCAACCTTTCCCCTCCTCTGCTGTGTGCTCACACAGTTCTAGCACAGGGTCAAATGGTGCTGTGCCCTAATGTATAGCCTTGGCTGTTTTCTGCTTCCCACTGCCTGCATGTATGCAATAGAACTCCATGGACTTATATGGGGGCCAGGAGACAAATCAAATGTATCTATTTTTCTTTACCTACATGCTAGATCTTTACAGAGCATAGTTAGGTAGAAGCAGGGGTGGACTGACAACTCATGGGGCCCCCGGGCAATAGGGGATCATGGGGCCCCTGTGTCCTTGCCCAAACTCAAAAAAGCCTATGAAAAAGGTACCAGGGGCATCTCATGGGGCCCCCTACTGACCCCGGGCCCTTGGGCAGTGCCCCAGTTTCCAAATGGTCAGTCCGCCCCTGGGTAGAAGAAGCCATTATATACATATAAATACATTTATCACTGCATTTTGTTGGCCCTGTTGACCAACTTATGTTTCTGTAGACTGTAGAACTCATATATGGGTTTTTGATTTGCACTTTGATCAAATATACAATGTTTAGATTGGCTGTGAGTGGCCCTGACATCCTTAGAATGTGTCTTGACAATATTGTCATATCATTTAAATTGGTGGAGGGTGAAGGTCGTGCTGTTATTACATTTCATATATGATACATTTTGTATTCCGTTGTAAATCTTGTAATAAAAATATGTTTTCATAATAACTTTTCCTGTAATTTAAGCTCCATAACTAGTAACCACTTTTTTCATGTTTTTTTTTTATGAGTAAGTTTTTGTGAATTACTGAGAAAAAAAGAAAAGGAACCCATCTGCAAAAAAGAAAAAGGGGAAACCACATGCATGGAACTTTCAAATGTGCTGAAATAGGGGTATTACACATCAACTCAGTAAAACCCAAGAGCTTTATTATAACAGATTAAAATACTTCATTAAAATATATACAATTGACTACGCCATAAGCCACATCATATGGTCAGCATATTATCAAATTACACAAAATCATAAGCCATATCCAAACTGTTTTACCAATAATATGAGGCGTACTAGATAGCCGCAATTCACATAACTTGCTTCATCAGGATCCGCATCTATCTGCAAGAATATCAATATGGCTGTGTAAACAAACACAATTGTAAAAATAATAGAAACATAATAAAAAAAAGGTACAAAATACAATATATACAGAGCATATTTCCTAAGAAGAAAATGGTAGAGAGTTACATGCATGTGCCCCCCCTCCTTTCTTATTTGTGGAGGGGTTCCATTTCTTTTTTTTTCTCAGTATTCAATTGGGGATGGTTCCGTTATTAGATTTCTTTAAATATTAGCTCCATCCACATCATTTTCTTGTATAGGTTCTTTTTGTGAATTCACCTCTAACCTCCAGCAATCTCCACACATACCAGAACTCCATCACTAATAACTCCTTTGTGTCTCTCGTCAGTAGATCATGTGATCTGTCAGCACCACAAACAAGTTATTAGTGATGGGAAACTTCTCCTGCTGGAGCTATCTGCAAGATAGCTGCAGGTCATGCCAAGTCACCAACCCACATTCTCACCACTGCACCCAATCCTCTTTCACCTCTCCCACAAGCTAAATGATTGGGCATACTTTAGCTACCTCACATATAAAGAATGAAAATATTAAATTAAAAAGCCAAACCAAATTTAAACCAATTTCTTATTGCATGAATATGCAGACAGTTGACCATCTGTACTGGTCATTCAGTTAAATACTTTGTTTTATATGCTGCATAAAACAACAAAGACTATTCCATTGCATTTGAGAAATACCAGATGTTACCATTTGCTCAGATGATCGGAAATTACATGCTTTTATTTGGTGGTAGAATTTCAGGGGAAATCACAAAGCAATGGAACAGGTCATAGCAGTTAAAGGGTTTTACTGCGTCTGTTTCAGAAGTCATCAAAATCAATGGTGCAGAATCAGATCGTGTCAAACTGGATGAGACAATGATGTCAACTTTGTAAGTATAAATAAAGGAACAGAAAAAGACCAGTAAGGTCAACTTGCAGCAGCCACCTAGATAAAACATATTCACTGATATAAAGTTATAAACATGCTTGTTTATCTCTGTAACAGAGCTAATATTGGTTGTGTGAAGAAGAGACTTACTGTTGAAACAATTAGGAACTATATAGAATTATGTCAAAAGCCTTCAATGTGAAGGTAATATGTATAATATCCCAGGCTAATTAAGCAATAATACTTCTTGTGGTGAGGCATATTAGCTGATTGCCAGCTGACAAGATAAGCTATTATTAATATCAGTACAATGACTAGGGGGTCTCAACACTGCATGGTGAGACGCACAAACTGCAACAGATGCACAAGATAGAAAACTCTGCTTTGTTCCTGTATAGCAGAATTTGTAAATATTTAGCAGCCTGTAAGATCTCTTTAACACTTTTTGAAGTTTTTGTTGACTTTATAAAGGTTATACTGTTTAGCAATTCTTGTTTTCAATAATTTTTATTAGGATTTTAAGTAAAATACATAACAGAGCAACTAATGAGTATAACAAAAATATAACCTCCATATTCCATTAGAGATAAGCGAGATTTGAAGTGATACATGAAAAACAACAGGTCAGGATCAACATGCATCGTATTTAGGTTCTTGAGTTGTTGATTTGCAATAAGTATAGGGAAATAAACCAGCAGAGTGAGGTACACCTGTGTAAGAGCTTAAAGTATTACTAAAGGCTGAAGGTTTTTTACTCTTAAAAGCTTTAGTGTGCAGCTCCCCCCTCAGCCCCCCCAATACTTACCTGAGTCAAATTTTGATCCAGCAAGGTTCACGAGAGCAATAGCTCTCCTGGGTCTCTCCCTCCGGCCCCAGCTGCTGCCAATCACAGCCAGTGAGGAGGGAGTGGAACTAAGCTGTGTTCTGTATGTTCTATGGATACACGGAAGTGGCTTGGGAGCAGGGGTACTCAGCAGGGGGGAGGAGTCAGAAGCCAGGTGCCGGGGGGGTGACCCAAGAAGAGGAGGATGAAGGCTGCTCTGTGCAAAACCATTACACAGAACAGGTAAGAATGACATGTTTCTTATTTTTTCTTAACCACTTGCCTACCCGGCACTTATACCCCCTTCCTGCCCTGGCCAATTTTCAGCTTTGAGTGCAGTTGCACTTTGAATGACAGTTGCGCGGTCATGCAACACTGTACCCATATGAAAGTTTTATAATTTTTTTTTAGACAGATAGAGCTTTCTTTTGGTGGTATTTAATCACCTTTGGGTTTTTTATTTTTTGCTAAACAAACCAAAAACAACTGAAAATTTTGGAAAAAAAAGTTTTTTCTTGGTTTCTGTTATAAAATTTTGTAAATAAGTGATTTTTCTCCTTCACTGATGTGCACTAATGAGGCTGCAGTGATGGGAACTGATAGGCTGCACTGATGAGCACTGATAGGCGGCACTGATGGGCACTTATGAGGAGGTACTGGTAGGTGGCACTGATGGGCATTGACAGGCATCACTGATGGGCACTGAAAGGCAGCACTCATATATGGCACTGATAGGCTGCACTTATAGGCGGCACTGACTGGCCATGTTAGGTGGCACTGACTGGCACTGTTAGTCGGCACTGATAGACAGCACTGATAGGCAGCACTGCATGGCACTGATAGGTGGCACTGATTGGCAGCACTGATAGACGACACTGACTGGCATTGATAGGTGGCACTGACTGGCACTGATAGGTGGCACTGAAAGGCAGCTCAGATGGGCACTGATATGTGGCATTGATGTGCACTGGTAGGCACTGATATATGGCATTGACGTGGCACTGATGGGCACTGGAAGCTGGCATTGATGGGCAATGACAGGTGGCATTGATGGGCACTGAAAGGTGGCACTGCTGGGGCTACACTGATCATCAGGGCACACTGATCATCAGTACCCTGATGATCTGTGTACACATCCCCTCTGAGGAATGCCGACTACTGGCTCTCCTCATGAGCTGTCAGCGTGACAGCTCGTGAGGAGAGAAATGCTGATAACCGGCATTTCCTTATTTACATGCGATCAGCTGTGATTGGACACAGCTGATCACATGATCGAGCCGACATCTTCGGCTCTTTCCATTGATCGGTGATCTGCTGTGTCCCCCGGGGGCACGCACGTGCGGTTAGAGTGGGAGGTTAGCATATGATGTCCTCCCAGAACGAGAGAACTGCCTTGTGCTCATCATTTCCTTATATGGCGGACGGGAGGCCATTAAAATTAAGCCTTTAGAATCACTTTCAGAACAAAAGAACCACAGATAATGCAACAATGTAAAAACTGCCAACCAGGAGGAGAGTTCCGAAAAGCTAGACGAGGCCAAAAAAATACTATAGACACAGGGCACAGGCAGTTATTTTCCAAAGGAATTAAGATTGCACACATGATAAACCAGTATAAAAATTAGCCAGCAGCAAGGCTAGGCCGAAAAGTACTCAAATCTGAACCATTAGTATCATTTAATATTGTAAGAGAAAATACATCCATGAAAGGGTAAAAGTTCACCAATGAAGTTAAAAATTCCACGGCCTATTTTATGCCACTTTATCCAAGATTACCATAGAAAAGCAGGTTTCATTAAAGATTCCCTGCTTGCTGCAAACATTAACGTTTTTTACATTTGTTTTGTATTTGTGTTTTGTATAATGTCAAGGGTTTCAGCAAAGGAGGGGGTAATACCAGATCTCCAATGTTTTATGATCATTAACCTCTCTGCTAGAAGAATATGTGTTACAGTATGTCATAGGGGATGGGGAATACTGTCTATACTACAACAATTAGGGGAAATTCAGCTATTGAATTTGGATAGGCAAAGTGAGATCCAATACCACCTAATAATGATTTTGTTTCTGCGAAAGTTCTCACAAATTAGTGCAATATGTGGCTTTTTAGTATTTTGCAGATTTTGTGTTATTTGTAATCTTGTCCCCAATCATTGTAGTAATTGTTTGAGGATTTACTCAACAATCAGATATCTGCCATTAATCAATAGATCGGATTTTCCTATTTATACATTGCAAAATTTTAACATCTTTTTCTGCCAAAAGACCTGCAAAGTTTATTAAAAGCGTTAATATCTTTAGGATTACACTATTATAGTACCCCTAGCAAAGGCCTACTAGTAAAAGATCCCCTTCACCTGCAGTTTGGGCAGAATTCAGCAACCAGAGTGTTAACAAATACACTTTGAAGTGCATCTGTAAAACCATTTTTTATGCATTACCGTGATTCAAATGTATTAATTAAAAAAATAGGTGCAAGTGAATACGCACAAGCAGACCATAAATATAAACATTGAGCCAAATTGAGCAAAACAGTAGCTAACTTTCCTTTCTGCACCCTTACAGTGGCTGGGAGTGAACAAAGACAGCCTTGTAAGGTTTAATTTGCTCCATTTGACAATTGAAGAAATAATATTAAGCATGTACATTATTGCACATAATACATGAACTAAGTATTATGTAATTGTTTCAGATTTATAGTGAATCAGTCTCTTGTTCTTCCAAGAAAGTGTTATCTTTGTAGTATTTGAATTAATTTCCACTCATTCAGAGATGAGTGACATATATGTTTGATGAAAATAAACTTCATGTTATCAGCAGGTCACTAATCTACAGAAGGTGCTAATGACAGACATTTCCTCTTTTTGGACACACAGATCAAAGAAAAAAAGAAATAGCCAACATATTTAAACACTTCTCAGTTTAATTTTTCATTGGACAGACATTCCAAGTAAAACCAGTTCAAGTAGGTGTCTTCGACATTTTCAAGGTGACAGGGAGGTTTGTCTGTAAATTGTAACACAGATTCTGATAGAACAACATCTCGTTCTTTTTCTTATCATACAGATTAACTGAACCAGATACACAAGCTAAAAAAATGTTTGCTGACTTCACACTGATTTTTACAACTGAAGTGTTGCTAGTCAGAAGGCTATTTATATTGCAAGAATGTAAAGTGAACTTGTTTTAGTAAAGAGCAGACAACATAATTGTCTTTATTATAAAGTTTTCTTATTCTTAAGTGCATTACTCCAACCAATCAGAATTCATGCTGCTGAAGTCAAGCTAGTACAAAGTAAATTCTGACAGTTGCTATGGATTACTGCACCAAGGATTTAGAGTTTAAGAATAAAAATTCTTTATTGATTAAGACTGAAGGTATCAAGTCAACTTTAATTTTATCTTCTGTGTCTACAGCATGAAGCCTACCTAAATGCTAGTATAAAAAATATTTTATCAAAGTTGGTAACTACATAAAGATAGACATGCTCTCCCCACTACAGGACATCGCCCTAGAGGATTAGAAGGTAAATGGAAACATATTATCTGACAGATTGTGCCTGTTGTTCTGTCAGGATTTTAACCAGTTCCCTTTGAAAGTATGCATACTGTATATGTGGCGGGTGGACTTCAATGCCGAGTGGCCGCATATATGCGTCCCTATGTATACATATTTCTGTGGTGAGAATGCGCACCCTGTAAACCCTCACCTTGTAAAACAACCCAATCAGTTTAAAATAGAAATAAAAAACAAACATTTGTTTTTTGTTCTAAACACTTTATTAGGTACACCTGTTCAATTGCTTGGTAACACAAATTGCTATTCAGCCAATCACATGGCAGCAACTCAATGCATTTAGGCATCTAGACAAGGTGAAGATGACTTGCTGAAGTTCTAACCAAGCATCAGAATGGGAAAGAAAGGGGATTTAAGTGACCGAGATTTGCTGAAGAGTTTTTTTCCTTTTCTCCTTCCTTTTCTTCGTTTTGGACTTTCATGTTTGAAGCTTCACATATGTGTTTTTTGGACTTTATGTTATTTTTTTATGTCTTAATGTATTTTGAGCAGTGCAGCACCACACATTAGTATTATATGAATAATTAGACTCAACTGTAGTTAAATTCTTGCTTTCTTGCTAATTAGGATTTTGTTGTCTAAAGTTTAGCTTTTTTTCCTAAGACTTTCATTGGGGTGTATTCATTTTTGCAACATGGTCTTGAATTTGTTAGGAAAAATACTTTTATGTGTGTGCAAATTAAGAAATCTTGTTTGCAATCTTTGGCTTGCATTTGTGGGAGTATTTTGTAGTATAGTGTCCCATAGAAAATGTTGATTCTGAAAGGAAAGTAAAGGCTTTCTGACAAATCTGTTGGGGTGTATTAATTTATGCTGAGCACTGTATGTATGTATGTATGTATGTATATATATATATATATATATATATATATATATATATACGTACAGTATATGTACTGTATACACAAATATATATACAGTATAAATATATATAAACATTATAAATACCTTTTTCCCTTATCACATGCCCTCTGTTTTGTATACACACCCTATTCTGTATCAGGAATATGAAATGTTGGATTCACATATTCTTTAATAAAGGATACCTTTTTAGGTAGAACTTTTGGGATGTGGTGAATGAATTGTTTGGTGATTATTGACAACTAATCTTCTGTCTATTTACCTTCAGGTTATTTACTGTGGTTAAAAAAACACTTTGCTGCATACATGTTCTTTGGGTCAAGTACGTTGTACCATTATATATGGATTTTCATCCCTGATTTTAATGGCAATTGTAACGATTTACTGCACATGCTTTGTTCATGGATACAATCAATGCATCTGAATTAAGATTTTAGCCTTTAAAGTGGTAGTAAACTCATCTACAGGTAAAAAATTCAGTGGCTTATGCCCATAATAGGATTTTATCTTAGTGGCTATTAGGCAAGGGTTGTCAGACAAATCTATTGGAGGGTGATCAATAAATCTGTACTTGAAAAACAGAGATGTTATAGGCATGTGCTCTATGAAGGAACGGCATACCCGTGCTGTTCCTTCAGAGCTCTGTGCCATGCCCGGACCTTCCATGCGCATGTGTGGGAGTGACGTCATCGTGGCTCAGCCAGTCAGACAGCCGGAGCCCAGGAACCTGGAAGGAAGAAGATGGAAGCCCTGTCAGCAGTGACAGTGCGCCGCTAGTGGACTGCTTTTAAGTCTTTCATATTTTGCTAGTATGTGATGCATACTAGTACATTATGATATTACCTTGTAGGGGGAAAACTTTTGCTTTTTAAACTTTACTACCACTTTAAACGTCACTGTATTTGTAATCTGCACCTACTAGCAAGGAAGGTTCAGGGTGAATTCTGCTGAAAGGCAGAGACATCTGGAGGCAGAATCTATCCACAGCTGGATGACACATTCGTTTACTAAAGCACCGTGGTATGCCATATTAGTTTACTAAAGCACAGTTGATCATGAAATTAAACTTAATTGCTAAAAATATGCTTCAGGGTGAATTACCTGATGGTGACCATAATGAACCATGCCTGCCAAAATGTAATTTACAACATCAACTTGTAGTCTCCAATGAAAGCCCATGTTACAGAGTGACAGAGCAGAAGCAGAATTCATAAACATGGACGCAGCTTTCATATTTCATTGGAGGAATTCTTTTATTGAAAAAAGCAGATTTAAAAATATTTACAATTGTATTTAAATTTACATTAACATATTAAGGTTTGTGAGAGAATTTAGTGATTGAGTTTACATCTTGCTTACCTCAACATTGGAATGCCTATTAACTGACTTGATTTTTATGCCTCCCAAGTCATGTTTTTGCATAAGGGAGTTTGATTATCTTCATTGCTGTGATAGTAAGAAAAAGAAAACCTTGTTGGGTTATGGGTTATGGTGCTTTAGTTAGATATTTCATGATGATAAATAGATCCAGTTAAACTTTTTAATGAGAAACAATAGTGTACTGTTACTAGATTCACATTTCTAGTTATTACTGCATTGCTTACTGGATTTTATGTTATCTAACATTATCATCTTACTTGTTTGTTATGCCATATTAGCGTCTCTGTTTTTCAAGTACAGATTTGTTGGTCTCCCTCTAACAGATTTGTCTGACAACCCTTGCCTAATATCCACTGAGATAAAATTCTATTACAGGCATAAGCCACTGATTTTTTCTTTAAATTGTATCCCTGCAAACACATGTGAAAATATAAATATATGACTCAAAGCTAAACATATATTTAGTACATGTTATTGAAGTTTCAGTCCAATATCATTGACTTCAACCACTTGCTCTCCGGAAGATTTACCCCCTTCATGACCAGGCCATTTTTTGCTATACAGCACTGCACTACTTTAACTGACAATAGCGTGGTTATGCAATGCTGTATACAAATTAAATGTATGTAACTTTTTTCACACAGAAAGAGCTTTGTTTTGGTGGTATTTGATCACCACTGGGGTTTTTATTTTTTGTGCTATAAACAAAAAATGCAGAAATGTTGAAAAAAAAAACAATGTATTTAACTTTTTGCTATAAAGCAAATCCAATAAAAAAATGTATTCTGATACATGTCTTTGGTAAAAGAAATCCCAATAAATGTATATTATTAGCCTGCATAATAATTATAGCTTCTACAAAAATGGTATAGATCCTGGAATTTTTTTTATACTATTAATGGCAGCGACTTATAGCTTAACTGTGATAGTACATCGGACATTCTAACGCTAACTAACACTGGGTGGGAATTGACTAACTGTCATTGAAATCTCTAATGACACTAATACAATGATCAGTGCTAATAATATACACTGCCACTGCACCAATGACACTGGGCAGGAAGGAGTTAACAACTGGGGTGATCAAATGGTTACCTGTTTGCCAGGGAGTGTTATTACTGTGTACTGTGTGGTGTTATACTAGGAGATGTGCTGTTTTTTATTTCCTGCTTTGCAGGGAGATAACAAATCGCACATCCTTGCTGACAGGAGAGAGATCTGTGTTGTTTACTTTCACAGATCTCTCTCCTGTCACTCGCTCCACCGACTGCTGGGTCCCGAACATGACCTGGTGATTGACATGTAAGGGAGACAAGTACATAGTGGGCAGGCGCACCTCCTACCTGGAGGAGCAAAATCGTATATTTATATATATATATATATATATATATATATATATATATATACACATGATTCTGCACAGAGTGACAGACCTGTAAAGGGAAAGCTACATGGGCTGGCTGGAAAGTGGATAATATGACACATGTTTTTTAAGAAGCATATTAAACATGCAGCAAGCAGGATTTTCCAAAATGTACCACAATGCACCATAGCACAACACACCAGTGGGACGAGCCTGGTAGATTATAATAGAAAATATTTTCCCTGCACATATGGGGCAGTGTGAGAAAATGCTCTAGTACTGTAACAAGGCTCTGGTGTGAACCTGCATGTACACTTGCGAGATTAGTAAAAAGCAGAGCATACATTCAAAACAATGATAAGATGACATAGCCTAAACTTGCCACATTCAGATATATACAGTTGCAAGAAAAAGTATGTGAACCCCTTGGGATTACGTGGAGTTTTGCATGAATTGGGCATAAAATGTGCTTTGAACGTCATCTAGGTCACAACAATAGAAGAACACAGTCTGCTGAACATAATACTACACAAACATTAGATGTTGCCATGGTTAAATTGCACATAACATGTAAACATTCACAGTGCAGGGAGGAAAAAGTATGTGAGGGCCTAGCTTAATGACTTCTCCCAGAGCTAATTGGAGCCAGGAGTGAGCCAACCTTGACTCCAATCAGTGTGATGATATTTGATGTGTTGCTGACAGCTGTCCTGCCCTTAAAAAAAACACACCTGTTTTGGGTTTACTGGTTTCAAGAAGCACTGTCTGATGTGAACCATGCCTCGCAGAAAAGAGCTCTCAGAAGACCTACGATCAAGAATTGTTGACTTGCATGAAGCTGGAAAGGGTTACAAAAGTATCTCCAAAAGCCTTGATGTTCATGTGTCCATGGTAAGACAGACTGTCTACAAATGGAGAAAGTTTAGCACTGTTGCTACTCTCCCTAGGCGTGGTCGTCCTGTACAAATGACTGCAAGAGCACAGCGCAGAATGCTGCATGAGGTAAAGAAGAATCCCAGAGTGTCAGCTAAAGACCTACAGAAATCTCTGGCACATGCTAACATTTTTGTTGACACATCTACAATAAGGAAAACATTAAACAAGAATGGAGTACATGGGAGGATACCACGGAGGAAGCCATTGCTGTCCAAAAAGAATATTGCAGCACATTTGAAGTTTGCAAAAGAGCACCTGTATGCTCCACAGCACTACTGGCAAAATATACTGTGGACAGATGAAACCAAGATTGAGTTGTTTGGGAAGAACACACAACACTGTGTGGAGAAAAAAAAAACAGCACACCAACATCAAAACCTCATCCCCACTGTAAAACATGGCGGAGGGAGCATCATGGTTTGGGGCTGCTGTGCTGCCTCAGGGCCTGGACGGATTGTTGTCATTGATGGGAAAATGAATTCCAGAGTTTATCAAGACATTTTGCAGGAAAACATACAACCATCTGTCCGCAAACTGAAGCTCAGCAGAGGATGGATGATGCAACAGGACAATTACCCAAAGCATGCAAGTAATTCAACAAAACAATGGCTGCAACAGCACAGAATACGCCTTCTGGAGTGGCCCAGTCAGAGTGCTGACCTCAACCTGATTGAAATGCTGTGGCATGACCTTAAGAGAGCGATTCACACCAGATATCCCAAGAATATTGCTACACTGAAACAGTTTTGTGAAGAGGAGTGGTCCAAAATGACTCCAGATCATTGTGCAGGTCTGATCTGCAACTACAGGAAACATTTGGTTGAGGTTATTGCTGCCAAAGGAGGGTCAACCAGTTATTAAGTCCAAAAGTTCAAATACTTTTTCCTCCTTGCACTGTGAATATTTACATGTTATGTGCAATTAAACCATGGCAACATCTAATGTTTGTGTAGTATTATGTTCAGCAGACTGTGTTCTTCTATTGTTGTGACTTAGATGACGTTCAGAGCACATTTTATGTCCAATTCATGCAAAACTCCATGTAATCCCAAGGGGTTCACATACTTTTTCTTGCAACTGTACATAAAAAAAAAAGATTAAGGTACACTCCAGTGAAGTTGGAAATTAATTTTTTAAATGCTCCGTTGTTATAGTACACAATTGCATCTCACTACATTTCCCCTGTAATTTGTTGATCTGAAAACCCCTTTGTGCAATGTAGGAAAGAAATTTCTGAAACACACTCACTATATACGTCTTAAAAATAATTACTCTGAGCCTGATGCAAATAAGTCCCAGTAGTTTCAATTCAATTTGGATGTAATCAGTGTCAAGGTCCTACCTTTTCCCAGAGGTTATGCTGCTCCATGTGCTGGCATCCATCTTGGGTTTCTGCAAAGCATGGTGGGAGTCTTTTATGCCTTTAGGCCTCTGCGGTCCATCCCCCAGAGGGGTGTGGTTGATCACATAAAAGCCTGTTGTCCGCACGTGCTCTTTGCATTCGTGTCTTGTGTGTTAGTGATGCAACAGCTCTGTTTATACTCTCGTCACTCTCATGGAATCTGACTCGGCTTTTGACTAGAGCATTCTCTGCGTTTTCCTTTGATCTGACCTCCCGTTGCTGAACCCGGCCTCTGACCTGTTATTCTTCTCTACTGTTCTGTACCGTTTGTTCTGTTGTTGTCGACCCGGCCTGCCCGACTACACTATTGTCTGATCTGGTTCCTACCAGCTACAAGTCATTGGCGGCGGCCATTACCACAGCTGGGGTGTCTCGGGGGGCCGCGACCTGGTTCCTGGCTGCGTCAAGTCCATCCCCACCATCAGGGGCCCTGGTGAAGGGCAGCCTGGGACATAGACTCCGCTCCCTGAGGGACTCCGGTCTGTGGGTGGTGGTTGTCGTCAGTCAGTGCGTGACCCTGCCACTAGGCCTACCTGTCCATTCCACAGCTCCTCCCCTGACAATCAGTCATTTAGGGAGCAGAGAGAAGGAAAGATATCCAATATGGAGCTCAAGTACCCTCCCAATGACCCTCCGGGGTGCTCTCTGGATCCTTGCTGTAGTAGATTACAGAGAACATTTTTTTTTCAGTAGTTAATAGTGTTATTGAATAGCATTGTTAACTAACTGATTGCTTTCACTTGCTGCCTGGAAGTACTGGTTAAACCAAATATGAAATCACTGAAATATAAAAGCAAATTGCAGTAATAACAGTCTAGAGAGTTTTGCAAATAGGGGTTTTCAGCATGTTCTGTTCTGTTTAAATGTTTTTTTATTGGTGTTTATAAATATAAGCAGCCAACATAAAACTTTGTAAGACTGATACATTAAGAGATAGAAAGTAAAATAAAACATAAAGTGAAACAATGTATGTATGAGTACACAAAAAGGATATGAGGAAATGAAAGAAATATTTATAACTCAATTATAACTTAATATCTCAAGCAATGAATATTTCACATATTGTTCTGATCAGCTTCCAGACAACATAGAAACAGAAGTTCCTAAGACAATCTTCATCTTATTGTGATATATTTCCATGAACTGCATAAATAGCTTACTAATAATTCACACAGGTTAGGTTCCTAAAACATTTGAGGAATATACCTTAATGGGGGTTATTTACAAAATGAGTAGATAATGTTAATTTAGAAAAGTGAATATTCATTTAGCAAGGTAAATGGTCTTTTAGAATAAAATGGTGTTTGTTGCAATTTTTATGGCCTACAATTAATCTTCATTCAAAAAGATATACTACAATCCCCATTTTTGGTAACATATAAAAGGTGATTGGCCAATCCTAGATGCCTTCCTTTATCAAATTCACGTAGGCAATATCCTTTTCCACAAGATCATGGTTTTATATGACAAACCGTCAGCACAGATTAGAACAAATGGCAACCACTCAGACCCATTCCAAATTCACAATGGCACTCATCAGGGCTGTTGATTTTCTTCGCTGCTTTAGCATCTAGTTTTAGAGTCGAGAACCAAGTTCAAAGTTGATCTCCAGGTTTTATTAAAATTTAAATAATTCATTTAGACCACGCAATGCTGCAGATGATACGAGTTTGGTGCATATTTACACATGTGTTGGTGATGTCACCTAATCTTACCTTTTTAAAAAAAATGTCTCCATCTACAAAACTATGGGGGAAATTTATTAAAACTAGGTCATTTGGAATCTGGTGCAGCTGCTCATGATCAGCTTCTAACTTCAACTTGCTCAATTAGGCTTTGACAATAAAACCTGAAAATGTGTATCTCAGATGTTATGTCCTCCTCCAAGTGGCTTTCCTGTTGAGGATACCTAGGTTTCTCTCAAAAGAGTCTGCCTATTAGAAGGTTGGGTTGTAATCTTCCTAAAGCCCCCCACGTATGATGGAATGGACACAAATCTTGAATAATATCAAGACTATAAAGACTCTAACATCAGCTGCCAGGAATGACCCTGATGAAATCCACAACACTTGAACCTACTGGATGGCCCACTGGGAATCTGATTCTTACAATGCCTTGACAGAGCACTACCCATTGTAATGAGGAAGAGACGACCATCAGCATTTTACTACAATCTATTCCAAGAATATCTTGCATGCTAGTGTTCAACCTTTATTTCACTTCAGTTTTCTTACTTCTTTTCTCCTCCTCTGGTCTCCTTTTTCCTCTCCCATTTTACATTAATTACTCAATTGAATTCTTTATTGATCTGACTTGCAATTACTGTTTTCTTAAGCATGTGTTATATATAAAACTGAACAAATGAGTAATGCCCATTATACTTCTCATTTTCAAATGTAAAAAAATGTAAAAGTACTCAGTTCTTTTTGTAAGTGCACTAATATGACTACAATCAACTCAAGAATCTAAAACTAAAAAAAGATATATCTGAAATAAAATTACCTGAAAGCCATGCTTTAAAAGCTTTTACATCTCATAGTTTGAAGTTACCACTTGAATGTTGGCCTGCAATTGCTGCTCTCACTCTGGCTTATGCAGTGATACCTAATATGTGTAGCTAAATTGACATTATCATACTTTGTGCACCAGATTAGTTTTTTTAAAACTGTTTTTAAATTAGTTTTGTTGCTATGATAACATTGTGACAGGTCCTTTTTACCACTTCACCTCTCTATATCCAGAGTATAAAGGGCCTAACACTAGCCCATGAAATGTTACGATTTTTTAAAAGTCCTCATGGCTGTTATGTAAAAGTGATCTGGACATCCACAATGTTTTAGGGTGCTCGTGGTGTGCGGCCTCCCCACCAGATTGCTCTGTCCTGTGGCTCCATTTTTCTCAGGAGCCAGGGACCATAACTAGTGATTTCAGGATGGGAAGTGGGAGGAGATCAAGGAGTGAACATTCTCTGAAATCCTCTGTTGTGTATGAACCTGCATGCACTGAACTGAGCATTTCACAGTTCAGATCCTTTCATAATCCAGGCTCAAATGCTGGAGGTGCAGCAAATCAAGCAAAGTCTGTACTTAATCAGCTGTAGCAGAGGGCAAAGGAGACATTAGGGGTCTAGAGATCCCTGATATCTCCATTGCGGAAACCTGGCTAAAAAAATGTTAATTAAACAAAAATTGTAATAAAATATATTAGAAAAAAATGAATAGAAAAAAAGTCAAAGGAATCCATTGCACTGTTCATGCCTGCAAATGTATAGATGAAGACAGGCTGAGCACTTATATGTAAACAGTGATTGCACCACACATTATATATTGCTGTGGTGTAGGAGCAATAATTCTAGAGCAATCATGTATGATTTACTCTAAATGAGCTGTAAAGACATTTGAAGTGCTGCCTATTGATAATTTGGGGTGCCATATTTTTCCGTTTCATGGGCACACCCAGTTTTCAGACTTGACACATTTGATATCTATGTACTCTACACTTCATCATATTTTATTTTGTACAAATATTGGAGAAAAAAAATATTTTTCTGTGCAAAATTAATTTTGTTTTTTTTTTTTTTTCTTCCAAAAAATTTTTTTATTGAAATACAGGACATTTGAGATTGAAGACATGTACGGAACACATTTTGCACACGTATAACTGAAGCAATCTCCCGTAACGCAGACGGGTAGTCAGACATGTAATTGAAGTATGCAGTAAACATAAACAGGAGATCACGCTACCCAGTAAACAAAGTAGAATAACAGGTTTGCAAATATGGATGGTAAGCAATAGAGGTATAGAGGATGCAAGTGTCGGGGGTAAAAAACGCTTAAGTAATCGGGTAGTGGAGCAAAAAACAACATTGATGTCTGAGGCGGACGCCTCGTGTAATTCCGCACCCGGTTAAGTTCAGTTTCTGCTTGTATGTAGAAATAGTTGTTTAAGAGAAAAATATGAGACAAAAGGAAAGAAAAGAGGGAAAAGAAAAAGAGGAGAGTACTGTATATGGAGGAAGATTTAGAGAGCACAGAGAGGAGTGAAAAAAAAAAAAAAGGGGGGGGGGGGAACGGAGAGGGGGGGGGGGGGAGGTGGGAAGGAAGTGAGAAGGGAAGGATGGATCAAGTAATAGGTAATAGCTATTAAGCCAACCATAATATAATATAGTAGACAAGCTAATAGGTATTATCCTTAGGACTTAACATACATTTCGATAAACACGGTCCGCGTCGCTATTCCAGAGGTGATAACTTTGAACGGTATTCACGACCTGTAGATTAGTTTTAGTTATTCATATAGAGATTATAGAAATTGGTAGTTTGGAAGTGTTTCCAACACGCCCAAGTTTTCCAAAATCTCTCAGGGTGGTCTCTTGTCACTGAAATCAATTCCTCCATCTCCGCAACTCTGATGACCCTATGAAACCACTCCCGCACAGTAGGAAATCTTTTCTGATCGCCAGTGGACAGGAATACATTGTTTCGCCGCATTTATCATATTGCTTAGTTTATTTTTTTTCTGAAAATCTAGATTTGATAAACAGTTGTGCAAATATATTGCAACATACAAACTTGCAACTACTATCTTTTGATTTTGCAGGGTCTTGAAATATATTTTCAGGAGGGTTGAAATTGTTTTACAGCCAAATTTTAATGTGTACAAAAAAATAAAAAAATTATCTAGAGGAGACGCCTTTGCACTCTGCAGAAGCTGATTGAGCACATATTGTGTTTGATCAGCTTCTTCCCGAGCCAGAGTCACCAAGGATTGACAGCTCTGAGACCAGAAGTGCTCAGAGCTGAGTGTTTCTAGATTCATATAATTCTAACAAGGTTCATACTTCCAAAAGGTCTCCATCCTGACACCCATCATAGGGTCAGGTGTGGGGTGGTTTTACATTTACCAAATCACCTCTACAACATAGCTGGCAGTCAGGATTAAAATGTATACTGTTTTAGCTGCCAGGTGTTTGTGTTACCCATAACGCAGATGTATTAAATCCTTCAAAAATAATGAGAGAAGAGCACAATAACAAACAATAAATAAACAAATAGATAAACAAATAGAGGATATGAGCATGGATAGGTATGTATTTCACATCCAAACTCATTCAGATTGCACAATATGTAGAATTTAAGAATAAATACACCAGGGGGATCACATCCATACAGTTCATTACTGAAGGGTGAGGTATAGTTAAGCCAGTTAAGAAAAGGGTGTCAGGAAGCGGAGGAGGGAAATAGACAGGCTGATAGATATCTAAATTTTATAGAAAAACTCCAAGGTATTCCTCAGTTTTTCCAAGAAATATTCCATACGTCTTATTTCTGTGTTAGTGTCAATAAGTTGAGGTTGAGAATGGCTTTGATAGTTGTCAAATATAGAGGAATAAGTCTCCTGCCAGCTATCAGTATATCAGTGTTTAACTTCTTGGAGTATTTAGAAATATTTGGATAGGGTAGGCCAAGAAGGCATTGTATAGGATCTAATGGCAATGTAATATCAAATCGAATTTCCAGTAGCTGCACTACTTTCCACCAAAAGATTTGGATATGAGAACAATGCCAGGAGATAATGATGTGGTACCCCTGGAGTTTAATACCAACACATCAAGATTTTATAGATATTTTCTTTGTAAGCAATACATAAAGAAGACTTGGCAGCTGTTTCTTATATTTTGTCCCATTTAGCCAAGGGAATTGAATAGTGCAATTCCCTTTTCTAGTTTGTCATATAAAAATGCTGTACAAAAAATAGCCACTGTCCCAGTTTATAACTAGCCTTCATAGCAAGGAGCATATGGAAGCGTGATGCATGTCAAACAACAAAAAAGAAAAATTCCCAGCTCTAACTTGCTAGCCAACCTGCAAACAAACCAAATTAACCTGTCTAACAGTATGCCTTAAAAACAGGGGTTTAGTTAGCACACATTTGCAAATACATGCGTAAACTACAGAGCCTCGTCACAGCACCCCAGTATTCTGTAGTTCCTAACTCTACAATTTTAAGAGCCCCCATAGTAGATGCACATGTATTTAATGGATAGACCAAGGGCAGGTGAACCTGAGGGGGCCCACCCCTCCTTAACCATTTGCCACCTGCCCTATGGCTGAATGGCGGCCGGCAAATGTCATCAGCGTTCCAGGTGGACGCCATATGGAGTCCTCCCACACATGCGCAGATTGCGCTCCTGCAAAGCCGCGCAGCGGCGCGATCTGTCAAGCCCATGCTTGAGAATAACTTCAAGAGGGTAATAGTACCTGGTATCACTTTTGGCTGGGTTATAGAGGGTACTAGTACCTAGTATCACTATTCACAAGTGGTTGGAGTGATCACGAGTTTTTCACGTTTTGGGTTTTATTTATTCATTTATTGATTTATGCAGTGGGAGAATAAGTATACATTTATATATTACTTGCACGAGTTTTTTTTTTTTTTTAAAGAGTGATTTTGTGTTTTGCACAGAGTGAAGTACATATATTTAAAAAAGATAATACACTATGAATTTTCTTTTTCCTTTTTTTGAGGTTTTCATGGAATATTTAGGATCAATTTCCTTTTAATTGGATTGAAGTGAAAAATTTGGAACTTGGATTTTTGACACATTGGGATTTTATTTTTTTTTATGTAATTTTATTTTGTGATTTTGAGACATAATTGGGAGTGAATTTAATTGAACACAATTTTTAAGTTTAAGTGATTAACATTTATTTTGATTGTATAAATTGATTATATTTGTAGATTTATTTTGGGTTTTATGGGGGATTCATATGTTTTATCACGAAAAGGATTTGTTGGCTTGTATACTTTCTAGGGAGAAAGTGTGACTTTTTGGTGGGTGTGGAAGGGTAGGAGTTTATTGATTGATTGTGTAGTGTACAGAAGGTTGCAATGTAGAAAAGTAAGGTTTAAATTGTAAGAATAAAATAGATGATTAAGCAATTTTTTGTTATACTGCAGTTCCTCAGAACTTTGGAGTTTACAAGAAATTGAGTTAACAAGATGCTTAAAGTGGTTGTAAACCTCAGTGATGAAATCTGAACAAAGCATATATATCTGAAGTATTTACTTGTCTTTCTCCAAAGCACCGGGTGTCATTTCTCTCTGATGCTACGTTCCTCTGTTATCAGCATGTGTTACTTCTGAGAAGATTTTCCAACACTCTAGATAAAATTGTGACATGGAGGGAGCTCAGAACACAGCTTATCTACCGTATCTATCTCCTTCATTTCTGTGCAGTGTGTGGAGAGGGTTAAATCCCTTTCCTCCAATCAGCTCTCACACAGTTTACAAGAGCTCTATCTGCAGCTCCCTGCCCCCTCCTCTGTGATACTGACAGACTAAGAAGGATTTTCTCTAAATTCATCCCTTTGAAGGGATGTAGAAAAGAGAAGACTGCAGATAAACAAGTAAAATGTTTATGGGAGGATTTGTTTCACCTCTGTGTATCACCTGAGGCCAGTCACTTCACTGGGTATATGTAAGGGTTTACAACCACTTTAAATTAAAATATTGGCCCAGGGCAGCATCTGAGTGATTGAGGGACTATTGGGAATCTTTGCGTTATACATAACATTAGTCAGGGTAGAGTAAGAGTTTAAATTTTTTCCATATCAAGAGTGCAAAAATTATAGAGGCCAAAAGAGAATATTTCAGTACTCTAAGAGTATGAATAGAGATGGTCCATGTCAAGGAATTGGGGTGTATAAAATACACTTGATTGCTCTCTGTCATGCATATGAGAGCGTGTTGAACAAACCAGGACTCTACATGATGTAAATGAATAGCAAGTAAAAATTGAATTAGATCTGGAGCGCCCAACCCCTCCTGTACTTTGATATAAACAACACAAAACTAACTATTCTATGAGTTTTATAATGCCATATGAAAGTATCTATTGCCCTGTGTAAACTATGTAAATGAGACATGAGGACAGGGACTGGGAGGGTTTCAAAAGGTATACTGACTTAGGTAGGATATACAGTTTGAGTGCAGTAATACAAGTTATAAAAAATAACTGGACATTGTCCCACTGCTTTAAAAGTTTGTAGATTTCCTGACACAAGGGTTGACAATTTGACTCAAATAGGATAGAATATATTGGAGTAATATGGATGTGCAGAAAACATATATGGCCAGCCCAATCTAGCAAATGCCTTCTGAGCATCCAAACTCAGCAACAAAGTGGGTGTAGGGGATTTATTCACAGCATCTATACGCTTTATAATCCACCTGGTGTTGTCCCCAGTCTGACTAGAGGTTACAAAGCCCAAATGGTTTCTGTTGATGAACTTGGGAAGAAGGTAGACAGTCTGGTGGCTAATATCTTGGTTACAATCTTGTAGTCTGATTTAAGTATAGCTACTGGCCTATAATTGGCTAGAGATACTGGATCCTTTCACAGTTTAGGTAAGGCAGATATATATGAATATGGGTTATTTCACCTTTGAGTAAAGAAAGATAATGTTTTAATAGATGAGGGGCCAGCACAGGTAGAATTTTTTTTTATAATACGCATAGAACATGGTGCAGGGGATTTATGAAGAGGCATGGTAAAGTCAAAGATATTAAATAAGCTGTAGAGAGCTTAAGAGAGGGCAAAAAGGTAGGGAATCACGTACGAGGGGGCGGAGCCCGAACATGGCGGCACAGGAGAGCGGAGTATAGGAACTCTCCGATAGCCTCCCCCACCTATCCTCCCTAATTTGTCCCGAGAGACTGACTAGCTGAGTCGGAGGGCGGCTGGAGACTGACCTGAGGAGAGGGGAGATCCCGGCGGTGATGCGGCTGTTGACCGGAGAGTAGAGAAGGAGCGTGTCCTTCCCCTATGATCTCTGCAAGCGGTGATCCTGGGGAGAGAGTGTGAGGTTGCCAGGAGACAAGGAGGAGTGGCGATACCACGTGGGCTGCCGAGGTGTACAGCTGGGAGAGAAAGAGACCGGCCGGCGTCTTAGGAGGCAGGGGAAGAGCCGACATACACAGCAGAGCTGTCTCCAGGGATATCTCGGGGTATATGCAGAGGAGGACAAAGAGACCCAAGGGAATTCCCTGGAAGAGGAGGACAAGGCAGCAGGAGAAAGGGCATCCCAGGACTGCAACTCGGAAGCTACTCCAGAAGGGTGAGTGAGAGCTGTGGGTCTCCCCCAAATGTTAGTGTTAGTTTTTCAGCTGTGCTACTGACCAACTGACATCCAACATAAAGAATAAGAAGGGAATTCCCAGAGAGGGTCTGAAGAAAGCAGTGACAGTTTTAAGTATATACCCCAGAATCTTGAAAAAGCTCTAATAATCTTATATGCGACATGAAAGGGAAAAATAGTAAAGGAAATATGCCTAAGAACTCCCAAACTGGAACAATAAAAAAATACACGTCGCAGGGAAAACTAACTCCAGTAAAAATCCAGGAAATAAGTGATAGAAGTGAACTGGAAATAAGCTTAGACAATAGCTTAAGATCTTCCCTGGGACCAGCTAACAATAGCCAACAAACACTGGAAAGTATGGAGTTGGGAGAAACTGAAAGAGAACTGCAAGTGCCAAATAAAAAGGAAATGGCGGAGATGTTTGGAAATTTAGAAAAATCTATAAAGCAAGAGATGGGGATAATTCGGAAAGAAATGGGACAGTTGCTATCTAGAGTGGAAGAAACGGAGGAAACAGTGAAATCCCATACCCAAATTATCCCAAAATTAGAAAAACTGATATTAGATACTCGGAAGGAACAAAAAAGACTGCTTTATATGATGGAGGATCAAGAAAATAGGGACAGGAGAAATAACATTAGAATAAGAGGAGTCCCAGAGCTGCAACAGGGGGAAGACCTAAAGGAGATCACAGGAAAAATTTTGAATGCCATAATGGACAGACCTGGTGCGGAAATGTATAAATTAGACGGTGTATACAGGATAGGAAAGCTTCAACAGGAAAAAGGCCCAGAAAAATCAAGAGATATAATCGTTCGGTTCCATAATTACAGAGATAAGGACGAGATATGGAGGAAGATTAAAGGAAGAACGAATATCAATTATGGAGGGAAAAATATTCAAATTTTTGCAGACATAGCAGCCGAGACATTGAGAAGAAAGAGATCGTTGAAACCATTATTGGAACTGTTGAAGAATCAGAATGTGCAATATAGATGGGGTCGATCAGCATGCTTAATTGGATGGAAAGATGGAGTCACAGCTTTTTTGCGATCCTCTGAAGATATGAAGGACTTCTGTAATAAATTTGAACTGCAGAGAATAGAGATACCGGGATGGGAAGAGGAGGAGAGAGAGTTATTTATGTTGGGAAAAGAAGAATGGCAGCTAGTTAGAAGAGAAAACAGAGAACAAATAGATAGAGGGACAACGGGGAGGAGGGGGGGAAGGTGAGCGGCACATGGACGGAGCTGAGCCCCCAGATAGGAATCAAAAGTGGGACTCTTTCCACAGATGATCTATAGGCAAATAAAAAACCTATTAGGGGGGAGGGGGAGGGGGGGAGGGGGTCGTGGTGTTGGTGGGAGGGGGGGGAGAGGGAGGTGGGGGGGATGGAGGGGGGGGGAGAAGGGGAGGGAGAGAAGAGGGAGGGGATTGGGGATAGGGAGTTTCAAAACTGACATCTGGTACGAGAGAAGAGGTATAGGGAAGGGAAAGAGGAAAGGAAATGGTAAAATAGGAAGAAGGAAAATAAAATATGGAGGAAATACGCTTCGTGACCCATAATGTAAATGGATTAAACTGCCCAGGTAAAAGATTTCGACTATATAGAGAACTACAACATAGAGAGGCCTCAGTTGTTTTTTTGCAGGAAACACATCTAGAGTTAAAAAAAAATATTAAGTTATACTCTAGACAACACCCGACATGGTATTATGCAGATTCCCCAGATAAGAGAACTAAGGGAGTAGCTATAGGATTTGCAAAAAACATCAGGTTTGAACTGGAAGAGAGAAAGACAGACCCGGAGGGGAGGTATTTGTTTTTGAAGGGTAAATTACATGACATAGAATGTACGCTTGTTAACATATATTGCCCTAATAAGAAGCCAGAGATGTTTTTGAAAGGGGTTATGAGAAGATTGATGGATTTTGGAAAGGGATATCTAATAGTGGCAGGTGACTTTAATATATGTATGGATCCACAAATAGATACAACATCTGGAGTACAGAGAGGGGGAAATAGGTCCATGGGACCATTGAAAAGGGTGATGAAAGAGTGCCAACTGGTGGATAGCTGGAGAATTGTCCACATGAGAGAGAGAGATTACACTTTCTTCTCTAGTGTACATAGGACATACTCTAGATTGGACTATATTTTGCTGGACCATCGACTTGTTGAGGATTTGGTTAAAGCAGAAATAGAAGCAAAAACTATCTCGGACCATGCACCTGTAGTAATGGAATTAAAATGGGGAGGGAAAAGGTCAGGTGGTTTATCATGGAGGTTGAATGAGACACTCCTCACAGATCCAGATACTGACCGGAAGATCAGGGAGGAGATAGAGAGGTTCTTTGAGGAAAATGAAACAGAGGATGTATCACTAGCTACAGTGTGGGAGGCACATAAAGCATATGTAAGAGGAATCCTTATTGCGATTGGGGCAAAGAAAAAAAGGGAAAGACGTGAGAAGATCAGTGGGCTTTTGAAGGAAATAGCTGAGATGGAACTCCTACATAAAAATAACATAAGGGGAGAGATAGAGCAAAGAGTGATAAAAAAGAGAGAAGAACTAGAGAAAGTAATGGAGGAAGAAAAAATGAGAACTTTTAATAAGATCATTGGTGAAAGATATAGATGGGGAGACAGACCAGGAAAATATCTGATGAGAGCCTTGAGGAGAAAGAAGAATAGGAATTATATAGATAAAATAAAAAACTCCAAGGGAGAGTTAGTTCATTCAACTAAAGATATTGCAAAGGTATTTAAAAATTACTACAGTAAATTATATAATATTGCCCCTAAGGATGTTATAAATAAAGATAAAATGACAAATATTGATAAAAGAAGGGATTATTTAAGAAATGCAGGATTACCAAAATTGAGTGAAGAACTATTAAACTCCTTAGAATCCGAAATCACGCAGGAAGAACTAAAAATAGCATTAAAAAGCTTTAAGACGGGAAAAAGCCCAGGCCCAGATGGATATACTGTGAGGTATTATAAAAAATACAGTGATTTACTGCTACCTAAATTAAAGAGATATATGGAGGCGTTGGGGGGAGAGATGGAAATAAGAGAGGAATCCCTTCTGGCACAGGTGGTCCTAATACATAAGGAAGGTAAAGATATCACCCATTGTGCAAGTTATAGACCGATATCGCTATTGAACGTAGATACGAAGCTGTATGCAAAAGTATTGGCGAATAGGTTAAGGGATCTGATGCCAGATTGGATTCATGGAGACCAGGTAGGCTTTGTTAGAGGAAGAGAGGGTCGAGATAATGGGTTGAGGTCCCTGATGCTTATACAGAAGAGTAAAATGGAAAAAAATCCAGTAGTGCTGCTCTCGATAGATGCGGAGAAGGCGTTCGATAGGGTTAACTGGAGTTTTATGATGGATACACTGGAGGTCCTGGGACTGGGTAGTAGGATGAGAAAGTGGATTGGAAGATTGTATGAAGGACCGTCTGCGATGGTAATGGTAAACGGAGAGAGATCAGAGACCTTTCCAATGTCAAATGGAACCAGACAGGGATGCCCACTGTCCCCATTGTTGTTTGTTTTATCACTGGAACCCCTGTTATCAACAATTAGGAAAAATATAGATATAAAGGGAATAAATGTTGGAAAGATAGAACATAAGATAGCCGCATTTGCGGACGATTTATTATTCTATGTTGGAAACCCAAGGATAACACTTCCTAACTTAATGAAAACACTGAAGGAATATGGGGAAATGTCAAATTTAAAAATTAACCCGAGCAAAACAGAGATATTAAATATAAATCTTCCAAAAAGTGAAAAAGAAAATATACAGAGAGAATTTCCCTTTATATGGAAAAATAGAGAAATAAAGTACCTGGGAGTAAAACTCACTCCCTCACAGAAGAATCTTTATAAAGCTAATTATATCCCAATGTTAAATGAAATCAGAGAGGAACTGAGGAAAATGGGTGGAGGAAATCCCTCCTGGCTGGGCCGTATTAATCTGATAAAAATGGTAATTCTCCCTAAGATACTGTATAAATTCCAGATGATTCCCATTAATCTTCCAGGGGTGTATTTTAGGACAATCAAGCGAATGGTTACTAAATATATATGGAAAAATAAAAAACCTAGGATATCATATGAAGTGCTAAGCAGAAATAAAGGAAAAGGAGGGTTGGGAGTCCCGGATTTCAAAAGATACCACAGGGCAGCCATCCTAGCGAGAATTTTTGACTGGACACACAACTTAAAGAGTAAACATTGGGTCACAATAGAAAATACACTTAGTAGAAAGGATTTGGGTAGGAGCGTATGGGTGCCACCACAATTTAGAGAATTAGAGGAGAGCACGAGTGTATACACGAGGATTGTAATAAGAGAATGGGATAAAATGCACAAACAGAGGAAATGGGATTTTAATTCATTATTAATGTCACTAAGAAATTCAGACTTTTTTCCCCCAGGTAAAGAGGAAATCTCAGGTAGATGGATTATGAAGGAAGACGCTCAGTTGAGAGATGTAATGGAGGGGGTAAACTTAAGAACACTGGAGGATTTGAAAAAGGAAGAGGGAAGGATTTTCACTGGGATAGATAAATGGAGATATAATCAATTAAAACAATTTGTGGAGAAATTAACGAAGCCCCTTAGAACTAGGAAAGAATGGAATGAACTCGAGAAATATTTAGAAGATAGAGGTGATGGGAAACACAGCACTGCCAAAGCATATAAAGCTCTCACGGATTTAGATAGTAAGTTTAAATTAAAGTATATAGAAAAATGGGAAAAGGATTTAGGAGTGGAGTGGGAAGAACACACACAGAGGAAAATATATAGAATGGTACATGAAAATATTAGTATGCGTGAAGTGGAAATGAATTTTAAATGTTTGACAAGGTGGTATGTCACACCGGTGATAGAGCACAAGATGAGTGAGGAGAAGCAACCCTGGTGTTGGCGAGGATGTGGAGGGTTGGGCACGATGTATCACATTTGGTGGGAATGTCCAAAAATACACACATACTGGGAAAAAGTTACAAACCAAATCAAAATTCTCACTGGAGTGGAGATAGGATTGGATCCTGAAATCTGTCTTTTCCATAACTCAATGATATCTGGAAATAAATATAAAGAACTGGGCATACTGGGCTACCTAAACGCAGCAAAAAGTCTGATTCCTAGGTTTTGGCGTAAGGTTGAGGCACCGAGTGAAGAAGATTGGATGAATAGAGTAGATCAGATTGCTAGATTGGAGAAACTCTATTATCTACAGGAAGATAGGATGGTGATGTATTATGCAAAATGGGAGAAATGGGAGGAGTTCAAAGTAAAGGTAAAGAAAGGTACTGAGTAAGTAAGCATAAAGAAAAGGGAAAGAGAGGATAAGAAGAAACGAAGAGAAAAGAGGTGGGGAAAGGATTAGGAAAAGGGAGAGAATATAGTAATTAGCATCTCTTTCTTTCTTAGTCTTTCTCTTCGGTTCTCAAACCTAGGTTTCCAGAGAATATGAGATACAAGCCAATCAGTCAGATGTCAGGGGTATATAGTAGCGGGGTGGGAGGTGGGCGGGTAATGGGTTAAGGGAGCTATGGGGAGAAAATGAAAATGATACGAAACCAATGATTTATGAGAAATTGTAATATTATATTTTCAATATATGGAAATATGTATTGTTTTTTAAATAAAAAATGAATAAATATTTAAATTATAAAAAAAAAAAAAAAAAAGAGAGGGCAAAAAGTATGAAATGTATCCTGTTGAAAGGTGGATGAATATCTGAAGATAAGAAGTTATATAATTTACTGTAATATTCCCCCAAAGTTTTGACTATTGCATGACGCTTGTAAAATCGTCTAATGTTTTTACAAGCGTTTAGGTGCATTTACAGGTGTCAAGCACTTGGGCGTTAATTGATTACATTGGCCAGAATAATAATTTATTCTGGCTTTTGAAATTAATTAACAGTCAAACGCTAAAGCGTTTAGGCATGTTTAGACATGTTTAAATGCGTTTACAATCTTCATGCTTTTTTATCCCAAAGCACTGCTTCTTATGCATGCACTGGCCCTGAATTTTTTTTTTTGGTGGTAAATGCCGCTGCTACTATAAGCTAAAAGATAACGATATAAACAGTTATGGTCTAAGTCAGACCCAAGAATAAGATACATAGGTTATAGCCTATGTAAGATGAACATATTTCAGGACACCTTGGGCAAGCCCATGGTGTAAGCAGGACTGACATATGCAGGGACTACATGGCAGTTATCAGGATCCACTTTCAATCATAACACACAAAAGACCTAGCAACAGTTTAAATTTCACATAAGATGTTCTCATGAGTATATGAGGGTATCCTTGTAGGGATCCAAGAGGTGTAGGCACACAATCATTAAATATGGTTAGGAGAATAGCAAAGTAGACTTCACCACCTAGAGTCATGTCGGGAGCCTGTATGGAGATGAGTGTTGTGGAGTTGAAGGTTGCTTTCTGGTCATGGACTTGGCAGGAGTCCAGATTTTGCTAGGTGTAATCACTGGCTGAGGACTACGAAGTAGGATGATCAAAGCTTCTTCAGGAAGAGAGAACAAGCCCAAATGTTTAAGAAAGATCTCTTGCTTTTGAATTTCATGGATATTGTATTGTGAACCATCCTTAAAGATGATGAACCCAAAAGGGAATCCCCAATGATAGAGTATGCAATGTTTCTGGAGATGAAATGCATTGCACATCTCTTGGTGAGGGTTATAGGAGAAAGATCACCAAATATCTGTATCTTTTTCCTTTTTGCCTTTATATTCAATTGCAGATGTGTTGCATGTATTAGTGAGAAGTAGCTCCTTGCTGTCATAATAGTGGAAACACACAATTATGTCCCCTGCAGGAGGTTTAGGGCCTAATGTATGTGTCCTGTCCACATGGCAAATGACAGTATATCTGTAAAATTCAGTGCTAGCGGAATGAACAGGCCTAACAGATATGACTGTAGAACAGTATCGCTCACTGTTTCAGGAACCCTTCTAATGCACAAATTTTGACAGCTTTCTCTGTTTTCCAGATTCTCTTGCTGAAGCTAGAGCTAGGAGACATTATGCCTAAGTGAGAGATTTTCGTCTTCCAACAAATGAACATATTGAACCAGATCATCAAACTTAGTTTCAAGATGGATAGTACATTTTCTTATGAGAGCAATTTCCCCCCTCAGTTCTTGTGCTACCTTCTCAACCTCTGTGAATATGGTGCAGGTGATATTCTGCAACAGCAAATGGAGTCTGTCATCTAATACAGATGCAGTGAGATAGGGCACTGTAGGCTGCAATTCAGATAGTGGCAGAGTATCAATGTTCTCACCCATATCAGATGGTGGCTCCGGGGGATCTGCAATGGTATCCTGTGTTAGCGAAGGAGGAGATGACAGCTACAGGGAGAAAATGTTCTATGATAGTCTCCTATATAGGCTTCTGTTCTTGTGGAGGTGAAGTGGTAGGATTTTGACTGCCAGTTTTGCCCATGAGGATGGTTGAGTGGGTGCTGTGCTCAGTCTGGTCCCCCGGGCTAATTGTGGCTGCTTGCAGCTAAGCAGGAGGAAAGAATATCAGAACTGTGGCAGAGATATGATCTCACACACCTGCCACGATATGCTTTAAATCTGGTGGCAGGTCTTCTCGCTTGGGTTTCTGAGAGCTGGTAACATCATGTGTGAATCCATATCTGCTTCAATATACCTAAAATGAAGAAATCAGTTTTGGCTGGAACAGTTTTTTAATAAAGTCAAAGCACAGAAAAGAATACCTATGCAATTATGCAGTATGTGCAAGGTCAACTTTCTCTATTCAGATGTTGGAGAACCAGTTTAATATTTGATTCAGATACTAGTTTCTTTGTCCATCTTAGAAAAGATGTTGAAGTTATTAAGTACAATAACCCACAGCAATCACACTTCAATGCAGTAAGATCAGATACCCAAATATTCCACACTGTAAATTTCTGTAAGTCAGGTAATGTTTCACTGTATCCAAATTTTTTACAAAAAACAGAAGAAAAAAATAATACTTACCTTGGACCCTGCAATGTCACTGTGCTGCATTGCTGCCTCCTGAAAAAGATGGGTTCTTGAAATCCCATGAAGCACAATCTCATGGGATTTGGAGTGCCCAGCTTTCACAGGAGTCAGCTGTGTAGCACAGGACATCACTGGCATATCATCTAGAGGCTAATAAACAGGAACTGAGTTTGCTTTATTTGGCGTTTTTCATTTAGGGGGATCCCAGATAAATGGATTGCATTTTGATTTGCAGTCCACTTTAAAAATAGATTGATTTGTTGGAACTTAATTCCATTATGATGTTACTTTAAATAAGAGTTACTATTGTTGGTTTGTACAATAAAATCATTACTGCATGGTTTATCTTTCATTCTTCTTTCATTAATATAACCCTTACAGGTAATACAACATTGATTATATACAATGTTCATATTACAACATTACAGATTAGGGTAGATACAATGTAGATACTGTAAGTAAACAATATATAATATATACTGTATATACAGTATATAAAATATATCAACAATGTGTGGACTAACATGCTTTTACTTGGTAGAGCCTGTGAATTTTAACATGCTGTTCATCAATTAACCACTTGACCTCCAGAGGATTTACCCCCCTTAATGACCAGGCCTCTTTTTGCTACTCGGCGCTGCACTAATTCAACTGATAATTGCGCGGTCATGCAATGCTGCACCCAAACAAAATTTACGTCCTTTTTTTCACACAAATAGAGCTTTCTTTCAGTGGGGTTTGATCACCTGTGCGCTTTTTATTTTTCACGCTATAAACAAAAAAAGGCCAAAATTTTTGAAGAAAAACAATATTTTTTACTTCCAGCTATAAAAAATATATAGTAAACTCAAAGTTGGTTATAAATTTAGGCCAAAATGTATTCTGCTACATGTTTTTGGTAAAAAAAATCCCAATAAGTGTATATTGATTGCTTTGTGTGAAAGTTATAGCGTCTACAAACTATGGTATAGATACTGCAATTTACGCCATTTTTTTGCTATACAGCACTGCACTAGTTTAATGGACAATTGCGCGGTCATGCAATATGGTACATAAATGAAATTTACATCCTTTTTTCCCCACAAATTGAGCTTTCTTTTGGTGGTATTTGATCGCCTGTGCGATTTTTATTTTTTGCGCTATAAAAAAAAGGCTGACAATTTTGAGGGAAAAAAAACTATATTTTGGACTTTTTGCTATAAAACATGTCCAGTAAAAAAAAATTTAAAAATCTAATTTAGTCATAAATTTCTGCCAAAATGCATTCTGCGACATGTCTTTGCTAAAAAAAAAAAAACAATACGTGTAAATTAATTGGTTTACGTGAAAGTTATAGCGTTTACAAATGGCGGGAAAGATACTGGGATTTTTAGTTTTTTTTATACTAATAATGGCGGCGATCAGCGACTTATGGAGGCGATCAGTGACTTATGGTGGCGATCAGCGACTTATGGTGGCGATCAGTGACTTATGGTGGGTCTGCGGGACTGCGGCGGACATTCTGACATTGGGGGGTACTGACTTGGGGTCACTGACATCCCCAGTGACACCAATACAGTGATCAGTGCAAAAAAAAAAAACACTGACACTGTACTAATGGCACTGGGGAGGAAGGGGTTAAGTTTATTTTTCAGGGAAAGGGTTAACTGTGTGAGGGGAGTGTTTTACTAGGGGGCGGGGGTATGTACTGAAGGGAACACCGCTGATCCGGGAGAGAGAAACTCTTCTGTCCCAATCAGCTTGTCCTGGAGCTGTCAGGGAACTGACAGAAAGCACAGCTACTGAAGCTGTGCTCTCTGTCAGCGATTGCCGCCGATCGCCGACTGTGACCCAGCGACTGACTTCTGCGGCTGTGATCGGCGGGACAGGTAGGGCGGCAGCGCGCCTCGCGCACGCCCCCTACCTGTTTACAAAACACACGTTTTAAAACGTGGTTTTGCCCAGCCGTGCCACCCTGCCGCCGTATTTATACAATGGCTGGGTGGCATGTGGTTAAAGTACATTGAACGGTAAAGTTGCATTCTTAGTGACTTGCCCTCCCAAAGTTAGGTCATGTTTCCTTGCTAGATCATCCATAAAAACAGTCTTGAATATTAAGACATTAAACACTGAGCTGAAACCCAGCCAGATTACACTCACCGAACCTGAAAAGTAAAATTCCTCTAAAGCAGAACAATATGTATCAAGTGCTAGAGGTCTTCACATTGCAAATATCTGTATCCTTTATCCCAGAATCCCTGTTCAAATCAGCATAATTCACATTACTTATTTGCACTACAGACTCTTGTCATCTCTAATGTTCTTCTTTAATACTCTCATCTAAATATAAGTAAAGCACTTGAGTCGATGAATATGAGTCATTTAATTGTTTCATTCAATCAGGCTAATCAAATGACAAAGTGGGGACTTTTAGTCAGTGTAAGGGCATAAACACTTAGACCACAGAATTTGAAACTGTCTGCTGTCTGTAAGTAAATGTCAATGGTTCTCACAGAGAAGACAGTAAGTGCCATCTATAATTTGTTCCACCGCAAACAACAATATATTTTATTATGAAAACCGTATGTAATCAGGTAACAAGCAGGTAACATGTTTATGCACTATTGCCAAGTACATCATTGGATTAACTGATGTACTATAAAATAAAGCATTATTAATATTATTTTTTAGATAAAGTACTGTCTTGATTTAATAAAAATGCACATTTCTATATTGAAATTCACTAATGCATACTGTAGGTTATATGAATTGCTAATGAAATTAATGAAATTACACTTGCATGGTATATTCACATACAGACACTAGGAGACATATGGTGCATTATAATTTACTAAAAAAAAGAGTTCTAAAGTGTTTTTTTCCTTTTTGTCTCTGTTCTGCTGACCATGACTTTTAGTGTTTGTAGTCTACACAAATAGGGCATTAATATGGTAGCAAATTTGGATACATATATTTTTACTTCCTTGTTATTTGTGTGGGTGGGTGGGATAAATAGTAAAAAGTTAGATAAAGTGCATTTTTCATATCATATTTCCCAACTTAATTGTTGTGTTTTTGTGCCCCCATATATTTGCTGCAAAATATAATAAACAAAGTCTGTTTCTGATTGAAATTATAGATTTTTGTGATGTGTGACTTTGTTATGTAGTGAAATGGTAAAGCTCCAAGTGTGTATATGTATATATATACAGTCATGGCCGAAATTGTTGGCACCCTTGATATTTCTCCAGGAAATCATGTATTTCTCACGAAACGTATTGCATTAACACATGTTTTGCTATACACATGTTTATTCCCTTTGTGTGTATTGGGACAAAACAAAAAAAGGGAGGAAAGAAAGCAAATTCGACATAATGTCACACAAACCTCCAAAAATGGGCTGGACAAAAGTATTGGCACCCTTTCACAACTGCGGATAAATAAGAATGTTACAAGCATGTGATGCTCCTGTAAACTCACCTGGGGCAAGTAACAGGTGTGGGCAATATAGAAATCACACCTGAAAGCAGATAAAAAGGAGAGACGTTCACTTAACCTTTGCATTGTGTGTCTGTCTGTGCCACACTAAGCATGGACAACAGAAAGAGGAGACGAGAACTGTCTGAGGACCTGAGAACCAAAATTGTGGCAAAATATCAACAATCTCAAGGTTACAAGTCCATCTCCAGAGAACTAGATTTGCCTTTGTCCACAGTGCGCAACATTATCAAGAAGTTTGCAACCCATGGCACTGTAGCTAATCTCCCTGGTCGTGGACGGATGAGGAAAATTGATGAAAGATTGCAACGCAGAATAGTCCGGATGGTGGATAAGCAGCCCCAAACATGTTCCAAAGACATTCAAGCTGTCCTGCAGGCTCAGGGAGCATCAGTGTCAGCGCGAACTATCCGTCGACATTTAAATGAAATGAAACGCTATGGCAGGAGACCCAGGAGGACCCCACTGCTGACACAGAGACATAAAAAAGCAAGACTACAGTTTGCCAAAATGTACTTGAGTAAGCCAAAAGCCTTCTGGGAAAACGTCTTGTGGACAGATGAGACCAAGATAGAGCTTTTCGGTAAAGCACATCATTCTACTGTTTACCGAAAACGGAATGAGGCCTACAAAGAACAAAACACAGTACCTACGGTAAAATATGGTGGAGGTTCAATGATGTTTTGGGGTTGTTTTGCTGCCTCTGGCACTGGGTGCCTTGACTGTGTGCAAGGCATCATGAAATCTGAGGATTACCAAAGGATTTTGGGTCGCACTGTAGGGCCCAGTGTCAGAAAGCTGGGTTTGCGTCCAAGATCCTGGGTCTTCCAGCAGGACAATGACCCCAAACATACGTCAAAAAGCACTCAGAAATGGATGGCAAAGAAGCGCTGGAGAGTTCTGAAGTGGCCAGCAATGAGCCCAGATCTAAATCCCATTGAACACCTGTGGAGAGATCTTAAAATTGCTGTTGGGAAAAGGTGTCCTTCCAATAAGAGAGACCTGGAGCTGTTTGCAAAGGAAGAGTGGTCCAAAATTCCGGGTGAGAGGTGTCAGAAGCTTATTGATGGTTATAGGAAGCGACTGATTTCAGTTATGTTTTCCAAAGGGTGTGCAACCAAATATTAAGTTAAGGGTGCCAATACTTTTGTCCAGCCCATTTTTGGGGTTTTGTGTGACATTATGTCATATTTGCTTTTCTGCCTCTGTTTTATATTTGTTCCAATACATACAAAGGGAATAAACATGTGTATAGCAAAACATGTGTTAATGCAATACCTTTTTTGTGTGAAATACTTGATTTTCAGGAAAAATATCAAGGGTGCCAACAATTTCGGCCATGACTGTATATATATATATATATATATATATATACACACACACACACACACTGTATTGCCAAAAGTATTGGTACACCCCTCCAAATCATTGGATTCAGGTGTTCCATTCACCTCCATAGCCACAGGTGTATACAATCAAGCACCTAGGTATGCAGACTGCTTCTACAAACATTTATGAAATAATGGCTCACTCTTAGGAGCTCAGTGTATTCAAGCTTTGTACCGTGATTGCCACCTGTGCAATAAGTCCATCCTTGAAATTTCCTTGCTACTAAATATCCCACAGTCAACTGTTAGTGGTATTATAACAAAGTGGAAGCAACTGGGAACAACAGCCACAAAGTCTGCAGAGTCAATAGCTAAATATCTTCAAAAGTCATGTGGCCTTCATATTAGCACAAAGACAGTACATAGAGAGCTTCTTCATAGGATGGGTTTCCATGGCTGAACAGCTGCATCCAAGCCTTACATCACCAAGTGCAATGCAAATTGTTGGATGTAGTGGTGTAAAGCACGCTGCCACTAGACTCTAGAGCAGTGGAGATGTGTTCTCTGGAGTGGCAAATCATGTATCCCTGTCTGGCAATCCAATGAACATGTCTGCATTTGGTGGTTGCCAAGAGAACCGTACTTGCCTGACTGCATTGTGCCAAGTGTAAAGTTTGGTGAAGGGGGGATTATGGTGTGGGGTTGTTTTTCAGGGGTTGGGCTTGGCCTCTTATGCAGGCCATAGATGGGTCGAAAATCGGCCGATTTTTCTTTTAAAAAAACGAACAATCGGTCGTTCAAGTGGCTGACGTTACCACCAATGGTAAAAAAAATCGGCCGATTTTCATCCCGTCTACAGCCGGCAAAAAGTGTCCCTGCAGAGAGCTCCGCTATTTCTGACAGTTCTCTGACAGTTCCTTCATATTTACAGCGGTTGAAACATTGTATCTATTTGTTTCCATTTAGGATACAGATGTTTTTATTCGGAAACAAATAGATACAATGTTTCAACCGCTGTAAATGTGAAGGAACTGTCAGAGAACTGTCAGAAATAGCGGAGCTCTCTGCAGAGACACTTTTTGCTGGACTGGAATTCTTCTTATTTTCATCCTACTTCTTCTTCTTCTTCTTCTTCTTCTTCATCCTCATCCTCATCCTCTTCTTCTTCTTCTTCTTCTTCATCCTCATCCTCTTCTTCATCCTCATCCTCTTCTTCATCATCATCCTCTTCTTCTTCTTCTTCTTCTTCCTCATCCTCTTCTTCTTCTTCATCTTCATCCTCTTCTTCATCATCCTCATCTTCTTCTTCTTCTTCTTCTTCTTCATCCTCATCCTCTTCTTCTTCTTCTTCTTCTTCTTCATCCTCTTCTTCTTCTTCTTCTTCTTCATCCTCATCCTCTTCTTCTTCTTCATCTTCTTCTTCATCCTCTTCTTCATCTTCTGCATCTTCTTCTTCTTCCTCATCCTCATCCTCTTCTTCTTCTTCTTCCTCATCCTCTTCTTCTTCCTCATCCTCTTCTTCATCCTCATCCTCTTCTTCCTCATCCTCTTCTTCTTCATCCTCATCCTCTTCTTCTTCATCATCCTCATCCTCTTCTTCATCCTCATCTTCTTCTTCTTCCTCATCCTCATCCTCTTCTTCTTCCTCATCCTCATCCTCTTCTTCTTCTTCCTCATCCTCTTCTTCATCCTCATTCCTCTTCTTCATCCTCATCCTCATCTTCTTCTTCCTCATCCTCTTCTTCTTCTTCTTCTTCTTCTTCTTCTTCATCCTCATACTCTTCTTCTTCATCATCCTCATCCTCTTCTTCATCCTCATCTTATTCTTCTTCCTCATCCTCATCCTCTTCTTCTTCTTCCTCATCCTCATCCTCTTCTTCTTCATCCTCATCCTCTTCTTCTTCTTCATCCTCATCCTCTTCTTCTTCTTCTTCATCCTCATCTTCTTCCTCCTCATCCTCTTCTTCTTCTTCCTCATCCTCTTCTTCTTCTTCCTCATCCTCTTCTTCATCCTCATCTTCTTCTTCCTCTTCTTCATCCTCTTCTTCATCCTCTTCTTCATCCTCTTCTTTTTGTCTTCCTCTTGCAGGTCACTGCTCATGCGCAGATTTTTTATCGGTAAAAAATCGGCCGATTAGCCCATTAATGCCGCGAAAATCGGCCGATCGGCCGATTTTTTTCCAACTTCACCAAAAAAAAAAAAACGGCCGAAATCCCGAAAAAACGGCCGACCAAATCGCCCACTAACGATCCGAAAATCGTCCGATTTTATTTTCGGCCGACAAGTCGGCCGATTTTCGACCCATCTATGACCTGCATTAGTTCCAGTGAAGTGAACTCTGAAGGGAACTCAGCATAACAAGACATTTTGGACAATTTCATACTCCCAACTTTGTGGGAACAGTTTGGGGATGACCTTTTCCTGTTTCAACATGACTGCGCACCACTGCACAAAGAAAGATTCATAAGGACATAGATGAGCGACTTTGGGGTGGAGGTACAGAGTCCTGATCTCAACCCAACAGAACACCTTTGGGATTAATTAGAGTGAAGACTGTGAGCCCGGCCTTCTCGCCTGACATCAGTGCCTGACCTCACAAATGCGCTTCTGGAAGAATGGTCAAACATTCTCATAGACACACTCCTAAACCTTATGGACAGCCTTCCCAGAAGAGTTGAAGCTGTTATAGCTGCAAAGGGTTGGCCAACTCAATATTGAACCCTACGGACTAAGATTGGGATGCCATTACAGTTCATGTGTGTGTAAAGGCAAGCATCCCAATACTTTCGGCAATATAGTGTATATATATATATTGTGTATATATGTTTGTGTCCTGGACAGGAGGCAAGTGTCCCCATTAGTTGGGTTGTTTTCCCTTTGAGGGGGATGATAAGAGATGTTTTTGAGTACTTAGGGGTTCTCAACCATGCAGAGTTAGTGGTTCCTGGAGTAAACTGGTTGGAAAGGGGAGGACTTATTGCCAGTTCTCTCACAATTGGTAAACCCTGGGACACAGAATTTGGAGTATAGTTTAGGTGAGAAAGAGCCAAGACTTTGGTCCCACAAGGGTTATCCTGCCTGTAAGGGAAGCTTGAAAAGGCACAAGAAGGAGTCAGCACCTGTCTGTGAGGTGGATTGGAGTAGTTCACAGCTGTGAGAAAATGTGGGCTGCCTGGCAGCTGAGACTTTGTTTGCTGAGTTCCTGTGGCTTTTCCTATACCCTCAAGCAGATGGGGATCTTGACCTGGGTGTGGGATTGGTATACCGGTGGTGAACTGTAATATTGTTTGCAATATGGCAGAACCATGGATTGTTTGTATTTGCTTTGCTGAAGAAAGTTATTTTACTTGCCTGGTGTTGAAGGAACATTAAAGATGGTTTTAATTTTACAAACAGTTGGTTTGTGATCCCACTGTGTGGGAATATTATCTGGAGCAGACAGAATCTGAAGCAGTTATGCATGGCAACCAATGGTCTTCAATCTTTTATTTTTATTTTTCAAAGCTTCACTGAACACGCTGAAGATAGAAGTTAGTTGTCATGCGCCTGATTTTTCTCTGCTCCAGTTTTTATGAATTCCCCTCTCTACAGTATATGTATCTTATGTATTTATTTATCTGTTTTTTACACATTTTTCCTGTCCTTGGGACAGAGCCAGAACAAGAGTGAGGCAGGAGGGACAGCTGCCTTGTGCACATTGCCTTTGTAAGGTGAGAGGAGGCATCAACAACTACAGTCTGATAGGACAGTGAAGACATTACCATCAGCAGGTTGAGCTGTCAGAGCAGACAGGCAGTGGCAGTGGATGGAGCATTCCTAGGTAGGGTTCTCTTGGGAAGCAGAGGTGAGGCCTGGCTCAATTAAGCAGAGGTAGGCATCCCCCCTTCCCCAGTCTAGCAATAAAATGTAAGAGGCAGTTGTGAGTGTACTGCTTTTAGTATACTCTTTCTGACGGTTTCCATCAATGCTTCCCCCAAAAAAAAAACTTTACAAAGTTTTTTACATGGATTGATTTGGTGGTAAGTTTTTGATCCTCTTTTTTTTCTTTTTTTCTAATAACCTGGTCTCTCTTCAGATACCATTCCATATGCTATATATACAAGCTTTGTTATCTCCTGAAGAAGTGAATGCTGCTTCATGAAAAACCTTGAGAAATTTTGTGTAGAGAGCTTGTGTTTTGCAACTCATGGATCATGTAGAATTTGCATTTTTACTTGTATATACATTATACACTTGATGTATTATGTAAATAGTTTTTCTGGAATATATTTAATAGTTCTTTTTTCTAATAATAACAATAATTAAAAAAAAGAATGTAACCCTTCCCCAGTCTAGACTTCACTGTGGGGGACCTTTGTGGCTCAGAATGGCACTGTTCCTACACAGAGTGCCTAGAACTCCTCTCCACCACGCGAATGTGGCGTGTTGCTAATCTCAATACTGATGTGTCCATTCCTCCGATGTTCCACTTCCTTCTACATTTCATATTGGTTCCAATAAATATCAGAAAGAGTGCTTAAATATACATGGTTTTACAGGGGTTTTTCTGCCCAGTAACTAGAATTCCAAAGGCTAAAAATAATAATAATAAAAAATTGCTTAAGCCTGAAATGCACACTCCTGTATAAATGCTCAAAAACATGAAAAACAACCAAAAATGATCAACCCAAGTGCGACTGTGGCTTTACGCCCGTTCACACCTGTGCAATTTGTCACACTTTGGCTGTCATGCAACAATGCATGACAAGAGGCATTCCTTTATAGGCTATGGGGTCCGTTCACATTAATACAATGCGCTTTAATGTAACTTGGAAAAATATGTAGGTGCTACTTTTGGTGCATTTATTGCACCATAGATTTCAGTGTAAGCACTCAAAAAATTCATTAAATAGTGTAAGTTCAGCATTATTGAACATACATACTGCACTTTATGTCCGTGGCTATTATGAAGCACTGCTGGTTCCAACAATAAAGTTGGCCATACATAACTAGAATCGATTTGACAGATCAGCAAATTGTGCCAGAGCATTTACCATTTTGATAATATTCACTCCATCCCTTCTAATAGAAAGTAAACTTTATCTATAAGATCCAATCTGTCAGACCAGCACAATTTGCCAGCTTTTGACATTGTAAAAAAGTCTACCATTTAGATTACATTAACTCATTGGGGTTTATTTACTAAAGCTGGAGAGTGCAAAATATGGTGCAGCTGTGACTTCCTTCTGTTCCTTCATGACAGTCCAAGTCATGATAAAAACGTGTATGATCTCCCGCACTGTAAACACCTTTATCCTTTATTTTGGTAGCTGGCCATTACTATCATGTGCTTCCCATATTATAGTGTACCAATTCATGATACATACTACGGCTTCATGCACAATGGGTTTTAAGAAAAAAAGCCTGTTCCTTTGGCAGAACAAAAATGCTGATATAGAGCGTTTTTGTACACATTTTAGGAGTGTTTAGCATTTTTTTCTGCCAGAAAGCTCCAATCAAAAACCCAAACTGGAAGGGTTTTTTCCTGCCTCTAAACATTAAACTTAAAATATGCCTCTAATCATCTCATTGTACATGGATACATAGGATAACACTAAGCTGCTTTCACAGGCAAAACACAAAACTCCTGTAGAAGAAGCAATTTTTAAGCCAGTGTGCATGGAACCATAGGGTGCAGTCTTGCCACAATAGCAGTCTACCAGATGCATGCACAGAGGTGAATATATGGAATAATGTATGCTAATTTATCCAGTTAGTGAACTACTATGCTCCCACACACTTCAGTACTATAAAGCATAAATTTATGATTTGAACTGAGTGAACTAAAATGTTATTTGTGTTTTGATATATTGCAAAATATACCTCATGGATCCTTTCCTATTGCTAGGAAACTCCTGTCTGAATTGTTTTATTTTTACTCTGGGCTTGAGTTAAAATAATTGGTGATACCCCCCCTCCCCCACATACTGTATGTATAATATACTGAATATTTTATCAAGGGAGTTTAATTATAGAAAAATACTTACCTTACACCTCAGTCTTATGGCAGCCAATGCTTTGGATTTTCTCAGCTACCAGTCAGGAATGGGGGCAGTCCATCTACATCATTCCATACAATGCAGAATCATTTGCTCTGCATTGTGTGCAATGGTTTTGTTGTGGGGACTGATACAACACCAACGAGGAAGAGCAGCTTCTGTGGGACTGGTCATCCAGCATGGAGGGAAAATATGAGATTACAGAGTAAAGTAAGTACTGCACTTTATTAGGCCCTCATATCCTAAACAAGCTGTTTAGACAGTTTAGGGGGGTGGAAATGATTCTCCATAGCAGGGAGATAGACAATAATGAAAAACAAAACAGAAACATAAAACCTTCCCTACTCTATCCAAAAGCAAATAAAGTGTTTAGGTTGAAGGTAAGCTTTAAATAAATTCTCCAGTGTAGGTGCTGTTTGGGCCACTTCGCTACATAGCCATCTGAATTATTAATGCAAGGCACTGGAAAGCATGACAAATGTTCCAATGAACAATTCTGAATGTGGGTATATTATCTCCCTGTAATAAATGAAGGTACTTAGGAGTGTCACCATGGTGAATTCTGCCCTGCAATGCACTGGTAACCACATTCATTTAATAGTACCCTACCATTGCCAAAACCGTATGTAAATTATTTTAATTTCCCCTTCTCTGCCAAACAGTAAATCCAAAAATACAGCTTCAGGAAAATGACTGCTCTTACAGGTAATTTATCATTGCATTTTGTATTTTACATACCTAGACAATGGTTTTTGCAAACAATATAAGAGTATCACAGCTAGCATTCTGGAATGTACATGTTAAATCTTATCTTGTTGACAGATTTAAACAAAAACTTTTTTATACTTTCTAATGGAAGAGATGTAGATGTCTAAATGTAACCTATTAAAAGTTTTTGAATATGTCAAACCTGCTAATATTAAAATTAACTGACCCCCTAAACTAGACCTCAAAGAGGTGTATACATCCCTTCCACTTGGTCTTTAGCCCACAGTGCGACAAAAGGTGCAAAAGATTGAATTTACTGCATTCTAACATCTAGCATGGGTTCTACTGAGACTTCTGAGAGTTGACAAATGCCTTTGCAACCCAGGGATGCATTTGTCTGTGATGTACAGCATTGGAGGGCTGTACTGGCACCACATACTCCAGATATTAACTGTCTTGGGCTTGATGCATGAAGCTCCTGAGCACTCCAATACATTTGGTAAAAGCTGACATTGTCATGGGGAGGAGATAGTGGCATGAGAAAAAATAAAAACCTGCATGCTGCAGTCATAGGAAGAATGCAATTATTTCCCTGATATGTTAACAGTAGGGAAGGTGCAGTGCACCCTAAGACTGCCCACCTACCCCTCAAATTCCCTAAGGGCACCTAAGAAATATTCTTCTAAGAAGAAACTTTAAAATAACTTGGGAAGCAGTTAAAGTTTCTAAATCTATTTTATGAGACTGTTTTAGTATATTTCATTTCCTCACCTGCTCTGTGACTGTTGTGTTTAACTAAGACTGTGCCCTCCAGCTATGCAGACTTTATCACTAGACTTTTAGAAAAAAGCAACAACCTTTTCTGTGAGAAATAACTTACTGTTTATGACATTCCCATGGCTCTAACAGTAGTAAACATGCGGACAGAAAAAAAAGTAACATCTATCATTGGTGAGAGTTAAAACAGATAGAGCAAGTCACTGATTTTGAGCTAACTTATGAAACTAGTTAATTTATATCACTGCAGCTGATAGTGACACCCTTAGAATGATTTGATAATGCTTCACACATCAACAGTAAACTCCTTGAAAGTTAGTTGCATCATGGAAATATGAAAGGTGTAGAAATATGCCATGACACACCAGGGTTTATTTACTAAAGGAGTGGAGACTGTTCACTTAGCAAAGAAAATATTCACTTACCTTCGTAAAGCTGTGTTCAATTCGAACACCCAATCATATTCAAGGGAAATGGAAAACAGGACTTACACAGGGCTTACACATGCTTGCACATGATTGGATGTGTCAGTACTAGTATTCTGCAGTGACCAGATATTTAAAACTACACAGAGGAAACCAGACCTAAACCTAAGTGAAAAAATACAATTTATTATAATCACATAAACATAAAGTACAGCAACGTATACACAACCTCGTGAACATGTATTAGAAATAGAAAACTAACAATTTAACTATGTACAAATAGCAAACAGGGATGAAGGGGGGCTGGTCTAATCATTTTAGAGCTGAATCAGATGGCAAAACAAGGTGACAGGAAGCTAATGGGTCACATTTTAGGGGGGGGGGCAGAACTGGTAATAGTTACAGGGTGTGAAAGGTCCCGGCTCACACTAGTAAGATACTGAGGCCAGGAACATACAGCAGTGTGAGAATAAAGAAGACAGCCTCTGATGGTGATTTACCTAAACAAATCGCTGGGACAGACCTGCTGGTAGGCATTGGAATTGCTCCATTCCTGCAATAACGAACAATGCCACCAGCAGGAGATCTGGCTGTGCTGCTTGTTCTTGATGAAAAGATTATGTAAACAAAGATTTCCCTCATTTACTATGCTAAGTTAAAGTTAACTTTATTCTATTCTATCCTTTAGAACAGGAGTCTACAAACTTTTCAAACAATTGGCCAGTTTATTGTCTTCAGACTTTAGGGGGGGCTGGATTGTGGCCAGCTGAGAACTAAACTGTCCCAGGCCCAGCATCAATGAGAATACAAATGACCTCAGGGTTGGTGGTCAGTAGGAGGAAGAGTAATGCCCTATCATTGATTTCAATAGGAGGAACAGTGCCCCTATCATTGGTATCAATGGGAGGTATAGTACCCCATCATTGGTATTAGTGGGAGGTTGAGCACTTCATAATTGGTCTCAGTGGGAGGAATAGTGCCTCATATCATTGAGAGCAATAGTGCCCCAAGTGCCAGATAAAAGCTAGCAAAGGGCAACATCCAGCCCCCAGGCCGCAGATTTGAGACCCCTGCTTTAGAAGATCAATCCAGCCTTCTCTAAGACAGTAACTCTAGTGTAGCACATGACATTTATTACAGGCCAGTGTCTCTAGCACAACTTCTTCAATGTTGTTGTCAAAGACATTTATACAGCCTCTTCTAAGCCGAAGTAATTCTCATATGTCCACTCAGGGGCCTTAGATGTCTAAATCTATATATAACAACATAAAAATTCATTAGCAAATAGCCCAGCAATGTGCTAGTATTCTTACAAGGTGCAATTATCTGAAATATTTCCTTGGACAAAAGCTTTTACAGAAATAAAAGGGTTCTCACTCTACTTTGTACAGATCAGCTGCAGCAAAAGGTCTCCTAGAATAATTCATTGGAACACATGTAACAGGATGGGTAATTGGCTAACTGATCAGACTGAAAGTAAGTCTAGGTTCATACCTATGCGTTTTCCGTTGCATTTTGCAGAAATGCACTACAGTCCATTTAACATGATTTCCTATGGGACAGGTTCACATCTCCGCGTTTTCACCCATTGCAATTTTTGGAAAGGGTCAGGGACTTCTATAAATGCAAAACGTTGCGTTTTTGGTTCTATAGACTTCAATGGAGATGCTGCAGAAAAGCATGTAGTGCATTTTTAATGCATTTTTGATGCCTTTTTGATTCTTTTTGTGTTTTGCATTCTAACCTGGCCAGCAACAAGTTGGAAAAAAAAGAAAACGCATCAAAAACATGTCAAAAATGCATGTGCAAAAACACACTGCAAAAAGCACTGCAGAAACTAATCAAACGCACACTGCATAGGTGTGAACCTAGACTAACTGCAATTTGTAGTTTACTAAACTGGTGTCTCAATCAGGTTAACATATGTCTGCATAGCCGAGTCTCTATGAGACTCTATAGCAACAAAGAGTCAAGGTGGGAATCATTGCTTTAGTAAAATAGCACAAAACACAGCTACATGCAATTGTCCTCATAAACAGCATCCCCCTTACTGGAGTTTTGAGTAGTTTTGGTTACACAGGTAAATAGCTAGAGACACCCATTGGCCAAGTACAAAGGGCCATCATCTGGAACCACAGTACTGTTGTAGTAATTGGGAAGATGATCCTCAAAGTAGACAGGACATTTGGAAAAGCTGCATGCTCTTGGATGAATTATTATTATTATTATTATACAGTATTTATATAGTGCCAAAAGATTTGCTCAGCGCTGTACATTATAGTGGGGGACAGAACATGAGACAATACAGTAACAAAACAGTACACAAGGGTTTTGAGGGCCCTGCTCTTTCGAGCTTACAATCTAGGAGGGAATTGATTTACTTTCCTTCTACCATGGGTGGAAGGAAATAAAACAGCTTGATTTCCCCATCAACACAATGGGGTTCATTTACTAAAACTGGAGCACTCAGACTCTGTGCATGGTAACCAATCAGCTTCAAAATTCAGCTTGTTCAATTAAGCTTTGACAATAAAACCTGGAAGCTGATTGGTTTCTGTGCACAGCTGTACCCGATTTTGCACTCTCCAGTTTTAGTAAATAATCCCTAGTCAGTGTTGATGGGGAAATGCCTCCAGCAGCTCTATTGTATTGCTATCTGGCAGAATACAATTATTACTGCTAGCTGCTAAAGCCTTGGGTAGTAGTTTCATCCAATCGATGGATCAACTTGGGTACAATCAGCTTGCCTATAAATGGATCGAATCTTAGCGGTCCCTGCTGAATTGCCCACATCCCAATTCTAACCATGGAGGACCTCCCACCTGGCTGCAGAACATTTGCCAAGTTACCTCTGCCTCTCCAGGGGTAGCCTCTCTGAGCTGCTTATTGAGGGAAGCAGATAAACTTATCCACCCTGAGTGTGTTCAGGCAACCAGGGAGTTGTAGGAATGCATCTGAGCATGATGAGTAAATGTGCACTCCGCTACATACCTTTGACAGGTCATTGCATAGCTGAGGGCACATTCTTAGTTAGCTGTAATAATGCAACAGTGTAGGCGGTGAGAATGAAAGAAGCTGGCCAATATTCATCCCAACAATTTTCATCCAAACTATAATAAAACTTTGTGATAGAGCTTGCCTTTAATTATTCAAATTAAAGAATACAGAAACATTCTTCCTTGTGTATGTACCGTATGTGTGTATGTATGTGTATATATATATATATATATATATATATACTTTATATATATTGTGAATATATATGAAAAAAATAAATATTAATATATTTAGATACAGCAAATATGCTTACAGTATCTAATAAAACTCTTATTTCACCATTGTAGTCAAGCAATTATTACAATGGGAGTTGCATTCTGATAGGTTTGTTATTGGTTTCTACATTTTGGGCAAGGCAAACATTAACTAAAAGTATAGAATGCTATTTTTCTGTGTAACGTAGACATTTCTATATGAACTGACTACTTAAAGCATATTAATTATTATTACATTTTTACAATGCTATACACTATAATAAAGACACAAAAGAATATTATAGAGGTATTACAGTATCTGAGTAGCATATCACACAGTGTGGGACAATTTAGTATGCAGAACACTTGAATTATATTTATATAATGATATATTAATATTTACAGTATGTATGTTTTAACAGTACACACTGTGAAGAGCTCCACCTAGTGTAAATAGTTTGAATTTACACCTTTCATTCATAACACAGGTCTGCAACTAAAAAGCTGTTTGATTATTTTCATTTAATTTCCATGTATTTTGGTGTGCTGAAAACAAAAAAAATATTGAAAAAACTCCTAGATGTCATGATTTGCCACAAAATGCTAAATTGTCTTCAAAGTTATCAAATTTTTTAAATTTTTGGTATTTTTTTTATATTATGGGTTTTTAACTAAATTTAAAGTCCAAATTACTATTAATTAATTCACATAAGTGCATTTAAGATATAAAATGCCAAAAAACCCTTAAAGGGGTTGTCTGAGTTATGTATAAAAGAAATATAGCACTGTAAATCTGATGGTCAGCAATATATACATAAGCTAAGCAAGTTTTAGGGAAAAAAAAATCTATTTCCTCATTTTCTTAGTTCTCTTCTGACCCTTTGTTGTTATTTGCAGGTAAACAATCTCTGCCCCTCCCCCCCTGCAAAGGGGGTGAATACAAGTGCTGCTCTGAGTGACATGTCTGACTACTGGGATACTCAGCAGCATGCTGTATGTGTAAGCCTCAGCCCTGAGTCTGTGCTTCTAATGGTAGAAGGGGTTAATCTTTCCTGAAGAATCCAGTGGGAGGGAGACACAGGGCAGATAGCAGCAGCTCCGGTCAGTGCAGGGGGGCGTAGCCAGCACTGTGACGTCTCGTGTACAGACACAGAGCTGCTCTCTCCTGCAGTCCACACTTGTGCACGAATCATCATCAGGTTCTTGGTTGTAGGCTGTTCACACTTTTTCATCGCAGTTCGTGTTAGCTCGTCATTCTTCAACCGTTATGTTATGGCTCTGCGAAAGTGTATTAATTCGCCAGACAGTTTCTGTTTCATCTGTGGTGAAAATACAGTAGTGAAGCAACAGCAGAATATTAAAGACTTTGTGAAAAAAGTATACTTAGCATACTTTGGACTAAAAATTGGAGATCAGGATAAAGTATGACTCCTCATAAAGTGTGCAAACGGTGTGTTGAGGACCTCCAAAACTGGTTCAAGGGTAAGAAAAAATCTTTCCGTTATGGGATTCCTATGGTATGGCGAGAGCAAAAGAACCATAGTGATGACTGTTACTTTTATTCATGCAATGTGAAAGGGTTTAATTCCAAATGGAAGCATTCCATTTCATACCCCAATCTTCACTCAGCAATTCGTCCCATCCCCCATGGCACAGATATACCAGTACCCAAGCCCCCTGCTACCTTGGAAGAGATACCTAGCTCCGATGAAGGTGAAGTCATACCTGAACCAGATGATGAATCAAGTTCTGACTTTGAAGATGATACAAGACCAAAATTGTTTTCTCAGGAGGAGATGAATGATTTAATAAGAGACTTGAATCTTCCCAAAGATGCTGCTGAGTTACTCGGATCAAGGCTGAAAAGCAGGAATTTATTGTTGCCCGGAGTGTCATCTTCATGGTTCAGACATCGTGAAAAGGAGTTCGTTCCTTACTTCACCCAGAAAGACAAGTTGATTTATTGCATCGATGTCGAAGGTCTGATGGGTCAATTTAAAATCCAATATGATTCAGAGCAATTGCGGCTTTTTATAGATTCTTCAAAAAGAAGTCTCAAAGCAATTTTACTCCACAACGGTGGTTTTTACGCTTCCATACCTGTAGGTCATTCCGTACACTTGAAGGAAACCTACGAGAACTTGGAATTGGTTCTTTGTAAACTTAAATATGAAGACCATGGTTGGCAAGTGTGTGGGGACTTGAAGGTCTTGTGCATGCTGCTCGGGCAACAAGCTGGGCATACCAAATACCCTTGTTTTCTGTGTCTATGGGACAGTCGAAACCGACAAAATCACTGGACCAAGAAGAGTTGGCAGCTGAGGGTGCTAACAGTTGGTGAAAAAAATGTCCTCCGAAAAACTTTGGTACCTTCCCATAAAGTTCTTCTACCACCTCTCCACATAAAATTGGGATTGATGAAGCAATTCATAAAATCACTTCCAAGAGATGGAGAATGCTTCAAATACTTGGTCACCAAGTTTCCAGGCCTGTCGGAGGCAAAATTGAAGGAAGGTATGTTCGTCGGACCAGACATTGGAAGGCTTATAGTTGAGCAAGAGTTTGTCAATACCATGACGGATCCTCAAAAAGAAGGGTGGTCACCAAGTTTCCAGGCCTGTAGGAGGCAAAATTGAAGGAAGGTGTGTTCGTCGGACCAGACATTAGAAGGCTTATAGTTGATCAAGAGTTTGTCAATACCATGACGGATCCTCAAAAAGAAGGGTGGATTGCATTTAAAGAAGTCGTACAGAAAGTTTTAGGCAATAACAAAGATCCTCACTACAAAAAGATTGTTGGACGAATGCTGAAAGCATTTCAAGCTTTAGGTTGTCTGATGAGTTTGAAAGTGCATTTCCTTCAGTCCCACCTTGACTACTTTCCTGAAAATTTGTGAGCTGTGAGTGAGGAACAAGGTGAATGATTCCACCAAGACATTAAAGAGATGGAAAGGAGATACCAGGGAAAATGGAGCATTACAATGATGGCAGACTACTGTTGGATGCTTCAGAGAGACATTCCAGATGCTACTCACAAATGCACCAAAAGGAGCCTCACAGGGAAGAAGAATCGAGTTTAGTGTGTGTAGGTGAGCTCATTTCACTTCAAAAAAGGATTTTCATGAAAAAATTTTTAATAAAACTTTAATTTTATAAGTCTATTTCCATTTATTTTGAGGTATTGCCTTATTTAACATAGTTACCTAAATTGTCAGGAAACGTGATGGAGGTCATTTTCGGATTCAGCGCACCAAACAAACATAAAGATTATGAAAAATAACCAAAACAGCTTCTTGAAAAAAAATTTTTTGCAGACCTGTGTAATTTATACAGTGCATGATCTTTAAATCTTGATACCTTCATCTTCCTGACCCTAATGAAACACGAGTGGAAATTAAAAAAAAAACTAAATGTGCTTAAATTAAATATGTATTTTATCTGTTCACATGTTAAAATAAAATCAGTATTAGAGCATATGTTTATTCTGCAATTTTATTTTTCTTTTATATTGTTTAAACAAAAGAAATGCGAATCATATCTTTCCAACTTCTTTACATTCAGTTAGCAAGGCTCTGATCAACACATAGATCATTGATAAACAGATAGGAATGCTCAAAAAGAATATGATAACATTTTTAATGGCTTTATGTGCTGAAGATTCAAAATGTTTTGTTATATTATAGTATTTTAGTATTTTGTTATCTAAGGACAAATAAACGGCAGGGGTGTATTTACCACAAGGCAAACAAGGCACTTGCCTAGGGTGGCATTTTTCATGGGGGCAGCGCCTCCCCCCAGAAGAAGGGATTAAAGAAGGGACTATGGGAATCAGGTGGGATCCGAGAGAGGCTGCAGGCTACTTGATGGTGTATGTAGAGCCTGACTCTCATTCCCGGGCATGTCCGGAGCTGTGAAGATCAGCATCTTTCTCTCTATCGCCGGGGGGGGGGGTGGTTTAGTGGAAGGCTCTCCCAGGTAGGCGGCAGGGGTGTGGTTGGAAAATGTCAGGCTCTCCCCGTGGGAGGGGGAAAGGTGGGTTGTTGGCTAGTGTCCGCGGGGGCAGACGATTTTTGTGTTGCCTAGGGAAGCACAAAACCTAAATACACCACTGATAAACGGGGAATGTGAGCATCTAAAATATACCAAGTAATATCTACCAACATTAGAAATTGAGAAAAAGGGATAATTTGGAAAGAGAAAGTGGTGACAACTGATTGTGAATACTGGATATTGGATGGAGCCCAAAGGAACATGCCTAAATATAGCTTAAGCCTACTCGCAGCACGCACCGTACACATATATATGCCAAGTGAGAGATTGACAGACATACTGTGAAGCAGTGGGACACAGAAGAATCCAGGACTGTTGAGCTGCCTGTGAGGTATGGTCTGCTCATGCTTTCCAATAAAAGTTGTAATTGAAAATAAAGCATTAACCAAAATAATCTAGTGTTACAAATCAAGGAATGACCAATGTATTTCTGCTCTTTAATAAAAGCCTGAATCTTCAGACATTGCCCTACTTTATCATAGCACTTGCATGTATTCTATGTTTGATATCCGCAAAATTTTAAGACTCTCAACTTACTTACATTGTTATGTAAATACTAAATGGCTTAGGCCCCTTTCACACGAGGCGTCTGGTCAGGTCCCCCTGTCTGTTTTTCAGGCAGAACAGATCAGACCATCCATTTTCCTCCATGGGCAGTTGGATGTAAATGGACTTGTGTCTGTTTACACCCAGCTACATCTGATCTGGCAAAAACAAATGGAAGGGGATCCATTCCCCTCCATCTGGTTGGATTGGATCGAAGGGCAGTTCAGTGTAAACAGACAGACAGTCTGTTTACATCTGACTGCCCCGCAGAGCAGACTGTGTCCGTGTCTGCTCTGCATAAGCCTCTGTAAAAGGGGCTCTAGACATTTGTTGTCTGTACCATATCAATCCATCTAAAAAAAATGTATACCGGGTAGCCGTGACGATCTCAAATAACACTACCTGGAAGGCATTCCTTGCACAACTTCTACAGGTAAAACTAATCACATTCTTCATGCAAACTACCAATGATTGCTTCACTCTGATCTGTGTAAAATAACTTACAATGGAAGATGAACCCTGATCGGGTCTTGATGTAATTGGCAGAAGCACTGAGCTTCCAGATAAAACGTTGTTAAGATATGAGAGATATCCCATAGAACTTAAGCGAATTTCAACAGTTGCGGAGCTACTCATTCCTTCCTTTGATTCCCTCTGCAAAGACTGTAGTTTGTTAATGTTGGAAAGAAGATCACAGAGCAGCAAAGAAGCCAGCCAGGTGCGGGAGTGAGCTTTCCAACACCAGACCACAAGCAGGACACACCCTGGATCTACAGGACACAGGGATTTTGATATAATCCCGGGACAGTCCAACAGAATACAGGACTGTTAAGAAGTATGCAAAATATACTGTATGCTGTATCAGCTTTAAGTTGGAAGTAAACCCACGTTTGCATCATTTACCTACAGGTGAGACTCCTGAGCACATGCATGGGAGTGACATCATCGCGGCTGAGCCAGTCAGAAGGCCAGAGCTCGCGAACCTGGAATGAAGATTGGGTGAAGATGAAAGCCCTGTCAATGGTGACAGCGCGCCACTGGAGGGCTTCGTTTTAAGATAAGTCTTTCATAATGTGCTAGTATGTGATGCGTACTAGCATGTTATAACATTACCTTGCAAGGGATATGTACTTCTTTTTTAATTTGTGGTTTACTACCGGTTTAAAGGAAACTTCTACTGTTTATACAAAACATATACCTTTATAACATACTTGATTTTTACACAATTCATTGTGCAATTAATATTATATTTTGCCTTTCCATTTTGGCGTGTAGCCAGCTGTGATTCTTTAAAATTGCCAAAAAAATGTTAATAATGCTTAGACTGTGGACAGGGCTTCTCAGAATTCTCATCCCTCTGCCAGAACAATGTATTTTTCTTGAGGCAAAATTTGAGGTACCCTCAACAAAGGTATTAGAGTACAGTGAGTTTATATTTACTATATAATAACCAAGGCTTTTACAATCTAACAGAAAGACCAACAATGCAATTTTTCTCTTATTATAATAAAACGACTATGATATAGATGTGATATAGAAGGACCCTTCCACTCAACACTTTCCTTTCAGGTGTGCACTGGATTGGTGTAACAGGCATAAGAGAAGAAGATAAATTGATAAATCCCAACCATGGCACCACCTGCCTGGAATTTGCATGTTCTCCCTGTACTCCAGTTTCCTCCCACACTGCAAAGACATGCTGGTAGGTTTATTTGATCCTCTCTAAATTGCCCTTGTATGTGTATGTATGAATGGGAGTTAGGGACCTTAGATTGTACAACCCTTGAGAGTTAGGAACTGATGTGAACGTACAAAATATATGTAAAGCACTGTGTAAATTGACAGCGCTATATAAGTACCTGAAATAAATACTTATTTTTAAAGAAAACAGAAGTTTCAGATGTACAGGTTTACAAGTTTTTGAGTGCATCTAAAGCTGATCATACTACAAATCCTCACTGTCACTTATGATCATCCGGAGAAATTTAACAACTCTTGACTCTTGCCCATAGGCCACCAAAGCGTGTTCTGTGTAGTGCTCAGCATATTTCCTCCTCCCATCTTGCAGGGTACAAGTGCACTTTACAGCCTGTCATTAACATGTGCTCATGCATACAGCAGTGCTATTGTAAATGCAAGTATAGCGTACAAGTGGTTGAAGAAATAAATTCTAAAAAAATAGAAAATACTGTATATCTTGCACCTGGTCTGCCTGGGCAGAGGAGATATGTTGGACATTATGCCAAATGCCCTAATGGCAAATGTAACAAAAATATTTTTGGGGAATTGATTTGCTAACAGAGTAGAGAATATTTACTTAGTTCCCTTGAGTAAAAGTGAAGATTAATTTACAATATCAAATCATGTGAAGGGTAATTAAAAAAAATACTGCTCCACTTTACATGTAATTTTCAGTTAGAGCTCATTTATAATGTTGTAATAGCATGTTATACTACATATTTATGTATTTTGCATAATCAGCTTATAATATTCAATCTGCTGCCTAAGGCACCAAAACACACCAAAAAGGTGTATGTAGCATTTTAGGCAGTTCACTGCAATGAAAGGTTGGGATACCATTCAGAATAAATGCTTTGCATTCTATTGCTATGATTGCGTCCTTAATCATTTATGTACTCAATAACACACACCTTTTAGTAAAATATTAAATAACAATCCCCTTCCTGTTGTTGTACAAGAAATACCACCTGTGCTTTAGTGCATTATTATTTTTCTGAAAGCTATTGCTACAATAAAAGCATTCTATTCCACGTTAGGCCACAGTATCATCCAGTCAATCATATTCACAACAGGAAAATAAAGGAAAAAACTCATAGCAATTATTTCACTGCTATTGTTGCTGAATATGAAATGGCACTGCTGAATACAAAATGGCTGTTATGCATTATTGTTTTTATGTGTTATGTTTTGTTATGTGATATCTGCAAGATTAAGCAGCAAAAGCAATAAAGCTTTAACTTTTCCAGGATTCCTCTTGGTCAATTACCTACTTCTCAAAAGTCCAGGATGTTCTGCATCTTCACCATACTCCTGTGTACAGGGGCCTGCAAAGGGTCTGCCATTGTACACTGTGGCATCAGCTTATTCACATGCAATTTACCTCAACATTTGCATACGACTTTCATATGAATTAGCTTGCATATGATTTGCATATGACTGGTCCACTGACATGATTTGCAAATTAATCCATTCAGCTACTGCATTCATATCCAAAGCAGAGGGAAGCTCCTCCTCTTTTCCAGGCATGTTGCACTTTATAAACTAGTCAGTGCTTTATGTACTTATATATTGACTCCTTCACTCTCTGCCTTACATACTCCTGACCCCTGCACTCTGTACAATAACCACTGCTGACCCCTGCACTCTTTGCTCTTTACAATAATCACATATGACCCTTGTAATCTGTACGATAGCCACTCTCGACCTCTGCACTATGTTTTAGACACTCCTGATCCCTGCATTCTGTGCATTATGCACTCCTGAGCTATGCACTCTATGCATTATGCACTCGTGACCCAAACACTATCTGTTATACCCACTCCTGAATCATGTATTCTGTGCTTTGCGTACTACTAACTCTGTGCAATGCACACTACTGAGCCCTTCATTCCTAAACCCTGCAGATAGACACTGTGCAGTTGATTTATTAAAACTGTAGAGTGCAAAATCTGGTGCAGCTCTGCAAAGAAACCAATCAGCTTGCAATTTTTTTTTCAAATCTTAATTGAACAAGCTGATGTTAGAAGCTGATTGGCTACCATGCACAACTGCACCAGATTGAGTACTTTTCAGCTGCAGTAAATCAACCCCACTTTGTTTAATATTTCATACTGACCACTGCACTCTTTACCCTGGCCTTTAAATGACATACTCCAGCCAATGCACTCTGTTATATACAGTATTTCTAATGCTCTTCTTTAAGGTAAGCTGTGTGAAGAAAAGCATATGTAATTGAACAGATTCCTTTTTTAGAAATCAGTGTGTTGACGTTTGTACATGACTATTAGTTGCATGCTTGTGGAACAATCATTAAATCATTTTTTGTGGGTAATAGGACTGTGGAATATGTGCTCTGTGTCAGGGGTGGACTGACAACTCATGGGGCCCCTGGGAAATAGGGGATCATGGGGCCCCTGTGTCCTCACCCACACTTAAACCACACCCAAAAAAACCTATGAAAGGTACCAGGGGCATCTCATGGGGCCCCCTACTGGCCCCGGGCCCTCAGGCAGTGCCTGAGTTCCCAAATGGTCAGTCCGCCCCTGCTCTGTGTATACAGTGAATTATCTCAACAAGTGTCAGTACTCAGTAGAAAGTTCAGTGTCAAATGACATTTTTTTAAATATTTTGTGTCAGATGGGTTTACAGTATAATCGGTGTTAATCATTGTATTCTCTTCAGGAGCTGGTTGGTTCCTGTACTTTAAATACACTGTACAGACTAAAGGTTGGAGCTTACTAAACAAATATATAAATACTTGTATTAATGAACAATTGGATATTTCTGTTCTTAATATGATAAATCTTCCAGTGCCAGGTGGGATTCTTGAAGAAGAAGAAGGTGACCGCACTACACAGAAGGATGATGATACATTTTCTTTATTGACAGGATACCAGCACAGGTACGCAGGAACGTTGACGCGTTTCACACAGTGAAGTGTTTGATCAAGAACTTCACTGTGTGAAAGAAGTCAACATTCCTGTGCATCTGTGCTGGTATCCTGTAAGTTTTGCAATAAAGAAAATGTATCAGCATGCTGTTGCAGAGTGCAGCCCTCTTCTTCTTTTTCTTGTATTTTTGTGATGGTGAGCTGGGCTAGCACAAGCCAGGAGACATTACTTGAGGGATCAGCTTTCCAGATCCACCTGGAGCAGTGTCTATACCACATTAGTAAAGCAAATGAAAAATAAATAAGTGATGTAGTGCTGCTAAATAATAGCTACAAAAAATAAAAGAGTGACATAGCTGAATAAAACATTCATAATGAGCCCATATATATAAAATCAATCAATTTATAATAAAGATTCTTCCATAATTCATGTGCTGATATTCCAAACACCATAAAGTAAAATAGTGAACATAACTTATAGTGCTCACAGAACTCTCACCTCAGAGGACATGGAAATGCGCTTTATGATATCAAATAGACAAAAAGATTCTTCACTTTTTCAATCCACAGCCATGTGATAGTAATCAAACACTTTGAGCTTTCAATAGCTTGTCAAACCAGAGTCAGGGATCAGTCTCCTTAAGGGTGATGGAGGTCACATATTCCTATACTTAAAAGGGAACAAAGGACACTCCCATGGTGCAGTATGTACTAATATAAAATGCATTAAGAAGCAGTAATAGATTCACATGTAGTAAATTAATACAATTCCATAAAATCATCAGGTGCAGGCTTCACTTGTTGTCAGCTGAACTAACTATTCATGTCTGCCCAGAGCCAAGCCCCTTATGCGTTACATCACACCCACGTGACTTCATCAAAGGGATGGTAGAGGGCAGGGAAAAGTATCCTTATATAGTGTGCATGGATCAATTATAGGCAGCAGCCATTTTGCTGAGGTTCACGGTGGCCATTTTTCAATAGATATATGGTTAAGTGACGGCGAACATTTTCTAATGGTCCAGAATGATATGATGGCCGTTTTCCCTTGGTTCAAAGTGTAGTGTTAAGATCACAATAGAGCAAGAGGGAGAAGATAAGATAAGAACCATGGGAGCAAGGAAACAGTGATCATTAAATCTTTAATGGAAGCATGCTCACTATACCGCTAGCACAGTAAATAGTGGTGATGGATTAAAATAAGTAAATAAAACTGTATAGTTCATGACGTTTAACATAGCTACCTACATAGCTCATAAGCTAAAATAACTATATATACCCATAGAGTTAACATGAGTATGTTAAAATAAAATAAAGAGGGGTCCCCATAGGGAGGAATCATAATAAAGTAATACATAATATATAACATAATGAGCAAACAATATAATGAATCATTGTATCCAGGTTAGATTCTTATCAAAGCTGCTTAAAGTATATAGTTTAACCAAACCCATACGTCTCCACCTACTTTTTTCTGGCCATACCTTCATTTCACTGCTCACACCATTATCTGTTACTTTTAATAATTTTGCTCTGATATCAAATTAAAGAGTTGGGAGGTATGCAATTATAAAAGCAACTAGAAAAGCTACAATTTCTGGGGAAATTGTGTGAAGTGTTCTTGTCTCCACCAGTATTCTACAACTGCAGTGGGCGGAGTAACTGGGTGGAGTGGCTTGAGTAACTGTTGTGTGGTTGGAGTGGCTGGAGTAACTGTGAAAAGGTTGGACTGGGCAGAGTAACTTTATGGAGTGGGCAGAGTAACTGTGTGGAGTGTTTGGAGTGAGTAAAGATAGTAAACATTACACTAACCAATTGATTGATCAGATTTAAAAAGTGCACATGGCAAGCTTGATAGAGTGAGAAATGCATTTCAACTTTTAATTATTTATATAGCACATTTAATTGCAATGTTGTTGCCCAAAGTGCTTCACAGTTACATTAAAACATACATTTATAAAAACATTAGCAGCATTATCACCATAAATACTCTCTACTGTAGAAAACTTATTTCCAACCTTTAACCAGAAGCCGGCCAAACTGTCACAAATTCAAAATTAGATTTCAAATAGGGCAGAGAGGAGCGGTTAAAAACAAACTGCTCCAAATTGCTCACTTCACTGACGTCTTCAAATGGTCGTAGTTTTAAAAACTATAAATCCTACAGCAAAGAGCTTTATATTGTGAGAATCACAAGACCCAGACCTACATTTTGATGCATAGTATGTCTCTGAAATATTAAAAAAGAAGGCACAGTCGCAGTTTAGAGATTGCCCTTCAAATTTGAGGTGGCTAGAGTGCAGTTTCAATGAATGTCAATGGGCGGCGTGAGTTGCAAACAAATGGTCACACTGTGAAAACTATCAGGACTATGGCTTAGCCGTGGACATTTTTAGTGGTAGCAGGGATAGCTGAACGTTTTGATATAAGATTTGTGTAGGTTGGCTTGAAAATGAGGGAGTGATGGCAGTTTAGAAATCATGTCCTTATTTTTCAGCTCACACTCTAGCTTTTCTCAGCTCCCACTCTAGTTTTGAACATTCGGCCATTCATTCCTATGGGACCAATTTCCCCACAAAAACGCCGATATTTCGTGAACCATTCAGCAAAACGATCCACAAAGTAATAACACACCAATCTGGAACAATCCGCACGTTTCAGTATATTACTGTCTATGAAGTATAAAAACTGTGAGAGGAGTTAGGGTGGTAAATTTGGCTATAATAATAAGAATATATATGTGAGATAACAGTAAGTGGTCTTGCCATGCAAGAACACTTTAATACCTAGGCATGCTTGCGTGATCCTAGTCAGAGGAACCTACTAACTATGCAGACATTGCCAATACACAGGGGCCTCTAATTTCCAGAGTTTTATTATATGCAGGGACAGGACTAAGTGAATTAAAATACAATGAGCCTCTAAGCTTATTCTCTGAGCAAACTGATCTCTGCTTGATGGTCTACATACAGCTTTTGTTTTATTTAAGGTTCTAATGACACAAATGTAAAGGAGGAATGCTACCATTGACATCAATGTAAAGGGGGAGTGCTCCCACTCACACTAATGCAAGAAGGGTCCTTCCTCCACTAACACCAATGCAAAAGGGACCTTCCACTAATCACCAATATAAGGGGTATATTCTTTTACTGAACACTAATGTAAGGAGGCTTTTCTCCCACTAACCAACAATTAAAGGGAGCCCTTCTCCCACAAATAACCATGTAAATAGGGGGGGGGGGTGTCCATCTCCATTCGACACCAATGTAAAGGATCCTTCTCACTATGACAGCTATGGTAAAAGGGGTCCTTCTCCCATTGACACCCTTGTAAGGGGGCACATTTTCTCCCACTGACCACCAATTTGAAGAACCCTTCTTCTCCTGCTTACTAATTAAATGCACTTCTTCTCCTACTAATCACCAAGAAAAATGGACACTCATTTAACCTCTGGCCACCAATGTAAAGGGGCAATTCTCTTACCCCCCCTAATGTAAATAGACTATTTTATTGGTGTAGATAGACAACCAATGTAATACAGTTTCCACACCAACCTTCAATAAAACAAGAACATTTGCACTAACTAACAATATCATGGGCATTATACTGTGCATTTATATTGCCAGCATAATGGGGGACTCTACATTGACAATCAATGTAACAGGAGCATTTACACTGATCAACAATACAACGTGGGGAATTTACACTGACCATTATTGTAATGGGGGATTCTACACCAACAACCAGTGTAAGGTAGCACATCTCCACTGGCCAGCCATGTAAAAGGGCACTTTTCCCCTAACAGCCAATTTAAGTGGCACCTGTTCACTGTTCAACTTTCTAAGTGAAACTATAATTTTCACTGTTTGAGTTTCTTTTTGACTATTAATAATACTAGTTTCATGACTATTATTAAAATTGCTGTATAAAGGAGGTGACCTGCCTTGGGTGTTAAATACACTAAGTACACCACTGTGAAAGCCAATGCAACTCAACATATTTTCTCAGCAAAGCCAAAACACACCAAATGCCTCAAACAACAATTTCCCTTCATCTGTGAATACAGTAACACTGTCAAGCTTGATATCGATCAATGATATTGTCCTAAAATGGGACTCACATTTATTGTGTGTAATCCTATTGCATACGTTTTATCTTATGTTTACCCTACACACTGTAACTCTAAATGCTTTGAAAGTGTCAGTTTAAATATGAGAAGTTTGTGTTATTTGTAGTTGAATACCAGGACAATTTATTAAATTGTGTTCAATAATATCATCTACGGTCACGCTATGCCAAATATTTGACATTTTCAAATGAAGCTGAACACAGGAAGTGTTATGTCACAAGATGGCTTGTAATTGATCATTATTATTGAATTTCTTCCAGTGGCTCTATGTGTTATTAAATTGATGCTCTGAGCCATTGGAAGACTTGATCATTCATCATAATGTGCTATATTTTATTAATAAAAATCTCTATAGAAAACACAGTGTTTTTCCACATGCAGCTATTTGTATCCTAGCATTTGAACTGATATACTGTGTAGGAACTAGGTCTCCCCTGGTTTCTCCTATCTTTTGAGAACCCACTGGCATGCTCTCCTTACCATAGTTCCTTGTCTTGTTCCTGTCCACTTTTTCAATATCCAACTTTGGAGAAATTGTGTATTCAACATACTTATAAGAATTGGATCCCTCTAAAAATGGCAACTTGTATGCAGATCTGGGAACAGACATTCTCAATTGACAGAATCTGTTGGGTGGTTTAAATCTGGGCTCAAGGCAGATATAAAAAACACAAATAGTGCAGCTAGATATTCAGTAATACATTACTGAATTTATTTTTTTATTCAGCTAGAGTGAGTACATGATATTAACTTGACACTGGCCTTTAGAAATCTCTTTTACAGCAGAACTGTGAGAGGGAGGGACAGGACTGGAAACTGTCAGGTTTATTGCATGTAATTGTGCTGGCAATGAATATGTTGATAAGATGAGAGAGCAGAGTGGGCAGAAAGATGACCTCATCAGTCTACTGAGAAGAAATATATATGCAGACCAAGCATGTCACTCCTGAAAAAAACCTGTGACCACATAACATTGTAATGCATTTATTAAATATTATGATCAAACTCTGAAATAAAATCAAAGTACAACCCAATGAACACTTAGTGTACACAGTGCGTGTAGTCCTGAAACTGTTTGGAATTGGTTAGTAAGCACAATAGGGTATAAATCCCACACCAAACATGGCTGAAGACCAGATTCCTGAGGACAGCCAATCAGGTTGAAACATGTTGAGGTGTGGTTTATAGGCCATAACATTACTTCCTCTGGTGTTACTTGTAGGAGGTGGAATGCAAGCCACTTCCTGTTTTGGCTGCCATCTTTACCCTGAAACAAATAAGTTGTATACACCTGGTGCCAGTTTATATAGGCACCAGGTGTATAGAAAAAGTGAGTGGATTTTTGTCTTTTTATCCTTTCAATAAACATGAATAGTTTTACGCTATGAGATCTTCCCCCTTTCATCTTTCCTTCTGAGTGAACCTATGACATCTGTGGAAGATCATCTGGAACACAAGCCGTGGTTATAGAATATGAGGATGCCCTACAAGTGCTATTGACCTAACTGGAGATAGTTGGTCTATTGCCTGCAGTGAGTGTTAGTCCATGTGTACTGTCTCATGTCCATAGCGGCACAAGCACTAATATTACATGAGGTCTGATCATTGAGTTGGGTTGGATTTTATTTTTGATTTTGGTCATGGTATTTTAAGAAGCCATTATAATGTTATATGGTCAGAGGTTTTTTTCAGGAGTGACAAGTGCGTATTGCATTTTTATCTCTTTTCGGCTATTTGTGTATTAGTCAACACCTATTGGCAGCTGAAAAAGTCTCAGTTCACTTAAGTGATTTCTATCACTTTAGTGATCTTTAGCACTGATTGTATTATCCAAGGCGTGAAGCTAATTGGTTTAATCTCATCAGTCTACTGCCTCTGTTTCACTGTCCAACCAACAGACTAGAGGATAGAGAGAAACAACATCATAGTTTTTTTCTACATTTTTTCTATAACTGTAACAGAGAAAGTAGTGTCATCCACCTGACTATGCTGTGTGACAGGGCTGTGTAATTCTCAAAAGTGGATGGGCAGAAATGGAGATATGTGGAGAGAAGCAGTTTTAAAACAAAAAAAGCCTATAACATTGGCTAGTAGGAAACAATTTTATTTAGATGTTTTACATCAGTAAAGCAAAAAAAGTTGGCAAAATGTATTATCTTACATTCATGTATAGAGGATCAGGGGACAGTCTTTCTGAGTTAAAATAGCTTTTGTTAATTCCACCCAAAGAGCAAAAGCCTGATAGTTCCCATATACCAGTGGTGGTGAACCTATGGCACGTGTGCCACAGCAGGCACGCAGAGTCCTCTCTGTTGGCACGTGAGCCAAGTTGTCCCAGCAGCTGAGCATTAGATAACAGCGCACATAGGGGCCATGCGAATGCTTGAAAAGGAGTATTGGCACCAGGTGATGATGTCAAGAGCAACAACTCATCCGAGCTTTCGCATTTAATATATTTGTTTTTAATAACACAAGATTTTAGCTTGTGTTGGTGGTCAATGGAATGTTGCCCCCTTGTGCTGGTGGCCAGTGAAACTTTGCCCCCTTGTGCTGGTGGTCAGTAGAACTTTGCCCCCTTGTGCTGGTGGTCAGTGGAACTTTGCCCCCTTGCGCTGGTGGTTAGTAGAACTTTGCCCCCTTGTGCTGGTGGTCAGTGGGACTTTGCCCCCTTGTGCTGGTGGTCAGTAGAACTTTGCCCCCTTGTGCTGGTGGTCAGTTGAACTTCACCCCCTTGTGCTGGTAGTCAGTGGAGGCTCAGTTATTGTGTTTTTCTTTTAAGACAAAATATGTTAATATATGGGTTGTTTTTTCTAAATCAAAACCTCAGTATTCAGGTTTAATTGCAGTGTTGACTCTTTGCGATAAATACGTGGGTTGTGGGTTGCAGTTTGTGCACTAGACCTCTAAAAGGTTCGCCATCACTGCCATATACTCTATGCATATCCTGTATATCAGAAGGCTCCAGGGATGGATTCTGAACTAAATTTATATACTGTGTATATATGTATATGCGTTAAATTGTCCGCACACTATTGCACTCACACTATAGGTCGCTGATCACTGCCATTACTAGTTTAGTGTTTGTATGGATCAATATATTGATCATGAACAGAACTATACTAGTGCCTCCTTTGTATAAGGTCGCCAAAAACACAGTGTTAGCAGGATCAGCCCTGTGTGTTGCCAGCACTAGCCCCTTTGCTGTTTTTCACTGAACATATTTATCAATTGATTGTGGGCTAAAGCAATTTATACACAGAACATACATTGCCGCTTACCCAAATTCAGATCTTGCCAGACAATTCGCATGGAAATCTATCACGGTTTTTAAATTGAAAACTTTATTGAGCCTAACCTTAACATGGGCATTACAAAAAAGAATGAATTGCAGTCATATTGGTCCACAGACCTGATTTGTCATATGCCCATGTTTTCTGCTGTTACATATATGCCCAACAAGGACCAGCAACATATTTGTACATTGCTGGACTTTGAGTGGTTATACTGGGATGATGCCTGCAGATACAGGCATCATCCTGGTATCATTTTTTTCAGCTGGTGGTCGGCTTTCATGTAAAAGCAATCCTAGTGGCTAATTACTGGATCATTTTTACAAGCACCCATGCTCATGTGCACAGGGGAATGCAAGCATTGGTCCCATGTTGGTATGTAAACAGAGATTGCACAATGCATGTGAGGTATCACTGTGACTGTAATCGAGGCAGTAATTCTAGCACTAGACCAGCTGTGTAAATATAAAGTGGTGACCTGAAAAAGCTTTTAAAATATTGCCTATCCATATTAAAAGTACATAGTTTGCCACCGTTGCACGGGCATGTCATGTTTGGTATCTATTTATTCAGTGTAATATCATCTTTTATATCTTATCAAACAATTTGATTCAAACTGATTCAAAAAAGTGTATTTTTTCCCAAAAAATAGCTTTTGAAAAACTGCTACGCAAATACTGTGTGACATAAAAAATTGCACCCACCATTGTATTATCTAGGGCCATTGCATTAAAAAAAATATAATGTTTGGGTGTTCAAAGTAATTTCCAAGCAAAAAGAATAAATGTTTTTTCATGTAACAAAAAGTGTTAGAAAAGGCTTGTTCTTCAAGTGGTTAGAAGAGTGCGTGATACAGTACGTGGCATAAGCTTTTAATATTGGCCCTGAAATGCCCTCCCAAATGATCCCTTTTTGTAAAGTAGATACTCCAAGATATTTGCAAAGGGGCATGGTGAGTATTTTGCAGATCTCATTTGTTGCCACAAGCTTTTGGAAAATGAAGAAAGAAAACAAAAATGTATTTTTTCTTTTTCAGAACTCTGTGACAAAAATATTCAGCATGTCTCCTATCAAATTCCTTGGATTGCCTACTTTCCAAAAAGGCATGCTTTGGGAGGGGGGGGGGATGTTTGTACTATCCTGGGATTTTAGAGCCTCCAAAACTGTGATAGGTAGTGAGGAAGTGATATGCCGTTTGAAAGCCTGAAAGTGACATAGACCTCATGCCCCAGGCCTGATCTCTCTGATTTATTCTTCCATTATATCTTATAGAACCCCTCCGGTTCGTTCCTACCATCAGCGTTGGCAGTCTGAATTAGGGGGGACCCTGGATCAACAGGACTGGCAGAACATGACCCAAGCAATATCTAAATGTTCTAGGAATGTCATTATCCTTGAGAATGCCTACAAAATTCTATACCGATGGTATTATACGCCTGCTCGCCTAGCTAGTTTCATCCCTACATATTCCCCAGTTTGTTTTTGGGGTTGCCAACAATTGGGCACCATGGCCCACATCTGGTGGACTTGCCCTAAAGTAAGCAGATTATGGATTAGGGTGTACGCCCTTCTCCGCACTATCCTTCACACAGACATTAAGCGTAATCCGTATGAAGCACTTCTATTTAAACCGTTGGAGGGTCTTCTCCGTTCTGAACGGCAGCTGGCATCACACCTATTTATGGCAACTAAATTGACAATTGCAAGAGCTTGGAAGACTCCTGTCCTTAGTTTTGAAGCCGTCAAAAACCGGATGAATTTCATTATGGTTAATGAAAAATTGACGGCTATATTGTTGGATACCCATACAAAATGTTTGCAGATATGGCGTCCCTGGTTGGATGTAGCTCAACCCTCGAGATTCGACCAATCCCTTCTGTCGATATGAAGCTGGATTTTGCTGTGATCCCCTTGGAGCCCCAAATTCCCCCCCTTCCCTTTTTTTTTTTTTTTGTTGTTTGTGATGTTCATGTCTCTCTACTGTATGTCTTTTCCTATCTTGCTTTTCAATCTGTTCTTAAATATGTTTCACGGATTGTGCTTGTTGTTTTCTGCGCTACATCCGCAATACTATTTACGCAATTTAGATTTTCCTATACACTCTCTAGGCTATAAACATGAACAATTTTTTGGAAAGGTCTCTTCTCGTGCCTCTCCTGTTTTTTTATAATGTTGATGTAGCTAAAATTCTCTTTGGAGTTTACATTATCGTTGACCCACAAAGGTCTATAACACCTTCCCCCACCGTTTCCTACAGGGCTTCTATGTAAACTCTTCAGCATATACCTTTATTGATGCATGCCTTGAACAAGCTCTTTGTTATTTAATCTGATTCATAATTGTTGGTCACTGAATTTATGCTCCGAATGTCTGTTTATCTTTGCTTAATATTCAATAAAGCTCTTTGTAAAAGAAAGCCTGAAAGTGGTCATTAGATTTTAGGGACCTGCATGTGGTATCCTCATACTCGGGAGAAGTAGCAGAATGTGCTTTGGGGTGTTATTCCACATATAGCCATGTCATACATGAGCAATATATCACTTAAGTCACAATTTTGTGCTAAAAAAAAAAAAAAAATTTTCAAAAAATTTGTGGGAAAAAAATAAAATCTTCCATGGACTCAACATGCCTCTCAGAAAATTCCTTGGGGTATTTACTTTCTAAAAAGGGGTTATTTGGGGGTCTTTGTACTGCCCTGGCATTTTAGCACCTCAAGAAATGTGATAGGCAGTCAGAAAGTAAAAACTGTGTATACAGTATATACCATAGTTTGTAGACACTATACCTTTCACAAAACCATTTAATACACATGTATTAGGATTTATTTTTACCAAAGACATGTAATAAAATACATTTTGGCCAAAATGTATGACTAACTTTGAGTTTATTGGATATTTTTTATAACTGAAAGTAGAAAATACCTTTTTTTTTTTCAAAATTTGCGGTCTTTTTTCGTTCATATCACAAAAAAAACTCAGTAGTCAGTGATCAAATACCACCAAAAGAATGCTCTATTTGTGTAAGAAAAAGTACATACATTTTGTTTGGGTCCAGTGTTGCATGACCGCACAATTACCAGTTGAAGCAGCGCAGTGCTGAATAGCAAAAATGGCCTGGTCGGGAGGGGGGGGGGGTAAATCTCTCGGAGGGCAAGTGGTTTAAGGGCCTTTTTTCCTTTGTTAATGTAGGTTTTTCTATACTACTTTGTTTACATGGTAGAGATGTGCCACTTCACAGCAAATTTATGGATCAGGAAATGTGGGTTTTGTAAAGAAATATTGTATTTTTAATGTTATACTTTTAGGAATATTAAATTCACTGTTCTCTTCAAAACAGTACTTATAAAATTTTTGTTTTCAAAATGGTACATGTTCTCTGGGGCAGTGGCCAGTCCTCCCCTCATGTACTCTGCCAATCCCTTGACTATTTGCCCTAAAAAAAATGGTAAAATTGATTTGTCAGTTTCATTTTCCATTCCCATTTGATATGTTTTGCCAAACCTCCACGAATCGAACCAAGTTGTGTTCGGCTTATCCCTAATTCAAATGGATTATTTCAAACTTAGCAGAAATACATATTTTTATCATTTATGTTTAATATCAAAATCATAATAAATATGAAGACTATATATAAAATGCATTTTTATAAGGCGCTATTAATAATCATCACGCATTAAAATGCGTGATGATTATTAATCATAATTTAGTTATGAGAAGTGACTGCAAGCAATCTTCATAGAAAGCAATAAAAAATTCTTGGTTGCCTTGTGCTGCTGCTAGTATCTGAACTGGTAAATAGTATATGGACTGTTTCATCTAAAATTGTTGCAGAAATTCAGCTTGATAAACAGGGTTCACTGAAATGCGTGTTCTACACAGATACTTTGTACAGTACCTCACAAAATTATTCATGAAACATGCATCTTTAACATTGAAAATTGAAGCAAATCACACTGTTGACCGTTACGTCAAAACCAAAGGTGTTAGATATAAAATATTGATGAAACGGGATACCCTGTCAGTTAAACACCATAAGAACAAAACATGTAGAGACATAGCAAACTTACAAATCCCCAGCTGCAAAAGTGGAACATAAAAGCTGGGAAGCTGATAAGCTGGAAAAAAACATACAAACAGGCAATGTGAGCATAAATCACTAAATTCAGTGCTGATACTGTAGAAAGTTATGCCCAGGGCTAAGAGTATTGTAGAGCATTTAGGAATACAGAACACGTGAAAATAGGATTGTCCAAAAGTGTGTTGCCAGCAAGAAGAAAAACTCTATATCATTATTGAAGTCACTTTAGCTGCTGTAATGCTTATAGTAATAATATTAATTGCACATCCAGCTGTACCTGCAATCCTCCAGGACTCCAGCAGTGTTTAGAACTGCACACACAGTGAAACATTAACAGACAAAAAGCAATTGTATACCACACTTTGTCTCATTTATAAACATGGCTTCCTCACAAGAACTGTCTGTAATACCTCAAAACAATAGGTTTGATTTATTATAGGTGTAGAAAATGCTCACTTAGCAAACCCAAGGTACACCTAGCTTGGTAACTAAACTAAAACTATGAATATTCAACCCTGTACATAGGATTTTTTAAACATAATTTTCTGTTGCATGGGGACATAGCTTTACCTAATTTAATTTGCTAAGTGAACATTCACTACTGCTTTATTAAATCAACCCCAACTGAATAAACTTTAAGGCTGGATGTGAGTTGCATTTGAACTGACATGCATATTTAATTGCATTAATGTGCATTTTTCCTCCCAGAGGAAGCCAAAAAAACATTTTGTTTACCTGAATGCAGCATGTTCCATTTTCATTCAGTGAAAAGTATACCCTATGGAGCCGCTCCAAGCTATGGATGGAAGGAAAAGGATCACCCCACAGGCAAGTGAGAAGAGGGGAGCAGGAGTCCGAGTGATTCCAGTGTCAGCCAATACAAGTGAAGGGATGGACTCAACCGAACCCAGGAGTCCAATGTTGAGGAATGGCCTCAGCCACTGTTCTGGCCATATCCTCTGACATGTTTCACCGGGGCTTGGTCACAGCACACATCAAAGCAGTGCACTGGTGTGAAATAGGCAAGCATGCTAATATCCCCATAGTGAGAGCCAGAAAGTGTGCCACTTGCTATTCAGCATCAAGTTGCTCTTTCAAAAAAATGGCAAAAATTAGAGTCTCTACATAGAACTTCACAGCACTGGGCTCTTATGAACCTCTTGTGCCTCAAGTAGGGTGTGAGAATGCAGGGGTTTAAATGTATACATGACCTGATCTAGTGTGAGCAGTCATGTTTCAGATTATACACCCAGCAAACTTATTAGGGCACAAAAAAGTAAAAATTAGAAAATAATAAAAAATATATTTGAAAGGTATTTTCTCAAATATGTGGCCCTATGTAAACAGTTTATGTGCTGAGAGCACATGCCCTGAATGCTTCCAGCACAGTTACCGGCAGGGATCAAAAAGATCCCAATGCATACTTGCAATCGGGAGCTTTTCTATCATGCAACAACTATGATTGCCAATCACCGTGGTCACTAGATTGGAATTCCCACCTCCACTTCCCAGCATTCAGAACCTCTTAAAGTGCTGGGAGGCAGGAGGTGATTAACTTCAAACTTAGTTAATACACAATGTCCCAGGTTTAGCTTAACCACTTGCCCTCCAGAGGATTTATCCCCCTTCCTGACCAGGCCAGTTTTTGCTTTAACTGGCAAGTGTGCAATCATGCAACTCTGCACCCAAATGACATTTATATCCTTTTCCCCCACGAATAGAGCTTTCTTTTAGTGGTATTTGATCGTCTCTGCGGTTTATATTTTTTGCGCTATAAAAAAAAATCCAATTTTGAGAAAAAAAATAATATTTTGACTTTTTGCTAATAAACATGTCCAGTAAAAAAATAAAAAAATCAAATTTCATCATACATTTAGGCCAACATGTATTTTGCTACATGTCTTTGCTAAAAAAAAATTACAATACATGTAAATGAATTGGTTTACGTGAAAGTTATAGCGTCTACAAATGGCGGCACAGATACTGGAATTTTTTTCTTTTATATACTAGTAATGACAGCAATCAGCAACTTATAGTGGGACTGCGGGACTGCGGTGGGCATTCTGACATTGGGGGGGAACTGACTGTCACTGACATCCCCAGTGACACCAATACAGTTATCAGTGCTAATAAAAAGCACTGACACTGTACTAATGACACTGGGCAGGAAGGGGTCAACATCTGGGGCAATCAAAGGGTTAACTGAGTGCTGTTTCACTGTGTGCTGTGTGTGTGCTTTACACTGTAAGCACACTGCTTTGTATGGCTTTGCTATGCAGAGCCATACACAGCAGTGTGCTGGAGCTGACAGGGGAGAGATTTGTATTGTTTACATACAGGTCTCTCCCCCATTGGTAATACATGGCGATCACCCGGTGCCGGTAGGGAATCGTCGACAGGTGAGGCCGCCAATGGCGGCGTGGGTAGGGCGAGCGCACCCCTTACCTGGAAATGCAAAATAACATATATGATCATGATTTTGTGCACCTGTGCTGCCCTATAGCAGTATTTCTGCTATAGGGAGGACGGGAAAGTGGTTAAACCCAGGGGAGCTTTCAGTATACAGCTTTCTAGTTTTAGGTTTGCATTTTGCATATCCAAAAATACCATGCACATGTTGCTGTATTTGGCATATAAAGTTTTTTTCATATCATTCAGATTGAGGGGTTTTAGGGTGAGCACAATTTATTTGTATTTTCCTTCTCAATCAACCCTATATATTATTGAGGGATGTATTGTGGATGGCCCTAAGTACTGACTTTCCAAAACTTGATGTATGCATACTGCAGGCATTCAGGGATTTGAAGGCACCCAGCAAGCACTACACCAACAGATCATAAGATAACTGGTGCTAATTATTTCTTTTAGGTTAGTTTCCTCTTTCAATGGAATAATGCTTAACCCCTTGACGCCGACATAACACAAATATGCGGCCTCACGGACCTGGGCTTTTTTCCGTGGGGCCGCATATTTGCGTACCTGTCTTTGTGCTGGGAGCGCGCCGCTCGGCGCGCTCCCAGCACCAAGACCGCGGTGTCACTGAGAGCCCCGGGTCCCGTTCTAACGATCGGGACCTGGGACTCCCGATTCCGGGTCACGTGATCGCTGTGATAGCCTCTGATTGGCTATCACAGTGATCAATCACTGTGCAGCCCGGCCCCCTTGTTTTCTCTCTCTCTATGAATGGAGAAGAGAGATACATTGTATCTCTCGAACTCCTGACATAGAGAGATAAAAAAAAAGTTTGTAAAAAAAAAAAAGATAAATAAATATTAAAAAATAAAAGAAAAAATAAAGAAAAATACCTAGATCAAGGTTTGATCTAGTTCAGTACCAGGGTTAGTGTTTGGGTCAAGGTCAGGGTCAAAGGTCAGGGTCAAGGGCAAAGGTCAGGGTCAAAGGTCAGGATTTAAAAAAAAATTGGTATCAGTGTCAGTTAGTGTTAATGTCAATGTCAGTGACACTGTGTTTTATGTAAAAAAAAAAATAAAAAAAAAGACAAAAACAAAATGCGCACTGTTGTTTCTGGACTGTACTACGGGTACAAACAACAAATAACATACACATATATGGTATCGCTGCGATCGTCAAGAACTGGAGAATTTATTTTGGGTTGTTCTTTGGTGGTAGGTTATGGTCGTAACAAGAAACACACAGTTAAATTTAAAAAAATGATTTTTTTTACTATTTTGGCCCAGTTTTCCTTTAATAATAAAAAAAAAATTAGGAGCTATCAATGACCATTTACCACCAAATGAAAGCCCAATTTGTCCTGAAAAAAACAAGGTATAATCCACCTGGATGTACAAAGTAGTTGTAGACGATATGTACGGTTTTACTAACACGTCAACGTTGCAGAATTGTGCTTAGGCATTTAGATTTGTTTTACCCTTAGGCGTGAAGGGGTTAAAATGAAGTTTCTGTTAGTTATCATTATTCCTTGATAACAAGTATAATGGAAAGTAATAATGTAATAAAGTAAATCATAAACAGGCATTTCAAAATCTCCTTCTGTCATGATATTCAAGTGGTCAAATTGAACTATATGCTAATTTGTGGTAATTTTGTCATGATATAATCTAAGACTGGAAATATGCATAGTTTTATAAATCCTCATGGGTGATTTACAGTACATATGTTTTAGATTTGGCAATATTGGTTTAATCCCAACCCAGGTAATCCTGTCTGTTTATCTGTACAATAATATAATCAAAATTACAATATAACATGGCAGTTTGTAGCAAAAGTTCTCTTCTCTGAACTGTGCTAATTCTTTGAAGTTTTTATTTCTAAGCTTTAGAATATTTTTAATAAAGTATTTGTTTTTCAAATTATGTTATAAGCCTGTGTTTACTACCATTATTTAGCTTGCACTAGCATTAAACTGTAGTGTCATTTGTTATTGCTAACTATGTCCATTGTTTGATTGTCCCAAAATGCTTTCTTACTCCTACACGTTTTATATCAGATAGCTAAGGCTTGTAGACCAGTGGCATTTTAAGTCATTTTCACCATGCTATGGGTTAACCTGGAATTATGTAGCATTTAAGAAAGAGGATACAAGTGCATATCCAACAGTGAATGTTCACATCTACCAGGACATCTATACATAACTGGGGATCTAAATTGCTGGTATTGAAGATCAAAAATGCATCTGTGTAGTTAAATATTAATGAAACATATGGATAAAAAAATAAGACCTATTCCTTCTATAATTGTGCTCATTTATTTTTCTGTTCTAGAACTTTCATGGCTTGAAACTTTAGAATGTGTTGTTTAATTTGCATAAATGATAATGCTAATAATAATAATTATTATTATATTAATAACAACAAACAATGATTAATCACTCATCTAGAATGAATCATACAAAACTGCGAATTGTTAAATGCTAAATTCACATCGATAATATAGGCAAATGTTTAAGGCTCTGTTCACACCAATTAATTTTTTAGTGCTTTTCGTAGAAACGTACTACAGTCCATTTAACATAGTTTCCTATGGAAAATGTTCACATCTATGCTTTTTTAGGCTGCTGCATTATTGGAAAGGGTCAGGGACTTTTTTAAATGCAAAAAGTTATGTTTTTGCTACAAAAGAGTTCAATGGAGAAGCTGCTGAAATGCATGGTAGTGCATTTTTCCCGCGTTTTTGCCACATTTTGCATTTTTATTCTGCCCAGCAACAAAAAAAACCTCCACTTTAATAAAAAAACAAACAAACAGCTGAACAAAATGCAAACCACAGTAAAAACGTGTACAGAAAAACAGAATGTGTCAAAAAATGTGTACAGAAAAACGCAAAACAAACTGCAAAAGGCACTGGAGAAAGCATCAAACACAAAATGCATATACAGTGGGGATCGAAAGTTTGGGCACCCCAGCTAAAAATTTGTATTAATGTGCATAAAGAAGCCAAGGAAAGATGGAAAAATCTCCAAAAGGCATCAAATTACAGATTAGACATTCTTATAATATGTCAACAAAAGTTAGATTTTATTTCCATCATTTACACTTTTAAAATAACAGAAAACAAAAAAATGCCCCCTTTGGCAAGTATCACAGCTTGTAAACGCTTTTTGTAGCCAGCCAAGAGTCTTTCAATTCTTGTTTGAGGTATCTTTGCCCATTCTTCCTTACAAAAGTCTTCCAGTTCTTTGTGATTTCTGGGCTGTCTGTCACGCACTGCTCTTTTAAGGTCTATCCATAGATTTTCAATTATGCTGAGGTCAGGAGATTGTGAAGGCCATGGCAAAACCTTCAGTTTACGCCTCTTGATGTAATCCCCCGTGGATTTCGTGGTGTGTTTAGGATCATTATCCATTTGTAGAAGCCATCCTCACTTTAACTTCAGCTTTTTGACAGATGGCATCAAGTTACCATCCAAAATTTGCTGAAATTTTATTGAATCCATTTTTCCTTCTACTCGTGAGATGTTCCCTGTGCCACTGGCTGCAACACAACCCCAAAGCATGATTGATCCAACCCCATGCTTAACAGTTGGACAGAGATTCTTTTCATTAACTTCTGTGCCCCTTCTTCTCCAAACGTACCTTTGCTCATTCCGGCCAAAAAGTTCAATTTTACCTCATCGGTCCACAGAACTTGTTTCCAAAATGCATCAGGCTTGTCTATATGTTCATTTGCGAAGTTCAATCGATGATTTTTGTGGTGAGGACGTAGAAGAGGTTTTCTTCTGATGACTCTTCCATGAAGACCATATTTGTACAAGTATCTCTTTATAGTGGAATATTGTACCACAACTCCAGTGTCTGCCAGATCTTTCTGGAGGGATCGTGCAGTCAAACGTGGGTTTTGAATTGTTTTTCTCACAATCCTTCGAGCTGTTCTGTCTGATATTTTTCTTGGTCTTCCAGATCTTGCTTTAACTTCCACTGTTCCTGATGACTGCCATTTCTTAATTACATTCCGAACAGAGGATATTGACATCTGAAAACGCTTTGCTATCTTCTTATAGCCTTCTCCAGCTTTGTGAGCGTCAACTATTTTCAGTTTCAGTTTTCTAGACAACTGCTTAGAAGAACCCATGGTGTTGATTGTTGGGGCAAGGTCAGATGAGTCTGGGCATTTAAAACCTTTGAGATTGACATCACCTGGTCTTCCCAGACGATGATTGAGAACAATCCATGACACTGGCAGGTCTCAGCTTTGCAAAGGGGGCAGTGCATGCTATAAATTCTGCAGGGTGCCCAAACTTTTGCAGACGCCATTTTTTTGTTTTCTGACATTTTGAAAGTGTAAATGATGGAAATAAAATCTAACTTTTGTTGACATATTATAAGAATGTCTAATCTGTAATTTGATGCCTTTTGGAGATTTTTCCATCTTTCCTTGGCTTCTTTATGCACATTAATACAAATTTTTAGCTGGGGTGCCCAAACTTTTGATCCCCACTGTATGTGAATCAAGCCTAATGTTACAGAAACTAACTTCAGAAAGTTTTTATTTTTGGGGGGACATTTACTTTTTTATGTTTCCAAGCACATCCAGTGTGTTTCAGTCTCATTACTGTGGGGGATCACATTTTAAAATTAAAACAGCCAAACCAATTGTTCAGGTTTTGGTATGCACCAATTAATCCCAATACATAATTACATAGTCAGGTTGGAAAAAGACACAAGTCCATATAGTTCAACCATTAGAAAAATAAATAAATAAATAAATAAATAAATAAATAAATACCATTGTAGAAAACCTTCATATGCAGAGCCCTATACCCAAAATCGATCCAGAGGAAGGCATGGGATCCAAAAGAACCCATAAAGCATGGTCCAATTTGCTCCAGCAGGGGAAAAAAATCATCTCTTGTTCCCCAGTAGGCAAGTGGGTATTCCCTGGATCAACAATCTCTGGTGTTATTAAATATTATAATATTCAGTTACATTTTGTGCATTTATAAATGCAACCATCCTTTTTTATATAGTTTTAAAATCTGCTGAGCTGATCATAACTATTTCTTGAGGGAGTTCCACATTTCCACATTTTAAAGCGGTAGTAAGCTGCACTTAAAAAAAAAAAAGTGTTCCCCTGCAAGGTAATGTCATAATGTGCTTGTATGCATCGCTAGCCAGTCAATTTCTAAATTCAGCTTGTTAAGTTAAGCTTTGGTGATAAAACCAGGAAGCTGATTGGTTTCTGTTTCAATACTTTTTGATAATTTCCCACAGAGAAAATATTACAAGGTTCAAAACTAAATAAATAATGGTAACATAAGTCAAAGGGGTTGTCAAAATATCAGTGTTCAAAGAGTATTCAAAAGACCTGTGGATACAGCGCATAAATAATTTGAAGCTGTTGACTTATGAGGGGGTTTATGTATAATCTTCAGCAGCAACTGTAAACAGATATTTTTATAACTATACGTTAACCAAGTTACATAGTTATAAATATCAGAGCTTGGTCTGATATAGGTGTAATGTACATAGACATGGGAACAAGGGATCAAGTTTTAGGAATGAATCTACCAGATAGCTTTGTAGTGGAGTAATGTTTGATGTGCTACACATGTGCGTGCCCCAAGGAATGCTCTATTATGCGAGAAGGAACAACCACTAAATTAACTACTTTATCTCAGACTTTATGGGGCCAACATAACTATCTAGACCAGGCCATTTAAATCTCTTTGTTTTTACGAGGGCCACTTCAAAGTCCCCTCTCTTTAGATATGCAATGGGGATGGCCATCTGTCCAGGAATGCACAGTTTTCCCAGGCTATGACCTTACATTACTAATGTACCCTCCAAACAAAGGATAAGAGAGCCTCAACCCAGATGCCTTGGTGCCATGACCTGGCATATGTAATGTTATCACCAAAAGGGGAGGCTCTGGGAAGGAGCTGAGTTATGCAAGAGATATGGGATGGGGAAATTGTCCAATCCTGGATGAGATGCGTCAGATATAGGAGATGGATTAGATAGTTCTACCAATCAGGATGGCCCCATGCAAGTCTATGAGAGATAGGTGTACAGTGAGGAACAGAGGTATTTGAACACCCTGCGATTTTGCAAGTTCTCCCACTTAAAAATCATGGAGGGGTCTGAAATTCACCTTGTAGGTGAATTTCCACTCTGAGAGACAGAATTTAAAAAAAAATCAGGAAATCAAATTGTATGATTTTTAAAGAATTTATTTGGCTTAATCTGCTGAACATAAGTATTTGAACATCTAAGAAACAGCAAGAATTCTGGCTCTCAAAGACCTGTTACTGTGCCTTTAAAAAGTCCATCTCTACTCCACTCATTAATCTAACTTAGTAGCACCTGTCTGAGCTCTTTGAAAACACCTGTCCACCCCACAGTCAGTCAGATGCCAACTACTACCATGGGCAAGACGAAAGAGCTGTCAAAAGACACCAGAGACAAAATTGTGGACCTCCACAAGGCTGGAAAGGGCTATGGGGCAATTGCCAAGCAGCTTGGTGAAAATAGATCAACTGTTGGAGCAATTGTTAGAAAATGGAAGAGGCTAAAGACGACTGTCAGTGTCCCTCGGACTTTGGCTCCATGCAAGATCTCACCTCGTAGGGTATCACTGATGATAAGAAAGGTGAGGAATCAGCCCAGAACTACAAGGGAGGAGCTGGTCAATGACAAGAAGAGAGCTGGGACCACAGATTCAAAGGTCATTGTCGGTAGAACACTACGCCGTCATGGTTTCAAATCATGTAATGCACGGAAGGTTCCCCTGCTCAAGTCATCACATGTCCAGGCCCGTCTAAAGTTTGCCAATTACCATCTGGATGATCCGGAGGGGGCATGGGAGAAAGTCATGTGGTCAGATGAGACCAAAGTAGAACTTTTTGATCTAAACTTCACTCGTCGTGTTTGGAGGAAAAAGAAGGATGAGTTGCATCCCAAGAACACCATCCCTACTGTGAAACATGGGGGTAGTAATATCATGCTTTGGGGGTGCTTTTCTGCGAAGGGTACAGGACGACTGCACTGTATTAACCATTTATTGTGAGATTTTGAGCAACGACCTCCTTCCCTCAGTCAGAGCATTGAAGATGGGTCATGACTGGGTCTTCCAACATGACAACGACCCGAAGCACACAGCCAGGATAACCAAGGAGTGGCTCCGTAAGAAGCATATCAAGGTTCTGGAGTGGCCTAGCCAGTCTCCAGACCTAAATCCAATAGAACATCTTTGGAGGGAGCTGAAACTCTGTGTTGCTCAGTGACAGCCCCGAAACCTGACAGATCATGAGGAGATCTGTGTGGAGGAGTGGGCCAAAATCCCTGTTGCAGTGTGTGCAAACCTGGTCAAGAACTATAGGAAACGTTTGACCTCTGTAATTGCAAACAAAGGCTTCTGTACCAAATAGTAACACTGATTTTCTCAGGTGTTCAAATACTTATGTTCAGCAGTGCAAGACAAATAAATTCTTTAAAAATCATACACTATGATTTCCTGAATTTTATTTTTAATTCTGTCTCTCAGAGTGGGAATGCACCTACAATGTGAATTTCAGACCCCTCCTTGATTTCTAAGTGGGAGAACTTGCAAAATCGCAGGGTGTTCAAATACTTCTGTTCCTCACTGTATATCAGGGTAGATTTTGGGGAAGACAGCAGAGTAGATCCAACAATCCTGGCGGCCCCTATGCTACACCATTGGTAAATATCCAGACATCTCTCTGGCACTTTACATGTGTACATGCTTGTCGTATGTGTTATCTGTCTTGCTGTTTGTGGGTTTAGGGTATGAGTAATATTTTTCTATAATTCATTGGTTTAATCGTTTACATTTTGTTTCTCTTTTCCTTTTTCTTATTGTAAAATAGATAGATTGTGGGATGTTAGTTTAGACCTCCTTACTATTCACTAATAAATTTTGGTTGTTATCTTAAAACGTTCACTGTTGGTCAAAGAACTCTCATTAAGGTTAATCAAATCATAGTCAAGAGATATTAAATCTCCAGAATAGAAAGTATGGTTAACAAAGCTGATTGGTTTCTATGCAAAAGTGAGACTGATTTTGCACTCACTAGCTTTAGTAAATACACCCCAATAGTCTGGTATGCATTTTTTGTGGTTGTGGGGTGGGGGCATTTTTCATTCTTGCTTTAGAAGGGACATTTACAAAGAAAAAAAAGACAGTTTAAATGTTTAAATTGCTAACAAATAAAGCACAGAGACCCCTCCAAAGGCCCATAACAATACATAACAGACTTTTAGGGACTTGTTATATATTGTGCTGGACCTTTGGGCTCTGTGTGCTGTTTCTTCTTTAAAAAAAAATGAAGACAGGAGAGAGATGCAATTTGTCAGCAATTTAAAACTTTTTTTTAAATGGCAGTGCTTTAAAATAGCACTGCTCCTGGCCACAATTAATTTTTAAAAGTTTTTTTTTTTGCAATTCAGAAGTCTAGGCACAATCCAACACCTAAAAATGTTTCTTTTTAAGATTTTTTCGTTAAATATACACACATTTATCAGATGTCCTAGGCATACATGATGTATGTTGATGCAGAAGGATGTGTAGCCAAACACCTTTGGCTGTGGGTTATCAGAGGTGAAGTAATTGTGATGATTGTCAGTGAATATCCAACATGGCTATTTGCTATTTCCCCCCAGGATTGGTCTACTGGGAGTAATTTCACTGAATATTTAATTTAGATGAGAATATAACAGTAAAATAGATTAAAGCAGTTAGCTTTCAATATGAAGTTACAAAGAATGTGAAGGTCACATAGTATCCTTAAAATGTTAAGGGGAAAAATAAGTCTAATATTAAATTGCAAATACCACCACTAGCTTAAGATAATTGAGCTAAGAATCAAGGGACTATTGTTCCATGTGCTGAAGATAATTATTAGGAATTCAGTGAACCTGAAGCTAGCAAAATTAATAAATTGAGAGGCCAAATTCTGAATTAGAAGTCTTGCTAAAATTAGGAAAAAATGTAGCCTTGTCATTTATGTATTTTTTCTTTTAAATCTTTTCCTTTCTTTAAAACTCTTATGAAAGTGTCAATGCTTTACAATTATGAGTGTCATACATTTCTCTTAGAAAAAGATTAAAGGCCCTAATCCATACATTGCGGGGTAAAAAACTTTTATTATCATTCACATAGTAAGATATTCATTTTTCAAAAGTACATTAAAAGTGAATATATATTTTTTTAAATATACATATAGTTTTTATTAGAAAAGTACAAGGATTGCACATTTGTCAATACCACAGATAACAACTGAAGAACAATAGGAGATGGGAAAGAAACAAATGAAGGGATGGATGCTGCTCAACTGACCCCAGAAGTGCAATGTTGAGGAATGGTCTCAGCTTCCATACTGTCCAAGACCTCTGATGTGTTTGACCCCGCCCACCACAGGGGCTTAGTCACAAAGGTACTATGTGACCTCTGTGATCAAACCCTGGTGGGTGGGACAAGATGCATTAGAGGGTGTGGCCAGTACAGCGGCTGAGGCCATTCCTCAACATTGGACTCCTGGGGTTGGTTGAGCAGCGTCCATTCCTTCACTTGTATTGGCTGACACTGGAATCGCTCTGACTCATGCTCCCGGCTGTGTTCATTAACCATGATGCAATCTTTCAGATTAAAGGAAATATTGCTCTCATCTCTGAGTAAATGACAAATAAGATATTGTTGGGAGACAAATTTGTTCATGCACATCTGACTTACAATATATATCTACTGTGTATATACTGTAGCTACAGAGGTGGAAAAAAACACAAATTCCATAGAGGTCAACCAATAAAAAAACTTCAATATCTCTCACTACCAAACACCTGCTGGTGATGCAGAAAAAAGTTGTGGGCACAATGCTACATATCTGGTGGGCCTGCAGAGAGCTGGATCATTTTTGGCAAATGGTTCATGCTACAAATCACCACCTACAACCTAGATTTTACGCTGGCACAATATTTGTTGCATCATACATCCTTGTCTAGAAATGCCTATAATAAGTTCTTAGCCATGCATATTGTAAATGCAGCAAGACTATGCATCCCTGTTTACTGGGGTTCCACACCCCTTCCAACGGCCAAGGAATGGTTTGCTAGAATTAACAAAATGGAAAAAATGGAGGAGATAATCCATATCTGCCAAGATCGGTTTCATAAATTTATGATCATGTGGTCCTGTTGGTCTCATTTTAAAACCACTGAATAATACAAGAGTTACTTAGAGAAGAACATCTCATCCCTACTCTTGGTGTTGTCTGCCAGCATCCATCTCTAGGGGCTATTAAGAAGCAGTACTGATGCGCCACCTCGGAAGTGATGGAGGAGTAAAGGGGGAGTCAAACAAACCTTTCTCTTTACCCTTTCTTCTGCTTCCTCACTGCTCTCTCCTCTCTCCTTCCCTCCCTCCCTTCCCCCCCTCCTCTCATTCCAGCCCCCCCCCCTTTTTATTGCTCTTTTCTTCTCTTATTTTTCTTTACTTTGTTTACTTTTTCCGGGAACCCCTTATAGTATACTCTGAAAAGGGGATTTGCTTAAGATCTCCATGCATTACTTTATGATGAACCTTGTTTGCCCCAATGCCACTGCCTAATTCTGTGGAATGGCTATGTATACTTTTGTGCTCCTCTTACTGTGCAGCACTTTGCTGTTAAGGTTTTTAATGGACCAGTTGTTGCTTACCTATACTGTATCTTGTTGAAGTGAATTCCAACAATGATGTTTATGGAACAAAAAAACCATTCAATATACAGTACCCTAGCTTCAGAGGAAGACAAATAAACCCTTAGCAACCCTTAGTTGGTACAATTAGCTTCAACAGGAGATGAAAACATCTTTCTGATCTGCTAAGGCAATTGAATGTTCCCTGGATCAACAATCACTGGTGTCTGGTGTTAGAAATGTTAATAGCCAGTTATATTCTGTGCATTTAGGAATAGATTCAACTTTAATGTTTTTACCAATCAACTGGTTGACTAGAACTAATTTCCAAGGGAGTCTATTCCACATTTTTAGCAGCTATTACCATGAAGAAACATGCTCATGTGGTTCCTGTATATAGGGGTAAAGGCAGAAATAAATGTTCAGTTTTCAGAGGAGTTGTAATATAAATGAATACTGATATAGTGCAGCAAATGTACTGTATATGTAGTGTTTGTATACTTAGTGTCACTTCATGGTTCAGCTCAAAGAGGGCAAGCTATGTTTGGGACACATAAATAATATCACAATTTAGTAGTAAGTAGTCATAACAAAAATGTAATATATTGAAGCTTACCAATTATCTATGTGGTGGTTGCATTCGTTTTCTTTCATTTGGCTTTTTTTTCGTCTGTTTTCACCTGGTGGTCTGGCAAGTAACACACCTCCAGTATTAGTGAGACACCACTCTGGATGTAGAAGCACAGGGGACACAGCAGTCATCAGCATTGTCAGTCTGGGAGGATGGGAGTGTTAAATGTATTACCTGATTTAAATACACTAAACAAATTGAAGTCAAAATCCAGCTCACACTTAATCAGCTACAGAAAACATTTTTTTCCTTTTGGGATAAAGGTTTTGCATGAATAAATAAAAGCTGATCATTTTAATTGCCCCTTCCCATGTTAAGTGGTTTGTCTCATTAATGTAAACTGGTACATTATTCGTGAGAGTCTGAGCTCTTAAAAATAACTGAATTGCTGGCAGGAACATCAGATGAAATTAGAAGAAACAAAAGTCTGATAAAAACAATTAATGCAACCATCACATCTGAGAAATGGTAGGTTATAATATAATAAATGTTTGGTTTTGTATTTAATACTGCTTTAAATTATTATAAATGGGCTTACTTCTAAAAAATGTATAGTTGGCAGCTTATTTTTAATTTCCAAACAGGATAAACTGGCTTAGTCAAGAGAGACACAGAGGCCCTATCACAGAGGCTTACTTGTTTTCTTTTTCTAGTTTATAATAACCATCTCTGAAGAGCAGTGTTGAAAGTGTGTCTTTTCCATTTCACATGAAAAATTGGCAGCAGATAATGAACTTTGCCTGTACATCATAGCTGCTGTACCATATCTGAAGGCCCCTCCTGCTTTGAGCAGTATTGCTGTTATGTGTGCATTGGTTTCTCTTATTTATCTTTACTTGCCTTGTTTGAGTCTCACATTTTAGCTTCACTGCTAAGGGGCAGAAGGTAGCTAAGGTTTCACAGTTTCTGACCTCAGATGGTCTATAAGTGTGTAGAGCAACACCATAGTATTATTCCAGCCAAATAATTTTTCCTACTTTTGGTATACCTAAAAGTTTGATTGGCGTGTATTCACACTGGCTTGGGTTCCCCCAAAGCACTCCCATGTTGGGGTTATCTATGATTCAGGAGGGGGAGCTTGCTTTCCCCCTTTCCTGGCCTGCAGGGCTGCATGCTCAGATAAAGGTCTGGTATGAATTTGGGGGGACCCCATGCAATTAAAAAAAAATTGGAATGGGTTTACCCTTAAAATCCATACTAGACTTAAGGATCTGGCATGGATTTTGGGGGAGGGAACCCCACACCATTTTTTAAAATTTTGCTGTGAGGTTCCCCTCAAAATCCATACTACACCAGAAGGGCCTGGTATGGATTAAGGGGCCCCCACACAGGTTTTTTTTTTACAATTTTTTAATGCCAGCACTTGTTTTGATTACATTCTGCTGTCAGCAGGGAATCCCACTGACAGCAGATGAGTCATGGTTGTCCGCTCCTTAACAACCAGGTATTCACAATGAAATCAGATCATTCAGACTAATTTGAAAATGTGATGTCATCTGAATTAAATTAATGCATTTGGGTTTTTTTCATTATAACTTTTTCAGATTCGTTGTCATTTCTTTCTATATCCATTCAGAAATTTAAATACATCCAAATCCCTTAAAATGAAATTTTCGTTGAAAAATAAATCAAATCGAAATTAATAACACGTATTCAGGCTAGTACTGAAGTGGTTAAACAATGAGATGGAAATGGAACTATGCAGCTTTATGGTAATAAAATATAAAAATTGCTTTTGTGGCCCATAATAATTTCAGTAAAATGCAATAAAAACCTTAGTTAAATACAAACTTGGGGGTTTCCATACCCCACCTGCAATTGGACCACCCCCAAGGCTTAAAAAAATCAATATACATACAGTACCCTCTGGTCCGGTGTCTTCAGTCTGGTCCAGTGACATTGCAGGTCTTCACTGTCTTCTGGGGATAGATTCTAAGTGCTTCTAAGAGAGGCACCAGCATTCTTATGTGGGTCCAGGGCAGGGGAGAGAACCTTTATGCCCTGGGCTAACAATATGCTGTATAAATGACAATGGCTTTTATACCACACTAATGGGGGCTGAGTAGAGGTGAGTACAACAGCTAAAGCTGTATTTTTTTTTATTTTTATGGGTAAGGGATCCAATCTAGCATTTTTTGCCCAAGCTGGAAAAAAATCTTTAAATATCTTAATTAAAATGTACTTTACATGTCATTGATACCAATTAAGCGCAGCACAGTGGCTAAATGGTTAGCACTTCCGCGTGGCAGTACTAGGGTCACTGGTTCAAATCCCGACCATGGCACCACCTGCCTGGAATTTACATGTTCTCCCTGTGCCTGCTTGGGTTTCCTCCGGGTACTACGGTTTCCTCCCACTCTCCAAAGGTAGATTAATTGGCTCCTGTCTAAATTGGCCCTAATATGTGTATGTATGGATGTGAGTTAGGGACCTTAAATTGTAGGCTCTTTGAGGTTTAGGGACTGATTTGAATGTTAATATATATGTAAAGTGCTGCGTAAATTGACAGCGCTATATAAGTACCTGTAATAAATAAATAAATAATAACATCTGCAGGGTTGTTCAGAAACAAAAATTTTGCACTAATATAAATAGGACATTTTAGGGCATGATTTTACCATTAGATGACAACTTAGGCCACAACGTTTTGATGCATTTCTTTATCCCTGTTAGGAAATGTCTGCTTACTTCATGTCAAGCCAAAAAGTGATGGGAAATCTCTCCAACAGTGGCATAGATAACAACAATAACATATTTTTACAAGAGTGAGGCGGTGTTAAAACCCATTTATTGCTGTTTGAGCCTTCATTTCTGGGTGAAATCAGCACCCCATTTCTCTGCATGGAGTTAGACTGAATTTACCATAAATTTACAAACCATGTTAGCAAAAGTACAACTTATTCAGGTAATGAACTTGAGACACGTATCACACTGATGGAAAGACAGCAAATGCTAATCAAATGAAAAGTAATAAGATTCCTCATCAACTGACAAGCACATGAATTTGATTTTATGATCAATTGACAAACATTCATTCCAGATCAGCAATGACAGGTAAATCCCCTATGGTCCAAATGCTGTCAAGATTGTGATCATGCTACTACTTAATAATTTCCTTAATTGGTCTTCTGGGTAAATTGGAATGTTAAATGAGCAAAACACAAAGTAATGGGGTTTAAAGGTTTAATACATCATTTTAAAGATAATTTATATGTATAATATGGTTAAATATGTATTTATATTAATGTAAAAAGAGTTTGTTCAATTGTCAAAAATATTTTTATTATATATTAAGAATTATTTTTATCGCAAAACTTTTTGTTTCTATATGTCAAACCAGGTGTTTTCCCTAAACATAAAATAACTATTTATAAACTATTCCCTAAACATAATCTAAGTCTGTAAGCCACTGACAATTAATTTAAAGGAATTCTAAAAATTAGTGTTGCTGTAAAAGCTCATACAGTTCCCTTATACTGTTTCTGAATTTGTTTTATTATTTTAATATCAATACAGACAATAGAAAGTAAAGCATAGTTTTAAAAGTTTTATTAGACTGCATCGAGGAACACACTAAATTGAAATGTCATCTGATTCAGTCTAATTCATCTAGATTAGGTGACAATCTTACAGTTTGCATGCATTTTCAGATTTAAGCAGGCACACTTTAGCTAATATTAGCTGGAAGACTAATAGCCATACTGTTCATAGACCAAACACATGGGATAATTTCAGAATTCATTTATAGGTGCATTTGATTTCAGTTGATCTCCTTTTTACCTGCATTTGACCATCGACTACGGGACAGATGACCAACAAATGCATAATATGCTGTACTAGAGTAATACAGATCATTAATATCATACAATAAAAGTAACATAAAAAAACTATAAAATTGTCATCAAGGCTGTAAGTTTCTCACTCCAGGGTTTCATCAATACCAGGCAAGGCCTGGTGATATCCCAAGATACAATAGAAACATGGATGAACATAATAAGAGTATCACCAAATATATTTAATGTGATTGATAATTAAAACTCACCAGGAATTTTTTAGCTCCACAGGTCAAGGGTCAAATACGTTACCTCTAATGATGACTATTCTATCCTAGTATTGCTTCTGTTTACTGTAAAATTCAAAGCTTTTTTTCTGGTACTGCAAATGAGAATTCTGTCTCTCATATATTTTTTATTCCCCTCTTCTATTCAAAAAAATCAATGAAGCTATTTTTGGACAGTAAACAGCAGCAATCTGGGCTTACAAGATAATGTATATGACTTGTGGTGTTTAAAAAAAAAAAATCCTGGAGTTTTGGCTGACACCAATGTATGTCATACTTCAGCTGCAGTGAGAATATTACCATACACTTCCAGCTGCTACAGCAGTTAGGAGTGTGTGTATATACTTGTCAAGCCAACTGTTGGCTTTATGGTGAAAGTGACTTTGGCAGCTGTAAAGCTGCTGAATCACTTCCACATCCACCAGAATTCAATGCTCTTCTACATACCCCCCTGCCAAGAATTCTAGGCTCCACTGACCCCAAACGAAAGTCCAGCATGGACAATGTGCCACTGCATAGATCAAAGGAAGCACAGCAAACATCCATCCTCTGAACATCCCTTCAGTGAATTAACCTAGAAGTGACATGTATTACTTCACTTTCTGGTTCAGGGATGCCACAGGTATAAAGATGATCAAGATCTAATAGACCCCTGGGGGTTTATTTACTAAAGCTGGAGAGTCCAAAATCAGACTCCCTTCTGCATAGAAACCAATCAGCTTCCAGGTTTCATTGCCAAAGCTTCATTGAACAAGCTGAGGTTAGAAGCTGATTGGTTTCTAGGCAGAAGGGAGTCTGATTTTGGACTCTCCAGCTTTAGTAAATAAACCCCCTGGTGTCTCCTGAAAGATGGCCTGCCACCATCAATATGCTTTGGGTACTATTGTACCTTATGTATAAGCAATAAAGTTAGGTTAAATAAACATTTTAAAAAATCAAAGTAAAAAAAAAAACCCCACAAAAAATGTTTTTAGCTCCCTGTCCCCACATACATTCACATACAGAAATAAATGTGCACCACACATATTAGGTATCGCCAACACCGGGTTGGGAGAATTAATTCTAGGGCCATAATTCACAGTTATCTCTAAACCGATGACTTGGACTTTTAAAGCATTGCCTATGGACAGTATTTGGGCAATAAAATTTGTCGCATGCAGTTTTCATTTACTTGATGCAACCTCATGCTCTATATCTTACCAAAAATTGGGTAATATATTGTTTCTGTGTGCCCTAACATTAATTTACATTTGTATATATTTAAATATACATTTGTTCAAGATTCTTGCTTTCAGAGGATATATAGCTAAACTTCAGACCTAAAATGTGAATTGTAATGTGTACAAAAAATAAAAAAATGGTTCTGGCAGTAAAAGGGTTACTGATTGTTATGAAGAGAACTGAAAAAAATAGGCGCTGTGGAAAATGCTCTCAGACAAGCACCTTAGTGAAGGTGCATCTTTATTGGGTGAGACAAAGTAGCAAATATAATAAATTGACCAGCCTGAAGTGGACAGTGTGACTCCACTGGACGGCCCGTCCGCTCTGAGAGGAGCTGAGATCCGAGAATGCTCCTGTCAGCTTCAAATCACGTGGTGTCAGCGTACCAGCGTCCTGGGTGGTGTCACCATGGCAAGCGAAGGCAGTGTCCGGCGTTGGCTTCAGCTGGGAGCATATGTAGGATTACCAAGTCGACATGTTTTGCGCAGTTGCGCTTTGTCAAGTCTCTGGTAACCCTGGCCGGCGGCCATTATATAGAAGACCATTAAAGGGAAGGCTGGCTGAGTGTAATTAGCAGGGGATGGGGTGTCAATCAGAGCGGACGGCTTGTCCTGAAGCAATGCTGAATACAACTTTAAAGGTACAAATTGCAAATTATAAAAAGTGATATGTATAAAAACAATATTGGAAAGCATGATATACTATTATCTTTAGCAGAATAAAGGTAATATAATAATAAAAAAAAACCCAAAAAACTATAAGTTAAAAATGACATCGCTGGTTCATGGAAGCTATGTCAAAAATTGCATTTATAGTGAGGTAATTATGGGTATATGGACAAAGAAGGGAGTAGGGAGAAGTGAAAGCTTGGCATATGAAAATGACTGTATAAAAGGTATGGCTAAAAGGAATATAATAAAATCAATACAGGTATCAAATTAGGTAGCTCATATGTTCGTAATTAAATAAACGTAATAGATGCATAATAACATGTATTTGTAATTGAGTAAACAGAATATATACATGGTAACAGTGCAGATTAAAAAACAAGTATTAAAACACAATTGTTAACTGATAACTGATTGTTATGTTCAATACTAAAGCGTTAGATGCCATTTTTTTTATTAAATCATATAAATATGAAATGTTGCATCCTAGTATTTTTATATTTATCCCACAAGGCTAACAAGTAGCACACTGTCAACCACACCAGTTTTCTCTCTCTATAGGTTTAATGTGGGTAGCCCACGCAAAGCTCATGTTTCAGCTTCGTGTGGGTACCAGTTAATTGAATCATCATCAGCTTCTTATAAATCTTAAACAAGCTAGTGGCACCTGGTAACATTTCTGTATAGTAGTTTGCGTTTTTGCTTTCTGTCACAAGGACATAACAAAGGCATCCTACTCTTGCAGCTGGGTTCCTGAATTATTTGTATAGTCTACATTATGCAGAATCAAAAAGAGAACATTACACTGTTGCTAAGCTTTGTATGTCTGCATTAATTGGGCAGAGCTCCAGATTCTGGTAGAAACATTTGAAAGTCTCACAGAAATGTTATTCAATGTGTTAATAACCACACAAAGTGAAATATCTGTTTTGAATGGAGCTAGATTTTAATTTTTAAGTCTAAATAAATATTTGTGTATAAAAGAAAAAACAAAGTGAATTTATTTTTATGTATATTTCTATGGGACATTATTTCAGTCTCATTGGGGATGCAAGCCGCAGCCTATAAAAATTACTGTAGGTCCTAATGGTATCAGCTATAGATACTTGATACTCTCAACCTCCCTAGCGGTATTCCCGAGTGTAACTCGGGGTAAAATGTCAGTGCCAAAAGCGGTAACCCCGAGCTACACTCGGGCTTACCATGCGGCGCTGCATAGGGAGTCCCTGCAGCACTTACCTTGTCCTTCGCTCCCGTGATGTGTCCCCTGCAGCATCCCCGGCCATCTCCTCTGGCCGATGCCGGCATCCGGCTTCTGTGTTCCGGTCCCTGTGACGTCAGGACGTACGGGCGCCGGCGGCGGCAGGAAATTTGAAAATTTTTTAAAAAATGCCATTTTTTTAAAACACATTTTTCATAGTAAAACATTGCTGTTTCAACCCATTTCACATACATATTGTCCCTAGTGCTTTGTCCTAGGCCCTGCCTGCATTTTGTCTGTTCTTTCTGCCTGGAAACTGAGAAAAGTCCATGGCGTCCAAAAAGTGTCCCTTTAGGTCAAAAGCGGTTTTAGACCGGCTAGAAAACAGCGATAGTAAATCAGAACCACTTGCAGAATTGAGTCATCAGACACTGAAAACGATTTTGCGACTTTGCTCAGCAATGTGCGAACTTGGCTCTATATTTCAAATTTCAGTGTTTTCGGTTTGATTATATTATTGAATTAAATGTATTATTATTATATTATTATTTTTTATGATTATTAAATTATAATTTATGATTTCGTGTTTCAAATTTTATCATACCCGGGATGTTTACTAGACTTTTGTTCGGACAGATTTCAATGAGTTATTCCTAAAAATTACAGCCTACAATAAAAAAACTACTTATTTCCATGCAAAATAATGGTACCACTTTCAGCACCAAAAATCTGAAATAATCAGACCGCTAGGGAGGTTAATTAGCTGATAACAGGAAGTTTGCACCACATCCCAAATAGAATAAATATGCCAGAGAGGATATAGATCTGGGACTTTTAAGGTGCTTACAGACAACTATATAGCCTGATACATGTTTAAAACGTATACAAAATGTATTGAGTTACATAAGATAAAATATTTCATAATAAAACCAAATGTAATTTAACATGATCTTGTTGTCCTCATTTTTGCAGCGGTACAGAAATTAACACTACTACTATGTTACGCCCAGGGGGGGAAAACTATCACTGATGGTCTGAAATCCATTACTTCTCACTCATCTATTGAAAGGAAAAATTGAGACCTCAGATAGATGCTGAACCAAGGATTCTTTAGTGATCACAGGGGGCATAAGTTAGACCAGAAAGATATATTTTAGAGAAAACTATAAATGATTAAAAAAGCTATTTTAAACACTACTATTTTAAGTACATTATTATTTTTTTTAATCCTCAGTAGTGCAGTGCTAAATTTGAGGAAAAGAGGAGCAGCAATAGAGGAAGCCCATTCACAAACAGACAGATTGCCAACATCAAGAAAGCATCAATGATGAGATTTTAGGTACATGATTTTTTTTATTGTAATCCTCAGTAGTGTAATGCTAAATTTGAGCAAAAGAGGCACCCATAACCAATAGAGGGAGCCCATTCATAAACAGACATTGCCAGCATCATGAAAGCATCAATGCTGGATATAACATACTGTTGAACAGGGCTAACCATGTGCCTAGCCCTGTTCTATGTTGTGTCCAGCATTGGTGCTTTCATAATGCTGGCAACCTGTTTGTTTTGCAAATGGGCTCTGCTGGTTTTTCAGCTAGTACACCAAAGCAGAACAGTGCCCTATATTCATGTATGACTGCTTTCAAAACAGTCCCTTCATTTTTTTACATAGATGGAAATACATTACGTTGAATTCCAAGTAAACATCAAATTACATAGATAACATATACTGTACATAAAGTAGATATTTTATATAACAAAGGTTTTATATTTCTGTTCATGCAGCCCTACAATTTACACAGCAACGTTATATACCATAGCCATGAGTCAGGAGGATGATGCCACTTTAGCTGTTACAATTAAGGAATACACTTTTGACTTTTAATACAGTCTTCTCCCAGCATTTTTATTGGATAGCAAAGGAGCAGCAACAGACTGGTCAGCTCTTTTTCAAGTTGTTTCTTGTCAGTATTTCTGCATGTAATTGACTTAATAGGTATCATCTGTGGCTCCTCTTTGGCTCCAATTCAGCACTCTACTAATGAGGATTACAAGAAAAAAGCATGTACCAAAAACAGTAGTGTTTAACATTTTTTTAATGAATCAATAAAACAAAGGCCTGCAGTAATGTATTTCTACTTCTAGTTCTGCTTTAAAACTGAACTCCAGGTGTATATTAAACTCCTTGCTCCTTCCCTAGCTAATCAATATAGCTCACTTAAAAAAAAATAAGCTGATGCCCAAAACACCTGAATCTGTAATCACATGATGCACCAGGTTTCAAGTTTAACCACTTCAAATCCAGACACTTTTACCCCCTTCTTGTCCAGGCCAATTTTCAGCTTTCAGCGCTATCACACTTTGAATGACCATTGCGCAGTCATGCAACACTGTACCCATATTCATTTTTTAGCATTTTTTTGAGACAGATAAAACTTTATTTTGGTGGTATTTATTCACCACTGGGATTTTTATTTGTTTTGCTTTATAAATGAAAAAGTCCAAAAACTGTGAAAAAAGTGTTTTTCTTATAAAATTTTTCAAATAAATAATCTTTCTTCATAAATCTTGGCCAAAATGTATTCAGTTATCTTTAGTAAAAACAAATTACCCAAATTAGTTTATATCGAAACATGATAATTTTTCAATTTTTTTTTTCTATAATGTTATTTATTTATTTTTTAACATATTGTCACCTTAGCAGTACAGTGTCACCATAGTGACACTGTACTACTTGTGGGGGGTGATGAAGATTTTTTTTTTTACACTGATTGCTTTTACACCCATAAAGGCTGTAAAAGCATTCATTTTTCCTTCTCTCTGGCAGCATTTTTGCAGCCATTGAGAAATACTGTGAGAGCTGTGATTGGTCACAGCTTTTCACATGGTACAAGACTGTTGTGAATAGCCTTGTACCATGTGAGCTCTGTGATCATTCACAGATTTCACAAGTAGTAAGCAATGATGTCAGGAACTGACATCTTGCTTACTGCTATTCATGTGATCACTGATTGGCCAATCAGGGATCACATGATTGGGACATCACACAGAGGTCCCGTACACAGCAGGCACTGGCTCGCCGTTCCGCGCGCTCCCAGGTAGCACGCACAGGTTGTATATGTGGGCGCTGTTTATGAACAGCAACCCGCTCCTGCACTGCTCCCATCTAGTTGTTTATGTACATGGGTCAGACGGGAAGTGGTTAAGAGGAAAGGGGTCCTTCAGTTGTTCACTTCAATACCTGTGTGATGTCATTGACTGTCCGGTGTGGGGGTCCTTGGAGGACTGCAGTGGCTGATGTATCTTTTTTACTGCAGCGTTAGATTGACAAGTTGTGTCTCCTGGAAGTATCCCCAGTAAGGGAGATGGATGAGTAAAATAAGTGTCCACAGGCACATATTAACATCTCTGTCAATAAGGAGTAGCATGCATCCTTTACTTAGTGCCTGTGACCACTGGGCAGAATACTTTTTTTTAGCAGATGGTACTAAGTTCTTAACTCACTACAGAAACATACACTGACTGAAAAGAATTGGCACACACTTTAAAAATGGTTAAAATTTTAAAAAAATAACCGATTTTTTTAACAGTACAAGATGTGGCTTATATTCTTCATCCAAATACAATTAAAAAGAAAATGGTGGCATAAAAGAACTCAAAAGACCTACTTTGTGCCTGTCTTGTTAAGTCATCTTACTTTTATGTTAATAAACCTTGCCTATTAAAGAAAAAAAAATAGAAGGAAAAAAGATAAGTGATCTAATTTGATCTAAGTCATCTTGGAATGGATAGTGTTTAATTATTGAGGACAATTACATTACAATATCCTTCATTCTGTATACCGTTAGCTGTTAAAAATGGTTGGTTATAATAAAAAGGTTGACATGGATACTGAAATGCTTAAATCAAAAATATGACAATTCTGCAAATGCTTCTGTATCTTGCTGTGAGATTCAATAAAGGGAAAATTGTTATTATTCTATGATCTTTCAGTAACAGCGAGGCAAGTCAACATTATTGCTACACTAAGAATATGTCTCTCTTTATGCCGTGTATGTGTACTATTAAACCAAACTGCAGCTAGAATCATATATTAACCATGTTGTTACATTTAAAATGTCTTGCAGATGATACAGCTGTATCTATTCCATTAGACAAGTGTCCAAAGCAGATCTTCATGAGAATTGTCAGTAAATAAAATAGATTTTAAGGCAATAACATTTTTTTAACATCATCATTGTTTAACTTATTTGATTTTTTTATTTTTGTTTTGCCAGAAATTTTGGTGTACTTGAAAGTTAAGTGTGACATGTAAAATACCTATTTATTTTCATCATTTTTTCCTTGTTAAATAATAATTACAATTAAAGTATTTGAAAAAAACAGTCACTAAAATCTCATGCAATCTTTGTCATAGGTGTATAATTTCAAAAGTAATTTTATTTTTGTTAGATCTTCAGCTTTCATTAAAATAATACCTGTTTTCAACTGATCTCGGTAAATCAGTTCTGCACAATGAAATAATCTAGTAAAGGCTAAGTCCACCCTTTGCAATAAATAAATAATCACAACCATATTTGCAGGAATAAATGTACATGTTTTCATAGCATCCTGCAAAGCATTGCAACTGTGGTTGGTTCCTGCAGACCTTCGGTTAAAGGGCTGTAGGAAATGTCAATGGACTACAAGCGTGGTGATCACCACACTTGTGTTCCATTGATAACTACAAGTCCTATCTGGCATTGATAATTACAAGTCCTCTGGGAGTTTATTTATTATTAGATCTTTCTGAATGAATGATGTAGCTGTGAGGGCAGAGCCACGTACAGCTGCACTAAATTCAAAGTGACAGGAGCCATCAAGAAGAAGATCCTTGTGATCCTACCAAGGAATGTGGCTGTTTGGGAGTAGGGAGCTGGCTTAGCACCATGTTACACCATAAATATGTGTGTAAGATGTAACATGATGAGGAAGATAGAGTTAGCCTTTAAATTTGACCCTTCATTTTATATTATCATTTACATTGTTGCACTATCTGGTCAAAATTGTCCTGTTTATGTTTACCTTAGAAACATCTTCTTATTTTGGTCATTCAATATACAAGGTTGGAATTAATATTCTAAATGTTATAATGGATATACATATGTTAAACAGCAAGATCAGAAACCAACACTTGTATTGCATAATGCACAGTTGTTTTCATAGTATTTGTTGCTGTAACACATAAATGTGCTCAGAAATTGCTTTTGTAAACAGCCCCAAGCAAAGAAGAACAAAGAAGAAACTATCACCACACAAATATATACAAAATATATATTCTTCATTCATAAAGTAGTAAAAACACGCCCATTAAGCCATCTGATTTGATCCATATTACATCTATAAATACATATTTATCACAATGGTGTGCATAACCCTCATCATGTATTGTGTTTACCCCAGCCCAGTAGGGAATTTTAAAACCATTAACAATCTGAAATCAAATGAGCCCAAACCCCAATGCATTTTGAGACTTGCTCTTCCTCAGGGGCTATTTCTTGGGCCTTTAAAAGAACAAAACACAAAGCAATATCAAAACTTCACACCTGCCCGAGACAATATAAACATTGAAAACTACATTGCTTACATTACAGCAAAGTCATATGGTCATAAGCGGCCTGTGTGAAGAAGCTAAAACCATATGGGATGTGCATGGTCGGGTTGCCACCTCATCCCTTTAAAACCAAACACATATTAATTACACAGGTTCTGAGGCTAATAATGCACTAAGTGCGTTTAATTACCATCTTATTCAGCCACAGAATCGGTTAATATGTATTCAGTTTTAAAGGGATGAGGTGGCAACCCTAGTGCGTGGAGCAACCCAGTCCAATGGGCAGGTGAAAAGGAGATCCTGGCATCCATAGAGATGCCATAGGAGCACTATATGGAGGCAAAACAACAAAATATTATTAAAAAAACCCAAAAAACTACAACAACCAGTGAGCAACGGAAAAAAAACATTAAAAAGTACCAAGATACCAAAACAGCCAAAAAATAGACTAACTTTAACAGGGTATCAGCAGGTCCATCCAGCCGCATCCACCAAACTAGGGAAACCACACACACAGTCATGCACTTAGAGATACCTTTATATATAGATCAAAAAGGAAGTAGAAGTTCCAGCCCTCTACACTTTACCAAAGTGGAGTAATGAGCTAGAAAGATAGTCTCCATTCAACTGGTCCTATTAACGGAGGTGAACAAATATATGCATGTGCACTGACACCCACTCAGGTCAAAAATAGCTATGGTCACTTCAAGTGCATGTGCAGCGGCGGCACACTGTTGCCATTTTTGGAGCCATTTACACTCCAGTGGCTAGAAAGGAAAGAATCAAATGAGTCCAAAGCCTGATGCCTTTCAAGACATGTTCTTCCTCAGGGGCTATTTCTTGGACCTTTTAGAAGAACAAATCACAATAGGCAAAGTATTATCAAAATTCCACACCTGCCCAAAGGCAATATAAAAATTACAAACTACATTGTTTACATTACAGCAAAGTCATATGGTCACAAGTGGCCTGTATGAGAGAAGCTAAAACCACAAGGTATGTGAAAAGGAGAGCTCAGCTTCTCCAGTGATCCCATAGGAGTACTATATGGCTACAAAACAACAAAAACATTTTAAAAAGTAGAGGACCATGGGCTGTGCATGCTGAGTGGAGCTGGACTTTTTATTTTGGGGGTTGTGAGGCAGTGGGTGAAGGATGCTCTGTTTGTGTGGGGGATTGTCTTGGTTGGCAGTCTATTTTGATGGCCCTTGAGACTTTTTTTTCCCCTTCCAGTTTGAGCTTCTATCCTTACAGCTGCTAGAGTGCATATGGCTTCAAAGATGGCCACTGTACTGCCACTATGTGTCAGGAATCTAGGAATGACCAGAAAGGTGTGGACTGACACAGGGAAACGCAGGTTTCAGGTATAGTATAATAGTACAGTTTATTATTAGCCACCCAGATATATATATAAACGCACAGTGAACAAACCAACCTTCCACTAATCTTAGTAGGTGCAGGAACACAGGCGTAGTCAGGGCTGGAGAGGTGGAATGGTCAGGCCGGCCGTAGGGTTCTGTAATGACAGTTTGGTGGTACCTCTAGCGGTCCTCAGGACAGGATTCCCCAGGGTGCGGAGTCTAAGTCCCAGTCTGCTTATTCACCAGGGCCCCTGATGGTGGGGATGGACTTGGAGCAGACAGGAACCAGGTCGCGGCCCCTGAGTACACCTGCTAGTGGTAGAGGGATCCGCCAGAGGTACGTGTAGGTAGAAAGCCTGATGTGAAGAGGCAGAAGGTGTGAGCAGGGACGACTGGATCCGTGCAGGATGGATGGATGGCAGAGTAGTTAGCGTGGTCAGACAGGCCAGGTCAGCAATGTGCGTGCAGCAAGGTACCAAAGGAGCAGGCAGAGAATGGTCAGGGTCACAAGCTGGGTTTAGTAACTCACGGGCAGCACGGTACAGGGGATCAGGCAGAAGGATGGTCAGGCAAGCCAGGGGTTCAACAGGAGACGGTCAGCAGAGGTCAGGATCAAGCAGGGTCAGCAACGAAGCAGGAACACAGGATACCAGGTACAGAGGCTCATGGGAAAACATACACCAAGGCCCAGATCACAGGCCTGGTCATGCCTTAAATACACCTTCTGCAATCAGCCCCAGGTTTGGCTGATTGCAGAAGTGAGTTTCTGGCTGCTGAGAGCACCCGCTGGTCAGCTCTGGTACTGCAGCCCACACGGCAGGTGAGTCCCACCACCAGTGCTGAGTCCATTCCTGACACTATGCATGCACATGAAGTCACTGTGGCCATATTTGACCTGGGCAGATGTCAGGGTGCATGCATAATGGGGTACCCACTAGAGGGAATGTGTTTGCCTGCTGTATTAAGAGCACCTTTCTAGTCCATTACTCCACTATAGTGAAGTGGAGAGGGCTGGAACTTCCTCTTCCTGCTGGAAGTGGCTGTGTCTGCAGCTTCCTTGGTTTGGTGGTTGCAGCTGGCAGTGTGGATGGATAGACTTACTGATACTCTGCTAAGGTTAGTCTCTATTTTTTTTTTCTAGTCTTTTTGGTATCTTAGCACCTTTTTGTTGTTGTTTTTTTTTTTGTTGCTTACTGGTTGTTGTTTTGGTCTTTTTTAAAGAATTTTGTGTTGTTTTGTATCCAATTAGTACTCCTATGGGATCCCTGTGGATGCTGAGCTTTCTTGTTGGCTACTACTTGCTATCTAACTGGACTGGTTTGCTCCGCACACATACCATGTGGTTTTAGCTTCTTTCATACAGGCCACTTGCGACCATATGACTTTGCTGTATTGTAAGCAATATAATTTGTATTTTTTATATTGTCTTTGTGCAGGCATGGAGTTTTGATATCACTTTGCTTATTGTGTTTTGTTTTTCTAAAGGTTCAAGAAATAGCCTCTGAGAAAGAATCTCGAAATGCATCGGGCTTTGGGCTCATTTAATTCAGGTTTGTTAGCAGTGTCAAAATTATCCCCTGGGTTGGGGGCAAACACAACACATGATGAGGATTATGCATACCATTGTAATAAATTTGTTTTTAGAGATGGAATATGGGTCAAATCAGATGGCCTGATGGACAAGTTTTTACCACTTTATGAATAAAGAATACAGTGGTTATAAAAAAAGAATCACCCCTCTTTAAAATAATCACATTAAGTTGCTTTGCACCCTAAAATGAAGACAGACACCGTTTTTGTTTTATCCAGCTGTATTTACTCATTTCATTTGGCACTCTAATAAGCCCCTGCCACCCGAGCAACCAACTGATCCTTTTTTGCTTGCATTTCCATATTATTATTTTTCTTAACAAAAACAGAGGAAATCAATGTGCATTTTCAACATATGTGATTATGCTGATACTGAGACAGAATAAATGTCATAGAATTTAAATCACGGGATGTCTTTCTGTGCTGCTTTGTATACGCCATAATACCAAAGACAAAGGGGCTGATTTACTGCTGTTATCACGACTATGACAAAACTGCTCTCCTTCACTAATAGACAACTTGGCATTGCCTGGCATTTATGAAACTGTACATGACTGTTGATAATAGTAGGAATGCCTTATTCACGGAATTGGTTCAGAGTGTGCCTGGATCTTCCAATGATGCATCAGCTGTGTAGTGGTGAGCCTCGGTTTGAAATAGATTTAGCTAGCATACCTGTTTATTTTCAAATCCTGTAATCTTCAATGTGGCCTATGTTTGAAAAGTGAACATAACACAATTTTATGTTAAGAATACATGCTCAGCATACCTAAATCAAACAGAGTACTCGATGAAAGGAAGGTGAGATGTTAGCAATGTACTGTATATGCATGGTAGCCAATCCACAATTTAATGTCAGGTTTTGGTTCACCTGTCCTCTTCTAGTTGGATCGTTTGATAAATCCTCACAGAAATGCTTGAGACAACTGCCTGTTGTGAACATATGTCATTCTGTCTTTGTTGCAATCTTTATAGTAAAGCTTTAGCTGTTATTTTGTTGGATTGGCAGTAACAGGGGCGGACTGACCATTTGGAAACTCGGGCAATGCCCGAGGGCCCGGGGTCAGAAGGGGCCTTTTTCATAGGCTTTTTTAAATTTGGGCAAGGACACAGGGGCCCCATGATCCCCTATTACCTGGGGGCCCCATGAGTTGTCAGTCCACCCCTAGTTGTCTAGTTAAAAAAATGAAAACAAAAAATGAAAACATTTGAAAGCGTGGCACTCTGGCCTACTCAACATACCAGATGTTAAAATCTCAAGAGGATGTAAACAACTCCTAATTGTCATATCCCTTGTAGCACAAAAAAATCATTTTACGTAAGTGGATCTACCCAGAATCCCCTACCATTTCTTTGTTTATAGACAAACACTCTTATGTGTTTCGCATAAAATGGGTGGAGGCCTCCTTGCATAAGGAGTCATGGGTCCAAAAATTCTTTAATATCTGGGAATCTTTCATTCAAACCTTGCCTACAGATACCCAAAAATGAATAGTGCAATGTTTTCAATATACACAATGGTTTCAAACCAGACTGTTAACCAATGACCCTCCAATTGATATCCTACCCTCCAATTAAAATTAAAATATATTTTACGCTTTAACAGCTAAAGCCTCTGCTCATTCCATCATCTGCTAGTTGTTAGACCAACCGCTATCCATCCTTTTTTGTTTCTCAATGTCCATCATTTGACAAGGCACTGATACCTGGTTCTCATATTATAATAACAAACTGTATGTTTTCAATTTTGTATTGTCCTGCTATTTGTATTGTCCTGTGGCTATTTGTTAACTGCATTATTGCATCAAAAAATAAAATAAAAAAAAACATTTGAAAGTGTACAATGGCTTTAAACATTCACTATATGGAACCCCAACTTAGGGAGCCAAGCCATCTTAGCACTTATAATTATGGAATTTTCCTTTTCTTATAACACATGTTTTACCAGTCTGTTTTCCTCCCACACCCCAAAGATATGCTGGTAGGTAAATTGTCTCCTGTTTAAATTGGCCCTAGTATGTGTATGTATGAATGTAAGTTATGGACCTCATATTGTACGCCCCTTGAGGGTTAGGGACTGATGTGAATGTACAATATATATGTAAAGTGCTGCATAAATTGACTGCGCTATATAAGTACCTGAAATAAAATAAAACAAATAATAAAATACATTTTATTATGTATTATTTATTATGAGCAGCCAGTTTTGGTGGTGATGTTGATACACAGTGGTGGAACTGTAGTTGATCATTTACAGCAATTCTATAACCCAAAGATTGTGATAGACTTTTACACATAGTGATAAATATTGTCTATATGTATTTGTGATGCACAAAAGCATTTTGTGCAATGTTTTTCTGAATTTTATCAACCTTTTCACCAGACAGGTATTTTGGGGCACTTTCGCAAAGAAACATGGGCAGCAGTTAAAATGTGATTTAAGATCAGCAGAAAAATGCTAGCATGACTGTCAGCTTTTTCATTCTGCCCGTTTTCCTGTTGCATATTTTCCATCATTTCCCATCTGTTAGAACAGGAAAGTGAGGGGAAATCTCTCTACTAGACCCACAGGCAGCAGTAAAACCTTTCAGGAATTTGGACCTTTGCCATTGGAAAATCGGAAAATATATAAGAAGATGGGGATACATTTACCTTAAGATGGAAACTTTTTTAAACAGGGAATCTGAAATTCTAAACACATTTTCTGCAAGAGTATCTTCTAGGTTCATGTTTGAAAAGGAAGGAAGAGATTCTGAAGCCAAGAATGTTGCATGTCACATTCACTGATACTTAAATATACCTTTATTGTTTTGACACTGACCTTAAGGAATAATGCCTCAAACAAATCAAAAATATTATGTGACTTTGGCCATTCTATTTGTATTTTGTCTTTGTGCTGTCTCTTAACTTGCTCATTGCTTTAACTGGGTGAAATATCACTCTTTAAATTTCAATGAGCTCTAAGCCATTCCAAAAATATCTACTAAATGACAGAGGGGACAAAAGGGACATTGCCAGCTTCACTTGATTTTTTAAAAAGTGCTGTTGTGTTAAGGTCTATTCTAAAAATATGTCCTATGCTAGGGAGCCTGTTCAGCCTTAGAGTTCTCTCTGCTTAATGTAGTACTGAGTATGCTGCAATTTTAGAGGAGCTGATCCATTGACCAGCTGGTCACATTCTTTTTTATATAGCCTTTTTTTGGGGGGGTGGGTGGGTGGGGGGTTGGGCGAGTTAGGCTGGCTGCAGGAGTTTACCAGTCACTAAAGCACAATGCATGTTTGGCCAGCACAGTGCTGCTCATTTTTATTAGCTGATAGTATTACGAATTAACTACTTCCCTGCCGGGCTAATTCTGACATTTCTCTCCTACATGTAAAAATCATAATTTTTTTTGCTAGACTATTACCCCCAAATATTTTATATATATATATTTTTTTTTTTTATTTTAGTTTTTTACCAGAGGCCCTAGAGAATAAATTGGTGGGTTTTGCAGTTATTCTTATGTCACAGGGTATTTGCAAAGTGGTTTTTCAAACGCAAAGTTTTTGGCCAAAAATACAATTTAATTAATTTTAGTACACACAAACACAATATACTATGCAACTGTTTATTAAAATAAAAAAGTTGATGTTACAATTACTAAATAGATACCTAACATGTCACACTTTAAAATCGTGCAGAATGGCGCCAAACTACAGTACCTAAAAATCTCCATAGGTGATGATGTAAAAGCTTTTACATGTTTTTAGTTTAGAGTTACACAGGACTAGAATTATTGCTCTCACAATAGTGAGAATTAATCTCACTGTAGTGTTCACAGAGATACCTCACATGTGTGGTGCGAACACTCTTTACACATGCGTGCACAACCTATGTATAAGTTTGCCTTTACACGTGAGGATGGGAGTATGGGGGCAATTAAAAAATAAATAAATATATATATTATGTTTTTATTTTTAAGCAGTCTCTTTAATTTTTCAGAATCACTTGTATGGCTTTCACAAGAAATGTAAACTCCATTGTGATAACAATAAGTAGTAACAGGTTCTCTTTACCAGAGCTCTCCTCTCCCTTCAAAAACAACTGGCCACACCAAAATGTGTGACCAAATGCTTTCCTAATTTCCCGTTTACCATTCTGGTCCCCGTTCAGCTCTATTGTCAGCCAGTGATAATGCCGGCTTCAGTCTCAGACTCCCTATAACACAGGAGAGCCCAGAAAGGCAGAACAGTACACCTAATTCATTGTTACCTAAGTCAAATAGGTAATTATGTTAAAATTCTCTACAGAAGGTCTATTGGTAATGAACTACCAGCTCCAGCCTCCTGCTGTCCTTCCCAAGCAGCCACACCACAGAGCTGGAGAAAGAGAAGGAGAAGGAGGTTAACACACAACAAGGTACATTCTTTTTGTGATTTGGGCTGGTTGTGGGAAAACTAATATCATAGCAATCAAATATTGAGTGCCTCTGCTCTTCAATATTTAAGGGGAAGCACTGCATACAACAAAGTCACACACAGTTAGCCCCTTAACTAAGATAGGTTATATCAAAACATTATGGCTAGACTGTAGCTACCCTTTTGAAAAACAAAAAAATTGAATAATAACACAAATTTTGCATTCTAAAACAAAACATTATTCCCCTTTCAATGTATTTTTAATGAGTTTTAATGGACCAAAACTGTGATGGATTTCTGTTATTAAGATCTCCCCTCACTTTCTCTGTTAACAACGTTTTCACCAACAGTAAGGAAAAATCTACCAAAGGAACACACACAGAAAACCTACACAGAACAGTTGCAGAATGGTTGTATCCTTTCACTACTATCATAAAGCAAAACATTTATATTTAGTTAGTGTCAGTGTTACAAGGTTAATGTTAGTGTCAGTTAGTGTCAGTGTTAGTTTCAGTTAGTGTCGGTGTCAGTGTTAGTGACAGGTAGGGTCAGTGCCAGGTAGGGTCAGTGTCAGATGGTGGCAGTGTTAGCGGCAATGTGTTTAGGTAAGAAAAAAGGTTTTATATTTAGTGTCAGTGTGATTGTTAGTGCCAGTGTGTTTCTGTAGGACAAAAAAAAAAAAAAGTCAAAATAAGTACTAATGTTTCTTGGCCCTGCTACAGGTACAAGGATACAAATAATACACACCTAATGTTGTATTGCCCCGATCGTCAGAAGTAGAAGAATTTACTTTAAAGGTTTTTTTGGTGGTGGGTCATGGTATTGACATAATAAATACAGTATATAGCCTAATTTTTAAAAATGACTTTTAAATTGTATTTATGTATTTATTTTTAATTTTTGGGTCAGTTTTCTTTTCACAATAAAACAAAATCAGGAGATATCCATGAACATTTGCCACCAAATGAAAGCCCAATCTGTCTTAAAAAAAAACTAAGGTACAATCTACCTAAATACACTAAGTAGTTTGATAATATTTTATATATCTAAAAGTGCAGTGCAAAAATATTGTTATCAACTTTAACCATGTGACCAACTTATAGTTATTTAAATATGTGAATACCCAAATTGTAATCAATGTGATCAAAAGAAAGTTTACTATACAATATTGAATGCATGTAAATTGCACAATATTCACCACAGTGTACTGCTGTCACCAATCACACCATCCACTTCCCTGTACAGTAGGTATTGTCCTATGATCCTAATAGGTCACTATGCGCTTTGCCTTTTACTTGGGTTTTCTCCACTTTTAGGCTATACCAGATGTATGAACACCTTGCCTTATCCTGCTTCCAATATCAGGTTCCACATATAAGTGAAAGCTCTCCTTTCACTTTAACATGTCCCAAGAATGATAAAATTATCATTGTGTGGTACATTGTGTAATCTTTTTTAATGAAATAAATTCAAAGCAGCTTATAAATATAGTGCATTCCAATTCAGTGCACCTGAATGAATGCTTTAAACAATGATTTGCCTCCTTCAGATAAGGATTCAGCATCCACATTAACAGAAACATATCACTTCTGATTCCAGTTGTATGCATGATGATGTCATGTAGCTTTGCCCTGATGCATTTCATCACACCCCTTGACTTCCTCAAGGGAAAAATATGTACTGATTTACTAACACATGTCAAAGTTTCAAAATTGGGTTTGGATGTTAAGGTCTGTTTTGATCTTGGTCCTGAAGGGGTTAAATAGTTGATATTGACTGTGCAAAAATAAACTAGAATGTGTAAGAAGATGTTTGTACAATGTACTTTGGGAAAATTCTGCTTATTCAAAAAGGTAAGGCAATTCATAGTAGTGAATTAGGAGAATTGGTGTTGACTTCAAACGTTCAGTAATGTGGTAGCCATAATCCAACTGACTAAGTTTTTAGGTACCAGGTTTTGGTATCATTTGGAAAATGATTAGTTACTGTTTCAAAATAAGATAAATGAAAAAACACTGAGAAACTGAACTTTATCCGTAAACTATATTTACCACTTATTACTAAAGGAGGCAATATTCACATGTTAGATATACAGTATGTGTACAGGGGATATATTAACTTAAAAAGTGGTTTGTTGAGTCAAATAAATAAATAATACATAAAAACAACAATTCAAATGTTAGTGGGAGTTGGAAGAGTTGGTCCAGTTTGGAGAAGTAGAGGAGGAAGTAGAGGGTTTGCCCAGGATGAAGGATATAGAGGAAGAATTAGAATGTCAGCCAAAATTGGAGGGGTATAGAGGAAGGAGAAGGGGGTGGCAGATTGAGTTGAGAGAGATAGAAGGAGTATGATGGGGGATTTTGGGGGGCAGAGGAAGAATGTATGGGATAGTAGGAGGACTGTAGATGATTGTGAGAGGTGCCAGATGTGGGTGGGTGGCAGAGGGGAAGGAGGGATAGAGAAGAGGGAATTGTGCTGTGTCAACTTGTGAAGGATGGGATGGTATAAAGGATTTCAGAGGTGTTGGGAAGGAAAGTTGGAGGCAAATAGTCAAGGTTAAATGGTGCAGGATAGTGAGGGTATGTGGGGGTAGGGATAGGTAAGATACCAAGATTGGGTAAGGTGGCAATGTGAGGGGTCAGGCATTGAATAGGGTTGGAGGGTGGAGAAAAGATGACATGAGTAGTAGGAGGAGTTGGATGAAGTGGAGACCTCAACAATTTCTTCAGGTGATGATGGTGGGGATTGGTTAGGTGCTCTGTGTTGTTGGCATTCCTGGGGGATCATCTGGATCTGAACACCTAGGGCTTGAAAATAATGAAGTTGTTTTGTTGCAATATTTCATGATACATGGTACAGATATGGGAGACCTAGTGCAAACATTTTTGTATTGTAGTTATTTGCTGGTTTGATGTTTGAATGAACCAATGCAATGAGTTTCTGCATGTTGGCATGAGGCTCTTTGTGTTCTTTACACAAGCGACTAGACATACCTGTCAGGTGTTGGTCATACAGCGTGTGGTCCTGCCTCTAGGAAATACTTGTTGGAGAATTAGTACCTGTGCCAGATAGGGAGAATCATTGGATGCATATACATAATAACAGTGTTGCGCTAACTCATAAATGTATTAACATATGAAATGAATATTCAAAAAGTCCTGAATAAATGAACCATTCACAGCTAGACACACTTGTATACAATGGATGACATGAAAGGAAGCCATCTATTGTATACAATTGTCATGTGACCTGCTGTGATTGGTCACAGCAGGTCACATGGTACTGGCAACGGGGCCGGTACACAGATCTGTCATCGGCCCTGTCTGTGGTACACACCAGGTGACAGATTGCGCCGCAGAGCAGCCCTGCAGGCAGGCGCACTGCGCATGCCTGAAAGGACGCCATATGGCGTCCACCCGGAGAGACGGGGTGTTTTGCCGGCCACCTTTGTGCTATTGGCCGGGCGGGAACCGTTTAAGATCTCAGTTCTAAAAAACTGTTTTCTTTTTTTTTGTCAAATCCTCTGATCCACTTTTGTTTCTCATGGGTTGGAGGTCTATGCACTTCATCCCATGAATCTGGCTCTGGTTTTAATGCCATGCAAGCCACATGAGACAGACATTTGGCTGGTATACCTTTATTGTTCTGGTGGATTTCCTGATTGAAATCTCTTGTGGCCTGGTTTCTTCTTTTACAATATTTGAATTGTCTGCATTAATTTCTATTTATGTGTCACTTTGTTGTTTTGTTGTTAGTTTATGAAATTTTCAACACAATGAAGTTTCATTGACAATTACACTTCTACTGATGATTACTTTGTGCCTTGGTGTAGAATATTGTAATCCTTTTGAGATTCACTGTACCCCACAAGTACACCTTCCTTTGTGCCAGTATACTGTTTTATACATTTTTCTTTTGCGATGTGCACATAGGCTTTGCTTCCAGAATTATTTAGATGGCTCAGATTGTGGGTTTCTCCATTCCACAGTACATGTGGAGTTTTATCAGTTGATTTTCCTGGTAGTTGATTGTGGAGATAGCATGTGGTCAAAAATTGCCTTCCCAGTATGTGGTTGACAAGGGGACCTTGCAAGGAGGGGTGGCTAAGCTGAGCTGGATGCCCCCTTTAGAATGTGAGGGGGGAGCTTTATATCTCCAGTGTACATAACCCATATTATTAATTTGAAGCTGTTCAACGTGAAGAAAAAGCATAGAAAAACTTTGAGCAAGTTCTTTAATTAAAAGGAAAATAATGTTACCTGTTGTAATCCAGGGACAATCAGGATGTTTAGCCATGTAAGCCTTATCATTCATAACATTCTGTGGCATGTCTATCTGCACACAACACATTACATCTGATAAATAGCACATTCCGGCACTGCAGAAAAAAAGCACAGGGTGGTCCATTCAGAGTGATGCAATGTCATTGAGCATTATTTGGTCTATGACTTCATTGAGGATAATGTTCTGTTTTTTTCTGCTTTATTTGGGTTCAATGGGGGTAATTTTAACACAGATGCATCAGGCAGATTTGCTAATTGCTTTGAAAACCAGACACATGATTTGTGAAAATAATTAGAAAAATTCTACACCAATCATGACATGTTTTACCCTGCCAATGAGAAAGAAGTTTTGAAAGTGTATGCCAAACAGAACACAAGGCAAAGTATATAAAAGATCCACTACAATTATACAACATCTCTAGCAGCAAATGCAGATGACAAACACACACATATCTCTCAAAAATAGATTTTCAAACCTTGTGTGGGTAACATCATTCCACAGGCTCAATTATGCAAACTTTCACATATAATTTTCATATTTACTAATGGGTTTTCAAAGTTAATCTATCAGTCTGATAGTGAATCATTCCAAAGTCTTCTTTTAATTGAGTTCTATTTTAAGTTACATTTCATACATACATGTATGCATTGTAAAAAGGTCTTGATTTAAGTATACACCAAATCTAAATAGTTTATGCAAAGGTAACATGTCGTGGAGAATGCTGAATACATTTTTTCAGCCCCTTTCACCACAAAGAAAATCAAAGGTTGTGAACTCAATTCACAGAGGCCCAGAAGTAAAATGCATTTGGTATCCTGCACTAAAATTCTTCACAGATGAAAGAAAATCAGGTTATGGAGGTATTCATTTCTAAACAGGAAAAATTCACAGAGCTTCATCAATATTAATGTGGGCAAGAAAATACAGATATTAGATTGCATTATAATAAGATAGATTATTCTATATTTACAGCCAAGCAAACTGCTTTATTGGATAGTTTATGGTCTATAGTATTTTATTCCAAAACAATTAATACCAGTCTATATGCAAAAGATAAAAAAACTGATACTGTTAGCGTATCCAAACAAGGTCTGTCACAATCCCAAAAGCTGGTAATATTAATGCAAACAATGAGTGTTGATATGATCATTTAATGCCCATGATATTGTCTTTTCTTACCTGAATAGCCTGTGTTCTCTGATAATGTCATTGAAAGCTGCTCCAAGCTCAGGGTTTGCATAAAAAGATACCATATTTTCTATTTACAGGGTTAGGCATTTATTTTAGAGAATTTTGTGAATATCACTTCTGGCAAATAGACCCAGGTGTCTTAGGGAATGGTCTGTTATAGGATGTACCCACTACCCACACTGTAGTGGTTTTTCAGATAAGAATCCCTGTTTTCAAGCAAACATTGCTAGCGTATATTGGGTGCTAAGCAGTGGATTAATAGAGTATTTTAAAGTGTACATATAGTAAATTTTTTTGGGGTTTTTGAAAGAACTGGTAAGTAGGATTTCTCAATTAGTTAACCCTCTATATTTGCCCTGGTGACCATTATTCTGAAACAGAAGTTAATAAGAAGTCCATAGTTGTACATTTTACACCAGAAGAAGATAATGAGGGTAAATCTTCAAATGGGGACACCTGTTGCAGGGACACCTGTAAAAGAGGGAGTTTGCTCTCATTTGGTATAGACTTTTTCTTACTTCTAGTTACATTTCCAAAACAATTAGTGAAGAAAAATGTTCCTAGTGAGACACAAAAGGCAAAAAATATTAACAAGGGTTTTAACACCTCCCTATCCTAGCCAAAAACGTTTTTTGGGCTATTCATACTGTATATTTTAAGTTGTAACAAATGTTGAAACCTGTTTTAACTAATTAAGAGTGAGTCAGAGAGCCCTAAAACAGTGACTGGTAAGTGGATATATTTTTATATGCTCATTGTTGGATGTTGAATGTCTACATGCTGTCTTTTGAGTCCCAAAACAATTGATAGTTGCCAACAGGTTTCCAGAAATCATCACCTGGATGCTTAACTTTAAGGCCTCAAGTTTGAACATCTCTGCCACTTCTGCAAGATTGCCAGCCTATACATTCTTGATGATTCACGATCCGAGACACTGATGGTAAGAAATATTTTCTGATGCAGTGACTACTATTTATAATGGGACAAAAGGAGATTAATAGGATACATGCAATCTCCATCCATCACAAAATTCACCCATAGAGAGTTTGTGACAAATTACTGTTTGATACGTATCTCCATGGGTTTCTCTCTGCACCCATACCTTGTGAATTGATCAGTGTGACTGATTGCAGAAAAGGGACAGACAAATAACCTTGATTTAGAAAGTGTGATTAGAAAACAGTGCTATCTAAAATGTGATTTTTAAGAATCACTCAATGCAATGTGCCATGAAATAGCTAAAAATGGAAAAAATAAATAAAAATGAGAAATCCAATAAACAGCAATAGAAACGCTTGAAATAATCATCAAAGGCCATATGTGTGACGTCTAATATTAGTTATAACATATAGAAGCCAGATAGTGTTATGAACATGTTGTTTATTCAGGAGAACAGTAAACAAACATGCTACAATACTGTTAGCCTACGTAGAAATATACATTGGCTATATTCCCAAACACTGTATACATGCTTTGCAAGAACAGCTATACAAATATGTCTGTTACTTCCTCGATCTGTAAAGTGTTAGAATGCAAAGAAGATTCAACAATGTTGACACACATCTTACTTCTTGCAGTTCTATTTTGGACACTCCAGTGCATCCATACCTACTCCAGGTTGCAGAGTTTCCACCCAACATCACTATGTAGCAAATGCAGGCAAACATATTAACCATTTCATAACTGGGGAAGACACATACTGTATATCTAGATGCCGAGACCAAATTTTACAGTGTGTGAATGTGTTACTTAATTATAACTCATTTCTTGTTAAAATGTTTACACTGGTTTTAAGGTTTTTCATAAAACAACTGTAGCTACTGGCATTTTTTTACAGCCTGAATTTATTTACTTTTTAATGTCTGTTTTTTTGCATTTTGTTTTAATAGCCAATACCTGAGGACTTCTTTAAAAGTACTTCTTTTTGGGAGAAACAAGAAGCATGCTGATTGGTTCTTGATTACTCTTTTTGACAGGGCCACTGTCAGATATAGTGTTGTCACTGAACTAGCAGTCAGTACAGGTGACAGAAGTTCAGTCTGCTTGAGGACTCTATTAAGTCATCATCAGCACTGGGTTTCATGCTGAGAAACATGAAGCTAGGGATTAGGCATAGAAGGGTTAAAATGGCAAAGCACTTTCAGATCAGTTTATCTGTTGGCAACAAAATCCTTCTGTAAAGAAAGTGCTTAGTTATGAGCTAATGAAGCTCAGAATTCCCAGGCTGTATAGAGTGTTTTCAGATTATGAAGCATATAAGCAGGGGTGGACTGACAACTCATGGGGCCCCCGGGCAATAAGGGATCATGGGGCCCCTGTGTCCTTGCCCAAACTCAAAAAAGCCTAAAGGTACCAGGGGCATCTCATGGGGCCCCCTACTGACCCAGGGCCCTCAAGCAGTGCCCGAGTTTCCAAATGGTCAGTCCACCCCTGCATATAAGAAATACAGGGATGAGACCTGTTACATTCCAAAACATTCTCAGGAAAGGTTTTGCAAAGCAGGGTATAACTTTTTTTTTTTTTTTTTAGGAATGAGGTATATGTTTTTGTGATTACTTCCATAGTGAGCAGGGGTCATTCATTTATTTGACATTATTCCACCACCTATTTTTTAATGAGGAGTAAAGTAGTTGTATTTTGGATTGTGCTGTAAGCAGTGGCAGGTAAATATCTTCTATCCTTGTTTAATGGAAAATGTTTTGGTTAATTTACAGTGACACTAAACTATCTATTCAGGTATATATTCTTAACCTTCTATTGCTCCTGGCCTCCCCCAAATAATTAATTGTCTTTGCTGCTGTGATCCAACTTCCTGTTAGAGAGTTGCTACATTCATTCTTCATGGTTCCACTGTATGTAGGAGTGTAGCCACCCTCTCTTGTTTGCTCTCAAGATGGACTAGGAACTAAGGACTTGGGATTTGTTGTGTGCATAGAGCAGTGCACATGACCCCAACTAATTAGGTAGTGGATTTGTATATAATATTTTTGAAGAATAAGGATATTGTTTTGCGTCTCTTAGGGTCCACCTAATTATGACCTGTCAGGTTCCAAACCCCCCATACGATTTCATAAATCTCAATGACTCAATGAAGGGAATAATCAGTAATTTATAAGTATTAAGAGTGAAACACTAAAAAAAACCCTTCATTTGAAATGTTTTGTATCTTTTTTTAGTGATAAAATCAATAATATGATTATATTTATGGTACGCAGCATGTACTAGCTATTGAAAGGACAGTCCCAAGAGATCATTGACTTTCGGCTTAGTGACAGGTCAGACATACACCTTGATGTTAATGATATCTATAGTCACCTCTTTTAAGTACAGAGTGAGCTCCTCAGGGACATTATTCAGGGACATTATTCAGATTTTAGCTGGATCACAGGACAATATGTTTGACCTGTCAATAAATTGAAAATAAAATTTTTGACGAGAGTCATTTCAATAGTTGATTTTTCTGAATCTTAGAACTGTGAATCTGACCTAAGAACTGAGAGTATGATAATGTCGTTGACTGGTTTGTACAGTTCCAGCTCCTAGGAGGATTGTATTGAATATATGTTTATCACTGTCTTTTCTATTTATCTATAATAATGATACAATTGTATGTATTTAGTAGGAATTGTTGTATCTTCTTTGTTACTTCTTCGATCTGTAAAGTGGTAGAAGACAGACATCTTTGTATAGCTGTTCTTGCAAAGTATGTATACAGTGTTTGGGAAGATAGCCAATGTATAATTCAACCTAGGCAACAGTTTGTCGTCATTGCATGGGCATGTGCAATTTTAAAGCATGTCATGTTTGGTATCTATTTATTCAGCATAACATAATCTTTTATATTTTTTCAAACAATAGGGAAATATATTGTCTTCTTTTGTATTAAGATTAAAAAAAGTGTATTTATTCCCAAAAATTTGCGTTTGCAAAAACACTGTGCAAATACTATGTGACATAAAAAAAATGCTACATCTACCATTGTATTCTTTGCCATTGCTTTAAAAAATATATATTTGAAGGTTCAAAGTAATTTTCTAGCAAAAAAAATGTTTTTTCATGTAAACAAAGTGTCAGAAAAGGCTTGTTCTTCAAGTGGTTAGAAAAGTGGGTGATTTGTGGTAGAAGCTTCTAATGTTGGCCCTGAAATGCCAGGATAGTAGAACCCCCCCCCCCCCAAAAAAAAAAAATCCTTTTTGGAGAGTAGACACTCCAAAATATTTTTCTAAGAGGCATTGTGAGTATTTTTCAGATCTCATTTGATGCCACAAATTTTAGAAGATGAAGAAAGAAAACAAAAATGTATTGTTTTCTTTTTTTTTTCAAGCCCTGTGACAAAATTGGTATTAGCAAAATACTCACCATGCCTCTTATCAAATTCCTTGGATTGTCTGCTTTCCAAAAAGGGGTCATTCAAGGGGGGTGTGTGTGTGTTTGTACTATCCTGGCATTTTAGGGCCTTCGAAACTGTGATAGGTAGTGAGGAAGTGATATGAAAAAATATGCCCTTTGAAAGCCTGAAAGTGGTCATTGGATTTTGGGGGCCTGTATATGGATAGGCTGCCAAAAAGTCTCTCACCTGTGGTATACCCATACTCAGGAGAAGTAGCAGAAAGTATTTTGGGGTGTTATTCCACATATAGCCATGGCATATGTGAGCACAATATTATTTAAATCACAACTTTGTGTAACATTTGTGACAAAAAATAAAATCTTCCATAGACTCAACATGCCTCTCAGCAAATTCCTTGGGGTGTCTACTTTCCAAAAAGGGTCATTTGGGCATCTTTGTACTGCCCTGGCATTTTAGCACTTCAAGAAATGTGATGGGCAGTCAGAAAGTAAAAGCTGCGTAAATTCCAGTATATATATCATAGTTTGTAGACGCTATAACATTCACACACACCAATTAATATACACGTATTGGGATTTGATTTTACCAAAATCATGTAGCATAATAGATTTTGACCTAAATTTATGACTAACTTTGAGTTTATTGAATATTTTTTGTAACCCAAAATAGAAATCTTTTTTTTATCACAAATTTTGTGTTTTTTTTAAATTCATATTACAAAAAATAAAAAAAACAGTGGTGATCAGATAGCGTCAAATACCATCAAAAGAAAGCTCTATTTGTGTGAAAAAAGAACATAAATTTCATTTGGGTACAGTATTGCATGACAGTGCAATTACCACTTGAAACAGCACAGTGCTGAATAGCAAAAATGGCCTGGTCAGGAAGGGGGGTAAATCCAGCTGAAGTGGTTAACAACCGTGTTATTTACTGGTTGTTGAGGATGCTGGTGCTGCCGGTTCCTTAACTGTTGAATGTGTTATTGTGTGCATTTATTGATTTTTTCCCTTTTGTGAACTGACTTTTATGCGGTATATATCTATCATTTTTTTCCTTTTGAGGTAAATAACACATAAATTGATAGTAATTTGCCATTTTCAGCATTGCATGCGATATTTCGAAAAAATGTATCAGATCACCTAAATACTGCATGTAATCTGCTTTTGTAAATTGAGCCCCTTATTTTTGATTGAGCCCAGTACTCCACCAATTTTCCCAGTGCATAGATAGCTAACTTTATGCAAACTTGCTGTGTAAAGTCTAAGCACTGCTCTCTGTGGTGTAAGATAACAAACTGTGTAATGTTCTTGCAATGTCTGCATGTACCCACAGACTTGAGCAAAATGTAAGCAAATACATTACACTCACGTGAAAATAAAAAACATATTTTTTATTTGAACAAAGTCAAGGACATCAGTATGCAGAATTGTTAGCAAAGTGTAGTACATTTATTCTTTATATTCAATTGCATCAAGCTACCATAAGACCTGACTGGCTGGGAACATGAAGTAGTGAACATTGGCCACACTGTAGTTGACCCTGGTTCTGATCCATTCTGACCCTTCTAAATCATCCTTCAACGAGTCCTCAAAGAGGTAACCATTTCTATTATGAACAACATTGTGGTGGGTACATGCTGCTTTGACAGCACAGATGGCATGGTCCATGTTGAGAGTAATAGGGGTGTGCAACAAACACCACCTACTGTTTTAACAAGTATTCTGAACTCGTTTTTCACTTGTGAGGCAGTAATTAAATACACTCTTCTCCATAGTAAGTGACCTTTTAGCATATGGTCTGGGCAGGTGCATAACAAGAGAAAAAGTCTTGTACCCCAACAAATACATATGGAGGAGAAGGTTCAGATGTTCCAGGAAATGGAGTCTGAGCTGCTACCATATGAGTCAATGTAGGTGAAATAATGTCAATGTAGGTGAAAGAATAATTGGCATCAGATCACTGTCAGCAGAACAAACGAGAACTTTTTTTATAGCTCAGGAATTTGGTGGCGCTACTGACTGGCCTGACAATTCATATGTGTTTGCCGTCTATTGCACTCAGACAATTAGGGAAGTTGTAGCTCTCCCAAAAAACTTCCGCTATATTGACCCATTCTGCCTTATTTGGTTGTTTTATCACCATGTCTTTCAAGAAATCCCAGATGGCTCTGCAGGTGTCATGGACAATTGAGATCACAGTGGATTTTCTGAGCTTAACCATTTTCCCTCTGCCCTATAGCAGTTTTACTGCTAAAAGGTGGACTCCCTGCGCAAAATCACGTATATATATATATGTGATCCGCTCTCCTGCTGTGTTCTCGGGTAGGGGGTGTGTGTGCATTAGCCCCTGCTGTCTCAGCGGTGCTGTGATTTGGTACAGCACTGATCACTCACCAAATTCAGGCCAATGATGTCAGAATCAGAAGTCTTCATGTGCCTCTGCTTACATTACATAGGCACAGGAAATGATGCAATCTTCTCTCCTTGGAGCACATTCCAATCTAGGGAGAGAAGAAAGCAGATCCACATGAGTAAAAGTAGCACACTTTCACAGTAAAAGCACAGCTAGGTCACATTTAACCCCCTGATCGCCCCCCAGTTAACCCTTTCACTGCCCTGTCACCAGTGTCATTAGTACAGTGTATTTTTTTTTTTTATTGATCACTATATTAGTGTTACGGGTGACTTCAGAGAGCATTAGCATTAGTTAGCGTCCCTCCCAGATAGCGTCAATTTACCCGCCACTACATCAGTCATCACATTTAACCCTTTGATTGCCAGGAACACGCTCACATACAAAATAAACCTCCATTGCTAGTGTAGTGTCTGAACAGATCAATATCTTTGATCAGATCAGAACTATACCAGCGCTCACAATAGTATAGTGTCTCCAAAAATGCAGCATTAGCAGGATCAGGCCTGACACCTGCTAGCACCTGCGTTTAGCCCCTATGCTTAACCCCCTCTTCTCCTCCTCCTCCAATAAGTGCAGTGTCAGTAGATCACTGTCATTTGATACATTGCACAAAACCGCAGGGTTAGCAAGATCAGGCCTGATCTCTGCTAGCACTAGCAGGTAAAGGTTTTTTTTTGGTACCAGTTTAAGTAGTCCCTGACAGCCAGATGCTCTTTTTCCCGTGAATCACACTAGGTACCTATAAATTTAGTGTCCAAAATGTGCAACGAAAGGTACACTAGTGCAAAAGACCCAAAGGATTCTGAATATGTCAGGTGAGAGCAAAGGGGAAGCCTCAATGACATAATCAGGCTCATAATATGAACCTGTAGAGAACAGCAGCACCCTTACGGATAGCTCAGATGATGGAGTAGAGGTCCCTGCTAAAGTCAGGCATACCTGACCCCGTTCCCAGGTTGCTGAGGTGTTACAATTGCATGATGATTCTCATATGCAGCAGAGTGCCAGTACTAGTGCCGCTCTACCTTTTGGTGAACTGGAGAGCACCAGCGGACTAGTACATCCTTGCCTTTTATATACCAGCACTGCAGTATCACTTGCTGATGTGGCGAGTCCCATAAGTGCAGTACAAGGTGGTGTGGTGGCTAGCACAAGTAGTGTCCCACATCCACCAAGAATTTGAACACAGGCCCAAAAAGCCCATAGTATCCTTCCTGATGTACGTGCAAATCCTGATTGGCAACCCACAAATTCTGCAGCACCCATACTTCTACCATTCACTGCCCAACCCAGAACTCAGGTGGAAACAGCAAATGTAACTACTCCCCTTGATTTTTAGAAGCTGTTTTTCCTGGAAGATCTGTATGGATTGATTGTGGATAAAAGCAATTTATATGCACAACAATGTATCGCAGCCAACCCAAATTCAAACCTTGCCAGACCATTTGCATGGAAACCTATTACGATTTCTGAATTTCAAGTTTTTTTTGGCCTAACCCTCAACATGGTCATTACTAAAAAGAATGAGTTGTGGTTGTATTGGTCCACAGACCCGATTCATCATATGCCCAAGTTCTCTGCTGCCACGGCCAGGTATAGATATGAGAATATAATGCGATTTATGCATCTCAATGAGAATACAGCCTGTCATCCTCAGGGTGACCTGAATATGATAGGCTCCAGAAAATTGGCCCCTTGTAAATCACCTTAACCAAAAATCTGCAGATGTGTATACTTCCCAGCAAAACATCTGAGTTGATGTGTTCCTCATTAATTTTTCTGCCCGCCCGCCCTGCCTTCAAACAATTTCTCCCCAGCACGTGTGCCAGATATGGGGTCAAAATATAAAAGACCTGTGAGAGGGCAACAGGCTATACATATAATTTTTGGATTTACAAGGGAAAGGATAGTCACGTGGATCCTGAAAATGCCCAGACTACATGAGGAGCATGATTTGGGACTTGGTGTCACCATTTTTCCATATGGGGTACCACTTATGCGTGGACAATTGTTATGCAAGTGTGCCATTATTTAGACATTTGTACAATCTTGCAATTGGTGAATGTGGCACCATGTGACCTAATCGTTGGTGCATCCCCCAACGGCTTTTAAATACCCGTCTTAGAAAGAGGGAGAGAGCCTGCTTGAAAAATGACGAATTGCTCACAGTGAAGTGGAAGGACAAATGGGATGTTTCATCCTGTCTTCCATTCACGTAGAAGAGACCATCCAAATTTCCACGGCAGCTGGTGTTGTTGAAAAGCCCCTCTGTGCCCATGACTATAACCTTAACATGGGAGAGGTGGACTTCAACTGCCATATGATGAAGTTGCGCTTAGTTTCTCGTAAAGCCAGATACTGGTACAAAAAAGTGTCTGTATATTTATTTCAATTGGCTCTGTACAACGCTTTTATGTTTTACAAAGAAACTGGACAAAGTGGATTTTTCCTAAAATTCAAGAAAGAGATAATCACGGTTCTTTTATATCCAGAAGTTACTGTGACCCAAACCCCCAACCCAGATGCAGTGAGCTGGCTGCATGAGAGGCATTTTTCTGATGTCATTCCTGGTACCCCAACCCAAATGTCACCTCAAAAAAGATGTAGCAGACACAGAATTAGGTGTGACACCCACTTTTTTGTCCCTCCTGTCCTGGTCAACCTGGTCTATGCCTCAAAGACTGCTTCCGTTGCTACCACACACTAGTGGAGTATTAGCATAGGGTACAGTATGGCACAATCTAGGGCACATATTTACACATGGTCTTGAAAGATGTTAGATACTCAGGATACTGGCTATCACATTTTGAGAGATCCTAACATCTGGAGTTTACAGTTTTAAAAAAAAGTTTAAAAAAGTAAAAAAATAAAAAGTAAAAAAAAATAAAAAAAATAAAATGAGGGCCTAGGGTGGCCAGTGGGTGGATTGCTCCTATGCTTTGGCATATATTTTTTTCATATTATTTGGCACAGGTTTCAATGAAAAAAGTTATTTTATTGATTTATTGTACTATTTTTACTTTTTTATTGTTAACTGTTGTTGTTTTCTTTGCAGGAATGCCATTCAGCTGCAGCACCGATCTGTTTATTCTGACAGCAGCAGGGTGTGCTCTCAGAATATACGTCAGTGCTTGAAGTACTGCTGGATGAGAGTTCATCCATTCATCCATTCATTTCATCCATTCATCTGCCGTTAAAAAAAAGAACATATGTGTCCAAGCATGGGGGCCTGGAGTGGTCAGTGGGTGGATAGTTCCTATGCTTTCGCATATATTTTTTAAACTTTTTTTGGCAGAGATTTCTTCATCCACATCGATCAATGTGAATAGCGGAATCTGTTAGATTTTTTTCTTTTTCGATCAGCCCATGGGCTAAACGAAAAAATAGAACATTTCATGTATGCCCAACATTAGAAATGGGTGGATTGTAATGGTGGGGATACCACACACTTTTTCTGGTAGAGGATTCTTTTCTTTTTTTTCATTCAGCCCACAGGCTGCATAACAAAAAATAACATAACATATATGCCTAACAAGGACCAGCTACTGGTATCTCACTGGACTTTGAATGCTTATACCAGGATGATGCCTGCAGCTGCAGGCATTCTCCTGGTATCGTTTTTTTCAACCAGTGGTTGGCTTTCATGAAAAAGCAGTCCTAGAGGCCAATTAGCCACAGGATTGCTTTTACAAACAGTGGAAGAGATGGCCGCCCCATGCTGTCTTCCACGGCTTTCACAGGCAGTTCTGTCTCATCGGGGAACCTGAGAATACAACTGGTATTTCCACCAGCTGACCATAAACTGATTGGAGACCGGAATGGCTTCAATCATCTCTTTCATTACTTCGATTTCGCCGGATATAAACATTTTTAAATTGGGAAAGCATCTGATCACACTGATTTTCATAAGATCAGATGATTTAAGGGCAGAGGAGATATCTAGAGTCTAATAGACCCCAGATTTCTCAGAAAAGAAAACCTGTCACTGCTTATTACTATCACAGGGGATATTTACATTACCTGTGATAATAAAAGTTATAAAAAAAAAAATGAAAGGGACAGTGTAAAAAAAAAAAAAATCAAAATAAACAATTAAAAAAAATTAAAGCACCCTCGTTGCACCGCGCGCGTGCTGCGGTGAATGCAAGATTTGGCCCTGTGTCGGTTTGTAAACAGTGGTTGCACCGTGCATGTGAGGTATTGCTGTGAATGTCAGTTCAGGGGCAGTGATTCTAGCACTAGACCCCTTGTGTAGATCAAAAGTGGTAGCCTGTAAAGACTTTTAAAATGTCGCCTATGGATATTAAAAATGTATGTTGTTTGTCGCCGTTGCACGGGCCATGCACAGTTTTAAAGCATGTCATGTTTGACATCATATTTTATTTTTTACCAAACAATGACCAATATATTGTGTTTTTGTGTATTCAAATTCAAAAAAGTGTATTTTTCTCAAAAAAATTGCATTTGAAAAATTGCTGCACAAGTACTGTGTGACATAATAAATTGCAGCACCTACTGATTTATTCTCTAGGGTGTCTGCTTTAAAAATATATATAATGTTTGGGGGTTCAAAGTAATTTTCTAGAAAAAAATACAGATTTTTTCACGTGAACAAAGAGTGTTAGAAAAGGCCAAGATAACACCCCTCCCGCATAAAGGACCCCAAAATCCAGTAAGCACCTTCGGGTTTTTAAAGGGCTTTATTTCCTCATTACACTTCCTTACTACCTATCACAGTTTCGGAGGCCCTGAAATGCAAGAATAGTACAAAACCCCTCCAAATTACCCCTTTTTGGAATGTAGACACCCCGAGGAATTTGTTAATGCATGGTGAGTATTTTGCAGATCTCGTTTGTTGCCACACGTTTTTGGAAAATGGAGAAAGAAAAGGAAACATATCTGCAAAATACTCACCATGCCTCTTATTAAATTCCTTGGGATGTCTACTTTTCAAAAAGGGGTTATTTGAGGGGGGGTTGCTGCTATCCTGGAATTTCAGGGCCTCCAAAACTGTAATAGGTAGTGAGGAAGTGAAATGAGAAAATTACACACCTTCAGGATTTTAAAGGGTCAATAGATTTCGTACTCCTGTATTTTACCAAAGACAGAAATGTGATAGGCAGTCAAAAGTAAAAGTTGTATAAATTCCAATATCTATACCATAGTTTGTAGTCACTATAACTTTCACACAAACTAAATAATATACACTTGATGGGATTTTTTTTACCAAAGACATGTAGCAAAACACATGTTGGCCTAAATTTATGGTGAAGTTTTAGTTTATTGGATATTTATTTAGTTTATTGGATACCCAAACCTAGCATAAGTTTTACTCAATATCCCCACCCCGTGAATCCTCTGGAAATAGCCTCACCAATGCCTCCAATGTATCTTCAATATGCCCCCCAAGCAGACCTCCGGATTTTGAAACTGCACTATGTTCACCTTTGGGGCAATATTCCGAGGTCCCAAGCTCTGCTGCAGATGCCACCCCGTGCCACAATGGAGTGGTATATGTCTGCATTAAGAGTATGGGCAATAGATGTCAATTAGCATAGTATCTCAAATAATGTTACCTCAATGTGACTAGTAATCTTTTTGCTGGCTCAACGCTATTTCGGAATATTGTGTTCTGTTGCTCCAGATGTGTGTAGATTAGTCCAAGCAATTTGGCAAAAGTGAAAACACAATGTTGATAGTGAGGAAGAGAGATAGAGTAAGAGAGAGAGATGCGGAGAGAGGTAGTGGATGAGCAAAGGGGAGAGGAAGTGATGGAGGTAGGTTGAGGGAGAGGAAGGGAGGTAGGATGAGGGGGAGGGAAGGATGCTGTGAGTGCTGATCATTGTGTGCTGACAGGGGGCAGCCCCCATCATAACAAAATAGCTCAGCAAGGGAGATTGGTGCACTAACATCTGATAGTTAGTATGGCTACCTCTGATTTTTTTTTTTTGTTCAGCCCATTGCGTTAAACAAAAAAAACATTTATGTGTGTACACAGGATAAGTGACTGAAAGCAATTATCCACCTTTCTTAACCCTTTACACACACAACAGCTGCCACCTTTAATTGAAACACACACAATTTACAGTATTTGTTGTAGCAATTCTGACTTTTAAGAAATGTGTTTACTATATGCTGTCACACCAGACAGGAATATGACTAAGGTTAAAATATTGCATAGAAACTGAGAAATATTCAATGAAACAGGGAGTCTTTAAGTTTTCATTTGGAACTTTTATATTTTAATCTTTTTATTTAAATTAAGACAAAAGTCTCTCATCAGGAGGAAGATTAGGCACCACTGGTAAAAGGGCAGAACAAGGTGTGTAAACAGACAGAATGGGTAAGAATGCAAGCTCAACATACAAAATATCTGTATAGCTAACATGTTGAAACATGATGAAGTTATCAGAAAATTTGTGTGCAGCAATCTAACATTATTATTAACTTTACATTTAGTAAACCTTATATTAAATAAATTTCAATATATAAAATGCGTAGCACATATTGTTGATGTACATATTAGAAAGTAGGAAAAAAAATAAGAAAGAGAACAAAAAGAATGAAGGAGATGAGTAGTAGAAGAAAGAGTAGAGAGTTACCAGTATCAGTAGAGGTTGCTAGAGACCTTGCTAGTCTGCCGACAAATAGTGAATTCAGGAGTCCCACATTTTGTTGAACTTGGTTTGTTTATTTTGAAGGGTACATGTGAGTTTATTGCTGGTCATAATCCATTTCCATTTTTAACATAATCAAATGTCACCATCAGCTAATTTCAACTTCTCACAATTGCAATCCTAGCAGGTAGGATTATGTCAGAGGTCAATCTATTAGCTTTTGTTAAGGAATTTCACTGTCCAGTTTCTAGAAAAGAGTGATTTGGATTAGGTATATATATATTTATAGATAGTTATCCCTGTTACTGAACAAATCAGATTGAATAGTCTAATCCAGAATCTGATTATCTTGGGACATTGCCACCATACTGTATATAGAACATAGTTTCTTTTTGGCCACGGCATCTAAAACAGTCAGAAGATGAATAGCAATGTATTTGGCCACCATAGTAGATACCAACTACCATGGTTTTATCATTAGATTCCACTAGTGATGTGTTGATAGATATTTTAGTTAAGTCACTAGCTATGTTCTGTCATTCAGATATACTGTATCTAATGCAATTTTGAGATCACGCTCCCATTGCTACATGTGTGGAAGCTTACAATTGAAATCCATAAGAAGATTATATAATATTGAAATACAACCCTTAGTAGAATCTCTAGCTTTGCATGAAAACTCAAACATTGTCAGAGATATGCAATTTGATTGTATTGGAACAGTTCTGCCAGGAATGGACTTGCCAGTGGTGGTGGGACTCACCTGCCTTGTGGGCTGCAGTACCAGGACTGGCCAGCGGGTGCTCTCAGCAACCAGAGGCTCACTCCTGCAATGAGCCATCACCTGAAGCTGATTACAACAGGTGTATTTAAGGAATGGCCAGGCCTGTGATCAGGGCCTTGGTGTATGTTTCCCATGAGCCCCTGTACCTGCATCCTGTCTGCTTTCTGCCTGATCCAGATTCTGCTTCGATCCCTGACTCTGCATGAACTCCGCATGTCCTGACCTCGGCTATTCCTGACTACTCTTCCACCTGCTCCTTGTGCCCTGCCTGCCCGTTTGCTACCAACCCGGCCTGCCCAACTACGCTTAGTATTGTTTCTATTGTTATCTGTTGGAGGTTTGGGTTGGTTTGTTTGCACTGTGTTGTTGTTTAGTCTTGTACTTCGTCTATGTTTTGTTTAGTCTTAATAAATTGTCTTATTCACACTATACCTGAAGTCTGCGTTTCCCTGTGTCAGTCCACACATTTCTGGTCATACCCGGATCCCTAACAAGTTCAGTTGGGGGGAAATGCAGTTTAATTTGATAGTATTCCAATGTGTAAAGATCACTTCCATTCAAAACATCCTCTATTAGCAGTAAGCCTTTATTTTTGCACCAATGAAAATACCATGGGCTAACACCTGGAGTGAATTTGGGATTATTTGAAATAGGGGCTAAGGGAGTTTGAATAAAATTGAGTTTTCTCCTAGTACTCTGCCTGCCCCAAATGGTGGGCAGAAATGATATTGTAGGGCACATAAAAGGAGGGTGCACCTTGCCGGAGAACCACCTTAAGGCACTAATAGAGCCAGTGGAGGCTCCTGTAAAGTAGTCTAAGCTAATTGTGCTATATAAGCAGATGGAGATAAGCCAAATGATTGGTGAGTTCCATGTCTCCTTGAGGTTTAGGTGTATATGTTGTTAAGAAGTTGGTTCAAGGATTCAGATGGACCCAAACAAATTGGCAAACTTTGTTTTGGAGCATTAATAAATCTCTTTTCAGGACTGCTATGGGGATTGTTCTGAAAAAATAAAGTTTCCTAGGAAGAATGTTCATTTTGAAGGAGTTAATCATACCAAACCAGGAAAGAGATGAATTGAACCGCCTGTCTAGATCACTTATGAGATGGTTAAAAGGAGCTGAATAGTTTTCAGAATATAATGTATGTAAAGATGGAGTCAAGTAGACTTCTAAATAAAAATTAGATTTAACCTTTTGCTGCCAGAGCCATTTTTGCATTTTTTGCATACATGTGTGCAAATTTATACCATAGTGTCTAAAACACAGAAAAGATTCTCCCAAGATAAACTGTCAAATGCTTTATGGAGATCTAATGAGAATGGACAGCTGAGATTTAAGACAGGCTATACAAGGATCAAAATTCAACCAGTTCAGCAGGGGACAGACACATTTCAATTCATGTATGGGAACAGAGGTTGTATAGAAGTCAATCTACCAATCGACTTCTGTGCAACCAGCCTGTCGGATAAATGCTACTTGATTAGAGCCACTGGCTTCCCCACTGTGAGAACACAATAGCTCAGCAGGAGTTAGGGAGTCAAAACTAGATCAATTATTTCAATTATATCATGCTAGTATTGAACCAAATGAGGACAGTGCTACAACATGTTCAGTAAAAACACGTGTGCAGCCCTAAGACACTTTGGACAAAGTGGACAGTCTACAGTATATTTATTTCAGGCACCCAGTACATTTTGTGTATAATATATAGTTGATGGAGATTGTGCAATCAGATTGTATAGTGTTTGGTGAGCTTTAAATACTTTCAAGGACACACTTTTCCTGTTTTCAGTACCACAGCTCTGCTCCACATAGTCTGTTATGTGATCACTCAGCTCCTTCTCCTGCTTCAGTGTGCACACTCTGCCAAATGAACAATCTAGTCAAGAAGAAGGTAAGGTACAAAATAATATAATCAATTAGCAGAGAACAATGCTCACTGACATTGCCTGCATTGGAGAAGCATAAAACTACAGAGGTGGGTGGGAGCAATCTTCTGGGGGGGGGGGGGGGCAGGTGCAGGGTGTGTGTTAATGAGGTCAGCCACTGATGTACTACATTCTAATGGTTTTCATGTCCTAAGGATGAATACCAGGAAGTGATGGAAGAGTTTTCTATAGGAGAAGCTGGGGGCTGAGGTAAGGCCTGCTTTGAAATATAGAGAAAGCTTTTTCTTATCTGCAACAAAGGTATGTTAATGGCATATTGGAACATAGGGAAGCTGGAATTTAGAAAACAAAAAGTGTACTTAGTCTGTCAAGGGTTTGTGTAGACCACGTATGTTTCAAAACTCTATAGAAAATTTCTTATGTGATTTCACCTTAAAAAAATAGTGAAAGAGTACACTAGGTCCTCTCAAGCTGCAGAAAAATCTTGAAGACACTACATGTCCAATCCTGACAAGAAGAGAGGTCATGGTGCAGAGTCCATGTGAGCTCGGTATAGCCAAGTGAGCAAGGGTGTCCTCCAAGTGAAGTCTGGCATGACCAACATACCTCATAGGTAAGTTGAACCTAATTAAGATTGAAATGTGGTGGTGGTGGTGGTGGCACAGAAAATTCAAAAAGGTACAAAAACAGAAAATCATAAACAATTAGGAAAGAAAAGAATAACCTGGGAACCAAACCTCATCAGGCCTCCACATCAAACTCCACATTGTTACACAGACAGTTTTCCAAATAATCTAATTTAGCAGCTGGTAGTGCTATGACCCTGTTAGTATATGCTACATCTCATTGGACTGGTGCCACTGTTTCTTTCAGCTCACTAACCCTGCCCTCTCAAATGTTTGTGTATTGTGGCAGAGAAGGGACAGGTCCTTTTCAATGTCATTCAGTTGTGTTTGAAGTCCAGTTATAGATTTGGGCAGTTGCTGTTTGTTTGTACCATTGATAATTTGGTGAGCGGGCTCACTGGACACCTTTGCTGCCATTGTGTTATATGCTGGCTGTCCAGTGTGCCCCTGTGCCTTTAAGGAGGAATGGACTCTCTCCAGGCATACCTGCCCTCAATCTATCCATTATTTTATATGTGCTCTTACTACAGAGGCTCTCAGAATTTATAGAGTTAGGACTGCACGGCACTGTGAAGTGGTTCTGCAGCTTACTCATGTAATTGCAGTTATGTGCAAACTAAACCCCTGTTTTTAATGCAAACTGTTAGACAGGACAATTCAGTTTGCTGCAGGCTGGTTGGTAAGTTGAGCAGGGAATTTTTCTTTGTTGTTGTTTGGTTGGTTGATACTTTTCATATGCTTCTTGCTGTGAAGGCCAGTTATAGGTTGGGCAGTAGCCGTTTGTTTGTGTTTGTAAAATATTGAGAGTAGAAATGTCTTTATTTCCCACTGTTAGTATATCAGATAAAACAGGTTCAGATTGTCCCTCAGGTGAAGGTAATATCTGTGGACCCCTGTATATTGCCTCCTTTACTCCACCTGAGGCAATAGAATCCTGTAGGTATTTCAGGCACAGAAAGAAATTAAGCAAGCTGTTATTCACTCGCCACAATCAGGAAATCTGTTGGTGGGTCATTTCTCAATGCACTCTGATTACCCTTTGCAGGGGTGCAGGAAAGTGTTCTAAGCAGGCTGCATGCATCTCTCTGCTTATCACGCTGTGATAGTGAAATTTGTCTGGCCACGTTCTCTTTGTTCCTCTTTGTTATAGTGAGTGATCACAGGAGTGCCAGGGAAGAGGTCCTGCGGGTATCAAGAGGTATAAGACCCAACTGTGATAGAGAAAGACAGCTGTTGAACTGTGCAAGATAGAGAATCAAGATTTTAGAGCAAGAGCTCTGAGATTCTGCAGCCACTCACATATAGGTGCAGGCCATGCCACCACCACTAAACATTAGTAGATAAACTCAGTATTAGGTAAAAACAGGAAACTACAGCTCGGCATCTACCACTCTTGGTCAACCCAGGTCATGCCATTTTACTAGATTATACAGGAGGGGTTGCAGTGCAATCAGCTTTGACAAAGATGACCTGACTTGGGGTGGTTACTGTGTAGGTTTGTTTGCAGCTGCATCTGGCAGCTGATGCCTGCTGTACACTGTGACATGAGCTTCATCTTCTTGTACGTCAATGCTCTCCCTCTTCTGCTGCTCCTTTAGAGATGTCCTGTTCTTCTCTCCTTGCCACCCAAGTCTGACACTTCTTTCTTATACTGTATAGTGGAGCCTAGTTTTCAGAAAGCATTGGCTTATGGTCCATCAAACAATGGTACTGCTGCATGGCAGCTGTCCTCTACCCACAGCAAATGTGAAGACAAGCTCATCATTTTATTACTGACTATTCTCCTGAAAAACAAAATAGAGATATGCATTGATCCACATGCAAAAAAAACAGAAATGTGTAAATCGCTATAACAATTCTGTCTAGTTCAGGCATGGAAAGTTTAAAGGGGCTGACATGAAATAGTAATGGAGGGTCCAAGTGAACCATGGTAGTTCATTGAGGACTACAAGCCAGCAGCCGCTAAGGCTGTCGAGACTTGTAGTCCATTCATTCACAGAACACTGTGAATGAATGACACAGCCGTGTGGGTGTTTTTAAGAACTGACAGCTAGTAAGGGGAACTTCTCCCCATTCTTCTGTCACAGGGAGGGGGGCAGCTGGCAGCAGCTGTAGTATCAGGAACATGTTACATGTTCCACCCTAAAAAGGGGTTGAACATGTAAAATGTTCCCAAAGGTGAACTTATCCTTTAAAAGATAAATCCATCTTTACAACCATGTTTCATATTAAACCCTAAAACCATCCTCCCTTACAGAATCTGTGGGTTCTTCCCTCCACAGGCTCCTGTAATTTTTCTGAGCCACACACAGCCATATTAACCATTCACTTGAATCTCTGCATGAAAAACTATAGGTCCCATCTGCCACTGTGGCAGAGGGACGTGTAGTTATCAGTGGAGCCCAAGTGTGGTGATGTCAACTTCAGCTGACATAAAGTACTGTATTTAGGAGCTACTACTTCTGACAGTCCATCCACCTGAAAAAGTCTTTTTTATAAGGGCTATCAATCAAATAAAGCAGTTTGGGGTGTTGCTGCTGTCTGTTATTTCTTATCCAAAAACTACAAACAGGGATCAAAGAACCCCTCAAGAATTAAACCCAGGAAGGTTCACCCATTTCTGTTCATAACCTGGTGCCTCCCTATTTTTGCATACCCAGTTTCTGCGGAGCCTCCAGATTGCTTTTCTGATTACCAGATGGAGTAACCCGGAGATTGCTTTTGGAAAGTTACTTTTCTATAAGAAGCTCAGAACAAAGGTACTCTGGTCAGGTTGTAGTCAAATTCTTATCAGCATTATCTCTCTTTGTTCTCTTGGCAGTGACTTGACTGCCTTCCAGTTTTCCAATGTAGACAAAGAGCAATTGTACCGAGTGACATAATCAGGTGCTGTTTAAATGTGTAAATTCCTTGATAAAGTTTTCCTACTTTATTTTAGGACTTTGGGGTTTTACACATGAAAACTTTGCTTTTGATTTAGAACAAAACCTATTATGACTCATCCACCTTACCAACCGTTCAGTATCTGCTACTACTGAGCTACATCACTAACCTAGTCTCAAAATACTAACCTAATGATTGTATTTATTCCTCCCAAGACCTCCTGCCCTCTAGCTCCTTTGCCACCACCTCCAGGGAGGTCAGTCAATCTCTTAAAACCCTGCTCTTCAGAGAAGTCTATCCCACTTCCACCTAAGAACTGTACTTTTAGTTTCTCCATCAGCTTATTCCCCACAGTTATTACCTTTTGTATCTCTTGTACCTCTTGACCCTTCATCTTAGATTGTAAGCTCTAATGAGCAGGGCCCTTTGATTCCTCTGGTACTGAATTGTATTATACCTGTACTGTCTGCCCTCATTTTGTAAAATGCTGCATAAACTGTTGGCTCTATATAAATCCTGAATAATAATAATAATAATAATAAAATATAGGAACTATCATTTGTAATTTCTTGTTTGTAGAATACTAATTGCTTGGAAGTCAGCCTGATCCTCTGATTTTAATGTTTTTTGAGTCATTAACAGTACCTGGAACAAGTATATAAATTAGGAGGTCTGACTTCACTCTCATTTTACTTGCTGCATGCTTGTTCTTGGTCACTAACTCAAAATGCAATGAAACTTGACAGCAAGATAAAGACGTTTTTTAGAAAGAAGGTAGCAATAACAGTCTACCTATTTTACTCAGTACAGGTAATCTTTAAGAAAGCTTTACTATAAAATTTGCATCCTGAGACACACTGAAGTTCTGAAGAGTGAGATTGTATACGTTGTACAAATATGGTTTGCTTAGTAGGTTCAGACCACTTGTTTGAGCCCAGGCCATGACAATGTTGTTTCATCTGATTCCGGATAAGTTAAATATGTCAGTTCATTACACTTACGCTTGAACTTGATATATCAAACTGCTTCTTTAAAAGCCAATTCAAATGTTCCATTGACTGTCTAATAAGCCAAAGAAGTAAATTTAATTAGTAAATCACAAACTGAAAATTGAAAAGCTAATGAATTCCAAACTATTAGATTTGTTTCTTTTCTATGAAAGGAGATCATTTGGATGTTAGAAAATGTGTAATGGATATAGATCAGTGATAGACACCATCATATTTTATTTGTTCCACTTGCCTGCACTTATCAAATGTATCCATATTTCTGCTGTGGCGAGAAAAGAAACACAACATGTTAATGTTCAGTTAATATTATTAAGCATTTTGAACTTAAATCTCATCTGGAATCAGTAGCTTAATCCAACTGGCAGAGTAACATATATCTTGAGGACATAATAAAAAGATTATGTGGTGGACAATCTGTGCTGATAAAAATAATAACAGTTAATCAGTCCAGTAATCCTGATTTAAAAATAAATAAACAATATACACACTGGGAGAAATCAATAGTGTGTAATAGTTTCACCGTTGGCTACAGTTTTATCAACCTAAATTAGAAAACTTCATACTTTATTTCCACTTGTCCAATAATCAAGCCATTACATTTTTTTCTGAATTAGAATTGATTGCTTTTGTAATGTGGAGTGTAAACCTGAAATGTTCTTAATGCTGTAGTTGAGATTTTCTTTTTTGATACATTAAAAATGTAAATGCATTAAAATAATTAATAAAAAACTGTTTGTAAACATAATACAGAACTCCAGAAATCACCTAAATACACAGATGCAATTTATATAATATAGCATGCTAAATGATTTGTATTTCTCTCTATCTGGGTTTGGAATTTACACAGCTCTGCTACATCACACAGCCCTGCTGGCAGGGAGAGATCTGATTTATCTGTGCCTCAGTAACGAGTAAGTAGCTATGTAAGTAAGTAAGTAATACTTACTGGTCTTGGGGCACAACATACACTTGTTGCTGACACAGGCAAAGCTATCTTTGTGCTGTAAAGTTGTGTGCATAAAAGCACCATATATTGTTTTCCTTATTGACAAAGCATCCATTAAACTTAAGAAATCCCCTTTATTAGAAATGTTAGGCAGACCTAAAGTGACAGGTGGTATTGGGTACATTTGTCCATCATTAAATTTCAACTTTGTGCAAAAAGTTGTCTAAGGATAGTTTATGCTGGGTTCCCACAACAAGACACGGTTGAGTGTGGCAATTAGGATGTAATTGCTATTGAGATATATTCCATCCTGGACCTGCATGTGACTCACACGGGCAGGTCTTAGATGGTCAAAGCCAGGATATTAGGGTTTAAGAGGTTTCTGGATATAAGAGATGCAAGGGGTAGCATAGTATAGTCTTTCAGTCAGTGTTGTTATAGTGTAATTGATATAGAAATAAAGGTAGCAGGGACCATAGAAGGTTGAGGGAGAAAGTGAGGAAGGGGTGATGGGGGTTGTAAAGAATAGGAGGAGGGGAGATAAAAAGAAAAGAAAAGGAGGAGGTCGATGGGATAATGGGGTGGCATGTGAGAGGTAAGGTGGCATAGTCAATAGAGTATCCATGTCAGTTCTAATAGGGAAGGCATTCACAGGAGGCTGTTGACCTGGATTAAACTGTGGGATCAGCGTACAAAGACATGATGAAGCGAATCAAGACCTAATGATTGCAAGACAGCTTTTAGGTAGTCCAAGGCCAGCCTGTCGAACGCCTTTTCAGCTCCAAGGGATAGAAAGAAACCTTGTTGGTTAGACCTAGAGAGCCAATAGTCAATGTTTACGGCCTTTCGGGTATTGTCCCTGGCTTCTCTACTTGGTTTAAAGCCTACTTGGTCTTTTGCTATGAGGCTTGTGAGTACTGGGTGTCGGTGGTTTGCTAGATTCTTAGCAAAAACTTTAATGTCAACATTCATCAATGATATTGGTCTGTAATTGGATGCTTGGGCTGAGTCTTTGCAGGCTTAGGAATGACAGAAATATGAGCTTCTAACAAATATTTCTGTGGGAGCTCCAGCCCTGAAAGAAGGTTGAATGCCTGCAAAAATAGACAGGCCTGCAAGTCCAAAAAGGTTTTGCAGTAGGTCATAGAGAAACCATCTGGGACTGGACTTTTGCCTAATTTCATCTGTTTGAGTACCTGGTCAAATTCTTCAAGCAATATTGGGCTGTTCATATCAATGGCTTGTTGACGACATATTGGTCTAGGACTATGTTTTTTGAGGAATTCATCAAGAATTAGAGAGCGTGGTCTTTGTCAACTGGCAGTTGATGTTCAGGGGGGAGATTATGTCATTTGGAATAGAATTGTGCAAAATGGTTCATGATATCTTTATTAGTTAGAAAAACCTGGCCACCAGGCGTGCATATTTGTTGGATTGTGATGTTTGCTTTCTTGGTTTGTAACACTTTTGCTAAAAGTTTCCCATTCTTGCTGCTCAGCTCATAAAAGAGTTTCTGGGTTAACTTGTATTCATATCTTACCTTGTGGTCAAGTTCTTCCATCAGAAGAGAGCGTGCGTGGGTCAAGTCTGTCATAGTTTGTTGTGCCAGCTTGGCTTGTGAGTCAGATTGTGAGTCAGTTCTAAATTCTGTATTTTGTTTAGATGGGCGTTAATGGATGCTTGTTTGGTTCACTTACGTGTCGTTGCCATAGCTAGAAGAGATTCCTTATAATGCATTCATGGGCCTCCCATTGGATAAGAGGGTTAGTTTCAGGTGTATCATTTCTATGAAAGAAATCCATAATATGTGTGCGAATAATGTTTGCATTTATAGAATCAGTTAGTAAAGTCGGGAACAAACTTTATCTTATCAGTCTGACATGTTATTGTGCTGTTTATTGCTTCTGGAATTGATCAGACATTTTTGTATTTCAAGGTAATAATTGTATGTAGCTATACCAGAGATGTGAGAATTTTTTTGTTTTTTATTTTTAAGGATTCATTTTGTATTAATAAAATAATACATACAGTATTTTCTGGCATATAAGACTACTTTTTATACTTAAAAATATACCCCAAAAATTGGGGGTCGTCTTATAGGCGGAGTATAAAATGTGAACCTTGAGTTTGTTTGGCTCAAGCTGGCCGGATGTGTGGTAATACTGTACATACAGTATACTGTGCTGAGCCAAGCTGGCTCAAAACAAATGTCCCTATGACAGATTAATCTGTCAGCCTGCAGGATGTGCGGTATATACAGTATACTGCGCTGAGCCAAGCGGTTTCAAAACGTACCGGTACGTCCCTACTGTAATCAGCCCGCTGGATGCGTGTATATACAGTAGCTGCGGCTACATACAGTATACACTGGGCCAATTATGGCGAGTGTAGTATTCTACTAATGAATACAAAGCCTGCTCAGATAGGCTGAGTCAGAGAGGTGGGCTGATGATGTCATAACCTCAGCCAATCTGAACAGGCTTTGTATTCATTAGAATACATCGATCGCCGTGATTGGCCCAGTATATACTGTATGTAGCCTCAGCTACTGTACATACACGCATCCAGCGGTCTGATTACCGTAGGGACGTACCGGTACATTTTGAAACAGCTTGTCTCAGCGTGGTATACTTTATGTACATTACTGCACATCCAGCGGGATGACAGATTAATCTGTCATAGGGACATTTGTTTTGAAACAGCTTGGCTCAGTGTGGTATACTGTATATACATTACTGCACATCCAGCGGGCTGTATATATACTGTATACTGTATGTAGCCGAAGTTACCGTATTACCGCACATCCAACGGTAACCATCTGATTTGGAGTTTGATCCATGTGATGACTGTCTTACAAATCTATCACAAGATGTCATTCATGAACTTATGATGAACATGAGGATTTTGAAGGATTTTTAGTAAGTCATAACCATTATCAATTAAAAAATCTGATGTTTTTAAATGGTGTTGCCTCTTAAAGGGGGTAGTCTTATACGGCAAGTATAGCCCAAAACCTATGTTTTATACACCCAGTCACCTTATATGCCGGAAAATATGGTATATATATATATATATATATATATATATATATATATACAGTCATGGCCGAAATTGTTGGCACCCTTGATATTTTTCCTGAAAATCAAGTATTTCACACAAAAAAGGTATTGCATTAACACATGTTTTGCTATACACATGTTTATTCCCTTTGTATGTATTGGAACAAATATAAAACAGAGGCAGAAAAGCAAATATGACATAATGTCACACAAAACCCCAAAAATGGGCTGGACAAAAGTATTGGCACCCTTAACTTAATATTTGGTTGCACACCCTTTGGAAAACATAACTGAAATCAGTCGCTTCCTATAACCATCAATAAGCTTCTGACACCTCTCACCCGGAATTTTGGACCACTCTTCCTTTGCAAACAGCTCCAGGTCTCTCTTATTGGAAGGACACCTTTTCCCAACAGCAATTTTAAGATCTCTCCACAGGTGTTCAATGGGATTTAGATCTGGGCTCATTGCTGGCCACTTCAGAACTCTCCAGCGCTTCTTTGCCATCCATTTCTGAGTGCTTTTTGACGTATGTTTGGGGTCATTGTCCTGCTGGAAGACCCAGGATCTTGGACGCAAACCCAGCTTTCTGACACTGGGCCCTACAGTGCGACCCAAAATCCTTTGGTAATCCTCAGATTTCATGATGCCTTGCACACAGTCAAGGCACCCAGTGCCAGAGGCAGCAAAACAACCCCAAAACATCATTGAACCTCCACCATATTTTACCGTAGGTACTGTGTTTTGTTCTTTGTAGGCCTCATTCCGTTTTCGGTAAACAGTAGAATGATGTGCTTTACCGAAAAGCTCTATCTTGGTCTCATCTGTCCACAAGACGTTTTCCCAGAAGGCTTTTGGCTTACTCAAGTACATTTTGGCAAACTGTAGTCTTGCTTTTTTATGTCTCTGTGTCAGCAGTGGGGTCCTCCTGGGTCTCCTGCCATAGCGTTTCATTTCATTTAAATGTCGACGGATAGTTCGCGCTGACACTGATGCTCCCTGAGCCTGCAGGACAGCTTGAATGTCTTTGGAACATGTTTGGGGCTGCTTATCCACCATCCGGACTATTCTGCGTTGCAATCTTTCATCAATTTTCCTCATCCGTCCACGACCAGGGAGATTAGCTACAGTGCCATGGGTTGCAAACTTCTTGATAATGTTGCGCACTGTGGACAAAGGCAAATCTAGTTCTCTGGAGATGGACTTGTAACCTTGAGATTGTTGATATTTTGCCACAATTTTGGTTCTCAGGTCCTCAGACAGTTCTCGTCTCCTCTTTCTGTTGTCCATGCTTAGTGTGGCACAGACAGACACACAATGCAAAGGTTAAGTGAACGTCTCTCCTTTTTATCTGCTTTCAGGTGTGATTTCTATATTGCCCACACCTGTTACTTGCCCCAGGTGAGTTTACAGGAGCATCACATGCTTGTAACATTCTTATTTATCCGCAGTTGTGAAAGGGTGCCAATACTTTTGTCCAGCCCATTTTTGGAGGTTTGTGTGACATTATGTCGAATTTGCTTTCTTTCCTCCCTTTTTTTGTTTTGTCCCAATACACACAAAGGGAATAAACATGTGTATAGCAAAACATGTGTTAATGCAATACGTTTCGTGAGAAATACATGATTTCCTGGAGAAATATCAAGGGTGCCAACAATTTCGGCCATGACTGTATATATATATTTCTTTATTTACTTATTTTCCCCTAGGAAGGATTGGACCTAATTAATAAAAATATATGTACATTACATGTATATTTTATTTATTTATCTATCTAGTATATTTTATATATGTATATATATATATTCAGTTGTATCTGACCCTGACTCGTAAGCGACTTTTTCCATGAATTATTTTACAGGGTAGGTTGCCAGGTCTTTCCCCAACCCCTACCATGCAGGAGATCCAGCATGGCCAGGGATGAAACTAGGACAATTTAGAGAGGAGCCAATTAACCTACCAGCATATCTTTGAAGTGTGGGAGGAAACCGAAGTACCCGGTGGAAAACCACGCGAACACAGAGAGAACATGCAAACACCATGCAGGAGGTGCCAAGGTTGGGAATCGAATCCATGACCCAATTACTGCAAGGCAGAAGTGCTAACGACTAACCCCCTGTGCCGCCCGCATATATATATATACAGTGGGGATCGAAAGTTTGGGCACCCCAGCTAAAAATTTGTATTAATGTGCATAAAGAAGCCAAGGAAAGATGGAAAAATCTCCAAAAGGCATCAAATTACAGATTAGACATTCTTATAATATGTCAACAAAAGTTAGATTTTATTTCCATCATTTACACTTTCAAAATAACAGAAAACAAAAAAATGGCGTCTGCAAAAGTTTGGGCACCCTGCAGAATTTATAGCATGCACTGCCCCCTTTGCAAAGCTGAGACCTGCCAGTGTCATGGATTGTTCTCAATCATCGTCTGGGAAGACCAGGTGATGTCAATCTCAAAGGTTTTAAATGCCCAGACTCATCTGACCTTGCCCCAACAATCAGCACCATGGGTTCTTCTAAGCAGTTGTCTAGAAAACTGAAACTGAAAATAGTTCACGCTCACAAAGCTGGAGAAGGCTGTAAGAAGATAGCAAAGCGTTTTCAGATGTCAATATCCTCTGTTCGGAATGTAATTAAGAAATGGCAGTCATCAGGAACAGTGGAAGTTAAAGCAAGATCTGGAAGACCAAGAAAAATATCAGACAGAACAGCTCGCAGGATTGTGAGAAAAACAATTCAAAACCCACGTTTGACTGCACAATCCCTCCAGAAAGATCTGGCAGACACTGTAGTTGTGGTACACTATTCCACTATAAAGAGATACTTGTACAAATATGGTCTTCATGGAAGAGTCATCAGAAGAAAACCTCTTCTATGTCCTCACCACAAAAATCATCGTTTGAACTTTGCAAATGAACATATAGACAAGCCTGATGCATTTTGGAAACAAGTTCTGTGGACCGATGAGGTTAAAATTGAACTTTTTGGCCGGAATGAGCAAAGGTACGTTTGGAGAAGAAGGGGCACAGAATTTAATGAAAAGAACTTCTGTCCAACTGTTAAGCATGCGGTTGGATCAATCATGCTTTGGGGTTGTGTTGCAGCCAGTGGCACAGGGAACATCTCACGAGTAGAAGGAAAAATGGATTCAATAAAATTTCAGCAAATTTTGGATGGTAACTTGATGCCATCTGTGAAAAAGCTGAAGTTAAAGAGAGGATGGCTTCTACAAATGGATAATGATCCTAAACACACCTCGAAATCCACGGGGGATTACATCAAGAGGCGTAAACTGAAGGTTTTGCCATGGCCTTCACAATCTCCTGACCTCAACATAATTGAAAATCTATGGATAGACCTTAAAAGAGCAGTGCGTGACAGACAGCCCAGAAATCTCAAAGAACTGGAAGACTTTTGTAAGGAAGAATGGGCAAAGATACCTCAAACAAGAATTGAAAGACTCTTGGCTGGCTACAAAAAGCGTTTACAAGCTGTGATACTTGCCAAAGGGGGCAGTACAAGATATTAACTCTGCAGGGTGCCCAAACTTTTGCAGACGCCATTTTTTTGTTTTCTGTTATTTTGAAAGTGTAAATGATGGAAATAAAATCTAACTTTTGTTGACATATTATAAGAATGTCTAATCTGTAATTTGATGCCTTTTGGAGATTTTTCCATCTTTTCTCGGCTTCTTTATGCACATTAATACAAATTTTTAGCTGGGGTGCCCAAACTTTCGATCCCCACTGTATATATATACATATATATATGATTTCTTATTTACTCCCTAGTTTTGGCTAGTGTAGGGACATGGACCTTATTGCCTGTTTTACCCTGTTGAAAGCCCACAGCATCATACATTAAACATGTTATACATACAGCCCCATTCACTCAAATGGTTTGGATTAGGTGGCAGTATTGCACATCAAACACGACTGTACTGTATAGTTTCTCCCATGGCCATAAAACCTCACAGCCGCGGTTAAGGGGGGTGGTGAAACTGCAGCTTAGCTGTCTATTTTTACTGTCCTCGGCTGCAAGTGTGAACAAGCCCTTACCCTGCTTCGTCAGCTCTTCAGGAACCACCTTTTAGGTTGACTGTACACTATACAACCTGATTGTACAATCTTCTTGTGGCCAGAGCTGACATTTCCTGCACGGTAAAACATCACATGTTACTGCACAGGAAGTGTCACATGTGGCTGGTGGTGCCTTATGCTTTTTAAGAGTAGATCTCTGTTTATTTTTGCTTTTTACTTTATTGGAATATTCCATGTGACATTTCATTCAGGTCTATGTATTGCAGCTCAGATGCTATGTGTGGAAACACAGGGAAACACGGAGAAATGGAGGTGCGGATGAGCTGTGGTGTGGGATGGAAAACGCAGACATGTTGCAGATTTCGGCACCATAGCACACCCAAATGCTCCTCCATGTGTTAACCAGGCACACAGTAAACAGTTGTGGTCCCTTGCAGTGATCGGTGATTTTCTACTGCAGATCCACACTGATGTAATAGAAGGACAAACCCAATCGATGCAATCAATCTTTGTACAATAAGGCAGCCCCCCGCACTGCATAGAAGATTGTAGATGTAAAGGAGATTGTACAATGCATAGTCTGTGGTCAGCCTTTTGGTGGCCATATACCCTCACCGGCCACTTTATTAGGTACACCTTGCTAGTACCGGTTTGAATCCCCTTTTGCCTTCAGAACTGCCTTGATTCTTCATGGCACAGATTCAACAAGGTGATGGAACCATTCCTCAGAGATTTTGGTCCATATTGACATGATAGCACCATGCAGTTGCTGCAGATTTGTTGGCTGCACATCCATTATGCGAATCTCGCATTCCACCACATCCCAAAAATGCTCTATTGGATTGAGATCCGGAGATTGTGGAGGCCATTGGAGTTCAGTGAACTCACTGTCATGTTCAAGAAACCAGTTTGAGATGATTTGAGCTTTGTGACATGGTGCATTATCCTGCTGGAAGGAACCATCAGAAGATGGAGTCATAAAGGGATGGACATGGTCAGCAACAATACTCAGGTAGGCCATGGCACTGTAATTGGCTCAGATAGAGAGTCAGGCAGCTGATGTCACAATCTCCACCTCAGCCAATCAGAAGAAGCCTTGTATTCATAAAAATACAAGGTTTCCTGTGAATGACTGAACAGCACTCAGCCCTACTCAGTTTTGTTCCTGAAATGGGATAGAAAGTTTCTGTACTGATGCCGGAGCACAGCACTGTTTACTGTATATAAGGGAACCTGCATATATTTATACACTCACCGGCCACTTTATTAGGTACACCTTGCTAATACCGGGTTGGACCTCCTTTTGCCTTCAGAACTGCCTTAATTCTTCATGGCATAGATTCAACAAGGTGTTGGAAACATTTCTCAGAGATTTTGGTTCATATTGATAGCATCACGCACTTGCTGCAGATTTGTCAGCTGCACATCCATGATGTGAATCTCCCGTTCCACCACATCCAAATGGTGCTCTATTGGATTGAGATCTGGTGACCGTGGAGGCCATTGGAGTACAGTGAACTCATTGTCATGTTCAAGAAACCAGTCTGAGATGATTTGAGCTTGGACATCGTGCATTATCCTGCCGGTAGCCACCAGAAGATGGGTACACTGTAGTCATAAAGGGATAGACATGGTCAGCAACAATACTCAGGTAGGCTGTGGTATTCTAACAATGCTTAATTGGCACTAAGGGGCCCAAAGTGTGCCAAGAAAATATCCCCCACACCATTACACCACCACCACCAGCCTGAACTGTTGATACAAGGCAGGATGGATCCATGCTTTCATGTTGTATACTCCAAATTCTGACCCTACCATCTGAATGTCACAGCTGAAATCAAGACCAGGCAATGTTTCTTCAATCTTCTATTGTCCAATTTTGGTGAGCCTGTGTAAATTGTAGCCTCCATACTGTTCTCAGGGCACCCGATGGGACCCAATGTGGTCTTCTGCTACTGTAGTCCATCTGCTTCAAGGTTGTGAGTTCAGAGATGATATTCTGCATACCTTGGTGGTAACAAGTGGTTATTTGAGTTACTTGAGTTACTGTTGCCTTTACATATATTTGAAATGCTACAATTTTGGCCATATTCAGTATATTTAAAAAAAAAAAAAAAATATATATATATATATATATATATATATATATATATATATATATACCGTATGCTGAAATGCATTTTTATTACAAAATATATGACAAATATGTTTAAAAATACATTTCAATTATTTGAAATGCATTTACAAATATATGTTAAAATGACTTTTTTATATGTTAAAAAAATCTGAAGAATATATTTTAACCACAAGCCTACAGGACACTTATACCCCCTTCCTGCCCAGGCCAATTTCCAGCTTTCAGCGCTGTCATGCTTTGAATGACAATTGCGTGGTCATGCAACACTAACCATATGAAATTTTTATAATTTTTTGAGCTTTATTCTGGTGATATTTACTCACCTCTGGGATTTTTATTTTTTCTTAAACAAACAAAACCACAGAAATTTTTTTTAAAAAAGTTGTTTCTTAGTTTTTGTTATAAAATTTTGTAAATAAGTGATTTTTCTCCTTCACTGATGTGCGCTAATGAGGCTGCAATGATGGGCACTGATGGGCTGCACTGATAGACACTGATAGGTGGCACTGATGGGTACTGATGAGGAGGCACTGGTAGGTGGAAACTGATGGGTATTGACAGGCATCACTGATGGGCACTGAAAGGCAGCACTGATATATGGCACTGATAGGTGGCACTGTTAGGTGGCACTGATGGGCACTGGTAGGCGACACTGACTGGCACTGTTAGGTGGCACTGATGGGCACTGATAGGTGAAACTGATTGGCAGCACTGATAGGTGGCACTGACTGGCACTGATGGGTGACACTGAAAGGCAGCTCAGATGGGCACTGATATGTGGCATTGATGCGGCACTGATGGACATTGGCACATGGCACTGATGAGCACTGACACAAGGCACTGATGGACACTGACAGGTGGCACTGCTGGGGCTACACTGATCATCAGGGCACACTGATCATCAGTGCCCTGATGATCTGTGTATATGTCCCCTCCGTAGAATGCCGATTATTGGCTCTCCTGTCCTCTGTCAGCAAGACAGCTCGTGAGGAGATAAAAGCCGATAACCAGCATTTCCCTGTTTACATGTGATCAGCTGTGATTGGACACAGCTGATCACATGACCGAGCCGACATCATCGGCTCTTTCTGTGGATCGGTGATCTGCTGTGTCCGAGGGACACAGCGCACCGCCGATCGCTGCGCTGCGTGCTCCCTGAGCCGCACATGCGCGGTGAGAATGGAAGGACGTCATATGACGTCCTCCCAGAATGAGAGAACCACCTTGTGCCCGTCATTTTACTATATGGAGGGTGGAAGGTGGTTAAAAAATATATATTTTTAAAAATGTTTTTTTTTAATATATTCTTCAGATTTTTTTTTCCTCTTTCATTTAGGTTACCACAGGTTTACCAATAGAAGGCACTTTTTTGAGTTAATACATACTTGAATAGGATTGTTTTTAGCGTCACGCTAAGGCTGGCCATACATCATACAATTATCTTGTATAATTTTCCTTTAGATTTACCAAAAACCATATAATAGGAGGTCAAACCTGAACAACACTTTCAATTGTATACAATTAGGCAGGCCCTTGCACTACGTAGTTGAAAGTAAATCTAAAGGAAATTGGGCAGAAATTGTATATAAAATTGTATAGTGTATGGCCAACCTAAAGTTTATATCCATCTTTAGTGATTGGGTTTAGGTGAACCTAAAGGCTAATTAAATGTGCTTTCTGACTGCGTCCTTGTTAGCGGTTCACTGATTGACAGGGGCACTATTCCTCCCACTGACACCAATGATGGGGCACTATTCCACCCACTGACACCAATGATGGGGCACTATTCCTCCCACTGACACCAATGATGGGGCACTATTCCTCCTACACTGACACCAATAATGGGGCGCTATTTCTTTCACACTGACACCAATGATGGGGCGCTATTCCTTCCACTGACACCAATGATGGGGCCCTATTCCTCCCACTGACACCAATGATGGGGCACTATCCCTCCCACTGACACCAATGATAGGGCACTATTCCCCCCACACTGACACCAATGATGGGGCACTATTCCTCGCACACTGACTCCAATGATGGGGCACTATTCCTCCCACTGACACCAATGATGGGGCACTATTCCTCCCACACTGACACCTATGATGGGGCACAATTCCTTCCACTGACCCCAATGATGGGGCACTATTACTCCCACTGACACCAATGACGGGGCACTATTCCTCCCACTCACACCAATGATGGGGCACTATTCCTCCCACTCACACCAATGAAGGGGCAATATTCCTTCCACGGACACCAATGATGGGGCACTATTCCTCCCACTGACACCAATGATGGGGCACTATTACTCCCACTGACACCAATGACGGGGCACTATTCCTCCTACTCACACCAATGAAGGGGCACTTTTCCTTCCACGGACACCAATGATGGGTCACTATTCCTCCCACTGACACTAATGACGGGGCACTATTCCTCCCACACTAACACCAATGATGGGTCACTATTCCTTCCACACTGACACAAATGATGGGGCACTATTCCGTACACACTGAAGCCAATGATGGGGCACTATTCCTCCCACACTGACACCAATGATGGGTCACTATTAATTCCACACTAATACAAATGATGGGGCACTATTCCTCCCACTGACACCAATGATGGGGCACTATTCCTCCCACACTGACACCAATGATGGGGCACTATTCCTCCCACACTGACACCAATGTTGGGGCACTATTCCTCCCACACTGACACCAATGTTGGGGCACTATTCCTCCCACACTGACACCAATGATGGAGCACTATTCCTTCCACTGACACCAATGATGGGGCACTATTCCTCCCACTGACACCAGTAATGGGGGAACTATTCCTCCCACTGACACCAATGATGGGGTACTATTCCTCCCACTGACACCAATGATGGGGCACTATTCCTCCCACTGACACCAATGATGGGGCACTATTCCTCCCACTGACACCAATGATGGGGCACTATTCCTCCCACTGACACCAATGATGGGGCACTATTCCTCCCACTGACACCAATGATGGGGCACTATTACTTCCACACTGACACCAATGATGAGGCACTATTCCTCCCACACTGACACCAATGATGGGGCACTATTCCTCCCACTGACACCAATGAAGGGGTACTATTCCTCCCACTAACACCAATGATGGGGCACTATTCCTTGCACACTGACACCAATGTTGGGGCACTATTCCTCCCACACTGACACCAATGTTGGGGCACTATTCCTCCCACACTGATACCAATGATGGGACACTCTTCCTCCCACACTGACACAAATGATCGGGCACTAATATTTCCACTGACATCAACAATGGGCACTATTCCTCCCACACTGACACCAATGATGGGGCACTATTCCTCCCACTGACACCAATGATGGGGTACTATTCCTCCAACTGACACCAATGATGGGGCACTATTCCTCCCACTGACCCCAATGATGGGGTACTATTCCTCCCACTGACACCAATGATGGGGCACTATTACTTCCACTGACACCAATGATGGGGCACTATTCCACCTACTGTGGGAGGAATAGTGTCCCACCATTGTTGTCAGTGGAAGGAATAGTGCCCCATCATTGGTGTCAGTGGGAGGAATAGTGTCCTACAGTTTTTGTCAGTGGAAAGAATAGTGCCCCATCATTGTTGTCAGTAGGTGGAGCTCTAATAGGAAGAGGTGGAGCCTAAATAGGAAGGGGTGAATTTTACAGACAAAGGGGTGTACCTTAAAGAAGAAGGGGTGGGACACATTTAGATGCGGGGGGGGGGTGCCCATTTTTAGTCTTGCCTAGGGCAGTACAAAACCAAAATACACCACAGACCTCATGGTAAGTTGACTAGATTTTCAAAATGAAATCCAGGTAACATCCTATTGCTTTTATTGGGGGTGGAGCGGGGGTTGGGAACATAACAGAATGCAAAGCACGCCACACTAAATGTTGATTGTGACCACGCTAACAGTGGGAGGGGCCTAAGAGGGTATGATATAATGACACCTAGGCCAAACTTTGCTCTGAGTCAAGAGTGCTGACCCAGGTGTGCATTGCAGGTCACTGTCACAAGCAATGGCAAGGCAACAAATAATCCACAACCCCAGTGACCACAAATGAAGTCTGCACAAGTCAGGAGAGGAAGGACTGGGGCCACCATATAGTATTGCCATGTGAGATCAGCAATAAAGCTGGCCACACCCCAAAATTGGGGACTAACATTAGGGATAAACCCCATTTTTAATAGCCAGACGGGTAAAATACTGGTCAAGTGGAAACCTTAGTTTCAGGTCACATTCTCAAAAAATAAGCAGCAAAAAGATATAGAAAACTTTATCACACATATATAAAGAAGATCTGGACTGGAGAAGCATGCCAATTAAAAGGAAGTAGAGAGCAAATGACTAGAGTGGTCTTTCTGCAGCTGATCTGTCCCCCATTACTGACTTACCATGTTTTAGTCTGCACCGTGCCTCTGTGTGGGGGCTACATGGGTGACAACAGTGAATGTCCCTTTTTTGGTTGTGAAGCTGTTGGAATACAGTGTTCATGTATTTTGTGCAACAACTACATCAGTACTCAGTAGAGATATATTCTTCAACCAGTAGATGGCAGTAATAAAGGTACAAATGCGGTACTCAATCATAGTTGCAGCATATGGAAGATATCTCACAGTGTTAAAACTTCATTAATATGATATATACAGATTAATGTGACTGTTGTGACACAACGAACAGTAATAAACATTCTGTGACTGTCGTGACTGTGATATTAAATGATATTAACAGCAACACCGCTTATTAGGTATAGATCATGCGGAGTGAAGTGGCAGAAAAGTAAAATACGTGACTGTTAAAGCTGGAAGCAATGAGCATACTATGCACCCATTACAAATATCTTGTAGTAATGAAAACTTATAGGATATAGTTCATATGAAATGATGTGACTGTGGTGACACAAAGAACAGCCGATAACTTTCGTGACTGCTGTGGCTGGAAGCAATGAGCGTACTATGCACTAACCAGATAGCACAGATAAATGTGCGTTGGAGTAAATAAGACCTACTCCTCGGTACTCTGGGGGTGGGAACTCAGCATGCGGATGTGATCATCAGGCGGAGGTACTTCACCAGCTGTCATCTATCCAAAGCAGGTTTCCACATCTCAAGTTAACTGTGTCCAGCAGTACAATTTCCAGCCATTAGGGGGATCATACGAGGCAGATGGGAGCCAGGAAAAGATCCTTCAGGACAAGGACTCTCAGTGCCAGATAAATGAGCCATGAGAGAAAAGAACTCCAATAGTGTAGTATGTTTAATAATCAAAATAGGAGTAACATCAAAGTACAAGTAAGTAAACAGAGCCAGCACTTACATCTGAGGTAGTTAGTGGTTAGCATTCCATGAGAAAGGGTATCACTCTAACGCGTTTCGTGTAATAACACATTTTCACATTTTTCCTTTGAAAATGTGTTATTACACGAAACGCGTTAGAGAGATACCCTTTCTCATGGAATGCTAACCACTAACTACCTCAGATGTAAGTGCTGGCTCTGTTTACTTACTTGTACTTTGATGTTACTCCTATTTTGATTATTAAACATACTACACTATTGGAGTTCTTTTCTCTCTGGGCTCATTTATCTGGCACTGAGAGTCCTTGTCCTGAAGGATCTTTTCCTGGCTCCTTGTTGCGGTGAAGCAGAAAAGCACATGTGGACTGGGCACTGTCTGCTCTGTAGGCCTATATACACAATTTCTAACAGATTACAGGCCAAGTCATAATCGACTACAGCAAAAAAGTGCAAGATACAGCAACAGAATAAAAAAAATGGCCAGTAAGGGCTCGTTTACACTTGACTTTATTTCTAACTCTTGCCAAACTCCTGTCACGTTTGACAGGCGTTAGACAGGAGTTTGGGAAGCATTTTTAACGTTCCTCGAACGCTCTCCAAATGCCCTATGCATGGTTTTGAGGCCAAGCGTTAAAACCGAACCACAGACGCCTATAATGAAGTTAAATGGTTTCAACGCTCTGCAACCGCCTCGCAACCGCCACGCAAATGCCTGCCAGATGTTTGAGGAGTGGAACCATAGACTTGACGCAAACGCGACGCTAACGCTTCAGTGTGAACAGCACTGTGTGCTGCCATGTGCAGAATTTTCATAGGCATTTGAGAAGTGTTAAAAACGCTTCCCAAACACCTGTCTGACGCCTTCTGATATAGTTAGTGTGAACGTAGCCTTTGCTATAATAAGTAATTCTTTGCTATAAGCAAGTTGTGTAAAAAAAAAAAAATACTGATCACTTCCCAAAAGTAGTACAATGTTACTATGGTAACATTATACTACTTTGGTCATAGTGAAATATGAAAAAAAGAGAAAAAAAAAGTAATAAAACATTAGAATTTATATATATATATATATATATATATATATATATATATATATATATATATATATATTTAAATCAATCAATCAATCAATAGATCAATTTTCAGATATACCCCATAAAGTTTGTAAACTCTATAACTTTCCTACAGACTAAATAATACATACTAATTTGGGTTATTTTCTCCAAAGAAATGTAGCAGAATACATCTCGGCCTAAATTTATGAAGAACAATTATTTATTTGCAAACTTTTATAACAGAAACAAAGAAAAACGTGTTTTTTTTCAAAATTGTTGGTCTGTTTTTGTTAATTTAGCAAAAAATAAAAAACCCCAGTGATGATTAAATACCACCAAAAGAAAGCTCTAGTTGTGTGAAGAAAATGATAAAATTTTAGTTTGGGTACAATGTTGACCGCGCAATTGTCATTCAAAGTGTGAGAGCGCTGAAACCTGAAAATTGGCTCATGACAGGATTGAAACTTATATCCAATTCTTGGGGTGAAGCTAATAGACCCCTGATGTCTCCATAAAGAGGACCTTGTCACTACTATCACATCGGGGGCTTGTCAGTGCATACATACATCAATACATGGTTAGGACATATGTACATATCTAAACACCTATTACACGCCCCTACACACACCAGAAGTGGAAGAAACATTTTAGGGCTGTTATTTTAATTTATGGGTTGCCTATTAGCAATTTTGGATATCTTCATTAATTGCCTTTCACAAACGTGCATAATTTACTAGGTTAGCTAATGCATACTAGAACTAAAACACCTAAATGTGGCCTATATGTGCAAGTTTTGATAACCTCTGGTCATGAAAGGGATAAATAAAAACAAGAGCAAGCAATGAAAATGGAACTATACCAATTTTTTTATTGTATGCTTATGAAAGTATAAACGTTTAAATTGTCTTCATGTACTCTGATTAAACAGAGAGTCCTTTGGTGAAATCAATTGGCCAAAAGTGGAGATCTAGCGATCCTCTCTGCCATTCACTGACACACTTTTGACCAACAGATGTCAAGCCTGCCCACCACGACAAGGTAGACTCTCCTAGGGCAGGACCTACACTAAGCTACACTAAGCTACCCTACTCGATGCTAGTCATCGTTTTTCTAGTGTTGGGTGTATGTTTGTAGCAGGCCTCATCCTATAATCTGTGTGTGCGATCTACTCTCTCCTCATTTGGTTGTCATCTCTCTAAAGTATGTAGCAGTCAGTTTATGTACAAGTGGACGTCCTCTGTTAGTGTAGGTCAGTGTATGCCAGTCAATGTGTGTTGACCAATGTGTGTCTGTAAAGAAATGTCAGTCCTGTCCTCACCTCGGCACATATCCATACTGCTTTGCAATCTGAAGTTCTTCTTCTCTTCTTTCAAAAAATCTTGGTCTTCCCGATTTGACAACGAAGGACTCCATCATCCTGTCCATCTGTGCGTACAGCTTTAACTTGAAGATCTCTTCTTTCTTCTCTGGTGGAAATGGTTTGGAGATTTCTGGGTTGATTGATTTTATGCCTTTAGATGAAAAATGAAATAATGTTTAGTTTGGTGCACAGAATATAACACTCAACATGTCAAGCCTAAAAATTACAAACAACAAACTTCAGTTCCCTAAATTTTCCCTAGGTGACATTTTTAAAGCCCCCATAGGTCATCAGTTTAAATTTAAAGTGCTATTAAAGGCTATTTTTTTAAAATTAAAATAAAAAAGAGGTTATATTTCTCTGCTTTGTGCAAGAATATTGCACAGAGCGGTCCTTTGCCTCATCTTTGGCAGTCCCATATTGACGCTGTGCACTCCTTCATTCGAGTGCCCCCTTAGCAAGCGGTGTACTATAGGGGCACTCAAGTGGGTGTGCTCCTGAGCCAGACTGTATGCATCTATAGACAAACACACCGGTAAGCCATGCCCTCGCTTCCTTCTCACTGGAGTTTAATTGACAGCAGCAGGAGGCTAGGGCTCCCACTGCTCTCAATGTCTCTTGTGAGACTAGGAAGTCAAAGGAGTGGTGCTGCAGACGGGACACTGCTGGAGTGGTGACAAAAGTAATCTAAGTGTTTAGGGACAGAGAGGCAGAACAAATAGTGGGGAGCTTCATACCTTAATGCAGAGAATGCACTAAGGTTACAACCATATTGACTTTGGAACAACTTTAAATACATATTAACCACTTCCAGTCCGGACACTTTCACCCCCTTCCTGTCCAGGCCAATTTTCAGCTTTCAGCGCTATCACACTTTGAATGACAATTACGCGGTCATGCAACACTGTACCCATATGAATTTTTTAGCATTATTTTAAGAAGGATAAAACTTTATTTTGGTGGTATTTATTCACCATTGGGATTTTTTTTTTTTTTGCTTTATAAATGAAAATGTCCAAAAATGTTGAAAAAAGTGTTTTTCTTATAAAATTTTGCAAATAAATAATCTTTCTTCACAAATCTTGGCCAAAATGTATTCAGCTATGTTTTTAGTAAAACAAAATAACCCAAATTAGGTTATAACTAAAAATTATAATTAAAAAAAAAAATATTTAACATTTTTATTTTTTTATAATATTATGTATGTTTTTTTTTTTTAACATACTGTCACCCTAGCAGTACAGTGTCACCATAGTGACACTGTACTACTTGTGGGGAGGTGATGAAGATTTTTTTTTTACACTGATTGCTTTTACACCCATAAATCGCATACTAGCTCATTATGAAGGACTTACCTTAAAATGAAGCCATCCAGCGGTGTGCTGTCATCACTGCAGAGGCTTCCATCTTCACCCTGTCTACCACTCTAACTCTGAGCGCCCCCTTAGCAAGGGCTACCCATGTGGGCACGCTCCCAAACAGGCTGTGTGTGTCCATAGGCACACAGAGTACTGGTAAGCCATGCCCCCAGCTCCCTCCTCATAGGAGTTTGACTGACACCAGCATGGACCTATGGCTCCCACTGCTCTCATAGTCTCCTATGAGATTTTTGTACATATTTATTCAATTATTTAACATTTTGACATGGCACTAGGGTCCCTTCTAGGCAGCTTCCATTTGGACCATAGTATTGATACTTTGGTCATGAACTTGTTTGGTGCTTTTTCTGCTGCAGGGACCGCACTGACTGACTGAGTTGTCAGTAATATACTTTATAAACCTTTTAAATTTGTAATTTATTTATTTTGGATAGTAGGAAATGTAAATTTGTCATTTAGACAAACAAAGTGATTTTGTCTCCCTAGCAGTGAAACAAAGAGCAGTAAAACCTTGAAAGGGGTTCTAGCTGCTTGCTACCCAATCTGAAACACAGAAAAATGATTTGGCTTTAGATACACTGTTTCTGACACCCACGGCCCAACCCCCCCCCCCCCCCCCCCACACACACACACACACACGCTCTCTCTAATTCTGTTTTACATTGAAATGTAAGTGTTTGTCCCCCTGTGTGATTATAGTTCCCATTTTCCAGGCCATTCCAGTTGGATTTGTTTGTTTCTTTTACCTCCCAGTAGTCCCTCTTTTGGAACCAAATCCATCTGTCCTGCGTTCCTCCATAGGTGCCCCTCTTTTTGGACAGATGTGTAGACCTGTATAATAAATGCAATACTTGAAGTAAAATTAAACCTTCATTTTAAAATAAAATAAAAATAACAAACATATTATACTTACCTGCTCTGTGCAACGGTCTTGCACAGAGCAGCCCCAGTCCTCCTCTTCTGCAGTCCCCCGCTGGTTTGGACTTAGAAAATACAGCCAGTTCCCAGAAGACCTCCTGCTCTCTAGTTCCTATGTCACCTTCATCCATGCTCGCCTCCAGAACTTCTCCCGAGTTTCTCCCATCCTGTGGAACTCTCTACCCCAATCTGTCCAGCTGTCTCCAAATCTATCCACCTTTAGATGATCCCTGAAAACCTTTCTCTTTAAAGAAGTCTGTCCTGCTTCTACCTAGTAAACCGCCATTTATTTCCTCCATCAGCTCATCCCCCCCACAGCTATTACCTTTTGTATCACTCCACCCTTCCTCCTAGATTGTAAGCTCTAACGAGCCGGGCCCTCTGTTTCCTCTTGTACCAAATTGTATTGTAACTGTAATGTCACCTTCATTTTGTAAAGTGCTGCGCAAACTGTTGGCGCTATATAAATCCTGTATAATAATAATAAAAAAGATGATGTGACCAATGAAGATGGTGGTGAAGGACCTGGCATGCGGTGGCTTTGGGCAGAACAAAGCTAAATTTGCTGGGCGGATGTAGAACAAAACGTTACACTCACTTTCCCTGCTGTCTAGTAGATGGACCCATAGATGAGCTAAGATGCATTTCACGTGATAAAAGTTAGTTGAACAGCAGGAAGATTGAATGTGGCTTTTCATGTGACTTCAGGGAAGAGCAATTGAGATTGGTAAAGCCCAGTTATTTTTTTCCTGTTCCCCCATCAGGTGTAAAAAAATAAATAGCCTAAGCTGCAAAACTCATCTTCAACCTGAACACTTGCTGCAGGTCATTGACTTACCCCAGGCTCACACTTATGCAGATTTCAGTGCGTTATCCAGTTTGCAAAAACACACTACAGTCCATTTAACATGGCTTCCTATGGATCTAGTTCACATCTGTGCGTTTTGAGCTGGTGCTTTTTTTTTCTTAAAGGGTCAGGGACATTTTTTTCCTGCAGTAGATTGCGTTTTACGTGTAATAGACCTCATTGGACCCGCACCAAAAACACAAGTGTTGCGCTTTTTATGCATTTTGCTTTTTTTTTTTTTTTTGTAATTGGAAAGTATGACAGTTCTGTTCATGTAGTGTGACTTTGATGTGACTTTGATGCATCAAAAACATGTTTAAAAATGCAAAATGCACTGCAAAATGGGCCAAAAAGACATACCAACTGCAACCTGCATATATGTGAACCTAGCCTTAGAAAGTATAGAAACCACTGGATCAGCATGGCAGACAAATATCATTTACAGAATTCATTCAGCAACGGCAGCCTATGTATTTCTGTCATTACAGGTTTCCTGGCATAAAGACAGAGTCCGCACTTACCTGTAAACTTGTAGAAGGCCTCTATGTCTTGTATAGATGTTTCGGGGAACCCCAACAGAGATTTCAAGAGTGGGTGTTCTCTATTGGTTCCTTCTTTCCATCTCTTCACTGGTCTCCCCTCCTCTGCAGATGATGAAGGATGTTGTGCTTTTCTCTTCATCATCATTCTTGTGTCCTAATCACAAAGCACAGGGTTTGTAACCGAGGGATGTAGGTGTATGTCCTGTCTGATGCTATGTTACAGTACTGACCCCCCAACCCCAAAATACAACTTTAAATCTTAAAATAACTTTATTTATAGCTATATTATCACTAAGTAACAGAAATCAAAGAACTGTAAAGGCAAACCCGATACAAACTGTCCCCTAACCCCCCCTCACAGCTGAAGCCAACTGCTCCCCCACCCCCAAACTCCCCAAAAACACCTAATCTAAACTTTTAAACAAATATCAATTCTATTAAATAAATACAATCAAAAAGAAATTGAAAATCGATAAAATTAAGCAAGCCTGTTCAGCGATCCGGGTCTCTTCTGTCTTCAGACAACGATGCGAGCACCATCCAGCTCTGAAGGGAGAGTGAAGTGACAGTTGGAGCTGACCAGTGACAGTTGGAGCTGAGCTCAGGTCACATGACCTCACCTCAGGTGCAGCCTGTTGCTATGGATCATTCTTCTTAGTGATCAGATGATTGGACCTAATAAATAAAAAAATATATACAGTACATATATTGTATATTTTATATATAGCTATATCTATCTACAGTATAAAAATTTTTTTCCTCCTAGCTTTGGCTAGGGGAGTATACTATCTATCAATCTATATACAGTACTATATATATATATATATATATATATATATATATATATATATATATATATATATATATACACACTTTTTTTTGTCTATTTTATTTCCCCCTAGGCTAGGGGAATATTTTATATATATATATATACTGTATATATATATATATATATGTGTATATATATATATATATTTACGTATTTTCCCCTAGGTAGGATTGGACCTAATAAATAAAAATATATGTACAGTACATCTATCTGTCTATATACAGTACTCTATATATACGGTATATATTATTTTTTAACATAACTTATGTTGTCATGGCTGCATTAAAGTCCCATGGGAGACTATTTCCTTTTTGACAAAATATAGGGATGTAGGAGCCTCTGACCTTTGATTACCCACTCACTTCTATAGCCAGTTAGTAAAGTCGTGTCAAGTCTCCAGGTTTTGGAGAGTCACTCTGGGGAGTATTAAGGTCATGGTGATTGGGTGGTCCCCAAAAGATCATTGCATTGATTGTGGCAGTCACTAGAAAAAGGAGGTCCTTCTGTGAGAGCCATATATAATCAATTCTAGAATAATAGTTATGCAGAGGGGAAAAGAAAGTGTAATCCTCATCTCCAGCATGTCAAGTGCACCAGGAATCATGGAGCAATAACTTTTGTAGCTGGAGGATGATATGTCATGGGTGAGGTCCTGGAGGATGTATCCTCAAGTGAATTCAATGCTAAATTAAAATCCCCACTGAGGACAAGGATGCCAGATTGGAAGGAGGCTAGGATAGTAGATATATTACAAAAAAAGCTCACTTGAGCTTAATTAGGGCTGTATATAATGGCAATGGTAATTGGTCTCTCCCAAACTGAGTCTTTGAGAAATACCTAGCGACTCTCTGTGTTTACCAATGAATCTGCAATTTCCTGTGGGATAAGTTTGGATATAAAAATAAACGGTAACCCCTTTTGTCTTAGCCTGTGGGTTTGTAGCATGGCATGTTGTGGGAAAGTCCATATTAGATAATTATGGAACATTGTCTGATCCAAAGTGGGTTTCTTGTAAAAAGATAATGTCTGCTGTTAACGTTTTCATGTACATTAAAAGTTGTGATTGTTTTTCTAGCAAGTTGAGTCCTTTCACCTTAAGCGAGACTATTTTAAGGGATGCTGACACTAAATTATGTGGTCTCAAATTAATTTTGACAACTTATGGATAAGTGTTAACCTTATATTATTGTGTTAACTGATAAAAGGTCGTATAAGAGGTGTAGATTGTGTTTGCCCATTTAAGATTGTCTATAAGATGTCTTGATAAAAGAAAAAAAAAGGGGGGGGGTTGTAGTTTAGACAATACTAGATGAGGTAAATGAGTAGTGGGTGAGAAGTAAGAGAAAGAGGTAAAGATAGGGGTAACTATAGAGAAATTAGTGAAGATGTGGACAGAAGGGTTATGAAAGATTATTCCGACAGCTGGGTTTGGCCAGCTAGCACACCCTGTGGAAAAGATATAAGTTCTAATGGGTTGGGAGATGTTGGGTGTGCCAAAGATGTATTAGGGAAGTGAGAATGGGGATCTCAATATCTCAAAACCACCATTTAACATTATTTCCTATTGATCTAGTTCACATCTGTGTTTTCTGAGCTAGTGCAGATTTTTGAAAGGGTCATAGACATTTTTCCCACAACAAATTTTTTCTTGTAATTGACTTCAACGAAACCGCATCAAAAACACATGCAAAATGCATGTCCATGCATTTTTGGTAAGTTTCCTGCATAACAACAGATACCTCCCCCTAGCAACATTAAACACACCCCAAAAATGCAAAACACATAAAAAAAGCACTAAAACGTGTCACAAACAAGTGTAAAAAATGTGACATGCATCGAGAAATGCATCAACCACAACCTGCATAAGTGTGATCCTAGACTTAAATTGTGTTTTGACATTTTATTAAGCTTTTAAGGGAATGCAGTGTGGAAAAATAAACTCACAAACTATACTATTAAATGGTTTGGCAACTGGTCAATTTGTAAGAGGTTGAGGGATTTAGCTTCACTTTTTAAGAGTAAACATTCCAATAGCTTTTAGATCTGTTGTGTATTTGCACACACTAACAAATCCTCATACTATCCAAAATGGAAAAAAAAAAATCTGAAGTTTAATCTTATATTTTACCTTCCCTGATCCCTCATATCAACATGCTAATGATTTTTTTTAAATAAAATATTTAAAATGTCCATACATAACTTATTTTAGACTTGGTGATTCAATCACTGTGTCTTCCTTCTTCTCTAATCATCATAGGCAGATAATGGCTAGTGGGAGGGGTTGGCAGAGTGCTGAACATAGCTTCCTAAAATCATCACAGCACCCTGCCTCAGTACTCCTCTCAAGAGCTCTCAGCTTTGATGCAAGTGGTAAGAGTTATGCAAATTTAAAAATGTTTTGATGAGTAGGTGTTAGTCCGGAGGAGTGGACATTTCTAAAAAGTGGGCATGTAAACTGCTCTAGGCAATGCCCTCATGCCATGCTGAGCCTCCATGATTGAAAGAGGTAAAATTAAATGAAGGCTAGATCATGCCACAAAAGGTGCTGAACAGGAATTACCCAGCATATAACAGTCAGTCACAGAGTCAATGTTTCCAAAAAATTATTCTGACAATACTCAGACTGGTGATGCTAGGTAACTCCTACCAGCTACATGTGTGCTACCACTTGTCAGCCTCTACTTGAATGACAATCCCATGTGACAAATCAAAGAAGGTTTCTTCAGGGCCACTGAAGCATGGTTCTGATTGCAGATGCAACTTACAAAACTGTCCACAGAAGTCAAATCATCATAAATCTGCAGTATGACAAAACAAGAAGCAATGATGATTCTTTAATTTCTATAGCCCTCTGTAGCTAATCTAATTTCAATTTACCATTGCAATATTGGTTATGAGGTTATTTCTACTTGTTTGTGTTCGGCCACTGCTGTTTTTTTACTTTCAGCATTTTGGCTGATTTATGATAGACAGCAATGAGTGAGATGAGGCCCTTTACTTTTAGTAAGTATTTTAAAGATCACAAGGCTGGACCATTGGCAAGTTTTCCCTGTTTTTCAACACAAGTTCACCATTATAATAATTGTTAGAATAATCAAGCCTCTTCAGTTGTGTTAATCAATGTTTAATCTATGCATTATTAACATCTAGGTATGAAAAGAAATAAAAAAACAGTCTTTTTTAGTAAATCTTTGCTAAAGATCAAATTCTTTTAAAATCTCTGTAACTTCTTGATTTATATTCAAATGTGTGAAGTTCAGAAAATCTCTTTATTTATAGCTGAATTAGAATGACTACAGACGTGCAGCTCACTTAACATTTACATAAGTGTTTTCTGGTATGATTATTGCTAATAAAGAACAGCTGTACATGTTCTCAGTGGGTCTAAATTTAGCTAAGAATTTTTAGAATTTTGTAAAAAAAAAAACAAAGCCCAATTTGGAACACAATGTCAGAGTAATAACCATTAAATTAACAGCTTCTGACAACCTACTAGTGCAAGTATGCTGGTAGTACAAAATATCTGGATTTATAGGTTTTAATGTCTGAACTGTTTCCCTATCTGTTTGTATTGTACCTGATAGGAGACCAAGATAAAAAACCACCCCTATAGGTGGGACAGAGGGTATAAAGGGACAGGAGAAACATGAGTTCCAGAGGATATAGCTTTCAGAACCAAACTGAAGATGCCAACCAGGAAAATCTAGCAGAATGCTCTAGCAGGAATGTCAGGTGAGGAGTTAGCAGGAGAATCCACAGAAGTTAAAGGGGAACTGTGGTTTTTACAAATGTTCAGGATGGCAGAGCTCATGATGATGTTAGCAGGCATGTAGTAGGACTATGCAGAGAAGTAGGCAACTGCATCAGTACGTAGGGCAAGCAGGCTTTTGAGAATAGCATGAAGCAGAATTGAAGGTAGAATTAATGTCACAGATCATGATGAGGTTAGTAACAAGTGAGCAATGTAATAAATTACCAAATTCCAAGTACCAAATTTATCAAGGTCAGGGATGAAGCCATGGTCAGGAAAGGGTTGAACAGAAGTATAGAGAAAAATCAGGTCATGCGGATAACAGGAATCAAATGCAGAACACAAGTCAGGGAGCAAGGAACATGCTAAAGACCAGTCAGCACTGACACTGAGTTTGAACATCCCTTAAATCATGGATGCTCAAATTGGCCCTCCAGCTGTTGCAGGTGAAACATCTATGCCTTAAATAGACCATTTGTGCCAATGCTGACATCCGTGCACTCACCATTATGCACATGCACAAATGCAAGCAGTCTCGTGAACCTGACTAATGCTCATGCAGAGGTATGTGCATACAAATGTTTCAAATCCATCCTGTTAACAGGAATTCCTTGATAACATTCCACATTTATTACATACTGTATATTTAAATGTTACCCTCTGTACTGCCACAAACGTGGTCCTACACCACCATCTTCTCTTTTACATCATCAAAAGCTGGATGTCACCTCCAAGTTCTTGAAGCTGGTCCCCAAAAACAGGCTGTCAGGTGCACCCTTCAACTGCTGCATGTCCCTGTTTCTGCAGCCTCCTAGGACATGTGGCAGGAATATCCCAGGAGGCGGGGGGGGGGGGGGGCAGAGCAAAAAAGCAAAGAAAATGTACATAAACAAAGACAAAAAAAGCTATTCTTTTACTCAGGGAAGGGAGGGCAATGGAAGCATACCTTGTTTTTGAAGTGAAGTTCTGCTTTAACTCTGTGTGGACCAGGGGCGGACTGACAACTCATGGGGCCCCCGGGCACTAGGGGATAATGGGGCCCCTGTATCCTTGCCCAAACTCAAAAAAGCCTATGAAAAAGGTACCAGGGGTATCTCATGGGGCCCCTACTGACTCCGGCCCTCAGACAGTGCCCGAGTTTCCAAATGGTCAGTCCGCCCCTGGTGTGGACTCTGTGCCCAAAGAGGCAAGCAATGAGCAAAGAATAAGTCATCAGTATTGCCTGAGGTTTCTCTGCAGCTAATATTTTCCCTATTATTGAATCACCATGGCTTGTTCTGTACTGTATCTCTGTGTGGAAGTGGTCATCTTGGTGGAGGAGCAGAGCTTTGCTTTCTTATGAAAGAGCTTCCCCCTGTGAATTAAACAGAAGCAGAAAGGTGCAAGCAGTTAGATTGCTCTCCATGAGGTTGTAGGCACACACATGCCAGGGAATACACTGCTATTTTTCAGAAGATGTTTCAGCACAATTAACCTCCCTAGAGGTTTGATTATGTCAGTAGTTCTGTGCTCAAAGCGGTATATTGTTTTCAATGGAAACACGAAATCATAAATTATAATATAACAAATAATCATAAAAGATGATACTATAATAATAAATTTAATTCAATAATGTAATCAAACCAAAAACACTGAAATTTGAAATAGAGCTCAAAGTTCGCACATCACTGAGCTTAGTCACAAAATCGTTTTCAGTGTCTGATGACGAATTTCCCCACAAATCATTATCACTCAGTTCTGCAAGTGGTTCTAATTTACTATCGCTGTTCTCTAGCTGGTCTAAAACCGCTTTTAACCTAAAGGGACCCTTTTTGGACGCCATGGACATTTCTCAGTTTCCAGGCAGAAAGAACAGTATAAATGCAGGCAGGGCACAGGACAAAGCACTCGGGACAAAATGTATGTGAAATGGTTTGATACAGTAATGTAATACTATCAGATTTTAGTGTATTGGGTGAATGTCACATTTTTACATTTTTGAATTTTACGCCGTTTCCATCCCCCTTACGTCCCGTACGTCCCAACGCTCGTAGGGAACGGAACCTGGAAGACGGATGCTGGCATCTGCCGGAGGACATGGTGAGGGACGCTGCAGGGGGGACATCGCGGGACCACAGGACAAGGTAAGTGGTGGAGGGATCCCAGAGCAATGCTGCAGGGTAATCCCGAATGTAGCTGGGGGTTACTGCGTCTGGTACTGAAAGTTAACCCGAGCTACTCTCGGGAATACCGCCAGGGGGGTTAATATAGCTAGATGTTCCATGTAAGACACAATATCTACACATTTTAATTCAGGTCCAGTTAAACACTATGTTGGAAAAAAATATTTTAGTTTAAACCATTGTTGCTGCTTTTTGATCAGCATATCTAGCTCTAGACTGAAAATAATGTAGTACTTTTGGAATATTACACCTATTTGTGTATGTGTTTGTGAATTTTCCTAATCCTAAATGGAACGCTAATCTTTATGAGCTGTTTTAGCAAAATGCTGAATACTAAATATGCATATACAGTAAGTAATCTAAAGTAAGTTTTCTAAATGCTTGACAATTTTCCAAAGATACAGCTGCATTGTCAGGTTGCCTATAAAAGCCTGTGTACCTTTCTAGATCTTTAGAATTATCAGACATATATCAGTCTAGGTCATTCCATAGGGACAGAGAGATTGATTTCTGACTTACTTTCTCCTAAAGCTCTGTGGTGGCATGTGAGTACTTCTGAGACAACTACCCGATGCTTTTATATTTGCCAGTACCCAGGGCATTGATTCTGGACTCAAGTCCTTTATAATAACTTCCTGGATTTGATAAAACAATTGCATTCCCATCTGCCATAAATGGAATACCTATTCAATATGTATTTGTTAATCTTGTGTTTTTTACATGTAAAAATGTATACTTTATAGCATTTAATTTTTAATTTAATATTTATAACACATAATTAGATGTATGGCGTAGTCACAGCATAAAAAGTACTATTTATCAGTATCCTATGTTCCTCAAATATTATTCTGGTATGTTATATATATCATCCAGTATAAAAAAACAAAAACAAAAAAAAAACAACCTTTAGAAAATTGTAGTCATTTTTATGTTCTATCAAAATTATAAACTGCTGCATATTGCATAATACAGTCATGGCCGAAATTGTTGGCACCCTTGATATTTCTCCAGGAAATCATGTATTTCTCACGAAACGTATTGCATTAACACATGTTTTGCTATACACATGTTTATTCCCTTTGTGTGTATTGGGACAAAACAAAAAAAGGGAGGAAAGAAAGCAAATTCGACATAATGTCACACAAACCTCCAAAAATGGGCTGGACAAAAGTATTGGCACCCTTTCACAACTGCGGATAAATAAGAATGTTACAAGCATGTGATGCTCCTGTAAACTCACCTGGGGCAAGTAACAGGTGTGGGCAATATAGAAATCACACCTGAAAGCAGATAAAAAGGAGAGACGTTCACTTAACCTTTGCATTGTGTGTCTGTCTGTGCCACACTAAGCATGGACAACAGAAAGAGGAGACGAGAACTGTCTGAGGACCTGAGAACCAAAATTGTGGCAAAATATCAACAATCTCAAGGTTACAAGTCCATCTCCAGAGAACTAGATTTGCCTTTGTCCACAGTGCGCAACATTATCAAGAAGTTTGCAACCCATGGCACTGTAGCTAATCTCCCTGGTCGTGGACGGATGAGGAAAATTGATGAAAGATTGCAACGCAGAATAGTCCGGATGGTGGATAAGCAGCCCCAAACATGTTCCAAAGACATTCAAGCTGTCCTGCAGGCTCAGGGAGCATCAGTGTCAGCGCGAACTATCCGTCGACATTTAAATGAAATGAAACGCTATGGCAGGAGACCCAGGAGGACCCCACTGCTGACACAGAGACATAAAAAAGCAAGACTACAGTTTGCCAAAATGTACTTGAGTAAGCCAAAAGCCTTCTGGGAAAACGTCTTGTGGACAGATGAGACCAAGATAGAGCTTTTCGGTAAAGCACATCATTCTACTGTTTACCGAAAACGGAATGAGGCCTACAAAGAACAAAACACAGTACCTACGGTAAAATATGGTGGAGGTTCAATGATGTTTTGGGGTTGTTTTGCTGCCTCTGGCACTGGGTGCCTTGACTGTGTGCAAGGCATCATGAAATCTGAGGATTACCAAAGGATTTTGGGTCGCACTGTAGGGCCCAGTGTCAGAAAGCTGGGTTTGCGTCCAAGATCCTGGGTCTTCCAGCAGGACAATGACCCCAAACATACGTCAAAAAGCACTCAGAAATGGATGGCAAAGAAGCGCTGGAGAGTTCTGAAGTGGCCAGCAATGAGCCCAGATCTAAATCCCATTGAACACCTGTGGAGAGATCTTAAAATTGCTGTTGGGAAAAGGTGTCCTTCCAATAAGAGAGACCTGGAGCTGTTTGCAAAGGAAGAGTGGTCCAAAATTCCGGGTGAGAGGTGTCAGAAGCTTATTGATGGTTATAGGAAGCGACTGATTTCAGTTATGTTTTCCAAAGGGTGTGCAACCAAATATTAAGTTAAGGGTGCCAATACTTTTGTCCAGCCCATTTTTGGGGTTTTGTGTGACATTATGTCATATTTGCTTTTCTGCCTCTGTTTTATATTTGTTCCAATACATACAAAGGGAATAAACATGTGTATAGCAAAACATGTGTTAATGCAATACCTTTTTTGTGTGAAATACTTGATTTTCAGGAAAAATATCAAGGGTGCCAACAATTTCGGCCATGACTGTAGGTGAGGGTACATTAGTTTTATCAGAATAATGTTAACATTTTGCTAAACCAACAAAAATAATGTTCACATGTGCTGTTTTGTAATGCATGGGTTTTGTTCTCAAAGCATTCCTTTGTTCATATCTCAATCTCGTTTCATGGAAGACATCTTTCTTCAGGCAATACATGCCTATTTTTCAGTGTCTGGTGTTATCTACAAAACAGATATCCTGCAGATTTTATTTGCCTTCTACAACCTGTCTTCACATATAAACCTGAAGCCCTTGAAATACAGTGTACAGTTGTCAAGTCCACTACTGAAAAATGTTTTCAGGTTCACAAATGATAACTATGAAATTGATAAATCATGACAAACTGTAATGATAAGACCACAACAGCAAACAATAATAATGGTCCTCCTGATTTAGATTATAACAACAAACAAAACAACTCAAGAAACTTACTTTTCCTGCTATATATTTCTTATTGGATATTAGATATACTAAAATAAGTTTCCATCTTCTGCTTACGTTGTTCTTTATCTGACAGCTCAAATATATGTGTTATCTCTGCATGAAACTCCATGTATACAGGGCATGTAAGCCATGACGTTTATGGCATTGACATGGTACCTGTGCTTGAATAGCCAATCAGTGCAGCTGGCTCTCACAGCTATGATCCCTTGGAGCACACTCTTCCAGTATGTTTGGCCAATGGACCTTCAGATCACTTTCCAAGTTCTCTTTAGTTAGACAGATTGGCCATTAAATGACCTGGATGGATTTACTGTGTGTTAGACTGTCAGAAATAATTTCTCCTATTCCTAGTAGTACACAAATGTAGCCAGCCTATAACAGAAGGTAACATTTCCTCACTTCCAACACAAAACCCAAAAACAAGGATTTTAATCTCTACTTATGGGTAAGTGGTCATGCAAATAATTCACTTTAGCCCCTTTTTAGCTATGTGTGCCATCTGGACCCTCTGGCACATAGCATAGATATAGCACAGATGTAGCCAGTAATAGCAAAATTTAGTGATGCATTAAATCACTAAGCTTGCAAATTATTTCTCAAAGTCTTTATTTCAAAGCCATTGTTTCTAATTTTTAGAGTCTCTTTAATGACTGTCTTGTCAAAGGTCTATGGTGTGCTAATGTTTAAAAAAGTGATCAAAGACTTTACTGAGTAACTACAGACCTGTAAGTTTAACTTCTATCGTTGGGAAGATTCTTGAGAGTATTTGCTGGAAAACAATATTATAAGCAATAATCAGCATGGATAAACAAAAGACTGAAGTTGTCAAACAAATCTATCTTTTTATGAAACAGAAAGTAAAAAACGTAGTCAAAGGAGTGGCTTTGTCAGTATATTGTATACTTGGAGTTGTTCTAAACCATTGGGCACAGTTCCCCACATATGGCTAATATGTAAGTTAAGGTTTATAGGCTTCATACATTCGGTCTGCAAATGGATAGAAAACTGGCTTAATGACTGTATTAAGAAAGTAGTGATTAACCATTTGCCTACAGGGCACTTAGACCTCCTTCGTGCTCAGGCCAATTTTCAGCTTTCAGCGCTGTCACACTTTGAATGACAATTGCGCAGTCATGCAACATTGTACGTCAATTAAATTTTTATAATACTTTTCACACAAATAGAGTTTCTTTTGATGGTATTTAATCACCACTGGGTGTTTTATTTTTTTTGCGCTATGAACCAACAAAGAGCACAACATTTGGAAAAAAAAGGTTTTCTTTGTTTCTATTATAAAATTTTGCAAACAGCTAATTTTTCTCCTTCACTGATGTGCGTTGATGAGGTTGCACTGATAGTCAGCACTGATGGGAACTGATAGGCAGCACTGAGGGGCACTGATAGGCAGCACTTAGGGGCACTCATGAGGTGGCACGGATAGGCAGCACTGAGGGGCACTGATAGGCTGCACTGATGAGGCGGTACTGATGAGGCAGCACTGGTGGACATTGATGAAGAGGCACTGATGATGTTGCACTGATAGGCAGCACTGATGTGCACTGGTAGGTGGCACTGATGGGCAACACTGATGGGTGGCGCTGACTGAAGGCACTGACTGACATCCCTGACTGGCAGCACTGATTGATGGCACTGACTGGAGGCACTGATAGGTGGCACTATTGGGCAGCACTCATGGGTGGCACTGCTGGGGGGCACTGGTGGGTGGCACTGCTGGGCACTGATGGGAGGCACTGCTGGGCACTGGTGGGTGGCACTGCTGGACACTGCAGGGCACTGATCAGCAGGACACTGATCATCAGTGCCCTGATGATCAGTGCCAATCTCCTCTGACAGCTGCCGGTTATCAGCAGTACTTTCCTCACGCTGTGACAGTGTGAGGAAAGTGCTGCCGATAACAGGCAACTGTATTTACTCCATGTTCTGCTGTGTCATTGGACACAGCTGATCACGTGGTAAAAGACCGCTGTGATTGGCCTTTTACCTCATCATGTGAGATCACCTGTGCATGCCCCTGGGGACGTGCGGGAGGGAACGTTCTGGGAGGACGTCATATGACACCCTCCCACAACTGGGTACTTGCACTGTAGCTGTCATTCGGCTTTAGCACAGTTATCAAGTGGTTAATATTTTGAATGATTCTAAGATGTTAGTGGTGTACCCCAAGGTTCAGTGTTGGGACCCTTACTTTTTTATCTATTTAAAATTTTATAGAGTCTGGAATTAAGAGTACCATTTCTGTGTTTGTGGATGGCACCAAGCTATATATGTATATATGTCTCTAACTTACAAGCGGACCTGAATGTATTGTTTGAGTAACCATATGGCAAATGAGGTTTAATATTGATCAATGTAAAATTATGCACTGTCGGATTAAAAACATGCATGCGTCATATATTCTAGCTGGAGTACAACTGGGGGAATCAATAAGCAAGAAGGATCTGGGTGTTCTGGTAGAGGTATAGACTCCAGAGAGAGTCATAATCCTGCCCATGTACAAAGAGTTTGTGATAAAGGCTTCATAGTTACATAGTTAGTCTGGGTGAAAAAAGACAAAAGTCCATTCAGTTCAACCATTAAAAGAAAAATAAAGTTATAAACCTATACCCACAGTTGGTCCAGAGGAAGGCAAAAAAAACCAGCAAAGCATAATCCAATTTGCTCCTGCAGGGAAAAAAATTCCTTCCTGATCCCCCGAGATGCAATCGGATATTCCCTGGATCAACTTTACCTAAAAATGTTAGTATCCAGTTATATTCTGTGTATCCAAGAAAGAATCCAGGCCTTTTTTAAAGCAATCTACTGAGCTGGCCAGAACCAACTCTTGAGGGAGTCTATTCCACATTTTCACAGCTCTCACTGTGAAGAAACCGTTCTGTGTTTGGAAAATAAAAAGTTTTTCCACCTGATGTAAAGAGTGTTCCCTTGTCCTCTGTGATGACCTCAGGGTGAATAGCTCTACACCGAGTTCACTATATGAACCACTGATGTATTTATACATGTTCATCATATCCCCCCTTAATCTTCTCTTCTCAAGAGAGAATAAATTCAGTTCCTCTAATCTTTCCTCATAGCTGAGCTCCTCCATGCCTCTTATCAGTTTGGTTGTCCTTCTCTGTACTTTCTCCAGTTCCCCAATGTTCTTTTTGTGCATTGATGCCCAAAACTGAACTGCATATTCCAGATGAGGTATTACTAATGATTTGTACAGGGGTAATATGATATTTCCCTCTCTGGAGTCTATACCTCTTTTAATACAAGAGAGGATTTTGCTTGCTTTAGAAACCGCAGCTTGGCATGCATGCCATTTATAAGCTTGTGATCTACCAGAATTCCCAGATCCTTCTCCACATTCATGTCAAAGACTTAATGTACTGAAGACTCTGGATCAGAATGACAGCCAGGTAACTAACATTATTAGATAGAGATCTCTTGATTTGTGGGTTTTGTTAACATGCTGTGTAAATCGTGAGGTGATCTCACTCTTTATGTTGAATTTATTTAGTTTTCATTACAGGAATTAAGATTGAGACTTGTGGGAGATTTAAACAGGACAATGATTGATTAGAAGGACAGGTGAAGGATGATTAGAGACAGCAAAAGATAAAAGTAAGAGGGTGATGTTCTACCAGAATCGTTCTATCCAGGGATCCCACAAGCCAAGTGGAAAAATCAACACTAAAGTTAAGGTAGATTGTCAGGTTAATCCAAATAATAGGCAGGTGGACCTGCTTTTTATCATTCTTCATCTGGGGCCTACTTGTGGATTAGCCTTTTCGCTGCAGAGCCGTTTTTGCATTTTTTTTGCATGCATGTTTAAAAAATCATTCTAGACCTGAAGATTTGCACACCCAAAACACGTCACTCCCAGTGCACAGAGTTCCACCACTGTTAAAGTGGATCAAAAGATGACAATGTACTCCGCTGGAGACAGGTAGCTGGTGCAGCCCTACTCAGATGGGGAATCCAATAGCAACTACAAAAAGAACAATCAGGAGAGAGCAAGCACCTAGTGCATTACCAGCGATTTGTTCTTGATAAAACTACAAAATGCCAAATGGATGCTCATAAAATCTGAAGATAAATAGTGTTAAAACCACAAGACGCCTCTGTGTATGGGAATTGCGTGTCAACCATCACCCTAACGAGCTGGTGAGCTGAGGCGTTTCAGGGGTGCCCTACCTTCCTCAGAACTAAGCTAACCAGCTTGTGCTCTAACTAAATATATATATAGATCCACTCTACTACACTGGCCCCTCCAATTGCCCCTCAAAGGGGGCAGGGTCCAGGTCACACACCATGTCAAGGGCCATCGGTGCACACAGCTAATCGCAGCAACACCCTACATCAATGCATCATGTGTCCAAAGCAAAAATAAAAATATAAGTAAATATACCGTATATATACAAATATTCAGGTCCCATATATCATGAAAAGCTCACTGAGCTCAGCTTATTGCTGTGACACAAGATGGCAATAAAAATGACACAATTAAGAGGGATTTACATTCATGATCCCTTGTGTGCGTGCTCTATGTCCTGTGTATCATTGCTTTATTTAAAAAAACATATATGTGCCCGTCGGGTGCCAGACAATGTTGGTGGTTGTTTTTTGTTTTGTTTTTTTCTAGAAGGCCAATTGCTGTTTGCACTTTGGCACCCTGACCATGTAAAACCATTTTCATTTTTCACTATTAATATTGTCTGGTTGTGTTTGCGGATGAATCACCCCTTGTGATCTTTCTGTTGTTGTGCATCAGTGACTCCGCTCTTCGGGGCCACAGCAGCAGTGATTAGTTCCCACCTCATCACTTCCTGTGGCCAACTGCTGCACTTCCTGTTCGCAGCTAGCTTGGGCTTGCGTTCCAGTGGTTCACAGCCATAACATCAATGATACACAGGGCCTAGACCACACACACGAGGGATCATGAATGTAAGTCCCTGTTAATTGTATCATTTTGATTGACATCTTGTGACAGTAATAAGCTGAGCCCAGTGGGCTTTTCGTACTATATAGGGGGCCAGCATAACTGTATATACTGTACTGTATATGTTTATTTACATTTTTATTTTTGCTTTGGACATGTGATGCATGATATAGGGTTTTGCTCTGATTATAAGTGTGCACTGATGGCCCTTGACCCTTGACATAGTGCGTGACCCGGACCCTGCCCCATTTGCCAGACAATTGGACAGGCTCATGTAGTGTAGTGGATCTATATATATATTTAGTTAGGGCACCCCGAAATGCATCAGTCACCAGCGCACCCAGTCACTTTCTAAAGAAAATAGATTTCAAGTCTTGGTTATTCTGGTACTTGTTATAAATAAAGAAAAGCAATATTGTTGCTAACCATATTAAGTTTCTGTGTTTTACAATATTTAGGTGAATGCAGTTGAAAATTAGAAAGATTGATACACTTTCATTCAAGTTTTTGCTTAGCATTGGGTACATGGAAAACTGAATAGGATGGGGAAGTTATTGCAAATTGTTTAAACTAGTGTGATTTGGTGAACACGGCAGCTGTGCCCCTTTGCTGCCAGGCCCTGTGCTTCACTTTTGAAATTCAGGTGGCCACCCCATTTTTGCAATGTGTCCATTGTTTTTTACTTTTACTTTTTTACTTTTTGTTTTTTACTTTTTTTCAGTTACAGCTTTCAGAGTTTGTTGAAGACCCACCAAACCATTCATTTTCTGAAAGCGTAGGATTAGTAGAATAAAAAGAAGCTGCTATTGATTTTTCAGGCTCAGTGATGTTCACGCAAATGTTTATCAAAACAATATTTTTGCTAAAAAAATACACTAAAATCAATATTAATGGACACAAACACAGCAAAAATTACACAATTCTGCCTAAATACCTATTAAATATAAAATGTAAAACTATGTGTGAGTTAAAGTGTTACTAAACCCAGGATTCTGCATTCAGTCTATCTGGTCTCCCACAGTACACAGAATATGGAAATGCAATTATTATAGTAAATATAAACTGCTAAATACCTTTTCTCATCAGCAGTTAGAGCAGTCTTGTGACTTCTATCAGTATCCAGTAAAGCACTGGTTATAGCTTGTAGGAGTTTTCATTCTCATGTAGGAGGATGCAGGACCCCTGACCGCTGTCTGGAGAGTGCTGATTGGCCCTGGGCTGATCACATGTGCTGATCACATCCAAGAAAAAAAACCTGTCTAGCAATACACACCAAACTGAGCATATGCAGCTTGCCCTCGAGCCTCTGTTCTATCAGCAGATATTTATGAGCCACTAGAAGAAGGGGAGGATCAGAGAAGACAGGATCAAACATCCTTTTTGCACAATGTAGAGATTAAACCCCTTAGGTTCCACAGTGAGTATAACAAGCATGCTTTACTGCATATCCAGATTTTACTGTTGTGGGTTTAGTAACACTTTTATAAATAACAAATATTTGTAAATTTTAAACTACACCATTTTGTGAAATGGTGAAAATCAAAGATATACAAAATTATAAATAAGCAATTTTAAATTTTTCATTTGCAGCTTTTGTGTTTTGAGTTTTTAAAAGACCCCTCAAACCATACTTTTTTTGAAAGCACAAGACCCGTAGAAGAAAAAAAAATTGCTACAGATTTTTTAGGCCCTGCAATATTTGAGCTAAGGTTTGTCATATCACTCTTTTCAGTAAAAATGCACTAAAATCATTTTACACTAAAACAGAGTTTATTATGATTCAGCGATGAATGAATACAGGAGTAATCAGTAACGATCGCTCACTGTGTTCACTCAGGAAGGGTTTGGCAAACAACATATTTACCAGCACCACTGCTGCGGTAGGACGGGGTACGGGGGGTCAGTGCTGCTGAGGGGGGCATTCCAGGTTGGAGAGCCATGTGGGAAATATATTTGGTGAGTTTGATGTTCCCTGAGGCTCGCCTGCAGTGGCTGATGCCAGAAGGAGGGGAGAAGGGACACCTCCCCTGAAGTACCCAAATTTGGAGGGAGGGAAGAGGAGAGGAGAAGAGGCCAGCAGATGTATGGGAGACACAGGGGAGAGCAGCAGCGGCAGTTTTGGGGGTATCACATTTTAGGTAAATTGCTGCAATCAGTGGATTTCAGTCAATGATTACAGCTATTGGTTTGCTCAGCAGAGTTTGCTTAACATTTTTGTTATATGTTCCTGGTCACTAAAGTAACCATAAGCTTATAAAGAAAGGTGGAATGCCACGTCAGTATGGCATACTGACCTGGCCAGCTTGAAGCGGTTCTGTAGATCAGTACACCATACTGACCTGACAGCAAAAGTGTTAAAAGAGAAGTATGGCCAAAGCTCCTTTGGCCATACTACTTCTCATGAGGGCTACAAGAGTGCACTTATCTGTGCTCTCCTTTGACCCAGACCCAACTGACAGCAGGTTAGAGCCCACTGTTGACTGACATCAGAGAGCTGCTATAGACTCTGGATATATCCCAACAATAATGTCAGGATCCTCCCAGATGCCTTACAGACAGTTGACTCAGTCTCTCAGTGCCTGTGATAGCCTGAGCCAGCCATTCCTGCACCCTCTCATACCAAAAGCTCCAGTTAGAGCTGGAGGGGCATAGCGCAGGGTGGTGACTGACAGTGCTCAGAACAGACCCAATAACTGAGTGATCAGTGGTCAAGTGATTGTTCAGTACTCAAGCTTAGTTAGCCTGAAGGTTAACCAAGTGCAAAACTTTAGTAAAAAAATACACTACAAGCTTATTTTAGTGCACACAAATGCAATATAGCATCCAATTTAGAAAAAAAATAGATTGTGCTAAGTAAAGCCTTAAAACTGCGCATGCTGGTGAATTGGCAGGATACTCTGATACCCAAAATTGTCCATAGGAAACATCTTAAAAGCTCTTACAGGTTATCAGTTTAGAGTTAACCTTGAATAATGTCCTTAGAATTTTTGCTCTCATTCTGTCATGTGAAGGGATATGCAACATGTGTAGCGAAATCAGTGTTTTTGTATGTAGGCACTTGAATTTTGCGCTTACATACGTGTGCATGTACATGGGGGGGGGGCACAAAATAATTTTTGAGGGGGTTAAGTGTTTTGGTACACCTTTAATTTTTTTTTATAGGTTCTCTTTCATTTGACCCCTGATGTGACTCCTACACTCCACTGAACACTGAATCTAAATTAGCACAGATAATGCTTCATTGGCTTATTTCCCAGTCACAGCAGCTAAGGAAATTGACAGCAGAAACTGAAATTGATGTAATACATGTCACTTCTGGGTTCTAACTAGCTAGGGGAGATCAGTGAATTCTCATATAGGATGGCACATGTTCTACTTATGGGTGCAGGTGATCATCCATCATTCTACTCACATTTTATGTTAAACAATTGATTTCCAACACTATAGACTGATTGATGTTTTTGTGTGTCTTAGGGAGACAATACAACGTACAACTACAATTCAGTTGTACATTTAATGTATTTATTTGATGGATCTCAGTACCTTTAAGCACAGGGTGTAGAAACAGGGACAATGTGTGCCTCTTTGTATGCAAAATGTATTTGCGGTGGTATCTGGGGTGGTGGGAATTATGGTTACTCACACATAGGGATTCTATGTACCTGTGCCACAAAGTTTCCTGGTACGATATCTTCATCCTATAGTCAGGTACAGTTGACCAACTGAAATGGATTTACCAATTGTTAAATGTGAACCTCTTATACTTAGAGTTTAAAACAGTCTATGGCCAAAATTGCTTATTATGTTCTTGGTTAATTAGGAGAGGACAGGAAAATATGATTGAAACTAGTCTATGCAGAAATCTGAATGCTGGCAACTGGGTTTTTCACAAATGACACATTTTTTCACTGTACTGTTCTATTAAGCACAAGAGACTCAGTTCCATCTTGTACACAGAAAGAACCTTTTCCTAGAATGCTCTCTCTTTCACCCCCTCCCTATTCAAGATTTTAGTTTCACAACTGTTTGAAACAGCTGATGACATATGAAATGTGACATTATTCTATTTGCTAGTTTTTATTAACATCTCACACCACTCCTTTTCTTATCTTCTGTATAAAATAGAATGTGATAGAAAAAAAAACTGTTAGAACGGATATTTTAAACACAGAGTTGCATTCTGTGTATCTGTTCATGCATATGCATAGTTAATTTATATCTTAGTGTCTCAACCAGAAAAATCCATAACACGCTACAAGCTCACATCTGCAACATCTAACACTGGGAGTCCTAGTGGACACATAAATGCAAGTGATGCAAGATTGGATTTTGAGAGGGAGGAAATTTTCAGGATAGATTATTACATCATGGATATACTGTATTAAGAAAACAGTGAAATGGGCCTGTCAAGAGGGTTAAGCAGTGTCCCTGAGATTTACTGTTATTTCAGGTTGATACCTCTAACACACACAACAATCCAAAATCTGACCCATTATACAATATAATAGCCAAGAAGAACAGTTAGGAGGTATCCTGCAGAAATATTGGCACATCTTCATAGGAGATTCTGTAATTCAACATTTTGTTGGTAAGAAACCAACCATTACTAATAGAAAATGTACCTCGTTATGGGACATATTGTAACAGTAAACTAAAAATTCAATCTGCACAGTCACCTCATTAACTAAACAGCATAAACGTGAACTAGATGCAAGCTAAGAACCAATAGGTGGCTCCACCCTACCTTATCTTCATATAAGTCAAGAACAAATATAATTCAGTGCTTCCTAAAATCTGTATATACAATTAAATATACAAATTAAGTAACACTAATTTTCATAACAATTAGTGCATAAACAAATGAATATCCACAAAAAATATAATCCAAAAAACAAGGGTTGATTTACTAAAACTGGAGTAACCAATCAGGTTCCAGGAATTTCTGTCAAAGCATAAAGTGGTTGTAAAGGCTGAAAGTTTTTTATCTTTAGCATTCTATGCATGAAGGTAAAAAACCTTCAGTGTGCAGTAACACCCTCTCAGCCCCCGTAATACTTACTAGAACCTCAATCCAGTGATGTACATGAGAGTAGCAGCCTTCTCATTGGCTGAGACACAGCTGTCAATCACAGGCAGTGAAGAGGGAGTGGAGTTGGAGAAGGAGTTGTGCTCTGTGTGTCTTATGGACACACCGAGGTGACTCAGGAGTGAGAAAGCAAGAGTGCCCCTGGAGCAAGCAGCTTGCTCTTGGGTCACTCTGCAGGGGGGAGAAACCAGGAGCGCCAGTGGGGTACCCAAGAAAAGGGGGATTGGGGCAGCTGTGCACACAACCATTGCACAGAGCAGGTAAGTACAGCATGTTTGTTTGTTTATTTTTAAAGCTGAATCTTTACTATCACTTTAATTAATTAAACAAACTGAAGATAGAAGCTAATTGGCCACCTTGCAGAGCTGCACCAGATTTTGCACTCTATGGTTTTAGTACATTAACTCCAAAGTGTGGCTGCCAAACACAAGTGAAGAAATCTTGTGATAACTCCAGAATCTTCTTACATTAAACATTGTGTAAAAAATATACGCGCACTCCCACCCAGTGAGAACTCAAATCTGCTCACTTACACATTTGACCTCAAATGGTAAACTCAAATGGTGAAGACTTAATGTCCCAACTGGGCTAATGTTACTGATGACAGCACATCTCTTTTGTTCTTCCTTCAACACTCTTCAGTTCATGCCACATGCAGCTCATGCATATGCATGAGCATGAGCTGCATGTGGTATGAGCTGAATAGTGAAGGAGGAGCAAGAGAGATCTGCTACCAGTCCTGGATTAGATCAGTTAGGTGGAAAACATCTTTCCCAGGTGGTAAGAAATATCACACTAGTGGAACATTTAGATATGGAGGGTGTTGTGATTTGGAAATTGTGGTTGTAAGTAGTCTTGAAAATAGAGGTTTCATGATAAACAAGATCAATCCAATGTTCTTCTCTTTTTGGGGTAAATATACAGTCTTGATATGTATTCAATGTGATTTAATGTGATGTATCTTTATTTTTATTATACGGGATTTATATAATTCATATAGTGCCAACAATTTATGCAGTGCTTTGAAACATAAGGGAAGGCAGTACAATTACAATACAATTTAATACAGTAGGAATCAGAGGGCCCTACTCATTAGAGCTTACAATCTAAGAAGCAGGGTCAAGAGATACAAAAGGTAATAACTGTGGGGAATGAGCTGATGGAGAAAATAAAAGTACAGTTGTTAGGTAGTGGCAAGGTAGGCCTCTCTGAAGAGAAGGGCTTTCAGGGATTGTCTAAAAGTGGACAGAGTAGGAGATAGACAGTTTGGGATAGGGATTTCCAGATGATGGGAGAGGCTCAGGAGAAGTTCTGGAGCAGAACATTGGAAGAGGTGACAAGGGAGCTAGAGAGCAGAAGGTGTTGGGAGGGACAAAGAGAATGATTAGGTTGGTATTTTGAGACTAGGTTAGTGATGTAGCTGGGGGAAGAGTTATGGATGGCTTCGTAAGTTGTTGTTAGCATTCTGAATTTAATTTGTTGGGTGAGCAGGAGCCAGTGAAGGGATCGACAGAGAGGGGTAGCTGACACTGAGTGGTTGGTAAGGTGAATGAGTTGGGCTGCAGCATTCATTATGGACTGAAGAGGGGATAGCCTATGTAAAAGTATGCCTATGCAGAGGGAGTTGCAGTAGTCAAGGCGAGAGATGACAAGGTAGTAAACAAGGAGCTTTGTGGTGTCATTGGTTAGGAAGAGGCATATTTCAGAGATGTTGCGGAGGCTGAGACAGCAAACTTTGGACCTTGATTGGATGTGGGGCCAAAAGAATAGTTCAGAGTCCAGGATTACACCTAGCACCTTGGCATGCAAAGACGGGTTGATAGTTGGGTCGTCGGTCTTGACAGAGACGTCAGAGGAAGGGGAATGTGGGGGAGGAAATATTATAAGCTTGGATTTGGATAGATTGAGTTTTAGGAAGTGGTGTGACATCCGGTCTGATATGTCTGTTAGTAAATTGGTGATATGTGTGGAGACTGATGGAGTGAGCTGAGGGGTAGAGAGATAGATTTGAATGTCATCAGCATAAAAATGGTATTGGAAGCCATGGGTGGGTATTAAATGACCCAGGGAGGAAGTGTATATTGAGAATAGGAGAGGTCTAAGAATAGAACCTTGGTGGGACCCTGACAGAGAAAGGAAGAGGAAATAGAATTGTAAGTGACACTAAATGTGCTTGGGGATAGTTAGGATGAGAACCAGCGAAGAGTACAGTCATGAAGATCAAAGTAGTAGTGTTTTTTGAGGAGGAGAAGGAAGTAGTCCACTGTGTCAAAGGTAGCAGAGAGGCCCAGGAGTAGGAGTACAGAATAGTGTCCATTGGTTTTAGCCCTTAGTAGACTGTGAGTTTTAGGAGAGCAGTTTCTGTGGAGTGTTGAGAGCAAAATCCAGACTGAAGAGAATCAAGAAGGTTGTTCTTAGTGAGATGGTCGCTCGGTTAGTTGCAGATTAGACATTTAAAGACTTTGGAGGAAAAGGGGAGCAAGGAGATGGGGCTTAGGTTGTTAAGATTGGTGGGGTCCAGTGAGGGCTTTTTAAGTATAAGGGTAACTATTGCATGTTTTAGAGAGTTGGGGAAGATGCCAGAAGTGAGGGGGGGATTGAAGATGTGAGCAGGGGCGGACTGACCATTTGGAAACTTGGGCACTGCCCAAGGGCCTGGGGTCAGTAGGGGGCCCCATGAGATGCCCCTGGTACCTTTTTCATGGGCTTTTTGAGTTTGGGCAAGGACACAGGGGCCCCATGATCCCCTATTGCTCGGGGGCCCCATGAGTTGTCAGTCCGCCCCTGGACGTGAGTTAGATATATTAGATTGTGTCAGTTGGAGATATGCATAAAAACACTTCTGCATTGATTAATCAATTTCCCTCAAACCATGCTGACAACAAGAAGAGTACTGAATGTTTTCAGTGATGTATATTTATCAAAATGATACCATAGTTTACCATGTACAGTATATAAACTGCAATTGGTGAACCTACTGCATGTATTTGGTTTTAAAAATCATGTGGAGCAGATTTGTGGCTCATTAATTAAATAAACATTTTTGATTATAATTTCAAACGTGGGTTCTTTGTGCTACAATTAAAATCCTGTGGGGTTTGTTGATTTTTTGATTAACACAAAAAAACTGTATTTTTTTTATAGTCTCAAGAACATATACAGGGTTTATTTCAGAGTGCTGGCTGGACTGCAGAAGCAGCTATGCAATGCAATAAAACTCCTAGATAGGAGGATTGGACTGTACTGCTAAGAATCCCAGAACAACAGCTTAACAAATTGCTACTTGCTGCACAGGGTAGTCGAGGGAGATCAGTGACTTGTGATGATTAGTCCTCATGCACATTGGACGTTTTTACAGCTGCTGTTTTTGGCTTTTGATGTTATTTTCTACGGCCAGTAAACTCCCCAGCATGTTATCCTATGTGTTCATGCACACATAGACTGCAATCAGCGTTTTTTGGCAGGGGCGTTTTTTGGCTGGAAAAAAATACCAGAACTAGTGGGTTTCTAGAGGAGTTTTTTAACTGTAAAAATGCAAACACGAAAAAACGCCACTAAACGGTAATGCAAAAAAAACCCAAAACCTTTTTAACGTGACTTTACACAGCTAACGTTACCAACGTTATTAAAACACCCAGTGTGCATGGAGCCTGATACTGAAGACTCCCTCCTGTGTGTCTGACATAAGCTGTTTGTGATTTCAGACTTCGCAGGCAGTCAGGGTGGGTGTTTGTAGCATTCTCTCCAACTTCTCCTTTCCTCATTCACATCTGTGCATTAAGGTAACATACAAAACACGTGTTGCAGCACACTAAATTGTGCAGAAACACAATGCAACAATCTAAATGTAACCTTAAAGGATAAGTTCACCTTTTAGATAAAAATAATAAATGCACATTTTTTTGCAGGTAAAAAATGTGCATTTGTGATTTTTGTCTACAGGAGCCTGGAAGGCATTCTCTCCAACTTCTCCTTTCCTCATTCACATCTGTGCATTAAGGTAACATACAAAACACGTGTTTCAGCACACTAAATTGTGCAGAAACACAATGCAACAATCTAAATGTAACCTTAAAGGATAAGTTCACCTTTTAGATAAAAATAATAAATGCACATTTTTTTGCAGGTAAAAAATGTGCATTTGTGATTTTTGTCTACAGGAGCCTGGAAAGCATTACACCAGTGATCAGTAGATCGCTGATGCCATGAAGGTCTCCTGCAGACCTGTCAGAATATTTGCTTGCTGTACAGGCCCACACGGCCGCATCATTAATTCACAGACTTTTGTGAATGAATGAACTGCAAGTCCCAACAGCCTTAGTGGTTGTTGTCTTGTAGTTTTCAATGAACTACACGGCGCTGTGGAGCACAGTGGTAGTTCCTTGAAGCTTCCTGTCAGTATATCTGCTTGCTCATCCATCCCATACAGCAAGCAGATATTCTGACAGGTCTGCAGGAGACCTACTGATCGCTGGTGCAATGTTTTTTAGGTTCCTGTAGACAAAAATAATAACTGCACATTTTTTTACCTGCAAAAAAATGTGCATTCATTATTTTTGTCTAAAAAGTGAACTTATCCTGTAAAGGAACTGTTGCAGTATGGCAAACCTGATTTTAAAAACTGGACCCTCTTTATCCCACTGTATAGTTATATTCCAAGAATACATTTTCAATTTTGACTACCTTAAAGTCACAGTTTACATTTTAATTTTCTATGCGGTAACACACCTGTTTTGGGAATTTCTATAAGTAATAAATACTTACTTGAATAAATAATAAATTAAAGCACAACTGTAGATACAATTACAATATTAATGTAATAGTTATTTTTATAAAGTTGACTGCATAAGTGCATACCAAGTTTGTGTTTTTATCTACTGAGCCTCCCCAATGTGTCTCTAATTGCTGTATCTGGTGCTTATCTAATCTAACTATATTAAAAAGCAAGGGAATATGACTTTACATTTACCAGCCACATAGAAAGTGTATAGACAAAATATTTGGTTTTATTCACATCTTATTAAAAACAGTTTTCATACATGAGACAATAGAAAACAGCCAAAATACATCAATGGTTATCTGCGTTTAGTATGTTTCATCTATCAGAGTCTTCAGATGGCAACTTGAAACCTCAACATGTTTCAGCTCTTAAAAAGCCTTCATCAGGAGAAAAGCAGCGCATTCTGAAATATAAATACTTGTATACATAAATACCAGAACCCATTAACATCAACCATTGAGCAACAAACTAACCTATCATGATTATATATAAATGATTTCTTATACATACCCAAAGATGTAACATTAAAAACACAATATATTAATGCACGTCTAGACATTTTTATATATATTTATCTATACACTTTCTATGTGGCTGGTACCTGTAAAGTCCTATTCTCTTGCTTTTTAATTTAGTTATGTTTATCAATAAGGATGGGGGTACCGTATATTATACTGATCAAGATGCAGCATATTTTTTTTTTTTTGCTTAGCTAACTTACTAAGAGGCCCCATGCACTTCTGTATAGGGCCTGTTTATGGTTATGCATGTACAGACTTTGAGGAAGTCAGTATTTACCTAGTCACTTTGAGAAGAGTTCTGGCCAGTGATGGAAGACAAACCTGGAAGCAAAAAGCAAGTGCTGACAACTTATGCTGTTTGCTGTCTTCTTTAGTTGTTATTTTAATAGCACCATTGATCCCACAGATTAGTTTTAAGCGAGAGACCAGCGAGGTGTCTGCTTGGTTATATAGGATTTATTTCCGTTCCCTGCTCATCATCAGTTCTCACACTACATTTTCTACCTGTCATGGAAATGCTACTGTGAACTAGAAGAAAAAAATGAAAGCATCTTGCTTCTTTACTGCTCTACTTAAACAGACATTGTAGATTTAACACCATTGGAAGTAATAGGATTAGACTGTCAGGAGAGCAATCCATTATGACTGGAAGTCTTTTTGAGTCTAGAAATCAATTCATCCTGTTTAATAAAGAACACTTGCAGGGCTCTTTTGTAGATTTTACACAATTGTATATTTGTGTATCTGCAGTATATATAGCATTACAAATGTGTACAGATATAGCCATGGTAAAATTATACTTGAATAAAAGCTTTCTTAGGAGACAATTATTTTTTATGGAAGATTTTAATATGTTTTTTTCGGTCTTTAATACACCTTTCTATGCAAATGCATTTACCAACACAATTATTTGCTTTGTTGTATAATACAGCAACACTGTTTTGTATATAAGAGTTCCTATAAAATACTTTAAGAGAGGAGATAATTACTTTTCCTGCTGCCCACACTGCCAGAACATCACTTTGTTCTGTAGAAATCTTCCTGTCAAGCTTGTAGGGAAACCAACACATCTGGGAGTTTCAATTTCCCTAGTCCCCTCAGTTCTCCCTGCGTTCTCTTGCTTACCTCAGTGTCACTATAGGAGACGTAAATTACTTTGTTGTCATACTTATACTTAATTCTGATTAGATAGAAAGAGCTGCTTATAGACAGAGAGAGAACCTGACAAGAGTTCACCCCAAGACTCAGCGAAGACCCATTGACAGACCGATGTTCCCGATTGTGTGGTAAGATATGTTTAAAGGGTTCTTGCTAAATTCAGCCCCTTTCCTCCCACCGTAGTATGGTACAAAGATCTTGTTCTTCAACAAGGAGGTGTTCTGCTCAGATCAAATAAAAGGGTGTATATTTTTGGGAGGTCAAAGCCATTGTGCAGGAGGTGGGAGAAGAAGCAAGTAAACCCCACATCAGTAGAGATTTAATACTTGAAACTAGAGAAAGACTTATGGAATGTTGAAGAAAGCATTGTTTCTGTTGATGTTTGTTCTACATCAACTAAATAAGAATAATGTGTCACTGCATGATGACTTGCATGGTTTGAAATAATCAATTTATATACAAAGTTAAAAAAATGTGCTTGCTGGTGTCTGTTGGAAATAATTTTATTTGGTTCACAGCTACACATATGTACATACTACTGAATAAAATAGTTATGAGTGCTCAGTAAAAGGAAAGAAAACTGTGTTTAAAGTGGGGGTACATTCTATGAGAAAATCTGACAAACGATTGTCCACGAAGGTGCATATTATGATGTAACGAAAAGACAAACGTTCTTTCTTGTATAATATTGCTATGTTTTATTTATTTTTATATGTTCATTGCCACCTTCTTCTGGGTCATTCTTTCTTCTGATCATGCCCATTTTTTTCCATTCGATTATTTCTGTATGATTACTGTACACATTGAGCAAAAATCGGACGTTTTCTGCTGATTTTTTCATAGTGTGTACCCAGCTTAATACAGGAAGACTGATTCATGTAACAGTTTTGTTTTTTTAACAAATTTGCCTGGAGAGTAGAGACCCAATACAAGCTGTAGAAGCTGAAGACATTGCTTTATCACCTTGTTTCCATTTTATAATTACTATTATTTTACACCATTACACAAACAAGATATTAAATGTCACCTGGTTATGTAACTTTTGGATTTAAAGGGATCAATGTCCACAAATACCAATTTAAATGATAGAAGTGCAGCACACCTATTAGGCCGCAGCAAATATCTTCCAGCAATGTAACAGTTGTGAGCTCATTAGTTTACTTTACATAGTTACTTATAATTGAGTACAATAATTATTAGAATAATTTAAACAGTATATAATTTATCTGTCCAATATAAGCTGTTCCTGTTCAATAAGAAATATGTAGAATACCATTGGTAAACTCTCCTTTTCAAAATGCTGCTTGCCTGGTTGTTTCGCAGATTCTCTGTCTTCAAACCTTTTTATGTCGGTGAGCCAGAACAAGGCAATTTGGCCTTTAAGTCCAAAGGATATTCTTGACTAGCTTGCTCAGATTTATACTTCTAAACGTTTGTTTTCTGAAAGAACAAATAGGGCCATATATGCATTCTAAAAGATGACTTTAACTGCTTGATGATAACTGATGACAACCGTGCTGTAGCCGAAAGACAACTACAGCGCGGTTGTCCAGTTCCTGGAGCGCACCCGGCGATGTTGGTGATCGATATGTCCTACGGACACAGCTGATCACATGACAAGGTAAAAGGCCAACCACAGCGGCCTTTTACCATTTGATCAGCTGTGTCCAATGACACAGCAGATCTCAAAGTAAATACAATTGCCGGTTATCAGCAGCACTTTCCTCACGTTGTCGCAGTACTGCCGATAACCAGAAAATGTGACAGAGGAGATCTGCACTGATAATCAGGGCACTGATTATCAGTTTCCTGATTATCAGTGCCACCCATCAGTGCCCAGCAGTGTCACCCACCAGTGCCCAGCAGTTCCGCCCATCAGTGCCCAGCAGTGTCACCCATCAGTGCTGCCCATCAGTGCCACCCAGCAGTGCCCAGCAGTGCTGTTGTCACTGCCCAGCAGTGTCACCAGTCAGTGCTGCCAGTCAGTGCTGTCCATCAGTGCCCATCAGTGCCGCCTATCAGTACCAATCAGTGCCGCCTATCAGTGCTCATAAGTGCAACTTATCAGTGCCCATGATTGCTGCATATCAGTACATCATCAGTGCCTCCTCATCAATGCCCACAAGTGCCGCCTCAGCAGCACTGCCTCATCAGTGCCACCTCATCAGTCCTACCTATCAGTGCCCATCAGTGCTGCCTATCAGTGCAGCCTCATCACCCTACATCAGTGAAGGAGAAAAATTACCTGTTTGTAAAATTTTATAATAGAAACAAAGAAAACTTTTTTTTTCAAATGTTTTGCTCTTTTTTTGTTTATAGTGCAAAAAAATAAAAATCCCAGTGGTGATTAAATACCGCCAAAAGAAATCACTATTTGTGTGAAAAAACTTATAAAAATATGGGTACAGTGTTGCACGACTGCACAATTGTTATTCAAAGTGCAGCAGCGCTGAAAGCTGAAAATTGGCCTGGGCAGGAAGGGGGTAAAAGGGCCCAGTAGGCAAGTGGTTTTAATATATCACCCATTTCACAAATCTTTTTAAATATAGTTTGTTATTATGTTCCTTCTGATATAAATGGCAAAAAATTTTACACCATGTTTGCTTTGTGTTTTTTGCTTTTTACCATACTGATAACTGTTATTATTTGTTATACAGATAAAGTATAAAACACTTTGAAATACGATGGGACGTATTTATAAATTGCTTTCACAAATTATTTATGCAACTTTCATCCATGATTCACACATTTTCTCAATAGAATCTAAATAGAAAAATGTGTATTCATGGGTGAAGGTTGTGTGAATCTTATGTAAAAATATTTATATATACAGTAGATACCAACATGTCAGAACATTCACAACCACTACATATCAAGTTTATAGTGCCATACCAAAAATACAGTCACTTACTAAACCGACTCTCTCAAGTAGTAAAATGCCAGATCTGTTGGACCACAATACCTCAGTGAAAGATCAGTGTTCCGAGCTGAAAATAGTACTGTGCTTCGATGGCTATTCAAGAACTGCACATTTATTCGATTTATTCCTCCTGACTCTGCTGGAGGTAATTTATTATTGAAAGATTCAAACTGTAGATTTAAAAGGACTGCTTATATACAGTATATTCTGCTGTGAACAACCATTGGTATGAGTTTATCTTTTTCATCTATATACATTTCAAGGAAAGAGAAAAAAAGGAGGAAGTAAGAAGGGTAATATATTTGCCAGCAATAAACTGTAGGCAAAGGAAATAGTACAGCATGAATATAATACAATACCAGTCCCTTAAAATAGTTTTCATGTTAATGAATTGATCATTATTTTGAAAAATGTTCAACAAGACCAAAGGATAATCAACAACTAATAATAATGAACCAGAATATACCTAAATGCAATTTTCTTTGTGGATTTTGTTCTTGTTTTACATTTAATTTTTGCAATCCTTGTAGGGATATAACTACATAAAGGGACATAATTGTCATAAAACCCTCTCACTAGTGAGTTGTATTCTAAATCAGTGACTAATATTAATATTAATCACTACCATAGTTGCCTAACAAGGACTTTGCATTTAAGCATAATTATTTTCCCAACCACTAATAATGTCTGAATTTATACAGTATACTGCATACTATATATATATATATATATATATATATATATATATATATATATATATATATATATATATATATATATATATAGTGTGTGTGTGTGTATCTCTCTCTCTATATATATATACAGTATATAGATATATATATACAGTATATGTGTGTGTGTGTGTGGTTTGGGGTGTGATGCTAAGTCTATTTACTGGGAAAATACTGCAGCAAAACACATTGAGATTTAAAATATCTGTTACGTTATTGCTATAGGTATGCTGGCAACATTCACCTTGCTTTAAAAGATAGTTATTGATTGCTGAGATATATTGGAAGCCTTTGGCTGTCGTTGTGATGTGATGTTCTTCTTGTGTGTCACTGCAAATTTAAGGAAGAATTAGTTACCTTCAGGCATACCTACCTTTTTTAACCACTTGTCTACTTTTTTTGCACATACAGTCTGTTATAATCTGCATTGTTTCCAAGAAATTACTGTAAACCCCACAACAAGTATATATTTTCTAAAAAGCAAAGGCCATGGAGAATAAAAAGGTGGTAGTTGCAATTTATTATGTTACATTGTATTTGTGCAGCTATAAAGAAAACACATATTTTCATGAAAAAATTCACTAAAATGAATTCTAGTGCAGATGTAATATAACACCCATTTTTGTGGTAAAATGTGAAAGATGGGGTAAATAGATACCAAACATGTCAAGCCATAAAATCGTGCATGTCCATGAAATCGCAAAAAACTATGGTACCCAAAATTCTCCATAGGCAACGCTGTAAAAGCCTTTACAGTTCATCAGTTTAGAGTTAAATGTGAACTATAGCCCTATAATCATTGCTCTCACTCAGATGTTTGTGACTATACCTCACATGTGACACAATTGATGCTACATACATGTGCTCACCCTATGCTGCGCTTTTTTGGGGGGGCGGGATGTATAGAGGTGACAGGGGTACTTTAATTTTTTTATTTAGCTATTTTTATTTCTTTTATATAATCCTTTTTAACACTTTTTACATTTTTTAGCTTTTTTGCTTTTTCAAGGGGACTAAAAAGCCCTCTATGTGGACAGCATGGGGAGATGACAGGTACTTTTTATGGAAGCATGTTTCCCCTGCCCCCTAATGCAGCTATCCTATCACACCTAATGCTGGAATAGCTGAAGCCTCAGCTACACTAGCTGAGGAATGACAGCTGTAACCCTGGAACTGACACGCTTGACACCATCTGAACCAAATAAGTTTATCGTGGTCTCATCAGACCACAGGACATGGTTACAGTAATCCATGTCCTTAGTCTGCTTGTCTTCAGCAAACTGTTTGAGGGCTTTCTTGTGCATCATCTTTAGAAGAGGCTTCCCTCTGGGACAACAGCCATGCAGACCAATTTGATGCAGTGTGGGGCATATGGTCTGAGCACTGACAGGCTGACCCTCCCCCACCCCTTCAACCTCTGCAGCAATGCTGACAGTACTCCTATGTCTAATTCCCAAAGACAACCTCTGGATATGACGCTGAGCACATGCACTCAACTTCTTTGTTCTGCGTGGAATCTGTCCTGTTAAACTGCTGTATGGTCTTAGCCTCCGTGCTGCAGCTCAGTTTCAGGGTCTTGGCAGTCTCCTTATAGCCTAGGCCATCTTTATGTAGAGCAACAATTTTTTGGTACAGATCCTCAGAGAGTTCTTTGCCATTAAGGAGTATGAGAGAGTGAGAGCGATAACAACAAATTTAACACACCTGCTCCACATTCACACCTGAGACCTTGTAACACTAACGAGTCACATGACACCGGGGAGGGAAAATGGCTAATTGGGCCCAATTTGGACATTTTCACTTAGAGGTGTACTCACTTTTGTTGCCAGTGGTTTAGACATTAATGGTGTGTTGAGTTACAGTCAGGTCCATAAATATTGGGACATCGACACAATTCTAACATTTTTGGCTCTATACACCACCACAATGGATTTGAAATGAAACGAACAAGATGTGCTTTAACTGCAGACTGTCAGCTTTAATTTGAGGGTATTTACATCCAAATCAGGTGAACGGTGTAGGAATTACAACAGTTTGCATATGTGCCTCCCACTTGGTAAGGGACCAAAAGTAATGGGACATTTGGCTTCTCAGCTGTATCATGGCCAAGTGTGTGTTATTCCCTCATTATCCCAATTACAATGAGCAGATAAAAGGTCCAGAGTTCATTTCAAGTGTGCTATTTGCATTTGGAATCTGTTGCTGTCAACTCTCAAGATGAGATCCAAAGAGCTGTCACTATCAGTGAAGCAAGCCATCAATAGGCTGAAAAAACAAAACAAACCCATCAGAGAGATAGCAAAAACATTAGGCGTGGCCAAAACAACTGTTTGGAACATTCTTAAAAAGAAGGAATGCACCGGTGAGCTCAGCAACACCAAAAGACCCGGAAGACCACGGAAAACAAATGTGGTGGATGACCGAAGAATTCTTTCCCTGGTGAAGAAAACACCCTTCACAACAGTTGTCCAGATCAAGAACACTCTCCAGGAGGTAGGTGTATGTGTGTCAAAGTCAACAATCAAGAGAAGACTTCACCAGAGTGACTACAGAGAGTTCACCACAAGATGTAAAAAATTGGTGAGCCTCAACAACAGGAAGGCCAGATTAGAGTTCGCCAAACGACATCTAAAAAAGCCTTCACAGTTCTGGAACAACATCCTATGGACAGATGAGACCAAGATCAACTTGTACCAGAGTGATGGGAAGAGAAGAATATGGAGAAGGAAAGGAACTGCTCATGATCCTAAGCATACCACCTCATCAGTGAAGCATGGTGGCGGTAGTGTCATGGCGTGGGCATGTATGGCTGCCAATGGAACTGCTTCTCTTGTATTTATTGATGATGTGACTGCTGACAAAAGCAGCAGGATGAATTCTGAAGTGTTTCGGGAATATTATCTGCTCATATTCAGCCAAATGCTTCACAACTCATTGGACGCTGCTTCACAGTGCAGATGGACAATGACCCAAAGCAGACTGCAAAAGCAACCAAAGAGTTTTTTAAGGGAAAGAAGTGGAATGTTATGCAATGGCCAAGTCAATCACCTGACCTGAATCCGATTGAGCATGCATTTCACTTGCTGAAGACAAAACTGAAGGGCAAATGCCCCAAGAACAAGCAGGAACTGAAGACAGTTGCAGTAGCGGCCTGGCAGAGCATCACCAGGGATGAAACCCAGCGTCTGGTGATGTCTATGCATTCCAGACTTCAGGCTGCAATTGACTGCAAAGGATTTGCAACCAAGTATTAAAAAGTGAAAGTTTGATTTATGATTATTATTCTGTCCCATTACTTTTGGTACCTTAACAAGTGGGAGGCACATATGCAAACTGTTGTAATTCCTACACCGTTCACCTGATTTGGATGTAAATACCCTCAAATTAAAGCTGACAGTCTGCAGTTAAAGCACATCTTGTTCGTTTCATTTCAAATCCATTGTGGTGGTGTATAGAGCCAAAAATGTTAGAATTGTGTTGATGTCCCAATATTTATGGATCTGACTGTATTTGAGGGGACAGCAAATGTACACTGTTATACAAGCTGTACACTCACTACTTTACATTGTAGCAAAGTGTAATCTCTTCAGTGTTGTCACATGAAAAGATAGAATAAAATATTTACAAAAATGTGAGGGGTGTACTCACTTCTGTGAGATACTGTATATATATATTTTTAAAGAACAATAATAGTATTAATAATAATAATAATAATAATAATAATAATAATAATGAGAAAAGGGATGGAAATAGCATGAAGAAATATAATTAGCATAAAATGATACCTGAAACAGTGGGCAAGGAGGTGAAACTAACTTTTAATGGTGGATGTACTTGGAACAGACCTGGAACAGAGATGCAGCTAAGAATGACGACCCTTAGAAGCAGTCAGAGATGAAAATAATGAAAATGGTAATATCAACTTAGAAAGAGAAGGAAATGGAACAACAGAAAATTGAATACCCCGGGGCGGGGGGGGGGGGGCTTTAGTAGCTGCGATAGCTGAGGGCAGTTGGATAAGGGTTGGTGTGGTGGGGCAAGGGAAAAGGGAGTACAGTGGGGTATATTGTACCTTAATGTTCAATATGATAAGTCTTTAGCTGTGTGGGGGAGGGGAGATATATACTTGATAGGGGCTGTTTACTTGAGGTACAGATGAGGCAATAGAATAATAGAGATAAAGGACAAGGAAAGACAGTCTGGACTGGAGTACCAAGGAGATGTTATAGAGGAGAAAATGTTTTACAGCTGGAATAGTGGTGAATGCAGAGGGACCAGAGTGCCAGAGGGAAGGTCCAGGGAAGGAGGGCCAGAACTGGAATGACGGGGATATTCTGGAGATAAGAGGCTAAACAACTAGGAAGGATAATGGTAGTTTCAGTGGGACTGGAGTGTCTGAGAGAAAGTGCAAGGAAGGAGAGGTGGGACCAGAGTTACAGGGAGATTTTAAGGGGGAGGAGAGGTTAAACCACTAGGAAGGTAGTGGATGCAGGGGGACTGGAGTGACTGAGCAAATCTGTAGGGAAAGAGACAGGACTGAAATAACAGGGATATGATAGGAGGTAGAAGAGGCTTTAAAATTGGAAAGGCAAAGGTAGTGGATGTAGTAGGACCAGAGTGACAGTGAGAACAGGAATGTCTTGGCAGCTGTACAGAGGAGAAATGGAGTGGGCACAAACCTGTCAAATTGCAGAAGAGCAGCATGCCTGGAGCAAATGTTCGTACCAGAATTTAAAATGGATGACAGGGGTTGTGAGATGTTCATGGGCAGATATGGAGGGGAAGTCTAATTATAAATGTAAAGTAAGACCCAATGCAGGAGGGCACACACTGTGATTGCTGTGTCCTTAGGACACAGTGGATCACAGATCAGGGTACAGAGCCAATGAAAGTACTATATGATTGCTGTGACCAATCACAGCAAATACACTTGACACACTGCATGATGCAGTCTTTGAACCATTTTCTTTCAGAGCAATCGGCACTGTACTAAACACTCAATATGTAAAAAAAAAAATCATATCCCCCGAGCAGTGCATTGTTCCTATGGTGACATTGTACTGCTGTGTTTAGTGATTAGAGACACTGGCTGGCTGCTCTGATGACAATGCATGCCAGTCCAGCAGATAGTGTCACTGTTCACTACCCACAGCAGTACAATGTCACCATAGTGACATTGCACTGCTCTGGTGACTGTGATCATTTTTAGCACACTGTCACCAGAGCAGTGTAATGTCACTATGGTGATATTGTACTGCTGTGGCTAGCGATCATGTACAATGACTGGCTGTTCTAATTTTACAGTATGTCAGTACAGCCAGCCATTGTCACTGATCACTACTGCAGCAGTACAATGTCACCAGACCAGTGCAGCCAATCAGTGTCCCCAGTCACCACTGTGCCAGTCACAGTGTCATCATAATATTGCAGCCTGTCACAGTGTTTCCAATCACCACCACACCACTCCCAGTGTTACCATAATTGTGTAGCTAGTCACAGTTTCCCCAATCACCACTACACCAGTTGCAGTGTTGCCAGACCAGTGTAAGTGGAACCAATGTTTATAAATGCCACCACACCATACAAGTGCAGCCAGAAACAGTGTTCCTGATAACCATCTTATCAGTCCCAGTGTCACCAGACCAAAGTTAGCCATCAACATTGTTCCAGATAGCTGCCATACCAATACAGTGTCATCAGACCAGTGTACGCCATCAACACTGTTCCTGATCACCTCCACACCAGTCCCAGTGTCCCCAGAGCAGTGTATACCATTAACAGTGTTCCTGATCATTGCCACACAAATCCCAGTTTCACCAGACCAGTGTAAGCCAGCACAAATGTTCCTAATTGCTGCCACTCCAGTCCCCAGTGTTGCCAGACCAGTGTAAACCAACAGTAGTGGTCCTGATGACTTCTACACCAGTACCAGTTTCACCACAGCCAGTAAAACAAGCAAAGATGCCCCTGATCTCTGCCACACTAGTCCCAGTGTCACTAGACTAGTGTAAGCAAGCAACAGTGCTCCTGGTCATCACCACACCAGTCCTAGTTTCACCAGACCAGTGTAAGCCAGCAACAGTATTCCTGATTTCTGCCACACCAGTGCCACTAGCCTAGTGTATATCATCAACAGTATTCCTGATCATCACCACTTCAGTCCCAGTGTCATCACACCAGTGTATGCCATTAACAGTGTTCCTGATCATCACCACTTCAGTCCCAGTGTCACCAGACCAGTGGAAGCCAGCAACAGTGTAACTGATTGCTGCCACACCAGTTCCCAGTTTCACCAGACCGGTGTGCGCCATGAACAGTGTTTCTGATCACTGCCAAACAAGTCCCAGTGTCCCTAGTTCAGTGTAAAGCATCAACTGTGTTCCTGATCACTGCCATACAAGTCCTAGTGTCACCACAGCCAGTGAAACCAATAAAAGTGTCCATGATTGCTTCCACACCAGTCCTAGTGTCACCAGACCAGTATATGCAACCCACTGTTTTCCTGATAAGCACCACACCAGTTCCAGTGTCACAGACCACTGCTGCCATTAATAGTGTTTCTGACCTTTGCCATACCAGCCTCAGTGTCACCAGACCAGTGTAAGCCATAAACAGTGTTCCTGACCACTGACACACCAGTGATAATGTCACCAGAGCCAGTGCAGCCATCAAAGTGTCCCTGATTGCCACAACACCAGTGCAATTGTGCCACTGTCTGTACTGATCCTGGCCTGTTTATTAACCATGTTTCTGTCTGCTGCTTGGACCAATCCTTTGCCCGTTTACTGACCATGTTTCTGCCTGCCAGATTGAACTTACCTATCTGCACTTCCCACTGACTGTGGTCCTGTAAAACACCAGTCCCAGTTATCTCTTGCAGACAACTGCACTCCTGAAACTACATGAACTATCCTATGTACCAGTAGGATAGGCATGCTTGGCTTATAGGAATGGGGACTGCTATAGTTGAAGCTACACTAGGCTATATTTACTGACCAGTGGTACAAAGGTGGCCATTACAGTAAACTGTTTAATTTTGAATTTCAATTGTCCAGTACATAATCAAACCAAACATTTAAAAAAATCTCACACGTGTTATCCACATACTCAGAAGTAGCAGATTGTGTTTTGGTTGTATTTCAAAGTATGGCAATATTATGTGTGAAAAATATCTTTTCAAATTGAATACTTTGTGTAAAAAAAATATATAAAAATAGTTTATTTTCGCATTTTCCAAAACCTGTGGCAAAAAAAATGAAGTTTTCAAAAGACTGTGGGGTGTTTGCTCTTCAAAATGTGGTAATTTCTCAGGTGTTTCTGCTGTCCTGGTGCTTCAGGACATCTGAAAATGTCATAGGTAGTAAGAAAATTAGATGTCCAATTTATTCCTCTTGAAAGTTTGAAGGCATTTCTTGAATTTTGGTCCACTCTAGATCAGTGGTGTATTTAGGTTTTGTGCTGCCCTAGGCAACACAAAAATCGTCTGCCCCAGTGGACACCAACCAACACCACCACCCTTCCCCCCCCCTGCAGAGAGAGCCTGATATTGACCAACAACACCCCTGCCCCCCACTCAGGAGAGCCTTCTACACTCATCTTCAAAGCTTCGGACATCCCTGGGAACGAGAATCATGCTCTACATACACCATCAAGCAGTCTGCAGCCTCTCTTGGATCCCACCTGGTTCCCATGGTGTACATGTCCCTTCTTCTGAGGGGAGATGCTGCCCCCCTGAAAATTGCCACCCTAGGCAAGTGCCTTGTTTGCCTTGTGGTAAATATACCCCTGCTCTAGATGGCTAGGAACCAAAAAAAAAAGTCTCATGTAGTATCCCTATACTCAGCAGGAAAAGCAGAATGTGCTTTGGAGTGTAATTCATATGTAGCATGTTAGGAATATCATCTTAATTGAAAACTTTGTGTAAAAAAATATTTCTTTTCATTTTCCAAAATTGTTTGGCAATAAATGAAATCTTAAAAAGACTCACTATGCATCTTAAAAATATTGGTTGTTTGACTTCCAAAATGTGGTCTCACATATGTAGTATCCCCATACTCATAAGGAAAAGCAGAATGTGTTTTGAGGTGTAATTTGCAAACGTGTCCATGCTGTGTGTGAGAAATATTTTCTTTCTGCATCTTCCAAAAACTTGTGGCAAAAATGTGACATTCAAAAGGCACACCATACCTCTAATTAAATACAGTACTTTGCAAAATGGGGTTATTTTGTGGGTGATTCTTCTGTTCTTGCACTTCAGGGCCTCAAAAAATTTAATAGGTAATCAGGAAATCAGATGCATTATTTATGCATTATTTATGCTCCTTGAAAGCCTGAAGGTGCTTCTTGGATTTAGGGCCCCTCTATGGATCTCGACAGCCAAAAAGGCTCAAACATATGGCACCCTCATACTGGAAAGAAGTAGATGGATGGGTTTTTGGGGTGTAATTGTAAGTTTGTCAATGCTGCATGTGAGAAATAACTTAACTGACAACTGTGTGAAATAATATCAGATTTTATTTACTTTCTCTATTTAACTAAAGCAAAATGGGAATACGCATACCCATGCACCAGAACCACTGGGACAGAGCCTAAAGTAATATTAGGAATTATTCAAATTGTGTGACTACTGTTTGTACTGTTAATACTTATAGTGACCAGATGACCCCAATGAACCTAAAAGCAAACTGAGAAAAACTCTCATATACAAATCAAGGCATAAATATATCACTGTTTTGAATCAAGTGTCTTAATAAAGCCAGTCACCCGAGGACTATGCGTTAATTGATATGGCTTACTGGGTAAGGGTGTAAAATATTATTATGTGCTCACCTATATTCTCACAGGCAAGGTATTTAGTCAGCCATCCTAATTATAGCCTGTTGTTGCTCATGAGACCTTTCTATGTGCCACTAATTAAGGAGGTGAACACAGAGTCCCCAAAGTACTCCCCCCAAAAAAACTATGTGTGCCCAAAAATAGCCAAAGAAAAATTGTGCAAGCAACAAAAGAAAAGACCCTATATGTTTTGCTCTAAAAAAGAACTTTGTCAGAGGTGACAATGAAAAAAACGTAATACTGTATATAGTGCAAACAATCATCACATTGCAAAATTGTGTGATTGTTTGCACTGTATATTATTATTTTTTCTTTGAAACCCTTAAAGAAGATCTTTTTAGAGTGAAACACGTTTGGTCTTCTCTTGTTGCACAATGATTTGTTAGCTATTTTGGGCACGCATAGTTTTTTTCGGAGGGGGTCTCATGAGCAACACCAGGCTATGATTGGGATGGCGGATGGTGCCTGCTAAATACCTTATCTGCAAGAATATGGGTGAGCACATAATAATATTTTGCATGACAATCTAATTTTGCAGTGTGTCTGTACACCCTTACCCAATAAGCCATAATAATAAATGCATAGACCATGGGCAAGAGTCTTTGTTAAGATTCTTGATTCAGATCAGCGATATTTTTATGCTATTATTTGAATGAGATTATTTCTCAGTTTGTTTAGAGGTTCCCCCGAGGAAGCAAACTTGTCCTGCAAAATGCGTCAGCTATAACTGCCCAAAACCTTTTTACCCCATGGCCATTGTGGGATGCAAATGTCAATTGCTGGCATATTATATGACTTTGTTGTTTTTAACAACATCTCAGTGCCTGTTGTCTTCAAATTAAATACTTTTGAACAATAAATATATAAACTTTTTTACATATGGTGTAGTACCTTGAAAATCTTAGTTGTTTTTCTTGCGATAGGGAATTGGGTTATATTTCAGTGTCATGCTAATAGATGATGTGGTACCAGTAAAACCATTGGACAATTGGGTTTTGCATCAGTCTCCCTCCCTATATCTAGATCTAACCTTGTAAGGGTCTGGTCATTCCAGATATGGAGGAAATCTTAAGATGAATTTAACCTCCTGTTATCTGTAGAAGTAAAGGTGTGTCCATACATAGGTTTCTACAGGAACCACAGAGACCCCATGTATATGGTTTACACATTATGCTCAAGTCTCTAGGTGGATTTAACCTATAATCTACAGAGAAATGTCCACACACAGATTTCTACAGGAACTGCAGAGACCACGTATGCATGGCTTTGATCTCATCCACATTGCTAAAAGCCCATACAATACATGACCATAAAGAACATAAAACCTTTTATGTTACAGTATATCCAGTGATGAAGTTGCATTGTGGGAAAGGTTTGGTGGGTCCAGGTGGAGCTGATGGTTTAAGACATTGGCCTTTTGGGATGTTTCTGGCTTGTTCAAATGCTCTTTTGCTGAGTTGTTTGTGTGCTTACTGACACATCTGTGGTGTAACTCCATCTAAGTCCTTTGAATAGATGGGATGTTTTTGAGCCAGGGTTTATGGTGGCAGCTGTTGAATACAAGATAGCTGTTACTGTCAACTGTTTTGAAGAAGTTGATGGTGGTTATTGTACCATTTTGATTGCCAGTGAGGGTGACACCAAGTTAATCAATGGTGGTTGAATTTGTCTGAGGAGTGAAAGAGATTTCCCAATTATTCTGATTCAGATGCTAAACAAAACTTGGTCGGTTTTCTAGAGCACCATATCAGATGATAATTAGATCTCCATTATACAAATTGTTTAGGGAAATTCACTATTGGTACAAGTTGTTTCCCAAATTATTCACTCTAAACCATTGTTTACCTTTAGAAGAGCTCCTTCTATTAGGGATAAATTGGTCTCCAATGTGTTTCAGTCATCCACTGACTAGATGTGATTCATTTATGGGCACTTACCCTTGTGGAACATGTTATTTTTGTCAATATATTTATTCATCTAGATTCTTTCTATTACCCAATGGCCAACAGCTTCGGCCCAAGATTTCAGTTGACTGTCACAAACAGAGAGTAATTACATCATAACTTGCCCCTGTGGAGCTTTTTATATTGGAATAACAAAGAGAGAATTTTGTTGAAGAATAAAGGAGCATATTCAGACAGCTACATCTAGTAATTTCTATTCACCAATAGGTAGACACATTGTCTATGTTCACAATCACCATGTTCCCTCACTCCTATTCTGAGCCCCGGAGACATTATCCCAGGACTGCAGAGGAGATGGAGGAGGAGAGGAACAAACTATTACTTCAAAAATAAACCTGTTGAATTTATAATTGAAAGTTACAGAATCTCCAGGCCTTAACAAGATGAGAAGCTTTAAACCCTTTTTGAGGGCTTTTGTTGGAGAGATCTGAACATCTGATGTGACTGGTGGGGTTTTTTTTTGGTATTTTAATTTTTTTGTATTCATATTTGGTATTTTATTAATTATATATATCTCTGTAAAGGCTGGGTGTCCCTGAGTTTCGCTCTCACATTTTCTCCCTTTCGACTTCCTTGTTTTTTTTCTCAGATTTGTCCACTAGCACACACAAAGGCCCCCCTTGTTTCCTTTTTCAGGGAGGTATTTGTTAGGCCAGAGGATGATCCTTTTCCATTCATATCCTAAGTGGAGGTTTTTTCCTCCCTGGACATCCCTCTGGAGCTCTTATGGATATCGGTGCTTGGTTTGCCTTATTTGTTTGCCCTTCCATCTAGCTGGCAGTCTGGTCTTGCCTTTTTCCATCATGACCATGGCTGCTTCCTGTGCATGTCCAGAGGTGATGTCTAGAGATGAGCGAATCGAAGTATCCGAAGTGGAATTCGAGTCGAATATCTGAAAAATTTCGATTCGTGCCGAATCCGAAAAATAGCCTAATTCGGACGCGCGAATCGAAATTTTTCAGAAAATGGCGGCTGACATGTGCGGCGACGGAGCGGGGATGTCTGGGAAGGCGCGCAGACAAGGCGCGCTGACCCATAATGCATGCCTCAACTACATGTGATCGCATCAGCCTATCAGCAGCCAGCCAGCCAGCACTGTGTAATGGTCGAGCTATAAATAGCGGCCATTTTGGAATTCTTCATTTGCCTGCAGTTATTGAACAGAGGCAGACCGCTCTGTACTAGGGACAGGGACAGAGTTAGGGCCACAGAAACGATAATTGGGGACAGAGAAAAGTTACTTAGGGACAGAGAACCATTACTCAGGGACACAGACTTGATAATGAGGGCCACAGAATCGTTATTTAGGGACAAAGAAACGCTAGTTAGGGCCACAGAATTCATAATCAGGGACAGACAGAATTGTTACTCAGTGCCAGAGAATTGTTACTTAGGGCCACAGAAACGTTATTAGGGCCACAGAATTGTTACTCAGGGACAGACAGAATTGTTACTGAGTGCCAGAGAATTGTTACTCAGGGACAGACAGAATTGTTACTGAGTGCCAGAGAATTGTTACTTAGGGCCACAGAAACTTTAATTAGGGCCACAGAATTTTTACTCAGGGACAGACAGAATTGTTACTCAGTGCCAGAGAATTGTTACTCAGGGACAGACAGAATTGTTACTGAGTGCCAGAGAATTGTTACTCAGGGCCACAGAAACTTTACTTAGGGCCACAGAATTTTTACTCAGGGACAGACAGAATTGTTACTGAGTGCCAGAGAATTGTTACTCAGGGACAGACAGAATTGCTACTGAGTGCCAGAGAATTGTTACTTAGGGCCACAGAAACTTTACTTAGGGCCACAGAATTGTTACTCGCACAGACACAGAATTGTTACTCGCACAGACACAGAATTGTTACTGAAGGCCACAGAACTGTTACTTAGGGCCACAGAATTGTTACTCGCACAGACACAGAATTGTTACTCGCACAGACACAGAACTGTTACTGAGGGCCACAGAACTGTTACTTAGGGACAAAGAAACGCTAGTTAGGGCCACAGAATTGTTACTCAGGGACAGACAGAATTGTTACCGAGTGCCAGAGAATTGTTACTCAGGGACAGACAGAATTGTTACTGAGTGCCAGAGAATTGTTACTTAGGGCCACAGAAACTTTAATTAGGGCCACAGAATTTTTACTCAGGGACAGACAGAATTGTTACTCAGTGCCAGAGAATTGTTACTCAGGGACAGACAGAATTGTTACTGAGTGCCAGAGAATTGTTACTCAGGGCCACAGAAACTTTACTTAGGGCCACAGAATTTTTACTCAGGGACAGACAGAATTGTTACTGAGTGCCAGAGAATTGTTACTCAGGGACAGACAGAATTGTTACTGAGTGCCAGAGAATTGTTACTTAGGGCCACAGAAACTTTACTTAGGGCCACAGAATTGTTACTCGCACAGACACAGAATTGTTACTCGCACAGACACAGAATTGTTACTGAAGGCCACAGAACTGTTACTTAGGGCCACAGAATTGTTACTCGCACAGACACAGAATTGTTACTCGCACAGACACAGAACTGTTACTGAGGGCCACAGAACTGTTACTTAGGGACAAAGAAACGCTAGTTAGGGCCACAGAATTGTTACTCAGGGACAGACAGAATTGTTACTGAGTGCCAGAGAATTGTTACTCAGGGACAGACAGAATTGTTACTGAGTGCCAGAGAATTGTTACTTAGGGCCACAGAAACTTTAATTAGGGCCACAGAATTTTTACTCAGGGACAGACAGAATTGTTACTCAGTGCCAGAGAATTGTTACTCAGGGACAGACAGAATTGTTACTGAGTGCCAGAGAATTGTTACTCAGGGCCACAGAAACTTTACTTAGGGCCACAGAATTTTTACTCAGGGACAGACAGAATTGTTACTGAGTGCCAGAGAATTGTTACTCAGGGACAGACAGAATTGTTACTGAGTGCCAGAGAATTGTTACTTAGGGCCACAGAAACTTTACTTAGGGCCACAGAATTGTTACTCGCACAGACAGAATTGTTACTCGCACAGACACAGAATTGTTACTGAAGGCCACAGAACTGTTACTTAGGGCCACAGAATTGTTACTCGCACAGACACAGAATTGTTACTGGCACAGACACAGAACTGTTACTGAGGGCCACAGAACTGTTACTTAGGGACAAAGAAACGCTAGTTAGGGCCACAGAATTCATACTCAGGGACAGACAGAATTGTTACGGAGTGCCAGAGAATTGTTACTCAGGGACAGACAGAATTGTTACGGAGTGCCAGAGAATTGTTACTCAGGGACAGACAGAATTGTTACTGAGTGCCAGAGAATTGTTACTTAGGGCCACAGAAACTTTAATTAGGGCCACAGAATTTTTACTCAGGGACAGACAGAATTGTTACTGAGTGCCAGAGAATTGTTACTCAGGGACAGACAGAATTGTTACCGAGTGCCAGAGAATTGTTACTCAGGGACAGACAGAATTGTTAATGAGTGCCAGAGAATTGTTACTTAGGGCCACAGAAACTTTAATTAGGGCCACAGAATTTTTACTCAGGGACAGACAGAATTGTTACTGAGTGCCAGAGAATTGTTACTCAGGGACAGACAGAATTGTTACCGAGTGCCAGAGAATTGTTACTCAGGGACAGACAGAATTGTTACTGAGTGCCAGAGAATTGTTACTTAGGGCCACAGAAACTTTCATTAGGGCCACAGAATTTTTACTCAGGGACAGACAGAATTGTTACTGAGTGCCAGAGAATTGTTACTCAGGGACAGAGAGAATTGTTACTGAGTGCCAGAGAATTGTTACTTAGGGCCACAGAAACTTTAATTAGGCCCACAGAATTTTTACTCAGGGACAGACAGAATTGTTACTGAGTGCCAGAGAATTGTTACTCAGGGACAGACAGAATTGTTACCGAGTGCCAGAGAATTGTTACTCAGGGACAGACAGAATTGTTACTGAGTGCCAGAGAATTGTTACTTAGGGCCACAGAAACTTTAATTAGGGCCACAGAATTTTTACTCAGGGACAGACAGAATTGTTACGGAGTGCCAGAGAATTGTTACTCAGGGACAGACAGAATTGTTACGGAGTGCCAGAGAATTGTTACTCAGGGCCACAGAAACTTTACTTAGGGCCAGAGAATTTTTACTCAGGGACAGACAGAATTGTTACTGAGTGCCAGAGAATTGTTACTCAGGGACAGACAGAATTGTTACGGAGTGCCAGAGAATTGTTACTCAGGGACAGACAGAATTGTTACTGAGTGCCAGAGAATTGTTACTTAGGGCCACAGAAACTTTAATTAGGGCCATAGAATTTTTACTTAGGGACAGACAGAATTGTTACTGAGTGCCAGAGAATTGTTACTCAGGGACAGACAGAATTGTTACCGAGTGCCAGAGAATTGTTACTCAGGGACAGACAGAATTGTTACTGAGTGCCAGAGAATTGTTACTTAGGGCCACAGAAACTTTAATTAGGGCCACAGAATTTTTACTCAGGGACAGACAGAATTGTTACTCAGTGCCAGAGAATTGTTACTCAGGGACAGACAGAATTGTTACTGCGTGCCAGAGAATTGTTACTTAGGGCCACAGAAACTTTAATTAGGGCCACAGAATTTTTACTCAGGGACAGACAGAATTGTTACTGAGTGCCAGAGAATTGTTACTCAGGGACAGACAGAATTGTTACCGAGTGCCAGAGAATTGTTACTTAGGGCCACAGAAACTTTAATTAGGGCCACAGAATTTTTACTCAGGGACAGACAGAATTGTTACTGAGTGCCAGAGAATTGTTACTCAGGGACAGACAGAATTGTTACCGAGTGCCAGAGAATTGTTACTCAGGGACAGAGAGAATTGTTACTGAGTGCCAGAGAATTGTTACTTAGGGCCACAGAAACTTTAATTAGGCCCACAGAATTTTTACTCAGGGACAGACAGAATTGTTACTGAGTGCCAGAGAATTGTTACTCAGGGACAGACAGAATTGTTACGGAGTGCCAGAGAATTGTTACTCAGGGACAGACAGAATTGTTACTGAGTGCCAGAGAATTGTTACTTAGGGCCACAGAAACTTTAATTAGGGCCATAGAATTTTTACTTAGGGACAGACAGAATTGTTACTGAGTGCCAGAGAATTGTTACTCAGGGACAGACAGAATTGTTACCGAGTGCCAGAGAATTGTTACTCAGGGACAGACAGAATTGTTACTGAGTGCCAGAGAATTGTTACTTAGGGCCACAGAAACTTTAATTAGGGCCACAGAATTTTTACTCAGGGACAGACAGAATTGTTACTCAGTGCCAGAGAATTGTTACTCAGGGACAGACAGAATTGTTACTGAGTGCCAGAGAATTGTTACTTAGGGCCACAGAAACTTTAATTAGGGCCACAGAATTTTTACTCAGGGACAGACAGAATTGTTACTGAGTGCCAGAGAATTGTTACTCAGGGACAGACAGAATTGTTACCGAGTGCCAGAGAATTGTTACTCAGGGACAGACAGAATTGTTACTGAGTGCCAGAGAATTGTTACTTAGGGCCACAGAAAATTTAATTAGGGCCACAGAATTTTTACTCAGGGACAGACAGAATTGTTACGGAGTGCCAGAGAATTGTTACTCAGGGACAGACAGAATTGTTACGGAGTGCCAGAGAATTGTTACTCAGGGCCACAGAAACTTTACTTAGGGCCAGAGAATTTTTACTCAGGGACAGACAGAATTGTTACTGAGTGCCAGAGAATTGTTACTCAGGGACAGACAGAATTGTTACGGAGTGCCAGATAATTGTTACTCAGGGCCCCAGAAACTTTACTTAGGGCCACAGAATTTTTACTCAGGGACAGACAGAATTGTTACTGAGTGCCAGAGAATTGTTACTCAGGGACAGACAGAATTGTTACTGAGTGCCAGAGAATTGTTACTTAGGGCCACAGAAACTTTACTTAGGGCCACAGAATTGTTTCTCGCACAGACACAGAATTGTTACTCGCACAGACACAGAATTGTTACTGAGGGCCACAGAACTGTTACTTGGGGCCACAGAAACGTTAATCAGGGACACAGAATTGTTACTGAGGGCCACAGAACTGTTACTTAGGGCCACAGAATTGTTACTCGCACAGACACAGAATTGTTACTCAGGGACACAGAATTGTTACTCAGGGACACATAATCGTTTAATTAAAGAGTATGTCAGACAACATGCAGAGGAGTGGCAGAGGAGGCAATGTTTTAGGAGCGAGCAGACGTGGCAGCAGAGGAAGGGGTCGAGGCAGCACTATTCGCAGCCAGAGGCCAGTGCTCCCGGTGTCATCCAGCGGTCGTGTCTCCACCGACAACCCTGCCGTCGTCGATTGGTTGGCTCGGTCGTCTTCCTCTTCCCAGGTCACCTCTGACACCTACAGCCAACAGTCGGTGGGTACGTCAGACACAACCGTTAGTTGGCATGGCCCGGGACCAAGCCCACTGAAATCACGTGTCCTCTACCTGCCCCTGTCCTTTGGTGTTCCCTCACCAAGCGAAGTATCGCATGCTGTGGGCTCAGCCCCACTGTACAGTGAGGAAGAGCTAACAGAGGGCGGTCAGGAACGGGGGGAGACATCCGCCTTTTCAGCAGCCAGGCGAAAAAGTAGTGGCGAGGAGAGTGGCTCGGTAGCCGGTCTAGAGACAGGTCTGTCTCCTGACCCAGACGCAGCCGAGGGGGCTAGTAGTGAGGCGGAGACCCTACTTGATGATGAGGAGGTTGATCGCACTTGGCAGCCTCGTCGTCATCAGGCAATTTCTTCGGCATCATCAGGAGAAGAGGGTGGCAGCTTGGCAGCGAGCAAAACAGTCGGTGGGTTGCCCAGGAGACAGCAGCAGGGTCGCAGCAGTGTCAGTGGAGCCAAACGGCCACGGAGTAGAGCACCAGCTCCACTGCAGCCTACCACCACGGCCAGTAGTGGTGCCGGTGTGCACGGAGGAAGCAGCAGTCAGCCAGTGAGGAGTATCGGGGGCAAAGTTTCCTACTCGGCGGTGTGGCAATTTTTCGTCAAGCCGCCCGAGGAAGTAAACGTAGCCGTATGTCGACTATGTGGCCAGAAAGTCAAGCGTGGCCAGGGGGCCCATGTTGGGACTACAGCGTTGCGGCAGCATATGCAGCGTCGCCATTTGGTGGCCTGGGAAAACCGTGATAAAGATACGGCGGTTCTGCCCGCCCCAGCCCCCGCTCCATCACCCGCTCCGTTACTTGCTCCGTCACCCGACGTCAATCGCCCTCCATCAGCCAGTCAAGGCTCCAACACCTCTGCTGAGGGGAGTTGTCGCTCGTTGGCATCTTCCGCTCGTTCAGATGCTCCTTCTCCTGCTACTCCTCTTCACGGATTCCGTCAGCAGTCTTTCTTGGAATCCGTTTCCAAGAGACAACAGTTTGCGAGCACGCACCCGACGGTGCAAAAGCTGAACGTCCTCCTGTCCAAGTTGCTGGTGCTGCAGTCCCTCCCTTTCCAAGTGGTGGACTCAGCACCTTTCAGAGAAATGATGGCTTGTGCCGCGCCGCGGTGGAGAGTGCCAAGCCGTCATTTCTTCGCCAAAAAGGCAGTGCCAGCCCTGCATTCACATGTAGAAGACATGGTGGGCCAGTCTTTGAGCATGTCGGTCTCTGCCAAAGTGCACGGCAGCGCCGACGTGTGGAGCTGTAACTACGGTCAGGGACAGTACATGTCATTTACGGCCCACTGGGTGAACGTGGTGCCGTCACAGCCGCACCAGCAACTTGGACAGGTCACGCCGCTTTTGCCTCCACGTTTGCACGTCCTTGGTCCGGCAAAGATGTCCGCCTCTACCACCTCTTCTTCCGCCGTGTCCTCAGCCGCCACCCCCGTGCCAAGTCCCATTACCCGACCGGCATATCACATGTGCAGGGCGCAACGGTGTCACGCTGTTCTGCACCTGGTATGCCTTGGCGAACGTAGTCACACAGGGGAGGAACTTCTGAGTGTAATGAACAGAGAAATCGACAGATGGCTGTCTCCGCGCAAACTGAAAATCGGAACCATGTTGACCGACAACGGAAAGAACATGGTGTCTGCTCTGCGTCAAGGAAGGTTGTGCCATGCGCCATGCATGGCTCACGTGTTCAATCTGGTTGTCAAGCGGTTCTTAAAATCCACCATCCCACTGCAAGACATCCTTAAAATGTCACGTAAACTGTGCATGCATTTCAGCCATTCCTACACCGCAAAGAACACCCTCATTGAGCTGCAGCGGCAGAACGGAATTCCACAGCATCGCCTGATCTGCGACGTTGCAACAAGGTGGAATTCAACACTACACATGTTAGACCGCCTTTACGAACAGCGAAAGGCCATCACCGATTTCCTGATGTTACAAGTGGATAAAGGTACTCCCCTGTGTAACTTAGATGTCAGCCATTGGCAGCTCATGCGTGACACCTGCCGCTTGCTCAGGCCCTTTGAGGAGGCCACGCTATTCGTGAGTCGGCAGGACTATGGGATGAACGACGTCATTCCTCTGTTGCACGTCCTTGAACAAATGCTGTTAACAATGGCTGGTCAGGGTGCGGTAGACGTGGCGCACAGATCTCAACGCCACATGACCCCTGTGGGGGCAGGACAGGAAGAAGAGGAGGAGGTAGAGGAGGACATTTGTGCTCAGGAATTATTGAGTGAAATGGGTGGTTTTTCCACTCAGCGGACAGGAGTGGAGGAGCAGGAGCATCTGGTAGAGGAGGAGGAGGAGGAGACAGAGGACCCAGACGCACCGTGGCAGTATGCTGTGGAGATGGAGGCAGGGAGTCCCTCGCATTCCTTGGCACAAATGGCCCATAGCATGCTCGGTTGCTTGCGTAGCGACAGCCGAATAATAACCATCAGACAGAGGGATGACTTTTGGCTGTCCACCTTGTTGGACCCTCGCTACCGTTCCAAAATGGTGGCCTTTTTCACACCTGCTGAGAGGGAGGCCAAAATAACGTACTATAAAAACCACCTATGTAGTCAGTTGGTCTCTGCCTTTGTGCGCCAACGTCCATCCTCAGACACTGTGGGCCCTGTGCGCTCGCGTTCCGCTGCCATGGCAGCAGGGGAGGGGTGGGGTGGTAGGAGCAGTGGCAGCTCCACCAGCAGCAGCTGCCTCAGTCTGCAGTCGATGATGAGTAGCTTTCTTCACCAGCGCAGTGAGGAAACTACTAACCAGCCGCAGCAGCAGCAGCAGCATCAGGTGGACCTGGAGCAGGACCTCAAACAACAGGCTTGGGCCTACTTGGACAGCACCCTGCCAACCGAGGTAGACAATCCCCTTGACTACTGGGCAACGAAACTTGACCTTTGGCCCCAACTAGCTGAATTTGCCCTTGAAAGGCTGTCATGCCCAGCCAGTAGCGTGGCATCGGAGCGCGTGTTTAGTGCGGCAGGAGGTATTGTAACTCCGCGGAGGACACGACTGTCCACCCAAAGTGTGGAGAGACTGACGTTTGTGAAAATGAATCAGGCGTGGATTAGTCTGGATTTCAAACCACCAGTTCCTGACACAACTGACTAAATCCGCCATGAATCATGCCTCAAACATGTGCCACTTTGAGGTCTCCTCACACACTGCTGGTGTGTAGATTTTTTTGACATAGGGTGCTGGCAGATTATGGGCCTCCTATAGCTGCTGCCAGGCCCCTAATCTGCCATAGGCCCCTATATACCGCTTCCTCATGCTGCTGCCAGGTCCAGAGTCTCTCATGGGTCCCTGTACGGCCTCCCATTGCTGCTGTCTCCATCGCCACACTCTGCCATGTGCCACTTTCAGGTCTCCTCACACACTGCTGGTGTGTAGAATTTTTTGACATAGGGTGCTGGCAGATTATGGGCCTCGCATTGCTGCTGCCAGGCCCCTAATCTGCCATAGGCCCCTATATACCGCTTCCTCATGCTGCTGCCAGGTCCAGAGTCTGTCATGGGTCCCTGTACGGCCTCCCATTGCTGCTGTCTCCATCGCCACACTCTGCCATGTGCCACTTTCAGGTCTCCTCACACTGCTGGTGTGTTGAATTTTTTGTCATAGGGTGCTGGCAGATTAAGGGCCTCCCATAGCTGCTGCCAGGCCCCTAATCTGCCATAGGCCCCTATATACCGCCTCCTCATGCTGCTGCCAGGTCCAGAGTCTCTCATGGGTCCCTGTACGGCCTCCCATTGCTGCTGTCTCCATCGCCACACTCTGCCATGTGCCACTTTCAGGTCTCCTCACACACTGCTGGTGTGTAGAATTTTTTGACATAGGGTGCTGGCAGATTATGGGCCTCCCATAGCTGCTGCCAGGCCCCTAATCTGCCATAGGCCCCTATATACCGCTTCCTCATGCTGCTGCCAGGTCCAGAGTCTGTCATGGGTCCCTGTACGGCCTCCCATTGCTGCTGTCTCCATCGCCACACTCTGCCATGTGCCACTTTCAGGTCTCCTCACACTGCTGGTGTGTTGAATTTTTTGACATAGGGTGCTGGCAGATTAAGGGCCTCCCATAGCTGCTGCCAGGCCCCTAATCTGCCATAGGCCCCTATATACCGCCTCCTCATGCTGCTGCCAGGTCCAGAGTCTCTCATGGGTCCCTGTACGGCCTCCCATTGCTGCTGTCTCCATCGCCACACTCTGCCATGTGCCACTTTCAGGTCTCCTCACACTGCTGGTGTGTTGAATTTTTTGACATAGGGTGCTGGCAGATTAAGGGCCTCCCATAGCTGCTGCCAGGCCCCTAATCTGCCATAGGCCCCTATATACCGCCTCCTCATGCTGCTGCCAGGTCCAGAGTCTCTCATGGGTCCCTGTACGGCCTCCCATTGCTGCTGTCTCCATCGCCACACTCTGCCATGTGCCACTTTCAGGTCTCCTCACACTGCTGGTGTGTTGAATTTTTTGACATAGGGTGCTGGCAGATTAAGGGCCTCCCATAGCTGCTGCCAGGCCCCTAATCTGCCATAGGCCCCTATATACCGCCTCCTCATGCTGCTGCCAGGTCCAGAGTCTGTCATGGGTCCCTGTACGGCCTCCCATTGCTGCTGTCTCCATCGCCACACTCTGCCATGTGCCACTTTCAGGTCTCCTCACACACTGCTGGTGTGTAGAATTTTTTGACATAGGGTGCTGGCAGATTATGGGCCTCCCATTGCTGCTGCCAGGCCCCTAATCTGCCATAGGCCCCTATATACCGCTTCCTCATGCTGCTGCCAGGTCCAGAGTCTCTCATGCCATGTGCCACTTTCAGGTCTCCTCACACACTGCTGGTGTGTAGAATTTTTTGACATAGGGTGCTGGCAGATTATGGGCCTCCCATAGCTGCTGCCAGGCCCCTAATCTGCCATGGGCCCCTATATACCGCCTCCTCATGCTGCTGCCAGGTCCAGAGTCTGTCATGGGTCCCTGTACGGCCTCCCATTGCTGCTGTCTCCATCGCCACACTCTGCCATGTGCCACTTTCAGGTCTCCTCACACACTGCTGGTGTGTAGAATTTTTTGACATAGGGTGCTGGCAGATTATGGGCCTCCCATTGCTGCTGCCAGGCCCCTAATCTGCCATAGGCCCCTATATACCGCTTCCTCATGCTGCTGCCAGGTCCAGAGTCTCTCATGCCATGTGCCACTTTCAGGTCTCCTCACACACTGCTGGTGTGTAGAATTTTTTGACATAGGGTGCTGGCAGATTAAGGGCCTCCCATAGCTGCTGCCAGGCCCCTAATCTGCCATAGGCCCCTATATACCGCTTCCTCATGCTGCTGCCAGGTCCAGAGTCTCTCATGGGTCCCTGTACGGCCTCCCATTGCTGCTGTCTCCATCGCCACACTCTGCCATGTGCCACTTTCAGGTCTCCTCACACACTGCTGGTGTGTAGAATTTTTTGACATAGGGTGCTGGCAGATTATGGGCCTCCCATAGCTGCTGCCAGGCCCCTAATCTGCCATAGGCCCCTATATACCGCTTCCTCATGCTGCTGCCAGGTCCAGAGTCTGTCATGGGTCCCTGTACGGCCTCCCATTGCTGCTGTCTCCATCGCCACACTCTGCCATGTGCCACTTTCAGGTCTCCTCACACTGCTGGTGTGTTGAATTTTTTGACATAGGGTGCTGGCAGATTATGGGCCTCCCATAGCTGCTGCCAGGCCCCTAATCTGCCATAGGCCCCTATATACCGCTTCCTCATGCTGCTGCCAGGTCCAGAGTCTGTCATGGGTCCCTGTACGGCCTCCCATTGCTGCTGTCTCCATCGCCACACTCTGCCATGTGCCACTTTCAGGTCTCCTCACACACTGCTGGTGTGTAGAATTTTTTGACATAGGGTGCTGGCAGATTATGGGCCTCCCATTGCTGCTGCCAGGCCCCTAATCTGCCATAGGCCCCTATATACCGCTTCCTCATGCTGCTGCCAGGTCCAGAGTCTCTCATGCCATGTGCCACTTTCAGGTCTTCTCACACACTGCTGGTGTGTAGAATTTTTTGACATAGGGTGCTGGCAGATTAAGGGCCTCCCATAGCTGCTGCCAGGCCCCTAATCTGCCATAGGCCCCTATATACCGCTTCCTCATGCTGCTGCCAGGTCCAGAGTCTCTCATGGGTCCCTGTACGGCCTCCCATTGCTGCTGTCTCCATCGCCACACTCTGCCATGTGCCACTTTCAGGTCTCCTCACACACTGCTGGTGTGTAGAATTTTTTGACATAGGGTGCTGGCAGATTATGGGCCTCCCATAGCTGCTGCCAGGCCCCTAATCTGCCATAGGCCCCTATATACCGCTTCCTCATGCTGCTGCCAGGTCCAGAGTCTGTCATGGGTCCCTGTACGGCCTCCCATTGCTGCTGTCTCCATCGCCACACTCTGCCATGTGCCACTTTCAGGTCTCCTCACACTGCTGGTGTGTTGAATTTTTTGACATAGGGTGCTGGCAGATTATGGGCCTCCCATAGCTGCTGCCAGGCCCCTAATCTGCCATAGGCCCCTATATACCGCCTCCTCATGCTGCTGCCAGGTCCAGAGTCTCTCATGGGTCCCTGTACGGCCTCCCATTGCTGCTGTCTCCATCGCCACACTCTGCCATGTGCCACTTTCAGGTCTCCTCACACACTGCTGGTGTGTAGAATTTTTTGACATAGGGTGCTGGCAGATTATGGGCCTCCCATAGCTGCTGCCAGGCCCCTAATCTGCCATAGGCCCCTATATACCGCTTCCTCATGCTGCTGCCAGGTCCAGAGTCTCTCATGCCATGTGCCACTTTCAGGTCTCCTCACACACTGCTGGTGTGTAGAATTTTTTGACATAGGGTGCTGGCAGATTAAGGGCCTCCCATAGCTGCTGCCAGGCCCCTAATCTGCCATAGGCCCCTATATACCGCTTCCTCATGCTGCTGCCAGGTCCAGAGTCTCTCATGGGTCCCTGTACGGCCTCCCATTGCTGCTGTCTCCATCGCCACACTCTGCCATGTGCCACTTTCAGGTCTCCTCACACACTGCTGGTGTGTAGAATTTTTTGACATAGGGTGCTGGCAGATTATGGGCCTCCCATAGCTGCTGCCAGGCCCCTAATCTGCCATAGGCCCCTATATACCGCTTCCTCATGCTGCTGCCAGGTCCAGAGTCTGTCATGGGTCCCTGTACGGCCTCCCATTGCTGCTGTCTCCATCGCCACACTCTGCCATGTGCCACTTTCAGGTCTCCTCACACTGCTGGTGTGTTGAATTTTTTGACATAGGGTGCTGGCAGATTATGGGCCTCCCATAGCTGCTGCCAGGCCCCTAATCTGCCATAGGCCCCTATATACCGCTTCCTCATGCTGCTGCCAGGTCCAGAGTCTGTCATGCGTCCCTGTACGGCCTCCCATTGCTGCTGTCTCCATCGCCACACTCTGCCATGTGCCACTTTCAGGTCTCCTCACACACTGCTGGTGTGTAGAATTTTTTGACATAGGGTGCTGGCAGATTATGGGCCTCCCATTGCTGCTGCCAGGCCCCTAATCTGCCATAGGCCCCTATATACCGCTTCCTCATGCTGCTGCCAGGTCCAGAGTCTCTCATGCCATGTGCCACTTTCAGGTCTCCTCACACACTGCTGGTGTGTAGAATTTTTTGACATAGGGTGCTGGCAGATTAAGGGCCTCCCATAGCTGCTGCCAGGCCCCTAATCTGCCATAGGCCCCTATATACCGCTTCCTCATGCTGCTGCCAGGTCCAGAGTCTCTCATGGGTCCCTGTACGGCCTCCCATTGCTGCTGTCTCCATCGCCACACTCTGCCATGTGCCACTTTCAGGTCTCCTCACACACTGCTGGTGTGTAGAATTTTTTGACATAGGGTGCTGGCAGATTATGGGCCTCCCATAGCTGCTGCCAGGCCCCTAATCTGCCATAGGCCCCTATATACCGCTTCCTCATGCTGCTGCCAGGTCCAGAGTCTGTCATGGGTCCCTGTACGGCCTCCCATTGCTGCTGTCTCCATCGCCACACTCTGCCATGTGCCACTTTCAGGTCTCCTCACACTGCTGGTGTGTTGAATTTTTTGACATAGGGTGCTGGCAGATTATGGGCCTCCCATAGCTGCTGCCAGGCCCCTAATCTGCCATAGGCCCCTATATACCGCTTCCTCATGCTGCTGCCAGGTCCAGAGTCTCTCATGGGTCCCTGTACGGCCTCCCATTGCTGCTGTCTCCATCGCCACACTCTGCCATGTGCCACTTTCAGGTCTCCTCACACACTGCTGGTGTGTAGAATTTTTTGACATAGGGTGCTGGCAGATTATGGGCCTCCCATAGCTGCTGCCAGGCCCCTAATCTGCCATAGGCCCCTATATACCGCTTCCTCATGCTGCTGCCAGGTCCAGAGTCTGTCATGGGTCCCTGTACGGCCTCCCATTGCTGCTGTCTCCATCGCCACACTCTGCCATGTGCCACTTTCAGGTCTCCTCACACTGCTGGTGTGTTGAATTTTTTGACATAGGGTGCTGGCAGATTAAGGGCCTCCCATAGCTGCTGCCAGGCCCCTAATCTGCCATAGGCCCCTATATACCGCCTCCTCATGCTGCTGCCAGGTCCAGAGTCTCTCATGGGTCCCTGTACGGCCTCCCATTGCTGCTGTCTCCATCGCCACACTCTGCCATGTGCCACTTTCAGGTCTCCTCACACACTGCTGGTGTGTAGAAGTTTTTGACATAGGGTGCTGGCAGATTATGGGCCTCCCATAGCTGCTGCCAGGCCCCTAATCTGCCATAGGCCCCTATATACCGCTTCCTCATGCTGCTGCCAGGTCCAGAGTCTGTCATGGGTCCCTGTACGGCCTCCCATTGCTGCTGTCTCCATCGCCACACTCTGCCATGTGCCACTTTCAGGTCTCCTCACACTGCTGGTGTGTTGAATTTTTTGACATAGGGTGCTGGCAGATTAAGGGCCTCCCATAGCTGCTGCCAGGCCCCTAATCTGCCATAGGCCCCTATATACCGCCTCCTCATGCTGCTGCCAGGTCCAGAGTCTCTCATGGGTCCCTGTACGGCCTCCCATTGCTGCTGTCTCCATCGCCACACTCTGCCATGTGCCACTTTCAGGTCTCCTCACACACTGCTGGTGTGTAGAATTTTTTGACATAGGGTGCTGGCAGATTATGGGCCTCCCATAGCTGCTGCCAGGCCCCTAATCTGCCATAGGCCCCTATATACCGCTTCCTCATGCTGCTGCCAGGTCCAGAGTCTCTCATGGGTCCCTGTACGGCCTCCCATTGCTGCTGTCTCCATCGCCACACTCTGCCATGTGCCACTTTCAGGTCTCCTCACACTGCTGGTGTGTAGAATTTTTTGACATAGGGTGCTGGCAGATTAAGGGCCTCCCATAGCTGCTGCCAGGCCCCTAATCTGCCATAGGCCCCTATATACCGCCTCCTCATGCTGCTGCCAGGTCCAGAGTCTGTCATGGGTCCCTGTACGGCCTCCCATTGCTGCTGTCTCCATCGCCACACTCTGCCATGTGCCACTTTCAGGTCTCCTCACACACTGCTGGTGTGTAGAATTTTTTGACATAGGGTGCTGGCAGATTATGGGCCTCCCATTGCTGCTGCCAGGCCCCTAATCTGCCATAGGCCCCTATATACCGCTTCCTCATGCTGCTGCCAGGTCCAGAGTCTCTCATGCCATGTGCCACTTTCAGGTCTCCTCACACACTGCTGGTGTGTAGAATTTTTTGACATAGGGTGCTGGCAGATTATGGGCCTCCCATAGCTGCTGCCAGGCCCCTAATCTGCCATGGGCCCCTATATACCGCCTCCTCATGCTGCTGCCAGGTCCAGAGTCTGTCATGGGTCCCTGTACGGCCTCCCATTGCTGCTGTCTCCATCGCCACACTCTGCCATGTGCCACTTTCAGGTCTCCTCACACACTGCTGGTGTGTAGAATTTTTTGACATAGGGTGCTGGCAGATTAAGGGCCTCCCATAGCTGCTGCCAGGCCCCTAATCTGCCATAGGCCCCTATATACCGCCTCCTCATGCTGCTGCCAGGTCCAGAGTCTGTCATGGGTCCCTGTACGGCCTCCCATTGCTGCTGTCTCCATCGCCACACTCTGCCATGTGCCACTTTCAGGTCTCCTCACACACTGCTGGTGTGTTGAATTTTTTGACATAGGGTGCTGGCAGATTATGGGCCTCCTATAGCTGCTGCCAGGCCCCTAATCTGCCATAGGCCCCTATATACCGCTTCCTCATGCTGCTGCCAGGTCCAGAGTCTCTCATGCCATGTGCCACTTTCAGGTCTCCTCACACTGCTGGTGTGTAGAATTTTTTTGACATAGGGTGCTGGCAGATTATGGGCCTCCTATAGCTGCTGCCAGGCCCCTAATCTGCCATAGGCCCCTATATACCGCCTCCTCATGCTGCTGCCAGGTCCAGAGTCTGTCATGGGTCCCTGTACGGCCTCCCATTGCTGCTGTCTCCATCGCCACACTCTGCCATGTGCCACTTTCAGGTCTCCTCACACACTGCTGGTGTGTATAATTTTTTGACATAGGGTGCTGGCAGATTATGGGCCTCCCATAGCTGCTGCCAGGCCCCTAATCTGCCATGGGCCCCTATACCGACTCCTCATGCTGTGACGTTGCAACAAGGTGGAATTCAACCCTACATATGTTAGACCGCCTTTACGAACAGCAAAAGGCCATCACAGATTTCCTGATGTTAAAAGCGGATAAAGGTATTCCCTGTGTAACTTAGATGTCAGCCATTGGCAGCTCATGCGTGACACCTGCGCTTGCTCAGGCCCTTTGAGGAGGCCACGCTATTCGTGAGTCGGCAGGACTATGGGATGAACGACGTCATTCCTCTGTTGCACGTCCTGGAACAAATGCTGTTAACAATGGCTGGTCAGGGTGCGGTAGACGTGGCGCACAGATCTCAACGCCACATGACCCCTGTGGGGGCAGGACAGGAAGAAGAGGAGGAGGTAGAGGAGGACATTGGTGCTCAGGAATTATTGAGTGAAATGGGTGGTTTTTCCACTCAGCGGACAGGAGTGGAGGAGCAGGAGCATCTGGTAGAGGAGGAGGAGGAGGAGGAGACAGAGGACCCAGACGCACCGTGGCAGTATGCTGTGGAGATGGAGGCAGGGAGTCCCTCGCATTCCTTGGCACAAATGGCCCATAGCATGCTCGCTTGCTTGCGTAGCGACAGCCGAATAATAACCATCAGACAGAGGGATGACTTTTGGCTGTCCACCTTGTTGGACCCTCGCTACCGTTCCAAAATGGTGGCCTTTTTCACACCTGCTGAGAGGGAGGCCAAAATAACGTACTATAAAAACCACCTATGTAGTCAGCTGGTCTCTGCCTGTCTGCGCCAACGTCCATCCTCAGACACTGTGGGCCCTGTGCGCTCGCGTTCCGCTGCGATGGCAGCAGGGGAGGGGTGGGGTGGTAGGAGCAGTGGCAGCTCCACCAGCAGCGGCTGCCTCAGTCTGCAGTCGATGATGAGTAGCTTTCTTCACCAGCGCAGTGAGGAAACTACTAACCAGCCGCAGCAGCAGCAGCAGCAGCATCAGGTGGACCTGGAGCAGGACCTCAAACAACAGGCTTAGGCCTACTTGGACAGCACCCTGCCAACCGAGGTAGACAATCCCCTTGACTACTGGGCAACGAAACTTGACCTTTGGCCCCAACTAGCTGAATTTGCCCTTGAAAGGCTGTCATGCCCGGCCAGTAGCGTGGCATCGGAGCGCGTGTTTAGTGCGGCAGGAGGTATTGCAACTCCGCGGAGGACACGACTGTCCACCCAAAGTGTGGAGAGACTGACGTTTGTGAAAATGAATCAGGCGTGGATTAGTCTGGATTTCAAACCACCAGTTCCTGACACAACTGACTAAATCCGCCATGAATCATGCCCCAAACATGTGCCACTTTCAGGTCTCCTCACACTGCTGGTGTGTTCCATTTTTTGTCATAGGGTGCTGGCAGATTACGGGCCTCCCATAGCTGCTGCCAGGCCCCTAATCTGCCATGGGCCCCTATACCGCCTCCTCATGCTGCTGCCAAGTCCAGAGTCTCTCATGGGTCCCTGTACGGCCTCCCATTGCTGCTGTCTCCATCGCCACACTCTGCCATGTGCCACTTTCAGGTCTCCTCACACTGCTGGTGTATTCCATTTTTTGTCATAGGGTGCTGGCAGATTACGGGCTTCCCATAGCTGCTGCCAGGCCCCTAATCTGCCATGGGCCCCTATACCGCCTCCTCATGCTGCTGCCAGGTCCAGAGTGTGTCATGGGTCCCTGTACGGCCTCCCATTGCTGCTGTCTCCATCGCCACACTCTGCCATGTGCCACTTTCAGGTCTCCTCACACTGCTGGTGGGTTCCATTTTTTGTCATAGGGTGCTGGCAGATTACGAGCCTCCCATAGCTGCTGCCAGGCCCCTAATCTGCCATGGGCCCCCGTACCGACTCCTCATGCTGCTGCCATGCCCGTAATCTGTCATGGGCCCCTGTTGTCGCTTGTTGGCATATTCCGCTCGTTCAGATGCTCCTTCTCCTGCTACTCCTCTTCACGGATTCCGTCAGCAGTCTTTCTTGGAATCCGTTTCCAAGAGACAACAGTTTGCGAGCACGCACCAGACGGTGCAGAAACTGAACGTCCTCCTGTCCAAGTTGCTGCTGCCAGGCTTGTAATCTGTCATGCGCCCCTGTACCGCCTCCTCATGCTGCTGCCAGGTCCAGAGTGTGTCATGGGCCCCCGTACCGACTCCAAATGCTGCTGCCAGGCCCGTAATCTGTCATGGGCCCCTGTACCGCCTCCCCATGCTGCTGCCAGGTCCAGATTGTGTCATGGGTCCCTGTACGGCCTCCCATTGCTGCTGCCAGGCCTGTAATCTGCCATGGGCCCCCCTACCGACTCCTCATGCTGCTGCCAGGCCCGTAATCTGCCATGGGCCTCTGTACCGCCTCCTCATGCTGCTGCCAGGTCCAGAGTGTGTCATGGGTCCCTGTACGGCCTCCCATTGCTGCTGTCTCTATCGCCACACTCTGCCATGTGCCACTTTCAGGTCTCCTCACACTGCTGGTGGTTTCCATTTTTGTCATAGGGTGCTGCATGGCCTCCCATTGCTGCTGCCTCCACCGCCACACTGTGGCTCCACACTCTGGTTTTGGCCCCGTGACTGGCCAAATGAGTGAAGTGTGCGGTGATTCTAAGATCGACGGCACTCATCTGCATGTCATACTGCCTGACAGTATTATTTCTCTTCCCCAGCAGACTCCAAGGGCATTTAAATTAAAGGTACAGTGTTCAGCACTAATATTAAGTCTCTCTGAAGCCTAGAAACACCCTTTTTTAAGTTAAATTCACAGCGAATATATTCGACTCGAATCGAATTTTTTCTACGAATTCGCCGAATCAGCCGAATCGAATTTTTGAATACTTCGCTCATCTCTAGTGATGTCATCACGCACCGGATGTGATGTTGTGTGCATATCAGACGTGACATCACATGCGGAAGCAGCCTTGCCAATTGAGGAAATCAGTGGAGGATATAGACACTCTGTCTCCTTCAGTGGCCCTCTGAGGGGATTATTATCTTTATGGGGACAATAGGATGTGCTACTATGGGGACAATAGGATATGCTACCTTTGGTGCCATAGTTTATTCAAAGAATTGGCCATTTAATATCATGTGACTTAAATCCTGCATAATTATATAGAGTCTGCCCCAGTCTCTCTTCTTTTGTATTTGGAGTGTCCACTTTGACCATTCTGGGGGGGACCGTGTTAGTAACCGCATGGCCCAATTTCTGGTAAGCTGTTTTTATTTAATAGGCTGTACTGTTTAGGTAAAGGATTTGATATCCTTTTTTAAGAAGCTGGATATTGTTTGGTTTTTTGTTTGGACTTTCCTAGGGGAATTATATTTCTTACCTAGGGAGTGCACCACCTGGGGAACTGTGAAGCTGAAGTATACATCATCTCTAATATGATTCAAGAGATTTTTTTGGCCAAGCCTAGCATGATTTAGGTAGTATAATGATGGTGCCACTATACAAACGTGTGGCTTTTTGACATGGTTGCTAACTTTGTTAGATGTGAAGAGTATATATGAGTTGAATATACTTAATCTCCACATGTTTCTCACATTTTCTTATGGTCCTGTTTTCTCCTTTTTGCTTATTGTGGATCTGTGGAGATCGCCCCCACGAGACACTGAGCTTTGTTGTTTATTTTGTGTTTTGATGCTACATATCCAATGTGAGTTAGTCTAATACCTGGATTGATGCTCTCTTTTGGAGGGTTTTAAGTGTTGTTTTTCCTTTCTTGATTTTTTTTTATTTGTATGTATATCATTGCAGAAATCATCATATAAGAAGAAGACATATGCTATCTGCAAGTCGGAACGCATCAGATTTTTCACTAGACTCTTGATGTTCTTAGAGTGTCATGGTGTCAACACTTCATATTGATTCATTGTTACATGTTTTTAAGTATCCATTACATGTAATAAGCTGTAGAGCTTTATGAGCTTTTTATTGCTATGTCCTTACATAAAATACAAAAAATGTACAATTTTTATTATTTTTAATTTGTCATTAAGTATCTGAAAGTCCCATATTCCCCTTCTTTCCCTGTGTACTCAATATCAGAGGTAAAAAAAAAATGAAGTAAATCCACGACTGCCTAAATATCGAACATGTCACATCTTAGAGCCCCTTTAATTGTCATGTTATTGTGCAAAAGCTTGGTAAAGACTGAAACCAATGAGAGAGGAAGAAAGATAGAAATGAAAAAAAGCAGAGTAGGGAATGGGTTAAAAAAGGGTTGCAGTTTTTATGCATTGCAAGAAAGCAGTCTTGCATGTTTTCTGCAATACACAAATGTGAACCAAGCTTAAAGCCCACGTCATCCTAAAACATTTTAATATGTTTTGAAAAAAGCTGTGAAGCCTCTGTCAGGTTTTCTATTGCAGCCTATGTCTCTGCTCGGAGGATGTCTGTGAAGTCTCTTCAATAGGGGCAAGACAAAAATAAAACCATGTTTGTTACTAGACTGGGGAAGGGTTAGAACTTCTGCCAATGTTATCACTTCATTTTGTGTTTTCTTATGTGACAAAAGCCTCCTCTATTTTTTTCTGGTGTCACGGGGACAGGATGTAGAGAAAGACTACCATAGTGGGGTCATAGAAAAAAAAAAAAAAACTAACAAAATGTTAAGATCTGCCCAACTCTTTTAATATAAGTCAACAGTAGATTGCACATTTGTTTATGACATAATGAAGTTTTGCATATATTCAAATACTTGCAAGGGGATTATGAATCAAGAGAACATTATCAAGAGAAAATGTGTGGCTCTAGGGTGAAAATATTGATAAACGGACCCTAACGTTTTAAAATGGAACTGCTTTACAGTTCTTTACCTACATCAAAGGCTTTAGGGGTTAGAGCACTAATAGCAATACTGTCACAGATCAGCTGTAAAGCTGATCTATTTTCTTGAAGTCCTACAGACAGGTGAATTGCTTCTACCTTGTTATGGCTGCAAAGCTGACCTATTACCTGTGGTCCCAACAACTGATGGTCTTTTGTCAACTGATTCTTTCACTGGTCCGGCTGTCCTAGATATCACCTGATTTCACCTGCTGTCTGATGTAGGATGAGTCTCCACCAAATCTGGCTTTCAATTACTCCATTTAAACTGTGCACAAATCAGTCCTCTTTGTCTGAGCAATGTTTGCCCACATGTTGCCAATGTACCGTACTAGCAACAGCGCACCACTTCATACTCCAATCTCCCTCTCTTCCCATCAAGTTCTCCTTAGACAGCATGTGTTGTATGCCATACAATCTCTCTCTCTCTCTCTCTCTCTCTCTCTCTCTCTCTCTCTCTCTGTGGTCTTCCAATGTGCTGATCCAAATCTCCAAAAGAAAAAACTAATATAGTGTAGTATTTCTTATACACAAAAATTGCATGCTCAACTGTGTGCAATATAATGTGCATTTAACAAAGAATGTGTACCACTCTTTCCTAAATACTCTTACCCTCTAAGGGTGAAAATGTGCATTTAACTCTTAAACTGTGAATCAAATCCACAACACTTATATATGTCCTTCATCCACCACCTGTGTGCAAAACCAAAAACAACGTACCTGATCCCTTTCCCCTTCAGTCATGCACCTTACCCTGCATGTCTTGTGAATAGCCTTTTTGCAATCAAGTATCAACATGCCCAATCGCCTCTTCACTTCTTCACAAATTCTCAGTGATCATGAAAGATAAACTTACTCCCATAGTGCAATATTGTTTAAAATCAAATTTAATAAGAATTGAATTAGAATTCCTAAAACAATGTCCTTTTACAATCCAACAACAAGCTTAGGTTAGTATATCGTCCCATGTAACCCAATTGATTTGTTATAATCATTAGATATTTGAAGAGACCTAAACAATCTGCCATCTAGTGGTAAATCAAATTAATGCTAATGAAGCTAAATATAACAGATTTGTAAACCCTGACTATTTAGATTATGTTGGTATCCATATCCTCTCTACCACATTATAGCATATAGATATAAAATCTTTGTTACAAAATAAATGAATTAAAACTAAATTAAAATAATTAAAACAATTAATTAACCAATAATGTTCATTAAATTATATGGATCATGTGTGCATCTAAAAAAAGGGGGGAGGATAGGTGTGTTCGATCTAAAATAAAACACACCTGTCCTCACTACTAACTTTTGCCTAAATGGAATCCCTAAATGATAACCTATGAGTTGGAGATGAAACAGTTCAAATCCAGTTCTATATTTAGTCCCTTGGGGTGCATACTGTCCAGCTCATATATCCAGAGGTTTAATTTTTTTTAAATTTCCCTTGTGCGATTATTACCCTTCCAATGTGCTCCAACTTTATCAATGGCATAAAACCTCAACAATGTGGGGTCACACCTGTGTACATCTCTAAAGTGTTTTGACAAGCTATGTTCCTTCTTTCCTTTTTTATTGTTGGTGACATGTTCACTTAATCTTATTTGTAGCTTCCTTGTGGTACACCCCACATATTGGAGCCCACAAGGAAGTTCCAACAGATAAGTCACGAAATTGGAGTGACATGAGATACATTTTCTAATATTTCATGCCACTCCAATTTTGTGACTTATCTGTGACATTCTGGCTAAGGAGATCTTGATAGGAAGAGAGGAAGATTGGAGTATGAAGTGGTGCGCTGTTGCTAGTACAGTACATTGGCAACATGTGGGCAAACATTGCTCAGGCAAAGAGGGCTGATTTGTGCACAGTTTAAATGAAGTCATTGAAAGCCAGGAGACTCGTCCTACATCAGACAGCAGGTGAAATCAGATGGTATCTAGGACAGCCGGACCAGTGAAAGAATCAGGTGAGAAAAGACCATCAGTCTTTGGGACCACAGGTAATAGGTCAGCTTTGCAGCCATAACAAGGTAGAAGCAATTCACCTGTCTGTAGGACTTCAAGAAAATAGAAATAGTACGAAGCGGTGTGCTGTTGCTGGCATAACAAAGACTTTTATTGGACTGATAGATGCATTTTCGTTTGTGTTATTAATAATTTTTGTGGCACTATATTATTATAATAATGTACTGCACTATGCTTTGTTTTCTTCCTTCTGGGCCCTTTGCTCTTCCATCTCTAGAAATCATGCACACTGAGCTGTACCCTGTCCCTGGAGGTTTCACAGTGCATTCTCTTACTTGTCTCTGGAAATCCTGAATGCTGTACAGTGTACCATTTCCTGGGACACCTGTATGCTCCACTTCACTTAGTCCCTTCTAGCCTGTGTGTAGTACTGATCCTTGCTCTTTGTTAAAATGGCAAACACCCGCTGGTGCCTCCTGCTCACCTTGTCTTGGCTGGTAGTAACTGGGATAGTGAGCTGGGTACAGGATGCAGCCAACCTATCTCCCCATCAGGAGTTCTGGAGAAGAATGCCCATTCTTTATTTTATGCTTTTAAGTTAATCTAGTTGTGGTCAGAATGAGTTCTCTCTCCCCATAGCTTGGGTCCGTAACAAATACATTCTTTCTTGGAATTTGTATATGCCAAATGCTCTGTAAATGAGGACTGTTTATTGATTTTATTATTATGTTTGTCTTTTTTAGACATGTTTCTGTTTTTTTTAAATACAAATATAAGTTAAAAAAAAATTATATTGCAGAATCACAGCATTTAAAATGTCTGAAACATCTTGTGAATATATAATATGCTAGGACGAGTATAATAATAATATTTGTAAAAAGAAAATGTATTACAACTACTGAAATATTGATTTAATCCATTGATTTTTCAGCCATTTTATAAATGTATTTTGTGTATTGTATCTTTGCATCTAGAATGAAAAATTACCTGCAATGACTTGTTGAAGCATATTGTGAAAGTATATACTTTATCACTACCATTGCTTTTTCTGCAAGCAAAGATGAATCTGTAACATTTATATTATAATCCCTAATTTAGAAAACTGAAATGGCAAAGAAAAAATCCAAGGATACCCTAAGCAAACACTAGTCTGAAATATACAGGCTTGGGGGATACTTTCTAAACTTTGTTACAATGCACTGAACCATCAGCTATAGTTGAACAAGAAAATGTGTTTTTAAATTTTTGCATTTTAACACCCATTTTGGAGTGCATTTTTGCACCAGGTATTTTTTTTAATGAAAGCTGCAGATTTTAACAAGGTAAAGATTAGGAGAATTTAGTGATTATGTTTACATACTGTATACGTTAATGTTCTGTTATGTGCTTGTAATTCATTTGTATGTCTGTGTTTGATCTTTTATTCAACAATAAATTTGACAATATTTAAGATAACAAATACATGTATTGTTTTAAGAACAAACAAGGCTTTCTTTTGGTGAAGTTGTCCTACAATAATTTATTATTTTATGCAATTCATAGCAAAAAAAAATTTTGCAAAACTGGAAAAAAAAAAAACTTTTTTCTATCTTGATCAGTTAGTTTGAAAAAATTATGTTACAACATGCATGTTGGTAACATGTGGTTACATTGGGACAAATTATATTCTAAAATAAAAACTTTTTTTTTCACTTGTCAGCTGTCGTTACCTGATGCTATTAGAGATGAAGCTTGAGTTCGCCTCTGTCATGTATTTGAGGAAAATCATGCATGTTTGAGGTCCTGGCCAACTATTTTGGTGAAATTAGCCAGACCAATTTTTTTTAACCATCATAGACACCCTAGGTTTTGAACTTTTGAACTTACAAGGGGCAATAATCATGCTTAATTTTGTGGCAGTCCCCATCACTATGAAAGGGTGGGGTTCAAGCTGTCATTTGTCAATGTGTATTGGGGTGAGGAAAGCTGACAGTTTGTGTGGTTAGTTGCTATACAGTGCTATATTGTTCTATATTGCATTAAATTGCTGTAGATTTCAGTGGGTGGGCTACATATTCTTTTGTACCCCACTGTGTTTACAGTTTAGAGGCCCAACAGTCCTTTTTTAGGACTCCCTTTTTGTGTCTGTCAAAAACTGAAGTTGCCGTTAGGCTGGTGTCCCCCCTCTTTTTTGTTTTATTGTTTTTCATTTTTCTTCGTTTTTTGCTGTAAAGGATTGCTGGGTTGGAGTTTAGTATTTCAGTGTTTATTTTATAGGAGGATGTATATATTTTAAACTATTTTCTGTTGCTAGAGCTTTTTTATTCTAGGGTGCACAGCATACACTTATTGCTGGCATAGGGAAAGCTTTCCTTTGTTTGCAGCACATCCTCATATTTGTGGGGTAAAGAAGTGTGCACACATATTTATCTCCCCTAATGCCATAGCTATGTTTGAATTTAGGCAATCCCATTGATTAAAAAAAAAAAATCAGGCAGGACTAAACTGAAATGGAGAGGTTCTCTCTGCAGAGGAAGTAGGGCATGAGCAGGATCCAAAGAACAAAGTGATGGTAACTGTGCACCATCTAGAGAAAAGACACAGCTGCCTTTTTTTTATTAGATTGGCCATGGCCCCCTAACCACAGCATTTACAGGAGGTAGTTGACCTGCTAACAAAGCCTTTTATCTTTTTCCTCCTTCCAGGCACAGAGCATCCAGTTCTCTGCAACTGCTGCTAATGTACCCATTTCTTCTTCACCCTTTTGCTCCCACCCTCATAGCTCAGGAAGCTAGTAATGGGGTATATTATAGCAATGCAGAGGAGAAAATTTGATCATATGATCTCTGAATTGATGCAAGAGGATGATCTCGGTAATGCACAAACAGTCCTACTTTTGGATATTGAGGATTAGGAAAAAAGCATCATGACCATAGAGGGTAGTGATGAGCAAAACTGCACTGAGTTCAGTTCGAGTAGGGTTCAGTGAACTTCAAAGAAGTTCTATGCTAAACCAAAGTTCCATTGAAATCAACGGGAGTCAAATCTGTCAAATACAAAATGCCAATTTTCTGGGCTAATAGGCAAGAGTGGTTGGCATTGCCCTGGGGAAGATGTACCAATACAAAAAAATGTTTACAAAATTACATTCAGCTAGGAGCGTAGATTTTTTTAAATGCTTAAATTAGAACTTTATAAAGGGTCCTCCCTTCAAGGTACCCCCCATATTTAGGGCATGTGACCTGGCATGGTTCAAGAGGAAAGGTGCAAACTGCCTCCCCCCCCTTTCCTAGCCTTCCAGGCTGCATGTTCAGATTAAGGGTCTGGTATGGCTTTTTAGGAGGACACCATGTATATATGTGAATGGGTCGATGATGTCACTGGACTTGGCTGTGCTTGCACTTGCTGGAAGCTTTAACAACTATTGACAGCTGGAAGCTGCCATGTGTGATAGAGGAAGTAATTCCATTATAATACATGACATTTGGTGCCTGAAAAATGGGTAAATGTTGGGTGTTCATCTGAATGCCTAAACAGTCAAAGTTTTGTCTGAAGTTGTGTTAAGACTAAAGTTTAAGCTCATCCCTAAGCGAGGGAGCTGACATCAGACAGGGAGCAGCAACAGGCAGCTGGAGCTTACTGCAAAGTGGGCTCCAGTAATGAGGAAGGGTGGATGATCAGATGGAAGACTTCCTATGGGTCACTGACTGGGATGAAAGAAAGTTCAAATGGAGAAGCAGAAAAGCAGAAAATAATTTTGGGCAGCTTGCAAAGGATTGGAGGAAGTGAGTGTCTGGTAGTTGAGGAATGTGGGAAAATAGTGCTGGACTCATATTTTAGGTTATTTAAGTGGTTTTCTATCTTAAAATATTGATGTTAATGCAAAAAATCTGGTTCCTGAGCAGATGGTTTCTACACCCCAGAGAACAGTCTTATTGGCTTTGCAGTATAGCATAGCAAAAATGGAAATTTAAATGCCACACCATTGCTAAAATGTCCAGATACAACTTTATTCTGATAAAAGTCAGGGGGACAGTCCAAAGAGTATCCAATACATTTTGGGGGTTAAAAAACACCCCCTTCCTTAGAGATTGATTGAACACAATGTGAATAGACTAGAAGTGAGCTGGAGCACAGGCCTTGTCAGATGCTGGTTTGGTTTGTTACAGTAATCTGGTGGAACTTCCCTACAGGAACAGGCCATTTCTATCCCCTTGGTGTGTCCACAGAGCTCTGCAGTGTGGACATTTCTTTGCATCAGCTGCCAACAGCACTGTTGTGGTCTGCAGACCTTGCTGTCCAGCATATCAGCCATGATAAAAGCACCAGTCATATGGGTAACATATGCATGGGAAAATACGTGACTCTGCATCAGAGAGTTTGATGGGAGCATGACCTCAATGTGACAAGTCAGCAACAAAATGCCCACACTCCCCATCATTCCTCACTTTCTGAATCTCTCCCAAGCAGTCTCTTGCTTCATCTATGCCCTCTAGTGTCAGGGAGGGAAGTCTCACGAGGGTTAGGATGCACAAAAAATAAGTGCGGAATATGGTCATATGACCATGATAAGGAGGGTCACGCAAAGGTTTTAATGTGTGAAGAATTCTTCTATATTCACCCCGCCACCATCCCTGTCTGTTGTGCTGGACCATGCTGTTAATGGCAGAGTACACATTACCACAAACTCATGGTCCATGGAAACATGGACAGTGATTCTACAAATTCTTCATGGCACACTGAAGGAATTCAGGATGGGGCAATTTGCTGGAGCTGGTGGTTTTGCCACACATCTTGGCTGTGCAGTCACCTGTACCCCTTCCTCCTCCCTGCCCTCATCTTCTGACTCCTTGAAACCAATTGTTCCCCCAAGTACCCCAAAGCCTACACAACAGCCCAGGCTAAATGCTGCAATACTGTGTTGCAGATGGTATATGAAAACAATAAATGCTAATGTGTTGTCACTTTAAATAAATCAATGTGTCTATGTTCAGCTGCAGCTATCATTGAAGTGTGTTCCCACACCAACGTAATACTGGCAAATCAATAAATAGTGAAGCGCTGCTGATTTAAGTCTCAATAAAGTGAAAAACCATATATAGCATGTGTCATAATCATGAACTAATAACACACACATACCACACCGATGTAATGATTCAATGTAATATTGTCAGAGGCATAGTGCCAATAAGACAAAAATGTGGTTGACAAAAAAAGGAGCCCCAGTGTTATAATCATGAACTAATAATAGTAATACAGAAATATACAGTATATGGTGTTTCTCTTTATTGAGACTTAAATCAGCAGCGCTGCACTATTTCCTGCTTTGCAGCTAGCATGCCTAGGAAACAAGAATCACGCTGGACCAGTGGTGCTGGAAGCCCTCCAGGACCAGACAAAGATGTGGCTGACACCACGCAATCTCCAGAGCAGGAAGTTCATATGTGACAATGACGCCAACTTGGTGGCCACACTTATCCCCCAAAAAATAACACCTTACCTTACCTGGCACATGTCTTCAACCTGGTGGTGCCACTATTCATCATGAAGAACCTTGACTTCCAGGAGGCTACATCATGCGTGAGGGGTTTTGGTCACTTTTGGTGGCCATACTTGGCTATTGTTCACTTGCCAGAAATTCAGTGCCAATATGAGCTACCTGCCAAACATCTCATCTGTAACACGCTCATACACTGGAACTCAATGTTGGCCATGCCACAGAAGTTGCACCAGCAGAAGTATGGCTTTAATGTATACCTGTGTGATTATCATACAAGGACAGACTCTGGGGAACTAATACATGTGCAGTATTTTTTCACCTTTTAAGAAGGTGACCAAAATTGTGAGCCGTGTTGAGACAGGGTCTAATAATACCACCCCTCTCATGTTCCTCCTGGAGCACAAACTCCATGGAGCACTTTGAGGAGGTGTAGTGGAAGTACATATTTTTTTCGCTTTTCCTATTAGTGGCAAGCTCCATTCTCTGCTTGGAAATTTGCTATCACATACCTGGTGATGGAGGTCAATAGAGAGAGGGCTTCCCTTGCGGCTAAGTTCCGGACTCCTCTGAGAGTGGGACAGCGGGAGTCTGGCCCAAAGTTGCACAGGTCGCCTGTAGGAGTGCTAGTTGGTGGTCCACTCAGAAGCACAGCTGGTGCACGGAGATAGGTCTGCAGACAGGAGGTGCCTGTGCGTGGTATGTAAGCCCTTCCGGGATTTAGATGTTTACTGGGTTGTCGGTTCAAGCCAAGGTCAGGCACCAGGTGGGAATCTGAGCAGACGTACTCAGATGGCATAGCCGAGGTCATACTCAGAGGAGCAAGAGAGAGAGTATCCATAAGCCAAGCCAAAGTCAGATCAGGGGTAGACAGGTCCAGGAGCAAGCCGAGTCAGTAACAGGAAAACACAGGTCAGAATCACATGAAACAGGAAAGAGGAACAGGGTACAGGGAGCTAGAGATCATCCAGCAACTTGAGGAAGTGATGAGCCTCCTTATAAAGGCCGTCTGGCACCAAACTGAGGCTGATGTGTACTTCTGCGGCCATGCAGAGTACTGGCAGAACTGCCAGATCTTCCAGAACTTCTGCCGTGGACAGGACCCTGACACTTGCCTAGGATCCTCTGATACTTAAGCAGCAGTGGTGGGGCTTCCTCAATGCCACTCACTGTTTTTTTGGGGATGCCAGGCTGTTGTGAGCCCAACTCCTAAACCCAATAATTGCTAACTACATTGGGTTTGAAACAAGATAACACCTGCCTGGTTTTTATTACCATCAAATTCCAGCCAGGCAAACGCCAGGGAACCAGCGCCAGCCGACTTGACAGCTAGCAGTGGATCATCATAAGCCAAATTGGCAGCAGACAGTGGTTCACCAGCAGCTGGATTGACAGTAAACTACTAAAAGCAGACTTGGCAGTGGACAATGGTTCACCAGGGACAGGCTTGGAAGCAGACAGCGAATTACCAGAGGCAGGCATTGAGGCAGACTGAAACCCATCAGCAGGCAACTTGAAGGCAGACTGGACCCCCTTGACAGGTAGCTTTGAGGCAGACTGTACCCCATTAGCAAGCATTTTTAAGGTGGACTGGACCCCATTGGCAGGCAACATGGACGTGGACTAGACCCCAATGGCAAGCAGCATGAAGGCGGACTGGACCACATTGGCAGGCAGCATGGAGGCAGACTGGACGCCATCAGCAGATAGCATGGAGGCAGGCTGGACCTCATCGGCAGGCAGCAGGGGGATGGACTGGATCCCATCAACAGGCAGTATGGAGGTGGACTGGACTCCACTGGCAAGCAGTATGAAGATAAACTGGACCCCATCAGCAAGCAGGATGAAGGTGGACTGGATCCCATTGGCAGGCAGTATGGATAGAGGCAGACTTGTATAAGTAGAAAGGAACTTTTGTTTTTTTTTTATTATTTAAAAGCTGGAGTCCTGCAAATTGCTGCAGGGTACTAACTAGATTGTGCTGCTGGTGGTAAGGTAGTAACAGTAAAGGGGAGAATAGAGGGAAGAGTAGCAGAAGCAAAGGAAGATGTCTGAGATGTTGCTATTGGTAATGGAACTGCAAGGGAGTCCCCAATGGGTTAAATTGAGGGGAAGCACAATTACGTAGGGCACTGGTATACAGGAGGTAAGGAACACTCAGTTGCAGCTGTGGTTGTTAAGGGTAATGAAGAAAGGGATTCTTGGAGTTTGGAGGCATATCTGAACTGCTGTGAATCAACTGAAACTGGGGATAGTATCTTTGACCAGGCTTGGAGCAGAAGCTGAACAATGTTCAGTGTGTATTTCCCTTGTTTGATGAAAGAGTGCACAGAAGTAACGCAATCTAACAGCACAGGTTGTGAACAAGCTGAGTTGTGCACAAAAAGTAAGCTGTATCTTCACCTTCCAGCAACCATACCAAAGACTCAAACCAAGGAATATTAAGGGGAGGAGTGACATTCATCATGGCAATGAGATATAGAAGACAAAGCTAATTCATAACAAACCTGAAGCAGAGGTTGTATTTCTCCAAATGTAAATCTTCTCTGAGCAATTAAGGTATGTGCAACCTGAATGCATTACATCAGATTTTTACTAGTACAATCATACCAAATCAAGCTAAAAAAATCTTTATCTTCTGATGCCAATTTCACACAACTAATAACCTCTCCTAAATGCATCTTAACATTAAAAGACTGCAAATACTCAGAGAAAATGCTCCCATTTTCTAAGTGCAGCTGATCTGGTTGTTGGTGGTCTCCAGTGTTATGTCAGGAATCAGCAGCAGCAATGGCCAGATCTGCATTGCTGCTCTCAGGAAACTGGGAGAAGACTGTGTATGCTTTAAGGGGGATTGTTTTACCATGAAACAAAATCCATCCAAACACCAACGAACAGCAAACATAAAAATGAACTGAAAATCCAGTAACAGTATACCCGACTAATAACTCACAAACAAAAGCCTAACTAACACTTAACTATATACAATATATACAAAATGAGGAACATAGAAAAGCGGGAAAAACTGGAGTTGCAGGGAGAAGATATTCTGAAGCTATTAGAATTGCTCTTTGCCAGTCCATTGAACTATCTTGTACAGCTAGCAATGCTGCTCTGCAACCTTACATTCATCCCAGGTTCACACCAATGCGGTGCAGGAAACACTGTGAATCATTTGCGTTTCCTGCACTGCATTGCAATTGCATCGCATTCATGCGTCCTGATGCTGGTGTCAATGATAAATTAATGATACCTCAAAACAGATTGCAAAACACGATTACCAGACATTGCATCACATAGGTGAGAACACCCATGCAATGTGATTTAGGTGCTGATTTAAAAAGGGTCCTGTACCTTTTTTGAAGTGGACACGATGTGCTAATATCACACTGCACAGACATTTGCATGTAATCCGCACAGGAATGTGGTGCAATTCCTATGTGGATTACATGCGGTATCCCACACCGCATAGTGTGAACCCGGACTCAATCAAGTTTCTAGAAAGGAACTAAAAAACAAGGAGAGATGAGTTTAATGGTTCTATAAGCAATTACTTTGGGTTGTCTTCTATGAGCAAATAAAGCTGAACATGCATTGCATCCTAAAGCCCAAAGTGTTAATTTAGAATATCATTTTTTTTTAATATAAAGGTTTAATACAGCATATGACATCTTAAATGAGAATCTTCCTGTAAATAGGAGGATTAATAGGACGTTCAGTGCACACTTCACTTATCAGCAGTTATACCCTATCAAAGACTGTAATCAATCTTTAGCAGCAGGTGGTGCTAATCCAACAACCATAGCATGCTTCATATAGTGTGAAAAGAAGAATTTGTGGTCAGGCAGGCACTCAATTATTTTAAAATGTCCAACTTTTTTTCAATATTTTAAAACAATTTTGAGCATTTTAAAACCAGTTTGTCCCAACTTTAGAAATTATCAAAACTCCATGGTCACAATATGTAAAAAGATGGTCTGTGGGAGGTGCAGAGGAATCTTCAATTGTTTCATATCTAAATGATACTTTATCAAGGAAAACAAGAATCTTATTTCACTTCACAGCAGGAAACCGTCATAGTCTTGCTGAGATCTCAATCACTACAGATGTTTGCTTATTATAGTTTTCTATAGTGCTTTGTACTGTAGATGAATATTCACATATGCTTTCTTGAAAATGAGGGCACTTTTTGACACTGTAATACAAGTTAATGGACCAGTACATCAGCAAAGTATGATGACAAATCAAACTTCAGTGCTTCACAGGCTCAATCATTTCAGTTCAAGTGACTTTCACGGAAACTTGCATGTTTGAAAACATATCTAACAAAATTGAGCGATTTTCTGAAAAAAGAAAATGTGTCATAATGTTCACATCATTATTTCCAGAGCACATCAAACAGTAAAAGGAAGAAAAAAATAATTGATTCTGAATATTTGAAATGGGCTAGGATGACATGCCATCCTATAGAAATGACCTACTGATCCCAGGGTTGCAAGAATGAAAAACACTGTTTAGTTTTTGGGTGATCAAAGGGTTAACTGTTTGCGGTGTGTGTGTTTTACTGTGTGTGCTATGTTCTGTTTTACCTTGGAGAGAAATACAAAACAGCATGTCCTTGCTGGGAGGAGAGAGACCTGTGTTGTTTACACACAGGTCTCTCCCCTCTACTTCTACTTCTACTATAGTACTTCTACCATAGGGTGGCTGAGAAGCGGTTAAACTGTGTAAATACAAAAAACACTTTAACTTTTGGGTGATCAAAGGGTTAACTGTGTGCTCTGTGTTTTACTGTGTATGCTGTGTGCTGTTTTACCTTGGGGACATGCTGTTTTTTATTTCTCTGCAGAATAAGTTCTGTTTTTGTATTTGTATTTCTCTGCAGAATAAGTTGGGGACATGCTGTTTTGTATTTCTCTGCAGAACACCGGTCTCTCCTCTGTCAGCTTTGCACGGCGATCTGCGGGTGCCAGCAGGGAATCTCTGGCCAGAACACCATTATTGACAGTCCTAGCCACCAACAGCAGCGCAGTTAAGACGGTTAAGACGGGCGCACGTTCCCTACCCAGAAATGCAAATTCCGTATATGTCGCCCTGTAGCAGTACTTCTACTATAGTGGGGTAGTGGTTAAACTGTGTAAATACTAGTTTAAGAGATAATTACAGGAATATGCAATATGGTAAGTAATAAATAGGTGTATAATAAATATGATATAGGAAATATAATAATTAGATTTGGAAAATTCTTAAAGTTGATCTCCAGTTTTACTGTCACAAACAACTAGTTTGTTTGGGCCAACCTGGCCCAAAAGAAATATTTTCTACACTAACAGGTGCACCTGCTGAATGAACACAACTCTTCCTCTTATTTGTCTGATGTAGAGAGGGTGGTGGATGATGTTATGATCTCCACCGCTTCCTGAGGAAGCTTTGTGTTAATTTTGAGAATACAAGGTTGCCCATGAATGGCTGATCAGCACTGACTCAGTCTTGTTCTTGGCGTGGAATTGGAAGTTCAAATGTTACTAAACCCACAACAGTAAAATCAGTCTGTATATGCAGCAAAGCATGCTTGTTATACTCACCGTGGAACATAAGGGGTTAATCATCTGCATTGTGTAAAAAGGCTGTTTGATTATTTCTTCTCTGCCCCTCCTCTTGTTGAAATGACCACCTGATACAGACTGAAATTGTAGCCCTTCTGCACATGCTCAGTTTGATCTGTATTGCTAGAGAAGTTTTTTTTTTCTTGGTAGAGTGCATGTGATCAGCACAGGGCCAATAAGCACTGTCCAGACAGAGATCAGGGGATTTCCATCCTCCTAGAGCAGAAAGAAAACTCCTCCTACAAGTTTTAGCTAGTGGTGGGCTGGACACTGATAGAAGTCACAGGACTGCTCTAACTGCTGATGAAAAAAGGTATTTAGCAGTTTATATTTACTAAAATAATTGTATTTCCATGCTCTGTGTACTGTGGGAGACCGGATATAATAAATGCAGGGTCCTGGGTTTAGTAACACTTTCATTCCCACAGCTTGAACACATTGCTGTATACTGCATGTAGCTCAGGCTACCACAGTTCATACAGCGCACCCAGCAGACACACCAGTTAGTGTAGGAAATAGTTCATATGGACCAGCTTGGCCCAAACAAACTAGTTGAAGTGACAGTAAAAAAAGGAGATCATCTTTCAAATAACAAAATAAAGGCCCAGCTTTGCTTGTTTTGGATAATATCTGCATGTGAAAATATGTGTATATCATCATCATACTAAAACAATGTATGGCGGTGTCATACATGGTATATCACTCCTAATACAGAGTTGCATGGATGTTATACAAGCACTTAAATTGAAACTGTGCTTTGCTAATACAGGGCAAAACATCAACCTCGCTTAACCACTTTGGCTTTCATACTTTTTCACCCCCTATGATCCAGAGCAATTTTTACATTTGTGTTATGGACCTGTTTATTCTGTGATAAATTTGTCATTACTTAAATTAACAACATAATACATATATTGTTTTTAAGTACAGACAAGACTTTATTTTCATGAACATTGTCTTGCAACAATGATTTTCTTTTTTTTTTTTGCAAACTTTAGACAACTAAACATAAAGAAAATAAACAAAACTCACTTTTTCTTTTTTTTGAGCGGTGTTACAAATTAATAGTGTTACTGCACATAAAAAGTGTGCATTTTATTCTGTAATTTGTTCTGTTTAAATTGACATGAAAGTTATGATTCTGGTACAAAGTATTGCAAAGTTATTTACAAATGCAGTAAAGTGGGGTTTTTTTTCAATTTTGTGCTTTTTTTTCAATGTGATATGTGTAAATATATGTTAATATGTTAAAGGTGTAAACATAATAATGAACAAAGTAACAAAAACAAAAAAAAGTTTAAGTATTATTAGTTAATAAAGTACAAACAAAAAAAACCACAGAGAAATTGTAATTGAATAGACAATTTATTGTTATTATAGTTATTTAGGGCTGCTTATAGTAAACTAAGGGTTTATAAAGGGTTAAACAGAGGAACATTTAATTAAAAAAAAAGAACAACTGCTTTAACTGACTTCATCTACAGATGGAAGTTCATCCCTTTGATTTGTAGATGAATAAACAGAAAAGATACAAATGTAACAATATGTTACTTCATATCTTTCTGTATTTGCTGCTGAACAATGTTCTTGATATACATTATCAGACTTTTCTTTTTGGCGGCTCCAGTTGCTGGGACCTCCTCTGTGTACTCGGCAATGCAGATCTCATTAATCAGAGTTGAATTGCCATGTACTGGGATAAGGGGGGGGGGAGAAGCAGGACAGATGTTCTACACATGTCCTGTGTACAATGATGACATTTTTTTGAGGCATGTGCAGAATGCCTAGAGTGTGCAACTGGTTAATAAAGATATATATACAGTACAGTACATATTGTTTTCTTCCTTTCCCACCCACTCTGCTCACACTTTGGAAGCAAAAGTACCATGTAAACCACCTGTTAATGGAGTTGAACTTTTTAGTAATTTACACAGGACAGTAGACTCTTCTTTGTAACAGTGGTAATTGGCCCAGTGTTTGGCCAATTGGCCAAGTCATATGCTTCTCCATTCCTGCAAGTACTGGGTATTTCATTCAGTTCTCAGTGCCGAACAGAGCAGTTAGTGAGTGAAGGAAGGTGTGTATGTGCTGCTCAGGATGGGTAATTAAAGGAAATCTTTAGGTTTCTTTTAATCACTTTCTTACTGTGCTATAGCTAAAAGATGGCTGCAGCATAGCTCTGTTGTTATGGAAGGGTATTTATGGACATTGTCCTGGAACCATGCCCCCTAGCGCACCCCCTGTGTAGCGCTCCTGGCACGCTCTGTGATCTCTGTGTCCTTTGGACACAGTTGATCACACATTGTGGTAAAGTGCCAATCACAGCAGCTCTTTACCATGTGATCTGTGTCTAATCACAGCTGATCACACTGTAAACACACTTTCCAGTTATCGTCAGTACTTTCCTCACACGCTGTCACAGCCCAAAGAGAGCAGAACCGGTAACTGGCAAGTGTCCTGATTATCAATGCAGCCCTACCACTTCCCATCATTGCTGCCAATCAGTGCTGCCTATCAGTGCCCATCAGTGCCACCTATTAGTGCCCATCAGTGACACCTATCAGTACCCATCAGTGCCGCCTATCAGTGTCCATTAGTGCTGCCTCTCAGTGCACATCAGTGCCACCTATCAGTTCCCATCAGTGCCGAATATCAGTGCAGCCTAATCAGTACCACCTCATCAGTGCCAATCAGTGCCTCCTCCTGATAAGTGCCCATCAGAAAAGCCTATCAGTGCACATCAGGGAAGGAGAATAATTACTTATTTGCAAAATTTTCAGTTTATTTTTCATTTGATTAGCTAAAAATAAAAACCCAGCAGTCTTTAAATACCACCTGTATAAAAAAAGTGATAAAAACTTAATATGGGTACAGTGTTGCATGACCGCACAATTGACATTCAAAGTGCAACAGCACTGAAAGCTGAAAATTGGCCTGGTCAGGAAGGGGGTGAATTACCCTGGTAGGTTACCCTTACATATACTCAGTGAAGTGACTGGCTTCAGGTGATTAACAAATCCTCCTGCATAGGTTGTACCTGTTTATCTATAGCGATTTGTCCTATATATCCTTGTAAAACTCAGAAATGAAAAGGATTTTTCATAGACTTACAAAGCAGGGGTGAGGAACTGCAGTTACACATGGAACACGAGCTCTGAGAGCTGATTGGAGGGAAGGGACACACCCCTCTTCACACAGCACACAGGAACAGAGCTGAGGCTGTCAATCTGCTGGAGCTCCTTCCCCTGTCACCATTTTTCAGGAAAACTTGTCAGAAGTGGCTCATGTTGATAACAGAGGAACAAGGTAGCAGGGGGAAATGACACTTAGTGCTTTGGAGAGAGATAAGTAAATGCTACAGAATTATATGCTTTGTTCAGATTTCATGTCTGAGGTTTACAACCACTTTAAGGATCTTTCTCCAACAAATAATTATAGAGGCTAAAATGTAAACAACTATTAAAAAATGTTGAATTAGCCATACATGCTGACCATTTTATTAGGAATGCCTGTACTCCTACTTATTTATGCAGGCATATAACCATTCATTTTCTTTCATTCCATTCATTCATTCATGTGACATTAGAGTTGGGCTTAATAAATTCGCCTCAAACATCGGCTGTTCGTGTGTTCAGCGAACATATAATATGTTCATAAAATGTCTGTTTTAAATATCCACTATACTATATTGCATGTGAAATTTGAACCGGAAATGTAGCAATGACTCCCAAACAGCTTTGATAGATCTTGAACAAGTCATAGCAGTCTGAATTCTGCATTTTCCAGCTTCTGCCATATGCCTAACATAGGCTATGTTAAGCATCTGTGTTAGGCATATGGCAAATCCTGAAAAATTCTAAACTGGCAAGCAGAATTGTGCCTCAGTCATTATGCAGTAAGATCATTGCAGTTTGCTATATGGCATTGTGATGAAATTCAGTACGGCAAAATAATTCTCACATAACTTCTGGTGCATAGCTTTTTATCTTCTGTTACTCTGATATTCAGATATACAATATACAAATAAAATCTATCATGATGAATATTACTGTATGACCATTTTATTGGTTGAATGTTTTTATAAGCCCATAAACAGAACTCTAAACATAATGGAATCTAAGGCTATGCATTAATAAAAAGAAAGTAAAATTTATTTTTGTTCAGAAAACATTCCGTGACATCTTAAGCAAAATTAGCTGCAATTACGAACTGACAACTTTGTATGCGACATCCTATAGAACACAAAGGCAATTTAGTAAAAAAAAATATGCTCTCAGTCTATCATGCATTTCAGTCCCCTGTGATTATGACAGTAAGTGCCAGAGAGAAATATTTTCTATGTGAATCAGAACATGTGTGCTACGCAGTCAGCTTTGTTTGGAAAAGATCTTTCTTTTCATAGTAATTTGTAGCCAGGACTGTTCTACTGCCTGAGGTGAAATTCCAAAAAGTGCCCCTCGAGATTTCTTCTATAAGAGATTTGTATAAAATATAAAATATTGTACTGCAGATATAGTACTAAGTGGTTATTTCCATGGCTGGAAAAAAGTAGAAAATGTATTTCTTAAACCAGGATTTGGTAATAATAGATTTCTATGCTTGTTAGCAAAGACTTAAACCATGATATCAGAGAATAAGTAGAGCTAAAGGTATAATTAGGTGAAACAAAGATCCATCAGGTGGTGGAAAAAAAGCTCTCTTTACACATTTGGCCACTGGTATATAAACAAGCAGTTGGTGAGTAGGGATGAGGTTCACAATTGTCACTACCATATGTTCTAGCTGAATCCTGCAGGTCTGAGATATGCAGTCCCAGCAAATTAATGTGCAGATTAGCCAGGGAGATTTTTTCTTAACGTCACAATGCACCGTATGGCCTTTGACCTATGACTAGGAGGCTTAGAAGAGTTATACAAAGTTTTTTGTTGGGGGGGGGTAAACCAGCCCCTGCATTATGAAAGGGGTGTACAGGGCAGCCATAGTGTCAGTGTATTAAAACTTACTGTAGGGAAACAAGAGGGAGGCTTAAAAACAGAATGAGGGGGGGGGGGTGTTAGGTTCGGTTAGGAAATTGTAGTTTTATTCAGATTGCTAAAGCTTTGCTGCTTTTGTTTTATTATTATTGTATTTTTTGTCTTTAATATTATTTAGTGGCTGATTTGAGGTCAGTGCTTACTTTTAGCTGCTGCCCCCTATAGCAGACAATTTTTTTTTTGCTACAAAAAAATAAGGATCATAGTGCAGCAATATGTATAAAATAGCTTTAATTACCTTCTGGTTCTGCTTAAATTAAAACAATCAAAACCTTTTCCAAAACGGCCACTGCGGTACTTCCGGTTTACTTCTGATATCACTTCCCTCTGACGCGTGTGGTCACCAATCGACTTCCTCAGAGGATGTATAAAGCTCTTGTTATACATACTGCTGCACTATGGTCCCTATTTTTTAAATTACATATACTTGAGAGAAGGTTGAACACTATGGAGAACCTTGTGGTGGCATTGAATATGCAGATTTATTACCAGTGTTTGGTAAGGTGCATGATCTGAAAAGGAGGTGAGGAGCATTATTGGTGGTTGTATTTAGCACGATTGGTGATATTGATATTTATGATAATTAAGTTTCAATTTAAAGAAGTGGTGGTTTATTTAAAGATATACTACACCAATGAATTTCTCTAGTGAGGGCAAGAGTATATAGAAATGAAGGTGGATAGTTTGGTTTTCCACATGGCGATGAGTTTTTGGCATGTTTTTTCACTTATAATTTGAGCATAATACTTTATATTATATGTTCATACAAAATTGGAAACATACTACACTATATACTGTATAGTTTTGTTGGTTTTTGTTTTGGTGCAAATTGAAGGGTGTAAAGCTACAGATACAGAGGAGAAAGAAAAAAGGAAGAGGAAGAAATAAAGTTCACATCAAGTATCTGATGAGAGCATAAAGAGCTTGGTACCATTATTCATATATGGATGGCCAAGAAGATTATTATTATTATTGCTTCTGTATTGACTGTTAAAAAGAATGGGGAGACTTTTATATTTTTATATATATATATATATATATATATATATATATATATATATATATATAGAGCGCAGACATTTTGTGTAAATAATCATTTTCGTTGAGTATTTTTTGTAAACAAACAAAGACCAGTGACAAATATTCCAAGACAGTAAAAGTCTTACATAAGACTTATAAAAATAAAATAACCATAGTATAATGTGAATACCTGTTTCCCTGATAGGGCTCACACTGTGACAGGCATATGCATCATTACAAAAAGCACAATAGAAAAATAAAATACCCTGGGCGTTAAGTCTGTCTATATCTTTGTATAGATTGTGTGTACTATTGGATTTCCATAGAGTCTAAATTGTTAGTCTAGCAGCAATGAGTATTTGCATTACAATAGTTCTAAATTGTGTTGCATAAGTCTCTATATTTAAGCTTAAAAGTGCCATTGCTGGTTTGAGTGGGGTTAAGATGCCCATAAGGGATGCTAGAACAGTGTGAATTCCAGAAACTCTGAATATTTTTATAACTCCAAAATATATAGGGTTCCTATTTGACATTTGCATATCCAACAAGTAAAGTTAGGGAATATTTTAGATAATCTATAGGGGGGTAGATACCATCAGTTATAATATTTAGCCTGTTTCCATTGTTTCCAAGAGAAGCAATGTCCAACTTCTGCTTCCCATTTCACCATGTAAGAGCTTTTTTCATTAATAATACAGTCAGTTAACCATGCATAAAAAAAGGAAATTCCTTGTGCTTATGCATTGTACAGTTTACCATGCCGTCTAATTATTTTATGGTCACATTTCTTTTGTTTATGTTCTTCTTTATATTGAATGTGATTTCCTTTTAATGCAACGTTTACACCTAAAGTGTTGTCGTAACTTTGTCTTGAAAAATGGGGGTTGACCCTTAATAAAATCTTACAATTAAAAAAAAAAGGAAATTTCCTTTTCTTTAAAGCTATTAAAGGTTGTAAGAGATTTCAAAATTTTTATGGGGATTCTAAATTTGCTATTAATATGCAATGTGTAAATATTAGTTACCTGGGATATTATGCATGTATTCACAATAGAACTAGGGGGTGGCAGATGTGATAGAAAATTATAACCTTGTATCCTATTATCAACTGATATTTCAGGGATACAATGTGCATACACTTGCAGAGGAATATCCACAGTTTTAACCTCTTCAATAGCTTTTGTTTTGATTCGTAAATATCTGCACTCTAGGAGTGAGCTGGTGATAGAATACAATGGAGGGATAATTATCTTTGGCTGAAGAAAATATGTTATTATCAATGCAAATAGATCATGTCCCTTTGTAACCTCCTTTGTTATAGCAACCCACAATTTGTCTTCTGATGATAAGAACCAATATTTCAATTGATCTAAGCGTGAAGCATTATAATAAGCTTGTATGTCTGGTAGACCCATGTCTCTTTTAGATCTTGGTGTAATTAGTAAAGTGAAGGCAATTATGTTTTTTCCCTTGCCAAATAAATTATTTTAACTCTGAATTGATTTGTAAAAATAATTTTGGTGGGATTGGAATGGGCAGCGATCTAAATTGATATAGTTTTGGTAAAAATATGAATTTTAAAAGCTGCAATCCTTCAAATTGTATTTTACTAATATATTGCTTATCTTTAACTATTTGATTCATCGTATTGACTTCATATAAATTGTTAGCTGGATAGGTAAGGCGTATCCTTAAGTAGAAGATATAAGGAACATCTCAGTTGTAGAGATATTTTTTTTTAAAGATCTTTGAGTGGAGGCATGGATCCCCATGAGTAAAACATAACATTTGTTTTGGCTCATTTTGTATTAAGATACTCTGCCAATTAGCTCAATATATTTCTGAAAATTTAAGAGGGAAACTGCAGGGTCTAATAGTGACAAGATAATGTCATCCATGAACAAACCCATTTTATGTTCTTTTTTTCCTATTTTATACCATTTATCATAGAGTCAGATCTTATTAATTCTGTGAAGGGTTTGATAACTAGTGAAAATATTATTGGAGATAATGGACATACTTGATGAGTCCCATTGGTCAGAGTAAAGCTTTTTGATAACATCCTTGTTAAACTGTAAATGTTTTTTGGTGAAGGTTGTGTGTAGTGTAGGAAGTCTGTCAGACCAAAATAGGGTAGGATATGAGAAATAGATTCTCAATGTACTCAATAGAATGCCTTCTCTGCATCCAGGGTGAGGAGCAGAGAAGGCATTTTGTTGATCTCCACATGTTGAATCAAATTAAGCATCCTTCTAGTATTATTAGGAGCTTGTCTTTCTTTGACAAATCCCACTTGATCAGGATCCTCCATTAAATAGGGTGTTATTTCTAAAGGACATATAGCCAACATTTTTGCAAAAATATAAAGAGGTCTTAATTCAGTGGGTAGATGGGTCTAAAACTGGTCTGAAATGGGTCTAAGGGTCTAAAAGGTAGTATTGTCCTTTCCTGGTTTTGGGAGTGCAATAATTATGGCTTGCTTAATTTGTTTCAGAAATTTACTTGTTTTTGCAGCATAGTTATATACTTTAGTTAGATGTGGAATCAGTGCATCAGCATTTTTTTGTAGCATTTTCCCGATAATCCATCTGCACCAGGGGATTTATTATTCGGTAAAGACTGAATGACCTTTACAATTTCTTGGGAAGATGTCTGTCTATTTAATGGAGTCAGAGTAACCTCATCTATTTTAGGAAATTTTATCTTCTTTAAAAAATCTGAAATAATCTGAGGATTCGATTGGGGAATGGTATGGTCTTACTTTAAATTGTATAAGGACTCATAGGGGTTTATTTACTAAAGCTGGAGAATCCAAAATCAGACTCCCTTCTGCATAGAAACCAATCAGCTTCCAGGTTTCATTGCCAAAGCTTCATTGCCAATGAACAAGCTGAGGTTAGAAGCTGATTGGTTTCTATGCAGAAGGGAGTCTGATTTTGGACTCTCCAGCTTTAGTAAATAAACCCCATAATATTCTGCAAAAATATCTGCATTTTCTTGAGGATTATTGCCAATTTTACCTGATTTGTGGTGTGAAATTTTAGTAAAATTATACTTGGTTTAGAAGCCAATAATTTGCTTGCTATTTTTCCCTGAGAATAAAAATTTAGTTTTAATTTTTTAACGTATTTATCCTGTTCAGTTATTAATGTTTCCCTCAATTCCTGTCTGTGAGCATGGATTTGTTTCAGCAAGGTCTCCTGGGGAGTTTCTTATTTCCCCCCTCTAATTTGTTCATGTGACTTAGTATAATAATAATATAAATAATAATAGAGGCTAATCAAAGTAATATTTTTCGTATAAAAGCCTTGTGAGCACACCATACATTAAAACAATCATCAACATTCAATGAAAAATATTCACTTAGGTTTTTTTTTAGTTTTTACACTATATTTATCATGAGAAAGGATACATGTGTTATTACGCCAGAGGTTGGTTCTAGTACATGTCCCGTCAAGCTTGATATCTAAGGTGATAGAGGCATGGTCGGATCATGTAATGTTATGTATACTGGCATCTGTATAGTCTACTACCAGTAGAGGAACTGACACAGCAAACCTTTTGGCAATTACACATATTGATGTGCCATCCTTTAGGAGTTGCAACCTCTGTAGGGTCCGCTACATGCTACCAGTAGTGGCACTGACCCTAGCCTAATGCAAAACTAGTGAAAAACAATCAGAAAAGATGAGTAGGGAAAAAAATGTCTGTGGCCTCCACCTGTAAAACTATTCCTGTTTTGGGGGTTGCCTCATTGTTGCCCATCTAGTGCACCTGTTGTTAATTTTAATAACACCAAAGCAGCTGAAACTGGTTAACAACTCCCACTGCTATTTAACTGACCAGATCAATATCCCAGGAGTTTAATTGACTTGATGCTATACTCTGATTAAAAAGTGTTTCTTTTAATTTTTTGAGCAGTTTATAATAATGATATTGCTTCTGCTAATTTACATGACAGCTTCCCTCTGTCAATGGTTGTTAGGGATGCTAGCAGGCGCAGTCAACATTGACATCACTGGCACTATTCACTTACATTGACTTTAATACAAAATCATGTACAGGGGTGGGAAAAGTTTCACATGGGTTTCCTCCAATTGCTGCCAGACCCTTTATGCCTGGTAAAAATATTAATGGGGACCCCATGCAAAAAAAAATGCAAATAAAGATACATAAGGCCCGCTCCAAATTCTATACTGGTCCCCTTTTAAAGAGGTAACCACATGCAACATAAAAGTAAGGTTCCTTTTAAAAATGCATACCAGACCCTTATCTAAGCATGCAGCCTGGCTGTCCAGGAAAGGGTTAACTTATATAGAGCCTCTTCTCTACAACCCTGGCCTGGTAGTTGTGGGGATCTTCAAATAGGGAAACCCCATTTATCAGTAAGGGGCCTTCATTTCACTTCCTCACTACCCATCAATTTCAGAGGCCCTGAAATGCCAGGATAGCACAAACCCCCTCCCCCAATGACCCCTTTTTGGAAAATAGACACCCTAACATATTTTCTGAACCAGTGTTGAGTCCATGGAAGATTTCATTTTTTTGCACATATTTTTGGAAACTGATAATTTCTTTTTTCTTTTTACACACATTTGTCACCTAAATTATATATTGCTCACACATGCCATGGGTATATGTGGAATTACACCTCAAAAAATATTTTGCTGCTTTTCCTGAGTATGGGGATACCACATCTGTAAGACTGTTTGGGAGCCTAGCTGCATACAGGAGCCAAAAATCCAATGATCTCTTCGAAAGCCTAAAGGTGCATAATTTCCTCATTTCACTTCCTCCCTACTTATCACAATTTCAGAGGCCCTGAAATGCCAGGATAGCACAACACCCGACAAACTACATAAAGTTTTAATATCCATAGGTAATGCTTTAAAAGGCTTTACACGTTACCATTTTAGATTTACACGGGAGGTTTTTTTGCATTTTTTTTATTTTTACACTGTCCCTTTAATTTTTGAAAACACTTTTGTTGTCACAGGGAATGTAAATATCCCCTGTGACAGCAATAGGCAGTGACAGGTACTCTTTTCTGAGAAATCTGGGGTCTATTAGACTTTAGATCTCTCCTCTGTCCTTGAAGCATCCTCTGTCCTTGATCACACTAAGATCAGTGTTTTTCAGATGCTTTCCCAATTTAAAAATGGTGCTGTTTATATCCAGTGAAACCAAAGTGATGAAATGCTCATAGCTTCTGGTTTCTTAGATCATACAGATGATTGGAGCTATTCTGGTCTCCGATCAGCTCTATGGTCATCCAACAGAACCGCCAGCTGCATTCTGGGGTTGCCTGATGGGAAGTGAGAGCCCGAGAAAGCTGTGGAAACAGCGAGAGTACGGATGTCCCCTCCCGCTGCTTGTAAAAGCAATCCAGCAGCTAATTAGCTGCTACGATTGCTTTTACATAAAATCCAACTGCCATCTGAATAAAAACGTTATCAGTATGATGCCTGCAGTTGCTTACCAGTATGTTGCTGGTCCTTGTTGTGTATATATGTTATATTTTTTTTATGCAGCCTGTGAGCTGAATGAAAAAAGAGAACCTAACAGATTCTTCCATTCACATCAATTGATGTGGATGAAGAAATCATTGCCAGAACAAATGTGTGGTATGCCCACCAATAGAATATACCACCTTGCAGCCACCCATGTCTTATGTTGGGCATACATGCAATGCTCTTTTTTTTCGTGCAACCCATGGGGTTGAACAATGTGGATGAAGAAATCTCTTCCAAAATTTTTTTCAAATATATGCCAAAGCATAGGGGCGATTCACCCACTGACCACGCTAGGTCCTCATGCTTATATATTATTTTTTTAACTGCTGATGAGAAATCTCCTCCAGCAGTGCTGTAATCACTGGCATCTGTATTCTGAAAGCACACCCTGCTGCTTTCAGGACAAACAGATCACTGCTGCAGGTGAATGGCATTCCTGCCATGCAAGTAAAAATAAGTAACAGTAGAACATTAACTAAAAAAACACAACTTTTCTTTACAATTGAAATCTGTGCCAAAAAAAGGGAAAAATATATATGCCGAAGCATAGGAGTGATCTGTCTACTGACCACCCCAGGTTCCCATGCTTGGGCATACACCTTTTCTTTGTATTAACTGCAGATGAGCACTCTCCTCCATCAGCGCTGCAATCACTGATATATTTATTTTGAAAGCACACCCTGCTGGTGTCAGAATAAACAGATCAGTGCTGCAGCTGAATGGCATTCCTGCAAAGCAAACAAAGGTTAACAATAAAACACAGTAGCAACAGAACATTAACTCAGTAAAAGGGCAACTATTTTTGACTTTTTGATTTTTTTTTAACTTTTATATTTTTTATGGGTTTTATTAATTTTTTTTTTACTTTTTTGTAATGTATAAAAACTGTAAACCTTACAGGCTGTGATTTTAGGGTCTCTCAATATGCGATAGCCAGTTTCCTGACTACCTAATATCTTTTGAGACCCTTTGGGAATGTGTACCCTGTGTAGTGTGTGATAGTAATGGAAGCTGTCCTTGAGGGGTTGGCCAGGACAGGAGAGACAAAAAAACAGTTGTCACGTCTAATTCCGTGTCTTCTACAGATACAATATCTTTTTTGGGGTGACTTTTGGGTTGGGGTACCAGGAATGGCATCAGCAAAATGCCTTTCATGGAGTCGGCTCACTGCATCTGGGTTGGGAGTTTGGGGTACAGTACCTTCTGGATACAAATGGGTCGTGATGATCTCTTCCTGAAATTTTAGGAAGCATCTGCTTTACCCAGTTGCTTTGTAAAGCAGAAAAGTGTTGTACAGAGCCAATTGAAATAAATATACAGACAGTTTTTTTTTGTACTGGCATCTGGCTTAGTTGGGAAACTGTTCACATCTCACAGAGCTTATACATTTTGAACCCAGATCTGGCATTTTTGCTGGGGAGATACTGTTTGAATGCAAGGCAGCCAGAAAAAAATTAATGAGGTACTCATCTAAGTAGATGTTTTGCTGGGGCGTATACACATCTGCAAATATCTGGTTAATTTTGTGGAGCCAATCATATTCACTATCACCTGAGTATATTGTCATTGAAATGCATAAATCTCATTATATTTCATATCTATGCCTGGTCATGGCAGTAGAGAACACGGGCATATGATGAATCAGGTCTGTGGATCAATATGGCCGTGTCTCATTCTTTTTAGTAATGCCCATGTTGAAAGTTATGCCCAAAAAACTTTTACACTTTGAAACCGTGACAGGTTTCCATGCAAATAGTCTGACAAGATTTCAATTTGGGTTGGAGGCGATGTACTGCTCAGCATATAAATTGCTTTGGTTCACAATCAATTGTTACGGAACTTCTGTGAAAAACAGCTCCAAATATCGAGTAGTTAAATTTGCTGTTTCCACCTCAATTCCTGGTTGAGCAGTGAACGGTGGAAGTTCAGGTGCTACAAAATCTGTGGGCTTCCACTCAGGATTTGGAAGCATGTCCAGAAGGACACTATGGGCTCTATGGACCTGTGTTCGAATTCTTGGTGGCTGGACGCTACTTTTGCTAGCCACCCCACCAACTTATACTGCACCTATGGGACTCGATACTGCAGTGCTGGTGTATAGCTACAGCAGTAGTGTTGTCGTGTGTATTTATTACATAACAATTTTTTAAATTGTATTTCAGTCACATGACATTTTCCTATCTTTGCTAGTCTAGTGGTTATACAGGTATTATATACTGTATTCAAATAGGGATTTGTTTACCTAACATTCTACAACCATGTTTTTTATGTCTCAAATGGATCCATTTTCTACATGCATTCTGATCATATTAGAGAGAATTAAATGTTTTTGTTGTTTTTTTATTATATAAATGAATTAATGTTTTCTACACTTACAGTATAGTAAAGGATATTATTAACATTAAATGTAATGTTTACATGACTACCTTATGTCTCCATAACCATATGTGTACCAATCTCATGTCTGTAATTATAACCCTGAAAAATAGGGATGTCTGTGTGCCCCCAAAATGCTTTGGTTACTTTTATTGTCTTGTGAAAGAACACCATCATTAATGGATTTTGGACTCTTAGTACTTTGGTCTGAAAGTTTAATTGGACTTTTTACATGTGGATTTCTAACCTTAGGACCACTGGTTTTAGGAGTACCTTGTTTATTCTGATGCAAAATAACTGAAGTTATAGGGGTTGATTTACTGAAGAGTGCAAAATCTGGTGCAGCTGTACATGGTAATTAATCAGCTTGTTCAATTAAGCTTTGACAAAGTAACCTGGAACCTGATCTCTATACAGTGCTGCACCAGATTTTGCACTCTCCAGTTTTAGTAAATCAACCCCATTTTGTCCTATATGCTTTTGATTCTTTGATTCTTCTTCTTCAACTATAATCTATAGATTCATCAAATCCAATACCTCAATCACATCAGTTACTGTTGGTCATCCAGGGCCATATTTCCTGCTGTCACTGAAGTGCTTAGTAATGGATCTAAATAGTCATCATGCATTTTTTCATTTTTTTAATGTGTTACCTTCATTTGTTTCCTTACAGTGTTATGGTGAGTTGTTTCCTTTGGACTAGATATTTAAGTCAGAACGTTTTAATGAAAGTTTAATCTGTTTTTGTATTCTTATTGCAACAGGTTGATGTTTACTGAGCCTTTACAGCAAATGTGCCCCTACAAGTGCTTGTAGCAAATTCCTGATTAGTATTTATTTACCAAGAATCTGGTGATTATTGTTTTGAAATTTGGCAAACCTAAACTTAGAACTGAATCCTGTTAAAAGCTATAGGGAGGTGAATCTTGGTGATTTCTAACCATTTTTAAGGCTTATAGGCTGTCAAAAAAGGCATGCACACTACAATGCAGGAATGTACCAATGCAAAAATTTAAAAATAAATACCATACAGTGGGAAGAGGTTTTTATATACAATTTCAAAGTCAATATTTAAATTACACAAATCATTTAAGTGACATGCTTGTGGCAATGCCCTAAAGTTGTACCCATTTTATGTTTTTATGTTTTTATCTCTGCAATGATGGCAAAAATCAATTATATGGACAATAGCAGAACAACATTTTGTGCACTAAACTGGTATACAAATGCAATGCAAGTGAAGTTTATACAGTTGTATGATTTAGCACAGAAATTGGAACCATAGTAAAGATTGAAGGCCATTTTTATTTTATTTCACTATATTTTAAGAATGAAATAATAACACAAGCAAATCATAGTTTTTGTTTAAAGTTTTATTCTGTTTTACACATAGTTTATGCATAGTTTTTAAGATATAGAGCTGCACCTTTTTTTCTCTTACCTGGTTTTTTGAAACAGTACAATTTCACAAATAGGTCTCTGAAATAGCATACATTTGCAGAGCATATTTGGATGTGGAAATTATTTTTTTCTATTGTACAATAGAAACTCTCTGATGCATTTATGTTAAAAAAAAAAAGTTGTTTTTTTTTCTTGTAGCTTTAGCAGAAACACATGTGTTTTCATCAAATGGTAATAGACCTGCTTTGACTTGCAGAAAGAAATTGGCCAGTAGTTTGCTGTGGCTGTCCATGTTCTCACTGATATAAAACTGTCCTGCTGCTGGAAAATTTATATTATGTTCTCATTAAGAATTAAGGGACCACTCATGAAGCAGTGTAAAATCTGCATGAAGCTCATTTTTTTTTAATTTTTAATAACACTAGGCCCAGACTTCATGGAGACAAAAAGCATAGTTTAGGAATTCAAATCAATCATAAAATAAAATGTAAGGCAAAAAAGCCTCTAATAATAAACAGCAAAAAAAGGCAGCAAATGAGTTGATTTCCCTTATCTCTCCCTTTGCAGTCTGTCAGTTTTCCCTATGCTTTCCCTTCAAGAGCATCACTGACATTATGGCTGCTCTATACTACCCTTTTATAGTGAGCTTTACCAGAAGCCCACTTTTTGCCCTTTTAAGCCTCCTGGACAAAGTTTGAATGCCATGCAACACAAAATAGTTAAAAAAAATATCCTGGGTGAATCAGTACAGAAATTCAAACCCAAGGAACGAGCAAACCCAAACTCTAATTATAATCATGATGCCTGCTGATCTTAGTCTTGGTCTTAGCCCAATTTGTAGGTGTATGAGCAGCATGATGTAAATGTTACCACTTGAGCTCTGGAAGATTTTGCCTCCTTCATGACCAGGGCATTTTATTGCTATTCAGCTCTCCACTACTTTAACTGGCAATTGCACCGTCATGCAATACTGTATGGAAATGAAATATGTATCCTTTTTTTTTCACGCAAATAGAGGTTTTATATGGTGGTATTTGATCCACACTGGGTTTTTTATTTTTGTGATATAAGCAAAAAATACCAAAAATGTTAGAAAAAAACCTATGTTTTCTACTTTTTGTCATAAAACATATCCAATAAAATTAAGTTTTGTCATAAATTTAGGCCAGAATGTATTCTGCTGCATGTTATTGGTAAAAAAAAATCACAGTAGTGTATATTAATTGGTTTGTGTGAAAGTTATGGCATCTACAAACTATGGCATATATACAGTATTTGAAAACTGATCAATTCTGATGTACTGACTCTCATTTCTTGAGGCTCTAAAATACTAGGACAGTACAAAATCCCCAAAATGTCCCCTTTTTGGAAAGTAGGTAGTCTGAAGCATTTAATAAGAGGCATGGTGAGTTTTTTTGAAGTTGTAATTTTTTTGACATAATTTTTTGAAAATGAAGAAATTGAATAAATTCGTTTTTTTAGCCACATTGTTTTCACATACTCTCACTGATGCAGTACAGTGTCATTACATGACTGATTTGGTGGTGATCTGGCACACTGACTGGTGATAGTATGTTAAAAAAAAGTAAATAATATGTTTTTACATTTTTAAAACTTTTTTTTATTTTTGTTTACTATTTTCTCTGTACATATTTTCATCTGAGTAGTTCAGTGTCAGCTTAGTAACACTGTACTACTCCAAATAGGAGATCAAGGATTTTTTTTTGTTGAAAACTTTACAAGATTATTGTAACAGAAAAGTTTTCTACTGTCATGATGAGGTTACAGTCATGACAGCTGTGATCACTACGTATCTGTGATGGACTAGAGATGATCACAGGGTACAGGGTGCTGTGATTGGCTCAGGTATCATGTGATAGCTGTGGGCCAATCACAGCATAATAAACGTAGCTGTTATAAATTAATTAATTCATAACAACTTTGTGTTCATGTGATGACTAGGCCCAAATACCGGGATCCGCAGTCCCAGGGGGAGGGGGTTGCGCAACCCTGAACTGGAACAGGCAAAATTATGTACATGTACATGATTTTTCCTGCACATGTTTCCCAGCTGCAGTATATGTGCTGCAGCTCGTTGGCAAGTGCATAAGATATTTAAATTTCCTTTTATTATAGATTCTCATTATAATGATCATGGGTCAATTTTATTTAAGTTGCTTTTCAATATATACATACAGTTTTTATTTCACAACTAACATTTAGTGTATAAAAATATTTTAAGAAAATATTCCAGTGGCTCATGCATCAATTATATAAAATTCCCAAAACAATGTATAATTATAAATATTGATAATACCAATAATCTATATAGTACATAATAAAAAGTCCAAATGATTCAGTCCATCCAGTGATCACCATGTGAAAGAATCATGAATAATTCATAAAGATAAATCATTCACTCCATCAAATAATCACCACGGGAATACCTGTGCAAAAAAAATAGGATATGATCCTAGGATAACCATTCCAGATCTCCAAGGCCAATAAATCTTCCTTCCAATACTCCACTCATAATATATCATATAGAAGATAAAAAATGAGAGAGCCCCACATGGTGCAGTACCATTTAACCACTTGCCTACCAGGCACTTATACCCCCTTCCTTACCAGGCCAATTTTCAGCTTTCAGCGCTGCCGCACTTTGATTGACAATTGCGCGGTCATGCAACATTGTACCCATATGAAATTTTGATCATTTTTTTCTCACAAATAGAGCTTTCTTTTGGTGGTATTTAATCGCCACTGGGCGCTTTACTTTTTGCGCTATAAATTAAAAAAAGTGCAAAAAATTTGAAAAAAAAAAAAAAGTTTATTTGTATCTTTTATAAAATTTTTCAAACAGGTATTTTTTCTCCTTCACTGATTTGCGTTGATGAGGCGGCACTGATGGGCACTGATAGGCGGCACTGATGGGCACTGATAGGCAGCACTAAAGGGCACTGATAGGCAGTACTAATGAGGTGGCACGGATAGGCGGCACTGATAGACAGCATTAATTAGGGGTCACAGATAGGCGGCACTGATATGCAGCACTGATAGGCGGCACTGATAGGTGACACTGATGATGGGTACTGATAGACGGCACTGACTGGCATCACTTCTGGGCACTGACTGGCGGCACTGACTGGCACAACCCCTGGGCACTGACTGGTGGCACTGACTGGCAGCACTGCTGGGCTGCACTGGTGGGTGGCACTGGTGTGCAGCATTGGTGGGTGGGCACAGGTGGGTGGCACTGGTGGGCACAGGTGGGTGGCACTGGTGGGCACAGGTGGGTGGGCACAGGTGGGTGGCACTGCTGGGCACATGTAGGTGGCACTTCTGGGCACAGGTAGGTGGCACTGCAGAGTGGCACAGGTGGGTGCACTGCTGGGCACAGGTGGGGGCACTGCTGGGCACAGGTGGGGGCACTGCTGGGAACGGGTGGGCGGGGCTAGTGGGCGCACTGCTGGGCGGAACTTGCGGGTGTCACTGCTGGGCACCGATCATCAGGGCACTGATCATCAGTGCCCTGATGATCGGTGCCCATCCCCGCTCTGACAACAGCCGAGAACCGGCACTTGCATTTCCCTGTGATCAGCGTGTCATTGGACACCGCTGATCACGTGGTAAAAGGCCGGTGGGATCGGCCTTTCACCACATCACGTGATCAGCTGTGTCCGTAGGACACAGCGATCACGGAGATCGCCGGGTGCGCGCCCCCTGGGGCGCGCAGGAGAGCGCGTTCTGGGAGGACGTCATATGACGTCCACTCAGAACTGGCCGGCCGCGGTGAAGCCGTCATTCGGCTATGCGCGGTCGGCAAGAGGTTAAACCATTTATTCGCCACAGTAGAATGCTACTTACAAGATGCAAAAAGTACTAAAGCCCAAAGATGTTAATAGATTATTTTTCTTATGAGATGAAAGCCGGAACAGTGTTCTCACCACCGCCGGCCTTCGGTCTCAGAAGCTCCCGCATCACTTCCGATTCTGGTCAGCGTCACTTCCAGTCGTCGCACAGCCTCGCACTGGCACGTTTCGTCACTTCTGACTTATTCATAGGTGATAGCTGTGCGGTGTAGCGTAACACCTTTATGTTGTGTTCAATCAATGTAACGGAGCCCCTGATAGGCTAACGTTACTGATCCCTCCTGCTTCGCACTTCTGCCCATGTATTGGCGGAAATACCTTACCATATACCTACAACAGGAGGGTAAATTAACTGGAACTTAATTATGCTTCTTATGCCACAAATGAGCGGAATAATCCTCCCATAATGTGGCAATGGATATATAATATTTTACCAAAGGATATATAAGTTAAACTTTTGACTTAATTATAATCCCAAACATGTAATATAATCACATATACATATCTGGGTATTAATTAACCTTGTTGGGCTTGAATGGCAACTGATATATTGCATATTTAACAATAATATAAATATAAATTCGTATAACATCACATAAAACCATACATATAAATTTATATTAAATTCACATAAAATATTATATATTAATTACTCCTGAGGATGTAGCACTACAGGGATAAAGCCTTTATCAGTTGTCTGTTTTTTCTCTGTTGCTTTCTCTTCACACAGAGCTCACCACAGGGTCACATTTTGAAATGGTGAGCTCTGTGTGAAGAGAAAGCAACAGAGAAAAACAGACAACTGAGAAAAACAGACAACTGATAAAGGCTTTATCCCTGTAGTGCTACATCCTCAGGAGCCACTGGATAGGATGGGTTCTTTGTCTTAACCTCCTGAATGATTCCAACCAGAAGTGAACAAACCGTGCAATATCACAGAAATCACTGAAGCTCTGACACGCTTATAAATTCGGCACTTTGAATGGATATAGAGAAGATAATACTGCAGATAAACAGCTGTCCATTTATTCAATTTAGTTCTCCAGCTCTTCTACCGGGCACCCATCGCTTCAAGCGGAGTTTCAGATCCTATCCATTCAATAAGGATATCCTAGAGGTTACATGTTTATGTACTATCCCGGAACTCAAATTTTTTTCAAATGGAAGCATATCCACTCCAAAGACATGCTGCTCCTTTGAGAGCCATTTACATCCGCAGAGCAGCCTTTCCATGTGTAGCAGCATTTCTATACAGCGAGGGGATGTCTGACCTGATCTGACCAGACCAATTAGGATCCTTGATGTCCTGTGGTTACCTGTTATACGCGCATTTAGATTGCGTATCAGGTGAGTGCGCAGTCTTTACACACCTATCACCCTATCCACGGATCCAGCCACTGGATTTTGAAAGATCATTTGGGATCTTGCATGCACTTATATAGTGGACTTTGTGTGCTATACTCTTTCACGTCATTAGTCACTATGGAATGACATCTGTTTTGCACTTATGTCACATATTTATTGTTTATGGTGATTTTAGATGTTTTATTAAGAAGATTTGGATACGTAACAAATCATTTAGCGTTGCACCTTACTTTACTCTATTACTTTGAAGGCTTTATATGGTACCTTGTGGTGTACAGCTGCTGATTTTATCCTTTAGCGCTCACTTATTTTGCTGTTTTATGATGTTTAAATCCTATTTTGATATTTATGATGTGTTCTGCAATTCATACTTTTAGAGGGTATTTAGTGAGACCTATATATATATTAGACCACATGGGCATTGTAAAGCATAGACCACATGGGTGGTCTCACATGTAATGTATTTAGGAATAATAAACTCACGCCTTACTGTATCCAATGTAAATTATTGCATTTTAGTTTAATTATTTATAGTAGTACGACACGCCTTACATTTCCTACATGCTTTAAATCCTTTATTTTGAAGGAACATAGAGATTTTCTTTGGAACATCTAGAATTTTTTGAACAACCCTCTCCCCAAAATGTTGTGCTCTCCTATAAATGAATCTAGGTGACCTCGGTATAATGGGTCCTAAAGTTTTATCCATCAATAAAACATGCCAGTGTTGCTGTATAATAAATTCAACCTGTTTATATTGACAATGGTAATCAGACAAAAAATTACATTGATGACTGTTATTATTTGATCTTTCCTGATCTACTAGACAAGTTTTTCTAGGTATTTCCAAAACATCCTGCAATACAGCAACAATACAGTTCAATACAAGAGGGAAAGGAGGGCCCTGCTCCTAGGAGCTTACAATCTAGGATGACAGTCATCAATGGAATTTTTCATCTGATTACCATAGCCAATATAAAGAGGTTGAATCTATTATACAGCAACAATGGCATGTTTTATTGATGGATACAACTTTAGGACCTATTATACTGAGGTAACCTAGATTCATTTATAGGAGAGCACATTTTGGGGAGAGGGTTGTTCAAAAAATTCTAGATGCTCCAAAGAAAATCTCTATGTTCCCTCAAAATAAAGGATTTAAAGCATGTAGGAAATGTAAGGCGTGTCATACTACTAGAAATAATTAAACTAAAATGCAATAATTTACATCGGATACAGTGAGGCGTGAGTTTATTATTCCTAAATACATTACATGTGAGACCACCCATGTGGGATTTAAACATCATAGTGTGTCTGAACACTTTGCGAGGTATCATCAAAAAAATCCTTCCATGTTGAAGTTTTGGGAAGTAGATTGGATTCCCCCTAAATGGAAGGGATCAAATAGAGTAAGAGATCTGTTGCAGAGGGAGACAAAATGGATTTTCCTGCTAAAATCTTTGATACTGGGTGGTTTAAATGTGGAACTGGACATAAACTGCTTCATAAGTGATTTGTAGTAAAGCTGCTTAATGGAGTTGTTTATGTTCGGTGACTATTTCATTAGCAATACAATGAGATCACTTAGTGGAATTATTGATTGAGGGTTAAAATTATTTACTTCTCTAATTGTGTTTTATTTTAAATTAGAATTTTTAATGAAAACAGTTACACATATAATTTTTAATGTTAATTTAATGTAATGTTTTTTCATTTATTATATTTTATAATAAAAGTAATTAATATATAATATTTTATGTGAATTTAATATGAATTTATATGTATGGTTTTATATGATGTTATATGAATTTATATTTATATTATTGTTAAATATGCAATATATCAGTTGCCATTCAAGCCCAACGAGGTTAATTAATACCGAGATATGTATATGTGATTATATTACATGTTTGGGATTATAATTAAGTCAAAAGTTTAACTTATATATCCTTTGGTAAAATATTATATATCCATTGCCACATTATGGGAGGATTATTCCGCTCATAGGTGGCATAAGAAGCATAATTAAGTTCCAGTTAATTTACCCTCCTGTTGTAGGTATATGGTAAGGTATTTCCGCCAATACATGGGCAGAAGTGCAAAGCAGGAGGGATCAGTAAAGTTAGCCTATCAGGGGCTCCGTTACATTGATTGAACATAACATAAAGGTGTTACGCCGCACCGCACAGCTATCACCTATGAATAAGTCGGAAATGACAAAACGCGCCAGTGCGAGGCTGTGCGGCGACCGGAAGTGACGCAGGAGCATCTGAGATCGAAGGCAGGCGGTGGTGAGAACACTGTTCCGGCTTTCCTCTCATAAGAAAAATAATCTATTAACATCTTTGGGCTTTAGTACTTTTTGCATCTTGTAAGTAGCATTCTACTGTGGTGAATAAATGGTTTAAATGGTACTGCACCATGTGGGGCTCTCTCATTTTTTATCTTCTATATGATATATTATGAGTGGAGTATTGGAAGGAAGATTTATTGTCCTTGGAGATCGGGAATGGTTATCCTAGGAGTCCAGTACTACAGGTTGAAGGGATAATTACTTGATCTGGTCCTTTGAGAATATTTTATCAAAGTTCAGTGTGCCAACAATGAGAGTGGGAGGCAACACTGTTTGGTGAGTGCACACCTGAGAGGGGAGCACCACACAGATTTATATTTTTTTTGCACAGGTATTCAGATGGTGATTATTTGATGGACTGAATGATTTATCTTTATGAATTATTCATGATTCTTTCACATGGTGTTCACTGGATAAACTGAATCATTTAGACCTTTTATTATGTACTATACAGATTATTGATATTATCAATATTTATAATTATACATTGTTTTGGGAATGTTATATAGATAATTGATGCATGAGCCACTGGAATATTTTTTCTTTAAATATTTTTTTACACATGTTTAATAATTTAAAGTGGCAGCGTGGTATTTGGGACACTTAAATATGTGTATAACCACCTTCCCCCAAAACCCCTCAAAAAGTCACACTTTCTCCCCAGAAAGTAACACAATATTATAACCTTTTTGAAATTACATAAATCTACTCATATTCAAATAAATGAATATAATAATAAAATTCGAAAAAATCAAAAAAATCAAAAAAAGTCCAATACAAAGTGTCCCAAAAAATGTCCCAATACAAACAAAAGTAGTGTCCAAAAATTGTCCCAATGTTCAAACTTTATCCTCCAGTAGGAAGAAATTCCATTTCATCCCGTGGTACCAGTATCCAATGAGATCTTCTAATTCACTTCAAAGAAATTATTCCAAGGTCCTCAAAAGACAAGAAGGGTCTCAAGGCTCATATTCAAGGTATAATTAAGAAATTTTTAATAGCCACTTACATTAAAACTTCATTAATCCAGCTTCCAACATGTTTCTCATATGAGTTCTATCAAACAAATGCGATCTGCCATGTGTTGACAACCCACAAAATGGCCGCGGCGACACTTCCGGTCTGCGTGCTTGCGTCACGACGTCACACCCTTAACGCGTTTTGTCACTTCCGGACTTCGCCATCCCTTCAGACGAAGTCCGGAAGTGACGAAACGCGTTAAGGGTGTGACGTCGTGACGCAAGCACGCAGACCGGAAGTGTCGCCGCGGCCATTTTGTGGGTTGTCAACACATGGCAGATCGCATTTGTTTGATAGAACTCATATGAGAAACATGTTGGAAGCTGGATTAATGAAGTTTTAATGTAAGTGGCTATTAAAAATTTCTTAATTATACCTTGAATATGAGCCTTGAGACCCTTCTTGTCTTTTGAGGACCTTGGAATAATTTCTTTGAAGTGAATTAGAAGATCTCATTGGATACTGGTACCACGGGATGAAATGGAATTTCTTCCTACTGGAGGATAAAGTTTGAACATTGGGACAATTTTTGGACACTACTTTTGTTTGTATTGGGACATTTTTTGGGACACTTTGTATTGGACTTTTTTTGATTTTTTTGATTTTTTCGAATTTTATTAATATATTCATTTATTTGAATATGAGTAGATTTATGTAATTTCAAAAAGGTTATAATATTATGGTATTTGGGACACGTTTATAATTACAAAAGAGATATATTTTGAGGAATTTAAAGTAGGCAGTGTGGTATTTGGGACACGGTTATGATTTTAAAGAGATATATGTTGGGTAATTTATATTTATTTAGCGCAGTTTTGGGAGGTTTTATACTTTTTGCACATAACATTTAATGTATAACAAGGGATTTCCAGAGCAAGATGGGTTAGCTAAAGAAGCAATAGATAAGTGGAAGCCAGCCTTGCACCTGAATTCTTTTTCTAAAACTTTGAACTAAGCTGAATAATAGGAGAATAGTCACTGCTGATGAATCATACAATTTTGTGTATAAACTACACCTGGATCTACTGATCTCTATATACAACAGGCTGTTTACAAAACACTGTTAAGCTGTCTCCGGTAGACAAGTAAAAAGGAGACTAAAGCACTGACTGCTGACAAAAAAAAGTTAAAATGCAACATGCCCTATATACCTAAGTGAGAAAAAAAATGTTTTTACTGACTTTAAAAATAAAAGTAAATATATCAAAAATTATTGAACCATTCACAGTGATCAATACTGGAGAACCATAACATTTAGTTACAAAACTTTAGTGATGCTGTAGCTTTATGATACTTCACAGTCATATCACTGATATGATGTATTTAACTTTTTGTTGAGCATGTGTCTAAACATGTGATTTATCTTGCTCTTTAAAGTCAGAGGAGCTCACTCTTGAGCATTTATGGCGAAGAAAGATGTATTTACAGTAGATCTATTATCAAAGGAATTTGTAACTGTAATGGTCAATAAAATTTAGAAAACTTTCAACAGGCACTAAACAAGGAAGGGGGTAGAAACCACATCTATAATATATGACCTGCATTTTTGTAATATTTTTTCCTTAGGCTGTACATTTAGATGAAATAGTCACATCTGTCTCCCTTATTTAAGATATACTGTATCTTGGATATATCCATAGCATAACAAGTGATTATTTTAAATCAATGTTTAATCATTTTTACAGATTTAAAAATGCAACTAAGACCTCAGTCACTCCGGGTGTGACTTGGCATGCAATTTGCATGCCATATGACTTGCAAATCACATGTCAAGTCATACCCTATTGTGCACAATTACAGCGGTCATATTGGTGCTGTTCTGACTTGATTGGAGCTGCACCAATTTCTAAAGTAGTGCATGCACTACTTTTGGTGAGATTTGCATATACATCTGTGCCAGATGTCTTGCAAATTGCACCTCAAATCGGCATGTCATCCGACTTTGAAATTGTGCGACTTCACTGTAAGTCGCACAATTCCAAAGTTGGGATCGATGTAACTGGGCTATAAATGTATTAAGATAGTCAGTCATTAAGATAGTCTTGTTAAAAGATACATGGCTTGAAATATTAATTCAGTCAAAGAATGTAATTCGTCTTATACAGTAAGCATGAGCTAGTGCTGCATATACACTACTGGAATAAAACAGTCTCTAATTTGGGAAATAATGCTTTGTATTTATATCACTTCTTTTAACATACTTTTTCAATATAAAGAAATAAGAATAAAATGCTTGTGAATGTCAGTCTTTTATTTATTTTAAAATTGGTAATCAAAATGTTAAACACACATTTAGATTATACAAATATGAACCAACTAAACTGAAATTTTGTGTACCATAAATACAATTTGTATAATAAAGTGCACAACCCTTTGTCGCCAAGAAATCCCTTCCTCCCCAGGAAGTCCAAAATCAAAATGTTCCCCAGCATCCAATCAAATTCAAAGTCATCAATAAGTGTCTCCAAATGACTTCTTAATTCTTCAAGGCTTATGTGTTCTCAATTTAAATCTTCAAAGTGATGTCCTCCTCTTCCTCTTTAACCCTCAAAAAAAAAAAAAAATATATATATATATAAACAGCACATAGTGCATTACCATTGTCACATAGTGATAACCAAACTACAAAACACTCACATGATAGTGCTCAATACATGCAAAAACTGCACTTGGTGTCATTCCACACGTGATATCCGCAATTCCTACTCTTACCCTCTAGGAATAGATCGCTCGATCAAAATGAATTTTCAGCATGTGAGTTTTTCTCCAATAATTCTTCCTCATGGACCACCATTCCCTCCAAAAAAATTCAATTGTAAATAGTGTGATATTGTACATAACTTTCAAATCGTGCCACTCAGTGTTTCATTGGTACTAAACCAGTGACCACCAATTGTATGTGATAAAAAATATTCCACCACCTTACAGTCCAAAACAAGCTTTCAGCAGATGGGCTCCTCTCCAACCACTATCGCTCTTATCTTTCCCATCACAATGCCAATACATATGTCATAAGAGAATAGGCAACCATCGCATAGCATATCAAGGCAATTGAACTTATTAGGTGAAAAAGCGCTTACACGTGTAAGATGTACATCAGCATTGGTATACAATCTAAGAACCAGACCTCTTCCAAAATGGCCACCGCACAACTTCCGGTTGGCGCCTGATGTCACTTCTGACGTGTTTCGTCATTACGACTTTGTCAAAGGATCCATTTCATTTGGTGAATCTCCTGATTTTTGTTTTGTATTATTAAAGGAAAATTGTCCCAAAATAGTAAAAATATATATATTTTCTTTTAGCTGTATATTTCTTGCTACTACCATAACCTACCATCAAAGAACAACCCAAAATAAATTCTCCTTCTCCCGATGATCGCATTGATACCATATATGTGAATGTTATTTGTTGTTTGTATCCGTAGCACAGCCCAATAACAATAGTGCGCATTTTGCTTTTTTTATTCTACCTAAAAAACACTGACGCTAACAGGCAGTGATAGTATTTTAAAAAATGTTTAGTTTTTTTTTATATCCTGCCCAAAATATACTGACCCTGACCTTTGACTTATGACCCTTACTTGACTCAAACACTAACCCTGGCACTGACCTAGATCAAAGCTTGATGTAGGTATTTTTTTTTCTTTCTTTTTTTTTTTTTTACATACAAGGTATTTCTCTCTCTCTGCAAAGATAGAGAAAGATACAATGAATCTCTCTCCTCCTTTGAGAGAGAGAGAGAGAGAGAGAGAGAGAATACACAGGGGCAGGCTTCACAGTGACTGATTACTGTGATAGCCAATCAGAGGCTATCACAACAATCAGGTGACCTGGAACTGGGAGTTCCGGACCCCCGATTGTTAGTATGGGACCCAGAGCTCTCGGTGAAACCACGGTCTCTGTGCTGGGTGTGTGCTGTGCCACTCTCCCAGCACAAAGACAGATACGCATATATGCAGCCCCACAGAAAAAAGCCCAGTCTAGTGGGGCCACATATAACCGTACTGTGGGTGGGAAGAGATTAATGACTGTTCAACATAGCTCTATTCAAAAATTAATTTTAGACTTTTTGCACACGTGTGAGTATTAGGACTCATTAAATCATATTGCAATTACAATCTTTGTTTTATTTTAAACTTTAAAGGGGTTGTAAAACCCTCCATATTATCAGTGAAGTGACTAGCCTAAGTTGACACACAGAGATGAAACAAATCCTCCTACATAAGTTTTACCTGTTTATGTGAAGCCCTCTCTTATCCAAAGCTGTTCAAAGAGCGGAATTTATACAGCTTGTCTCAGCTTTCAGAAAACACGGGGCAGGGAGTTGAAGTTACGCAAACCAGATCTCAGTGAGGAGAGCTCTAAGAGCTAATTGAAGGGAAGGAAAACCTCACTCCCTTCACACAGTACACAGGAACAGAGCAGAGGCTATCACTTGCAGGCTGTGTGCTAGAGTTTACCCTCCTGTCAACTGCTTACCTTTTGGTGTCAGGAAAACCTGTCAGAAGTGAATCAGCTAGATAGCAGAGAAATGGGACAACAGACAAAAATTACACTTAGTGCTCTAGATTAAAACTAGTACACACTATTGAGGATTATACTTTGTTCTTATTTCATGTCAGAGATTTACAACCACATTAGCTGCAGAAATGTCAGTTAAAAGATGAATGGTTGCTACAGGTAGCAATGTTTTTTTTTCACAATTTTCAGATATTACTTCATAGTGGAAGGTCCCAAGACTTCTGAGAGACAATTAAAGGATAATTTCACCTTTGGAACATGTTATATGTTCCACCCATTTTTAGGGAGGAACATGTAACATGTTCACATAGCTGCAGCCCTGCCCCCCCTTCCTCTGATATATAGTATGGGGAGGAGTTTCCCTATACTATAAGTCAGATTTGAAAACCATGCACCCGTGCGAGGTGCCACCCACATGGCCATGTCACTCATTCACAGAGTTCCGCGATTGAGTGCCTACAACTCCCGGCAGCCTGTTGGCTTGTAGCTTTCAATGAGCTACCATGGCGCTGTGGAGTGCCGTGGTAGTTCATTGAAGCTTCCTGTCAGTATATCTGCTCAGCCGTACATCCCGTACGACAAGCAGATATTCTAACAGGTCTGCAGGAGACCTGCATGGCATCAGCAATCTACTGATCACTGGTGCAATGCTTTCCAGGCTCCGTTGGACAAAAAAAATAAATGCACATTTTTTACCTGCAAAAAAATGTGCATTTACTATTTTTGTCCAAAAGGTGAACTTATTTAAATCTTAAAACGTGCATTTACAATTTTTTGTTTTGGGAGTCTGCAAAGCGTTGAACCAGCAATCAGCAGACCAGTCAGTGTATCTGTATGCTTGTAACTAGTAGAGGCAAGCAGATACACATTGACAGGTAGAATCATTGCGCTACCATAGCTCTCAACAGAGCTATGGTAGTTCATTGAGAACTAAAAGCCAACAGCCGCAAAGGCTGCTGGAACTTGTAGTTTTCCCATTCACAGAATACTTTTAATGGATGGTGTGGCCAGGCGGGGAGAGCCCTGCACGGCCCTTTTTTTTTAAATTGTGACATCTAACAGGGGAAGAGATCCCCTGCTAATTGTCAAAATGGGGGAACAGTTGCCAGTCCTTTCGTAACATGTTACAAAAGGAGAACTTATCCTTTAAAGCGGTATTAAACCCCAAACCAAAAATGTAATATATTGCAGCTTGACAATCATTAGCTGGGCTGACTGCATCAGTTTTCTATTCTCTTTCCTTGTTTCCACATGGTGATCTGACCAGTAACACACCTCCTGTATCAGCGAGACACCACTTTGGAGGAATGAGCACAGGACACAGGAGACAACAACATTGTCAGTCTGGTGGGGATGGGAGTGTTAAATGTATTAGCAGATTTGAATACAATAACACATTGAAATCAAACTCCAGATACCATTTTATAATCAGTTACAGCAGTTTTTTTTCCTTTTGGGATAAAGGTTTTATATGAATAAATAAAAGCTGATCATTTGAAGAACCCCTGTCAGTGATAAATGGATTGTCTCATCCATGTAAACTGAGACATTCTGCTAGAGAGCTTGCAATGCCGTAAAAACAGGAGAGTTGCTGGTTGAATCACCAGATGAAAATAGACTAAAGAAAGTCTTAAAATTGAACCTTGTACAACTGGGGTCCAGTGTTGTTCCTTCAGAGTCATTATATATCCAGTTCCACGCCACTCTCCTGGGAATTCGCATTGCGCATTTTGACCTGTCCATATTTGGGGGTCACTTTTGTCTGGTAAGAGGCAGACGTTTTTGGGTGTTGGTGACAGTGGACCTTTTATATCTCCTTGACCAGATTCAAGCGTATATGACGTTATTGATGTCCCTATGAAGAGGGGCTTATTACATTCTCATTATATATCAATTGCATTATATATAATTTCAAGCACCACACTCCTATGATATTTGGAAACTAATACAGCCATTGCAACTAAGAATTGGAAAGCTGAAATATAATAAATGTTTGCTTTTGGGTTTAATAATGCTTTAACCTATCAGATGTTCAGTAATGACTCTTCATTACTTAGAATAATGAAAATACAAATTCACTTTATAAAACCCTTTAAAAAAAACCAGCCCACCTCCCTCTCCAGCTTCTTCACCTAATCTAAGCTGATCCCCACCCTGACTGTGGCAACCTTCCCCAAAGTTTACATTCTTTGGCCAGCAATCTTTACAAGTGTTTATCGGACCCGAAGGTAACTCCACACTGTATACTGAATGAGATAATACTCCTAATATCTGTAGTGTAGGAATACATCTGTGTAAGTGTCACCAGAGAAGACTAGCAGAGGTTGCTTCACTGGAATGGCTCTTAAAGATCTGAATATACTACCTCTGCTCCTACAGGGAACTGGTCTTTTGATTTATTTAGAGTCTGACAGGGTCTCTTTAATGAATGTGCATTGGAGATTTGTTAATAAAAGACCCATAAATTACTGTGTGTTACCAAACAACATGGTCATCATTATGTCCTTACATCATCTTTGCAGACATTTATCAATAAGCTGTGCTTACTATGCAGTTAATTGTTAGGTGAATCCATTGAAAAAATCATTTTTATGGGTTTATGTCTTTATCAATAAGCTATTTATTAAATACAGCTCACTGAATAGACTCTGATGTTGTTATTCACACTCAGTTCATGAATACGCATGTGTTTACAAACATAAAACGTTCACTCACTTATGCAGGGGGATAGAACCTTAGAAGTCTTTGTATATAAACTAATCAGTGGGGATCCTGGGTGATATTTGGTCAATTACATCACTCACCATCCCTGGCTGTTTTTTTTACATACAGTTGCAAGAAAAAGTATGTGAACCCTTTGGGGTTACGTGGAGTTTTGCATGAATTGGGCATAAAATGTGCTCTGAACGTCATCTAAGTCACAACAATAGAAGAACACAGTCTGCTGAACATAATATTACACAAACATTAGATGTTGCCATGGTTTAATTGCACATAACATGTAAACATTCACAGTGCAGGGAGGAAAAAGTATGTGAACCTTTAGACTTAATAAGTGGTTGACCCTCCTTTGGCAGCAATAACCTCAACCAAACGTTTCCTGTAGTTGCAGATCAGACCTGCACAACAATCTGGAGTAATTTTGGACCACTCCTCTTCACAAAACTGTTTCAGTGTAGCAATATTCTTGGGATGTCTGGTGTGAATCGCTCTCTTAAGGTCATGCCACAGCATTTCAATCGGGTTGAGGTCAGGACTCTGACTGGGCCACTCCAGAAGGCGTATTCTGTGCTGTTGCAGCCATTGTTTTGTTGAATTACTTGAATGCTTTAGGTCATTGTCCTGTTGCATCACCCATCCTCTGCGTAGCTTCAGTTGGCGGACAGATGGTCGTACGTTTTCCTGCAAAATGTCTTGATAAACTCTGGAATTCATTTTCCCATCAATGACAACAATCTGTCCAGGCCCTGTGGCATGTTTTACAGTGGGGATGAGGTTTTGATGTTGGTGTGCTGTGCCTTTTTTTCTCCACACATAGTGTTGTGTGTTCTTCCCATACAACTCAATCTTGGTTTCATCTGTCCACAGTATATTTTGCCAGTAGTGCTGTGGAACATCCAGGTGCTCTTTTGCAAACTTCAAACATGCTGCAATATTCTTTTTGGACAGCAATGGCTTCCTCCGTGGTGTCCTCCCATGTACTCCATTCTTATTTAATGTTTTCCTTATTGTAGATGTGTCAACAAAAATGTTAGCATGTGCCAGAGATTTCTGTAGGTCTTTAGCTGACACTCTGGGATTCTTCTTTACCTCATGCAGCATTCTGCACTGTGCTCTTGCAGTCATTTTTACAGGATGACCACGCCTAGGGAGAGTAGCAACAGTGCTAAACTTTCTCCATTTGTAGAAAGTCTGCCTTACCGTGGACACTTGAACATCAAGGCTTTTGGAGATACTTTTGTAACCCTTTCCAGCTTCATGCAAGTCAACAATTCGTGATCGTAGGTCTTTTGAGAGCTCTTTTCTGCAAGGCATGGTTCACATCAGACAGTGCTTCTTGAAAGCAGTAAACCCAAAACAGGTGTGTGTTTTTTAAGTAAGGCTCCTTGAACATGGGCATCATATTTTACTAATGTTTACTCAGGAACTTGTAACACCCATGTGCAAGGGGCACAAAACTGTGTAAAGACCTGAATAATGTTGAGTATAAGCAAGTATAGGCGAGTAAAGGTGTGTAAGTGTATAGATTAGTATAGATGAGTAAAGTTCTTTTTCATTGCCAGTATTGTGAACCTTTGCACACGGGCATCACAAGTTTCTGAGTAAACACCAGTAAATTATAATCATCATGTGCAAGGGACCTAAACGCGTAAACATGCGAGTATATGACTGCGCTCAAATGTAAACATTTCTATTTTTGTTTTACTACTCTGTACTCAATGCTGTATTACTGATCTTTACTGTGTGCAATGTCTCATAAACAACAATGCATCTCATTTCAAATCCCTAAAAAAAAATCATAATTTCTTACTCCCATGTGCAACAAGCCTAAGTGCCGTGCACACGGGCACCACAAGTTCCTGAGTAAACATCAGTAAATTATGACATCTGTGTACAAGGGGCCTAAATAGTAGGTGAAGATCACCAGGTATGACAGGTCATCATGTCAGTTGGTCAGCATCATTATTCAGTGAATCATGATTGGCATGAATCTACATTGCTGGATGACATTGTTGATATTGGATTTACATTGAAGGACAGTGTTTGTTTTTTTTCTTCTTCACAGTGTGGGTGTTATAATTTACATTTATTTATTTGTAATAGGTAACAAGGGGAACTTTGTACCCTTTACTCATTCACCTTCAAAATTATGATAATTTTCCCCTGTAGTCCCCCACGTTACAAACAAACAAAAGATGTCCCAGCACACTTACTAGCCAGCCTGCAAAACAACCAAATTTACCCTGTCTAACAATTCATGTTAAAAACAGATGGTTTTGTTTACACACATTTGCAAAGATATGCATAAGCTGCAGTGCCCATATTACGGCTCCCCTGTGTACTGCAGTCCTAACTCTATAATTTTCAGAGTCTCCCAAGCTAGAGCACATATAGCATTGGACAGATTAAGTGAAGGTGTGCCTGGAAGGAGCCCACTCCTTGGAGGCACAGGGATGCATCTGACACCAAGCAAGAGCACCATCTTAGCTGAAGACATCCATTGTGTCCCCACACAAAATTCAACTAACTGTACAAAAAGTGGCAACCACTCCAACCTACAACTTGCTTTTGCAGTAAGGTGCACATGGGAGAGCAACACACATCACAAACATAGAAAGGATTTCCTAGCACACTTACTAGCTAGCCTGCAAAACAACCAAATTGGCCATGTCTAACAACTCATGTTAAAAACAAAGGGTTTTGTTTGCACACATTTGCAAATAAATGCAAAAGCCGCAGTGTCCATATCAAGGCTCCTTTGTGTTCTGTGGTCCTAACTCTATAATTTTCAGTGTCTCCCAAGTTGGAGGACATATAGCAGTGGGTAGACTAAAGCCCAGCATTAGGTGGATTGCATGCTCCCTTTACTGGCCTGTCAGGCTGCATGCCTTAACCACTTGCCTACAGGGCACTTATACCCCCTTCCTGCCCAGGCCAATTTCCAGCTTTCAGCGCTGTCACACTTTGAATGACAACTATGCGGTCATGCAACACTGTACCCATATGAAATTTTTAGCATTTTTTTGAGACAGATAGAGATTTCTTTTGGTGGTATTTAATCACCTCTGGGATTTTTATTTTTTCTTAAACAAACCAAAAACCACGGAAAAATTTGAAATAAAAACTGTTTTTTCTTAGTTTTTGTTATACAATTTTGTAAATAAGTGATTTTTCTCCTTCACTGATGTGCGCTAATGAGGCTGCAGTGATGGGCACTGTAGGCTGCACTGATGGACACTGATAGGTGGCATTGATGGGCACTGATGAGGAGGCACTGGTAGGTTGCACTGATGGGCATTGACAGGCATCACTGATGGGCACTGAAAGGCAACACTGATACATGACACTGATATATTGCACTGATATGTGGCATTGATGTGCACTGGTATGCACTGATATGTGGCATTGATGTGGCACTGATGGGCACTGGCACATGGCACTGATGAGCACTGACTGCTGAGACTGATGGACACTGACAGGTGGCACTTCTGGGGCCACACTGATCATCAGGGCACACTGATCATCAGTGCCCTGATGATCAGTGTACATGTACCCTCCGAGGAAAGCCGATTACCGGCTCTCCTCTCCTCTCTCTCCTCTCGAGCTGTCAGCATGATAGCTCGAGAGGAGAGAAATGCCAATAACCGGCATTTTCATGTTTACATGTGATCAGCTGTGATTGGACACAGCTGATCACATGACCGAGCTGACATCTTCGGCTCTTTCCGTGATCCGCTGTGTCTGCGCTGGGCGCTCCCTTAGCTGCGCATGCGCGGTGAGAATGGAAGGACGTCATATGACGTCCTATCAGAACAAGAGAACCACCTTGCACACGTCATTGTACTATATGGCGGGCGGAAGATGGTTAATAAAGGTTTTTATGAAGGTTTAGGAGGACCCCACACATTTGCAGGGTCCTTCTGTCCTTATAAAAAAATCCTTACCAAGAATGCAGCCTTTATTTATGTAAAGAATATTCTTGTAATCCTTACCTGTATTGTGCTGTGCATTCCAAAGTATTTCTTTAACAAATATGTTTGCAGGTGAAAATGCCGTAATGTTTTCTTGAAAGCTCATTCTAGAGTGTTATTCACAGGCTTGGTTTTACCTTTATTCTGGACACAAGCACTATAATTCAGTTTAGAGATAAGCAATCTCTATGGTGAACACAAGTATCATTGGCTCATTGGCTCTGCTGTCTGTAGGAAGCATTTTCATGTTTTACAAGTACTGCCTAAGGTATATCCACCTATCAGCAAAGAATCAATGAGTATAAGCATTGGTGCACTTTTACAAGCAGATAGGCTCCTCAATCACACTTGTGAGTACGAGTGCTAAAATAACTATTATTGTTGCTGCTTTTCATCTTTCCACACATTCCTAAGTATTAGAATGAATATTTCTAACAGCCTGCACCCCTAGAAGGTAAAGGATTGCTATGGGACCTGACATTTGTTTGAATTGTAGTTTCTGTATTGATTAACCTTTTTCTTGCTTTAGCCTTATGGCATATCCTATTGATCATGCCTCTGAGTCTTTGAACATTGTTTCTGCAATGTTATATACTTGTTTACAGATTGCATGGCTTTTTACTATCCTAGACCTTAGACCATCAGATTTCATTATATATAGTGAGACACAAAGTAGCAGAAAGCTCCCAAGATGCACTGAAATAACAATAACATTTGCTGAAAAGTGCAGAAGGTAGGCAGCTTGGATAGACATTGATCATATTGTTCAAACCTCATTTTGAAGCTTTCTGTTTGACTCATCACAGTCATTGCTGCTTATCTAGGACACAAACAGGTGGGAACCGTATATTTATTGCCTTCATAAACTGATGCAGAACAGCTGTTTCTTAAACTGGTTATTATGCTTTACATATAATCATTTAAATGCATTCAAGTGTACCAATCCATGGCTGCTCACCTTTTACAATCCACAAAAACTGATTGCTTGATTCTATTCCACAGCCTCTGCCTAGCTTGTGTAATCATGCTTTGCTCAAATCAGAAGCAAAATGAACCTGCACAAGAGCTTTTAAAAGTTTAAAATAGCTCTTTTGTTGCTACCATTAATAAAGTGCAGCAATTGACACACAAAAGTGCATAATCCAAGCAACTAAGGGTTTGATTTACTAAAGGTAAATAGACTGTGCACTTTGCAAAGTGCAGGTGCACTCTGCAAGTGCAGTTGCTTCAGAGGTTAGTAAATGAGGTAAAACTTCACTTTGCAAAGAATACCCAATCACTTGCAGGGAAAACAAAAATCAAATGCATTTTTGCTTGCACATGATTGGATGCTGGAAGTCAGTAGAGCTTCTGCTCATTTACTAAGCTCTGGAGCAACTACTTTTGCAGAGTGCAACTGTACTTTGCAAAGTGCACAGTCTATTTGTTTTTAATAAATCAACCCTTATGTTTTAGATCCTAAACCCAATTCTTTGTCTAGCTTGGAGTATAATATTCACAATATCATCAAGTTCCCTTAAATTAGTAAATACAATCTAGTACATCTCACTTCCCCTTTAGGCTCATTTTAAGAGACACTTATGTATTATAATACAGAGGATTATCAATCTTTCTTCGGTCATAGACGATGATTTGTTCCTATGCTTTCTATTACCATCACACGTGTTGATGGTCCAACAATGGCCATTGCTCCTATGTTGAAGATGATGAAAGCACTGAGATGGGTTGCAACAAGTTCAGAGAACAGCAAGAAACATGATTTTTTTGTGACCAGCTATCACAATCAGAGCCAGTTGGGAAGAAGACAGTGGGGTTGTGGATTACAGTAAGTACAGTACTCCTCTGTATTTTATCATCCTTTGTAAACTGAGCATTATGAGAAGAGGGGAATTTAAATGTACTTTTATTTATGTAGCAAAATATTAGGCTTCAGGTGTCATTAATACATGCAATTCCTGTTTTGTTGTATATTGTACTATGTGCCCCTGTTGGCTCATCCATGTGGGTTTCACAGAGGGTAAAAGATAGGATTTCATATAATACTATCTCTGTTAAGTTGTCTTGATGCCCATGGTGTATTTAAAGAGTACAAAGTTTCACTGAGTACTGTACTTTGCTTAAGCATTGGTCATCACCTACAGCTACAACCTTTAGCTCTATCCTCTTCTGTAAGAGCCCAAAAGTTGTTTGAGGAATTATAGTGTGCAGCTCTGTTGAACAAAAGCTAGTGCCTAGTGGCTTGTTGGGTTACATTTCAATACATTAAACTGAACACAAGAACAATACGAATAGGCAGATTCATCCTAAACTCAAAACAGGTTCTGTCACTGTCACTATTACTTAGCATCTGATTTTTTTACAACTGAAAAGGGTAAAAAAAAAGTGCATAATATGCACCTCGCTGACTGTTCATACGTTAGGAAGAATCATAAAAATTATGTATTATATATAGGGCCTGATATGCATGCACCTAAGTCACACTTGTTCCCACCAGACTCTGAACCAATTCACTTATTCACATCCTTATTCACATCCAAACTCCAGAAGTGTGGAGTGTATCAATGCACTTCACTCATATAATCACATAATTACTATTTTCGAGGTGGACTAGAAATCCAGTAAAACTAGCCTCTAGCATATTCTCATATCTGTCTCTGAATTCCATGCTTTTAAGGACTATACCTTATTATAGAGGAGAGTTCTTCAATAACTACAACTTTTTCCAAACTGATTGTGTCCCTGAAAAAATAATTTCTGTCTCTTCATAATCTTCAAGACAAATTACTATGCCCCTGTCTATCTCAGTATGGGACTAAAACATTTTAAATTCTCATATTATCAATAGTCCTCCTTCCAAACAAAAGGCATGGTCCAAACATAAAATAACCTAGTCACTCCACATGTTAAAATACTCTACACAATATGAATTATTTACTTGAATATGAGAAAAAAACATTTTGATCAGTTAAATGAACAGTTGAAAGCAGAGAAAATGATGAAGACTCACATGGTATACGCAAAATTGGAGAAGAACTTGAGGAATTATGTGGAGAAATATAAAATCAAGATTAACCAGATCAAACATATGAAGCTTACTGAAATCTGGTTATTTTGAAAAAGGTGAGGTATAACCTGGTCATAGAATAGGATATGGGAGATAATAGAGTGGAGTGGAGATAAGATGGAATTGCTTAGCTCGAGTAAAACAGTTGCCTCAAGTGGGAATGAGAATAATGATAGACTTGGGAATTTTCAGGAATTACTATAGAAGGGGAGGTGATGATACTGTACACAAAATGATCAACTGAGTGGTAGTCAGAGTGTAGTACACTCAAAAAACCTCCCTCAGGGAGGTTTTTGTGGAGAATCTATGAGGATTAAGGAGGCTGGATGGAACCTGTATCCCAAAAAGACCTGAGAAACAGGGAAAAACAGGGGTATACAGGTACAAAATGAGGCAGAGGCAAGTGCCCCTAAAAAGTCATGAAAAGTTTCTGTCGGAAATTAGGAGGACATCATCATCATATAATTGATGAACTGTAATTTACCATAGGTTACTTTGCACAAACATCATTTTAAAGCAAAGGGGATTGAATTTTTGTCCATACCTCTGACTTCAGTTTGTTTGATTGGGTGAAGGATCTCAATTTATTTGCCAGAAAGCTGTATGCTAAAGTGTATGCTAAAAACTAAACAGAAGGTATTATAAATAAATTAATAACTGAGGACATTCCTATCATAAGATTACTTGAATCCCTATAGGTTAGATTCATTAATGACATATTCATATTATGGAAGGGCTCTGAAACCAAATTCAGTGCATTTGTATGGATACGTAACAATAACTAGATAGATATGTATTTTAATAGTTAGATTCAAAGAAAGAAATTGCCCTTCTTGGACCTGAAAATATATAGCGATATTCATAATACCTTTAAAACAGAAAACCAACTGCTTCCAATACTTTTCTTGCATTGGAACAGCCACCATCCAATGGCAGTTAAATGTGGGATCTCAGTTGGGCAATTGGGAAAACAAAATTGTTTTACCAAAGCAGATTTTTAGGATCAGTGTAACCTATTATGGACCCATTGCAGAAAAAGAGAATACCCTGGAAAAGTTCTAAAGGTAGCATTATATAGAGCAAAAAATAAAAAAAAAGTGAGCAAATGTTGACTAATAAAATGTGAAGAGGCAAAAAAGGTATTAATTATAGTAATTGGAAATCTTTTAGCACAACTGATCAGTATTTATGGTATTCTCAATATATACGGGTCCATTTTGACACAAGATTAAGATCTTGATAAATCAAGGGTAACCTATCCAATAATTTTGTAGTGCCAACCAGCTCCTACAAATATTTAAACCATAAACAATGCAATAAGAGATATCATTAAAAAAATCATGCATGCTGGAAAATATATGTAATATCACATTACACATGTGTAATAGTGAAAAAACAACCTATTGTTATTAACACGCACCTTGTGTAAAATAAACCCAGAACTAATGAATCATAAAGTCCATCAAGTGAGTCAATCAAGGAAAAGGAAATCTGCAGTGTACCAGTTACTCATTCACTATATTCTGTGAGTGGTATCTGCCTCTCTAATAAAATTAGTGATTTTATTAAGCAGTAGGCACAATGATGGCTGTATTTGTTTAATTTACAAGCTGAATAGTTTACACTGGGAGAAGGTGGTTGCTGGTATTGATCTAAGGAACCATTCCTGACAGGGGCATGGTGACCATTCTAAGGAAACCCAGGAGGTGTTTTACCGCTTTATGGAGAAGGCACGATTTGGCCTATGGTTTTCATGGGTCAATATCCTCAGGTGAAAACATAGTCTGTCAGTGGTGGTATAATACATTGAATTCATAGCAGTTGAGTTTTCTACTGGGAATTCTATTTTCTTGATGGACATAATGATGTAGGCAACAGCTTGGAATTTTTTATGTATGCACTGACTGGGTAATGGCACAGAGGGTATTTTGATATACTGTGTTAATGGTTTCTTTCAAGGATAACCAAGAAGGAAAAATCTGTGTGATCGATTAGTGCATAGCCATCTGGAAAATCAAAAAGATGAAAGAACAAAGACAAACTGGATCCTAGGTCCTCCAAAGGGCTCACGTAAATGTGGATACTGCCAGGCACATCAATATATGCCCATGATAAAAGAGCTTATAAACTATTTATAAACCCCAAAAATGAGCAAAGGATCAAAATCAAAGATTTTATCAACTGTAGCTAGACAAACATGGTATATGTAGCAGAACATCCATGTCAATAATGTGTGGGCAAAACTATGAGACAACTGAAGAGAAAAGTAATAGACATATTGGTGATATAGTAAGTCTAAAAAGAGATAAACCAATGCCAAGTTATATGTGGGATAAGCATGAAGGGAAAGTAGATGGCCTCCAATTTGAGTGCTAAAATTGGTTAAATTGGGTCTGAGTAAAAGAAAACTGGATACATTATTATTGTATATGGAAGCTAGATGGGATTTTATGATCAATTTATTGAGCACAAATTACCTTAGTGAAGTTTTCAATTATATCCCATTTATATGGCTGGAGAGAAAAAAAGGAGGTAGGTCCAGATAAAAATGATTTACTGAAATAATTTACTTAAATACTGTATTTCTAAATTGTTATATTGTGCCAACCATAGTTAAGCTTTTTGGCAGCCATTGAATAGTGAATATATGAATAGTGTGGAGAAGTGTATGTATTTATTTATTAGTACTTATTTAGCACCATCAATTTTATGCAGCGCTTTACATATATATTGTACATTAACATCAGTTGATGCATTTTAATCTCTTAATAAAAACTTTTTTACGCGAAGAGTATGTTCCTTATCTTTCCTTTGAGTGTTACGGGAGATGTAGACATTGACAGAGGATATATAGTAGCAGTGACATCTTGGACCAAAGTTGAAGATCCTGCCATTGCATGATCACTGATAACACATGCTTTCCATGATGTTTCCGTAGTAGTAGTCATGGATTTCTGGTAAGCCTGCAATTATAACCTTTGGTGGTGGAGACTCTTTATGGTACTGGTTTTTTATTTATATATTATTTTATTATTATTTTAAATGATTTTTATGTATTAGAACAGCACTTTTTAATTACATATTTGTATTTTTGATTAATATCTCATAGTGTGTTTGCAGCATTTTTTGGGGGGGATTGTATTTTTCAACACTCGCACAGATTACATTTAATTTTTATTAATTTTGTGATATTATATTGTGTTTGACCCATGCCTTTTGTTCTGAAGGTATCCTACTGACCATTTGAGAGTTTGAGATGGTTTAGTCCCATTTAGAAATACACTATATTGGCAAAAGTATTGGGACACCTGCCTTTACACACATATGAACTTTAATGGAATCCCAGTCTTAGTCTGTAGGGTTCAATTTTGAGTTGGCCCACCCTTTGCAGTTATAACAGCTGCAACTCTTCTTGGAAGGCTGTCCACAAGGTTTAGGAGTGTGTCTATGGAAATATTTAACCATTCTTCCAGAAGCACATTTGTGAGGTCAGGCACTGATGTCGGACGAGAAGGACTGGCTTGCAGTCTCCAAAGGTGTTCTATCGGGTTGCCAGTCAAGTTCCTCCACCCCAAACTCGCTCATCCATGTCTTTATGGACCTTGCTTTGTGCACTGGTGCGCAGTCATGTTGGAACAAGAAGGGGCCGTCCCCAAACTGTTCCCACAAATTTGGGAGCATAAAATTGACCAACATGTCTTGGTATGCTGACACCTTAAGAGTTCCCTTCACTGAAACTAAGGGGCCAAGCCCAACCCCTGAAAAACAATCCCACACCATAATCCCCACTCCACCAAACTTTACACTTGGCACAATGCAATCAGGCAAGTACTTTTCCGCTGGCAAACGCCAAACCCAGACACATCCATCGGATTGCCAAACAGAGAAGTGTGATCTGTCAGTCCAGAGAACACGTCTCCACTGCTCTAGAGTCCAGTGGCGGCGTGCTTTACACCCCTGAATCTTACACCTTGCATTGCACTGGGTGATGTAAGACTTGGATGCAGCTGCTCGGCCATAGAAACCCATTCCATTAAGCTCTCTATGCAATGTTTTTGTGCTAAAGTGAAGGCCACATGAAGTTTGGAGGTCTTTAGCTATTGACAGTTGGCAACTTCTGCGCACTGTGCACTTCAGCATGCGCTGACCCGGCTCTGTCATTTTACATGGCCTACCACTTCGTGGCTGAGTTGCTGTTGTTCCCAGTTGCTTCTACTTTGTTACAATACCACTAACAGTTGACCATGGAATATTTAGTAGTAAGGAAATTTCTTTTGACTTATTGCACAGATGGCAAAACTATCATGGTACCACGCTTGAATTCACTGAGCTCCTGAGAGCAACCCATTCTTTCAAAAATGTTTGTAGAAGCAGTCTGCATGCCTAGGTGCTTGCTTTTATACACCTGTGACAATGGAAGTGATTGGAACACCTGAATCCAGTGATTTGGAGGGATGTCCCAATACTTTGGCAATATAGTGTATCAGGAAATTTAGGAGGAGATTTACTAAAATTTGGTGCACATAGAATCTGGTGCAGCTGTGCCAAACACATTCTTACTCTAGCTTTCAATGAAACTTTGATAATAAAAACTAGAAGTTGATTGGTTACTATGCCGAGCTGCACCAGATTCTGTGAGCACCAGGTTTAGTAAATCTCCCCCACCGTCTTCAAAGAAGCTAGATTAGAACAGACAGAGAGAATTATTGTACATTGTGGGCTCCAAAGCTGTATTTAGTTTGCAGTAAAATACCTCATAGCATTTTTTAAAAAATGTTTTGCAATTCACAAAAAAAAGGCTACTAAAATAATGCATTTGGTATTTCATCGAAATATGCAGTATTTATCGCATGAAAGCATGCAGTATTTTATCTCATCTGATATTCAGTGGGATGGATACAGTGGAGAAGAATTAGAACTGGAAGAATTAAAGTGAAGCTTTAACTCATGTACTAAGCTCTGGAGCAACTTGCAAATTGCACAGTCTATTTGCCTTAAAGTAGAACTATAGGCAACACTTTTTTTTTTCATTTTAGGATAGAGTAAGGGAGGGTTATAGCCTGTCAGTTTTTTTTAATTAATTTTTTGCCATCTGTGTTCCCATTGGAAGATCTCCCCTCTATTACTTTTCTGGGAACAACCCAACATTTGGGATTTTCTTTTACTTTCACTTTCAATGTGTTCTAATCCACCTCTACTCTACCCAAAATTAAAAAATATATATTTTTGGTTATTCTTCAAGGAAATCAACCCCAATGATTTCCATATTTCCATATTTAGGTTTCTATTCATTACTTTGTAGAGAACTGATCCAAAAAGGCAGAAACTACTCAAAATTGCCTATTACTTTTTTACATTTCTTAACCACTTGCCTACCAGGCACTTATACCCCCTTCCTTACCAGGCCAATTTTCAGCTTTCAGCGCTGCCGCACTTTGATTGACAATTGCGCGGTCATGCAACATTGTACCCATATGAAATTTTGATCATTTTTTTCTCACAAATAGAGCTTTCTTTTGGTGGTATTTAATCGCCACTGGGCGCTTTACTTTTTGCGCTATAAATAAAAAACTGCAAAAAAAAAAAAAAAGTTTATTTGTTTCTTTTATAAAAGTTTTCAAACAGGTATTTTTTCTCCTTCACTGATGTGCGTTGATGAGGCAGCACTGATGGGCACTGATAGGCGGCACTGATAGGCAGCACTAAAGGGCACTGATAGGCAGTACTAATGAGGTGGCACGGATAGGCGGCACTGATAGACAGCACTAATTAGGGGTCACGGATAGGCAGCACTGATATGCAGCACTGATAGGCGGCACTGATAGGTGACACTGATTATGGGTACTGATAGACGGCACTGACTGGCATCACTGCTGGGCACTGACTGGCGGCACTGACTGGCACAACCCCTGGGCACTGACTGGTGGCACTGACTGGCAGCACTGCTGGGCTGCACTGGTGGGTGGCACTGGTGGGCAGCACTGGTGGGTGGGCACAGGTGGGTGGCACTGGTGGGCACAGGTGGGTGGGCACTGGTGGGCACAGGTGGGTGGGCACAGGTGGGTGGCACTGCTGGGCACATGTAGGTGGCACTTCTGGGCACAGGTAGGTGGCACTGCAGAGTGGCACAGGTGGGTGCACTGCTGGGCACAGGTGGGGGCACTGCTGGGCACAGGTGGGTGCACTGCTGGGCACAGGTGGGCAGAGCTAGTGGGCGCACTGCTGGGCGGAACTTGCGGGTGTCACTGCTGGGCACCGATCATCAGGGCACTCGGTGCCGATCCCCGCTCTGACAACTGCCGGTTCTCGGCAGTACTTTCCTCACGATCTGACAGTGTGAGGAAAGTGCAGCCGAGAACCAGCACTTGCATTTCCCTGTGATCAGCGTGTCATTGGACACTGCTGATCACGTGGTAAAAGGCCGTTGTGATTGGCCTTTTACCACATCACGTGATCAGCTGTGTCCGTAGGACACAGCGATCACGGAGATCGCCGGGTGCGCGCCCCCTGGGGCGTGCAGGAGAGCGCGTTCTGGGAGGACGTCATATGACGTCCACCCAGAACTGGCCGGCCGCGGTGAAGCCGTCATTCGCGGTCGGCAAGAGGTTAAATACCGCATGCCCGGACCACTACTTAATTTCCACATGCATTTAATTATTTATTTCCTTCCGTGAATTGACTTTAACGCCATGCAGTATTTACTGAGCATTTTGCTGTAAATACTGCAATACGATTTAGTGAATTGACAGTTTCAGGATCGCCTGCGATATTTAGGCAAAATGTGTCTGGACACCTAAATACCACATGCTTGTTGCTTTTGTGAATGGAGCCCACTTTGTTGCATCTACTGATTTTCTCATTGACACAGTCAATTTGGAAAGAGATGTAGTTATTTAAGAACTCTCTAATACAATGTATAGTACTTAATAGCCTGGAATTCAGACAGATAGGCATATAGTCCATAGGCTAGTTTTATTGCATCTTTAGTCACCTCCCAAAATAGTAATTATGTGATGATATGAGTGCATTGGTATACTCCACACTTTTGAAGTTCGATTCAGACTCTGGTGGTAACAAGTATGACCTAGGGGTGTGCATGTCAGGTCCTATATGTGGTGCACAATTTTTCTTATTTATACACCTCAGTGCAGAGTCCATTTATGGTTACCTAACAAAAAATCTCCTGCTTGTTTTTGTTCAGGTGTTAAGAAAGATGGGGAGTTTCATGACGGGTATCCTTTCAATAAACAAAAAACCAATGTAAAGGAAATTTAAACTCAAAAAATAAACTTTGAATATATTGCAGCTTACCTGTCATGTCTTTAGATGTGGTAGCTGCAAAGTTTTCATTTTTCAAGCTAAGAACATTTTCAGCAAATACAGAAAATACCTTAGTCTTGCCAGAAATGCGGCATCCTTGTCACATATCATGTGCTGATCACAATGAGAACAATGTTATCTTGGTTTTGTAAAATATTAACCTCTCTCCCCTTATGTAACAGAGATAGAGATGATTTCCAGCCTGGGTGACAGCTATTGTTTTCCCCGTAGATACAGTGGAGTGAGTGAGCATAGCCAGCCAGGGACAGGAAGTGTGTTTTTCACATGAATACAGATGAAGATAAAGGGAAAAAAGCCTGAAAAAAGAAAATGGTTTTCCTAAGGACTGGTAAGATGCAAAATTTTAAATGTTTTGAAGTTGTACAACCAATTCTCAAGGTAAATGCTAAATGTATTGTAGAATACATATATGCAACCTGTTTTAACTACAAAAGGGTTTGTAATTCTCTTTATCTATACTTGTAATTTACACACATCTGCTATAGACAATAGCTAGAAAAATGTCTCCACTGGCAATTGATTGTGCTATTAGAGAGGCTATAAATAAAAGGGTTACCTAAAGCCTACAAAGCTGAACAATTAAGATGTAATGTTACCTGCCTGGGCTGTGTGATGTCAGAGGGTTGTTTGAACATGGCTGGTAAGACTAGATGGACTAAATATTGTTTGCTTAAAAACATGGGTAACAGTGTACATAATGCTTCCATAACACTCAGATTGGGTAGCAACCTACAAGTGAATGGATGTGTCTGTGCCTCCTTCCTAGTTTAGATGATGTAACTTCCTGTTGTTATGAAGGTTTATCACTTTGTGTGTTGTGTTTTATGCAATACATCACTGCTTTGCAGATCAGATTGCTAGATTAATACATTATGGGGGAGATTTACTAATACTCAGAATCTGGTACAGCTGTGCATGGTAGCTTTAGCTTGTTCTATTAGGCTTTGACAATAAAACCTGGAAGTTCATTTTTTTCTATGCACAGCTGCACCAGATTTTGCATGCTCTAGTTTTGGTAAATCTCCCCATGTGTGTCATACTCTGCAATTTACAAGTACGGGGACTTTTGACACTGTCCCTTGACCTCTGACTGCCTTCCATTAGGGATGAGATTTTTCACTATCATGGGTTAGAAGCAAAACCTGCAATTCAGTGCAGGTTCACCAAGGTGAATTTGTTTAAACCATAATGCACTGCTTGGCCTGACATTGTTTCCTTTTTAAAAAGTGAATTTTTATTTCAGAGATTGACTATTGGGGGTGGTAATTTATTTTTGGGGTATATTGTTTTCTTATTTTATCCTGTAGAGCTTTTTTTAAGGTGAAACTGCTATTTTATGCAGCAAGATTTGCCTGAAAAGACTTGCAAGACAGCAAGACTTGCCATTGGTATGGCCAAATCTCAGCATTCAATTGTTACTAACATCTGTTCTAGAAGATGCATTTTGTTTGAGAGAAAAAAAAAGCTAAGTGTATGAGTTCACATAAACCACCTCTCATTATATAATTCATATTTACCATCCCCCACATTCATATTCACCACATCCTTATAAATACAATAAGAGTTAGGTGTAAATTGGATATTTGTATTATCCCTAAATAAACTGTCCTGCTGCTGGCTAATGTTACACTGCTGTAGCCTCTGTAAAATCTCAGCTTGTGTTTTTTGTCTCTAGTAGATTTGGGCCTAGCCATCTTCTGTGGTCTCCTACCTTTATTAGTAAAGCACCTGCCTGTATCCCTTTTCTTTAGTATATTATCATGAATTCTTCCTCATTAAAATGTCCTGCAGCTGGTCAATTTTACACTGCTGTATCCATTGTGGTCTTTTAATTCTTAATGAGAGTTTGATAGAAATTGTCCTCAACTAACTACTGGCCTATTTCTATCTTCTAGTCAAAATGGGGCCATTACCCTTTGATGACTATGCATGTGTCACATCTAAAACTACTGGAAAAAAAAAGCCTTTTTTAAAACTAACATGAATAAGAGTGAATGTTGCAGCTATTTGCAAGGCAAATGTGTGCTACCAGTGTACAATGTTACTGTGACTATCCATGTAAATTGTAGTATTCTGTAACACAATGTTCAACTTTAAGGTATCCCCAAGCATGCTGTTTAATGGATTTGTGTATCTCTAATGTTAACCTTGAAGACCCTTTCCCTACGGTACATTATTTTTGGGGGGTTTTTTGCATTGGTAAATGTCCCCTAAGGCAGTACCTAACTTCTCTTGCTATTCACAGTAATTAGCCTATTGGGCCAAAAAATAACCAGAATTTACTTTAAAGTGGAACTTTACCCATAACAACTTGAAAAATATATTGTTCTTTAGAAATGAACATACATTCTACATTGCTAAGTATCCAATTGCCTCAACATTGTTACTGTTTCTTCTTGCTGGAAGCTGCCATTTTGGTGAAGCCTAGAACCCCTGAGCAGCGGTGAACCTATAGGCTGTTAGCAGATAGGCCTCTATATTGATTTTGGTAGTGCCAAAAAATAGAGAGCAGCTGATCATGTGCAGAACAGAGTGAGACAGTGTATTCCTGTATTTCAAACAGTGCTTTACATAGTTATACCTGTAAAAGGGACCAACTTGAAGTGATCTAGCAGGACTTAATTTTCTGACTAAAGTTAAGGATACATTCCACCCCCATAGACTTCAATGAATTTGTCACTAAGTTCGGGTACAGCTAAATTCAAACAGTATTTGGCAAATTGAACTGGGGCAGATTTGCCCATCCCTATTTTTCATCAAGTACTGAATTAATCCATGATGGTTATGTGTATCAACATGTATGAGTGTGTGGTTTGAGGGGGGAATGGTTTGATAAAGTTAACATTATTTAACTGGTATAAATTTCTATAGCTGAGAACCACCCCAAGAGAGTTAATGTCAGCTGCATATTGCAAAGGGCTATAGATGGATATGTAGAAAGTTCAAGTTGCTGTTCTAGTAATTATAATAGTTTATGGAAAAAAGATTAAAGCCTATTGGGATGTAAATACCCTTACAGAGTATCTCACTTTGGAGCTCATTCCTAGTGGTTTAAAAATTAAGAAATTCCCCACCTTTGAATTGTTCAATGTGGATTTAAAAAAGGAATGAAGATACTTTGCTGCTCGTTTGATCTCAATAGAATTGTAATTAGTTTGAAAATAATAGAGTTGGTTAAATTTCAAAGAGAAAATAACATTATTAAACAGAAAATTAGTATGTCAAAAGACATGGCAAGCTTTGGGGATTTAGACACTCAATTACACAAAAAACTTGATGATTTGAAGAAATAAGTGGAGGTAAAAAGAAAAAGAGGCTACATGGCAAACTAGACTATGAAAATAACAATGTTTATGTTTCGAACAAGGATTGGAGATTCGGGAAATCATGCAGGAGATTTAAAGGAGAATTTAAAGGGAAAACGCTTGTTAGATTTTTGGACACAGATACAGATGCAACTAATGTTGCTTATGTAGAATCCTACACATTGCCTGTGTCTATTCATGGTTTGAATACAACAAAAGAAACTAAGGTATTGAAAACAGGTTTGAACAAAGACGAAAAGAGAAGAAGAATAGAAAAGGAAAGGGACAGGCCAGGAAAGAGGGAGGGTGTTAAACATAAAGGGTATCCTTTTCAGGAATAGACCTAATTTTGAGGTTCTAACCCTGTCCTTGAAGAATTTATCTGAGGGTGACATTTATTTTTTACCGAAAGGTCTTACATTTTGTCCACTTAGACATCTTAGCTTTGAAGGAGCTTAACCCTTAAGAAACACTATTACACAGAAGATAGGAATGACAATATGGATGTATTATGTATATTATATTAATTCTAATGTGATAGATTATGATTTTCAGAACCTATGTACAACTAGTGAATTAGAGGAACTAGCTACTGAGAGTGATCAATTGCAGTGGGATTCTAATGAACAAGTTGAAGGAAGATTGACTATTCCAATGAAAATAGGATCAGATTATTATCCATTACAATCCCGGGGTAATGTTCTAGACCAGTTTCAGGAGTTAGTTGAGCAAGATCTTTCCAGGTTGGTTGTAAAAGTGGGATCATCCAGTTATACGGAAGAAGGTATTCTCAGTAGGGATGAACAAAATGCATTAAAGAAATGACGTGAGTGTAAGTCAATTGTCGCTACAAATCTGACAAAGGAGGCTGTACAGATATTTTTGATGTATAACAATGAAGTGTTGAGACAATCATTTGAAGATCACATATATGTTGAATTAACAGGGAAGATAACGAGTTTCAAAAAGATCTAAAGAAATTGTTTGAGAAAAATGTATTTAATTTATGTGTGTCAATTTAAAAATACATAATGATTTGATTGAATGCTTAATAGTTAAAAAATCTGTGTCATACAATTCCTTGCTATGAGCAGACTCTGGACATCCTAGACATACTATCAGGGTATTCTCGTCAGACAATTTGTAAAACTACATTGAATGTATACTAATGAGAAAAAAATCAAAGAAGATGTTAGGGTAATACATATTATAGATTCATTGCCAGGGATTATTCTAGATCTGTGTTGGACAGGGCATACAAAATTGTCAGGTCTAAAGAAAGGAGAAAGGTATTAAAAGATGAATATAATATAAATAAAATAGACAATGAGGTTGTATTCTCCATAGAAGAATTATGGAATGATATCTGCTAGTGATATATAGTGATGGTATTTATTTAGGTGTTGAAAAGAATGAGATTCAAGTGGTATCTAGATGAGCACCAACTTTGAGAAGGTATCTGTCCCCTGGCATTTTTTGGTCAGATAGAAGATCTGGTGAGACACAGCTGTACTTTAACACTTACTATAAATGAAAATGTAGTATTTTGAATAGTTTAAGATCAATCAAGTCTATCACAGTTTTGAATATCTTAACCTTTGCATAACACATTAATGCCAGAGTAAGAGGCTGACTGGCACTGATAGGTGGCACTGATTGGCACTGATAGGTGGCACTGATGGGTACTGATAGACTGCACTGATGAGGAAGCACTGATTGGCAGCACTGATGGGCAATGGCAGACATCACTGATGGGCACTGAAAGGCAGCACTGATGGGCACTGATATGTGGCACTGATGGGCACTGATATGTAGCACTGATGGGCACTGATATGTGGAACTGACAGGCAACACTGATGGTCACTGATAGGCAGCACTGACTGGCACTGATTGGCACTGATAAATGGAAATGACTTATAGGCAGCTGGGATGGGCACTGATAGACAGCAGTTATGAGCACTGATAGGTGGCACTGATTGGCACTGATAGGTGGCATTGATGGGTACTGATAGGCAGCACTGATGGGCATTGACAGGCATCACTAATGGGCACAGAAAGGCAGATCTGATGGGCACTAATATGTGGCATTGATGGGCACTGATAGGCGGCAATGATGCACACTGAAAGGCAGCACTGATGGGGCTGCACTGATAATCAGGGCACTGATGATCAGTGCCCTGATTATCAGTGTACATGTCCCCTCTGAAGAATGCCACTTACCAGTTCTCCTCACACGCTGTCAGCATGAAGAGAGGACTGGCGATAACCAGCATTCCCTGTTTACATATGATCAGCTGTGATTGGACACAGTTGATCACATGGTAGAGCCTATGTCATCGTCATCGTCTCTTTACTGCCATCAATGATCCACTGTGTCCGAGGGACACAGCGCACCACCGACTGCCACGTGCCCCTAGTGGCTCAGTCCTCCCAGAACAAGAGAACTCTCGCCCATCTCTCATTTCCCTATACGGCAGTCAGGAGGAGGTTCATTTCTTTGTCTTTTACCTAAAGTCCATTTAAAGTTACATGTCGGAGGGAGGGGGCGTGGCCGGCTCCGAGGATGGAAGCTCAGTGAAGAGAGCTCCATCCCCCACCAGCAGGATCCACACTACAAGACTGGTATTTCCTCAATTACCCAGTTATATTCCTCCTCCCCCAATCCTCTCCTCCCCCACCCCCACCAAAACCCCTCTAACAACCCAACTCCCCACCAAGGTTCATCATACCTATATATGAATACCTCCGATGATATTGCTAAACAAGATCTGCACCTCCACCTACCATTGGGTGGAACAACAACAAAAATGTTTAACTATATATTGTCTAATGTAATACTGTATGAATGAACCATATTGCACTTCTTTGTTTTTCTCCGAAAAATGTAATTAAAAAAATTGAAACATAACGTTACATGTCCATTCAAGAATGCTCAGCCCACAGGGTAAAAACCTTGGCCTGTCTCACCAGTTCCAACTCTACTTTGTGAAATGGCAAAGGCTCACTTGCTCCAAACAGATTTTAAAGGAAAAGTAGGGCCAAAGCTTTTCTGGCCCTACTTCTCCTATAGATCACAGAAGTGTAGTTCATTCTGCAATTCTGTGACCTGTCTTCAGCAGACAGCAAGCTAAAGCCCGCTGTCAGCTGATGTCACAGAGATGGTCCAGGCCTGGAAAGATCCTGACCACATCATTAGGATCTGCCCAGAAGACTGACTGGCAGCTGGCTCAGCCTCACAGCATGCCACTGAGAGCCTCATCCAGCCACTCCCACCCTCTGCACAGCCCAGTGTTTCAGTGAGACAGAAGAGAGAGCCAGTAAGTGAGTCTTTGGGTCTCCACTCAGTGAATACTGAGAACTGAGCGCTCAATTCTCAGTCTTATAAAGTGGCGGGGGACAGATGCATTGCTGCATCCACCTAGGTCCGTGTAATTGTTTTTTCTAACCCCATACTGCTCTTTTATTAACAATATAGGACAAAGCGATACTGTAATTAAAGGAGAGCTAGAGAACATGATCTTATTACTGAAGTTCACTATACAATAGAACTGAAAAAATGTCTGTTCTCCAAACACAAACACTGTTCTCCAATTTTAACCAGAAGATTTACCCCCCTTCCTGACTGGCCATTTTGTGCGATACAGAGCTGTGTTACTTCAACTGACAATTGCGTGGTCATGCAATGCTGTACCCAAATTAAAGTTGTGTCCTCTTTTTCCCACAACAGAACTTTATTTTGGCAGTATTTGATCACCTCTGCAGTTTTTACTTTTTGCTTTATAAAAACAAAAAGACCACCCGTTCTAAAAAAGAAAGCAGTATTTTTTTTATTTCTACTATAAAACATCCAATAAAAAAATTTTAAAAACAAATTTCTTCATACATTTAAGCCAAAATGTATTCTGTTACAAAAAAAATCCCAGTAAGCGTATATTGATTACTTTGCACAAAAGTTATAGAGTCTACTAACTATGGGACATATACTAACAGTTTTTCTTATATTAGTAATGGCAGCGATCACCTACCTATAGCGGGACTGCGATATTGCGGTGGACATTTGTACACTAACTTACACTTTGTGGTAACCAGTAACACTAATACAGTGATCAGTGCTAAAAATATGCACTGATCACTGTACTAATGACACTGGTTGGGAAGGGGTTAACATCTAGGGTGATCAAAGGGTTAGGTGTGCGCCTAGCAATGTGCTTGGTGTACACTAGATGGTGCTGGTACACTTTCCCCTGTCACAACAGAGATGTGCCTATGCAAACATAGGTACAGCTCTGTTCTTCCTCCCTGCCCAATGATCTGTGGGCACTGGTGAAGATCCATGCATCTGAACTCACAGATCTTCTTCAACTGTGACAGTTCACAACAGAAGCCTATGATTGGCACCTGAAGTTATCCGTGAAGAGTAACTGTGCGAAAGCTTGTAAAAGGAAATCCGCCCTTGGTACAGAGGTACACTCACCAGACCATAAATTATAATGCGCATTGATTATAATACATCGCACATCTGAGGGTGCAGCAGTATGCTGACAGCTACGGGGTCATCTGTCCATCTGTCAGGGTGGGTGCCTGGTGGTCTAGGAAGGGAATTAGCTCAGCCACAAGAGCCAGAAAGGTGCTTATAGTGTTGTATTTTATTTAAGTTAATAATAGCAAGTAACATAAAAACGTATCCACGTGGAGTAATAAAATAAATAAATAAATAAATAAATGAATAGAGGTACCAAAATGGCCACCGCTCACCAGTAGCGGCGGCTAGAGGTCAGCAATAGGGCTCTACCCAACGCATTTCGTGTAATAACACGTGCTCAGGGGTACACCCATTTGGTATCTATACCAGAGGAGGGCAACTGTGGCCCTCCAGCTGTTGTAGAACTACAAGTCCCATGAGGCATTGCAAAACTGACAGTTACAAACATGACTCCCAAAGGCAGAGGTATGATGGGACTTGTAGTTCACCAACAGCTGGAGGGTCATAGTTGCCCACCCCGATCTATACCATAGTTTGTAGATGATATAACTTTCACACAAACCAATTAATATGCAGTTATTGAAATTTTTTTTACTAAAGACATGTAGCAAAATACATTTTTGCCTAAATTTAGGATGACATTTGAGTTTTTTTGATATTTTTTTATGACAGAAATGAGAAAATATATATTTTTTTCAAAATTTTTTGTCTTTTTTTGTTTATGGCGGGAAAAATAAAAAGCGCACAGGGGTACAAATCCCCTCAAAAGAAAGCTCTATTTGTGTGAAAAAAGGACATAAATTTGATTTATGTAGAGCATTGAATGACCGCGCAATTGTCAGTTAAACTAGCGCAGTGCTGTATAGCAAAAAATGGCGTAAATTGCAGTATCTATACCATAGCTTGTAGACGCTATAGCTTTCACACAGAGTAATCAATATTCCCTTATTGGGGTTTTTTTTTTCCAAAAACATGTAGCAGAATACATTTTGACTATATTTATTACTAACTTTGAGTTTACTATATATTTTTATTGTGAAAGTAAAAAATATCGGTTTTTTTCATAGCGCAAAAAATAAAAAGTGCACAGGTGATCAAATACCAATGAAAGAAATCTCTATTTGTGTGAAAAAAGGACATAAATTTAATTTATGTACAGTATTGCATGACCGCACAATTGTCAGTTAAACCAGTGCAGAGCTGTATAGCAAAAAATGGCGTAAATTGCAGAACTTTCACACAAAGCAATCAATATACACTTATTGGGATTTTTTTTACCAAGAATATGTAGCAGAATACATTTTGGCCTAAATTTCTGACTAACTTTGAGATTACTACATATTTTTTATAGCCGAAAGTAAAATATAGTTTTTTTTCAAAATGTTCAGTCTTTTTTTGTTTATAGCGTGAAAATAAAAAGCACACAGATGATCAAATACCACCAAAAGAAAGCTCTATTTGTGTGAAAAAACGGACATAAATTGCATTTTGGTACAGCATTGCATGACCACACAATTACCAGTTGAAATACTGCTGCACCGAATAGCAAAAAAAGGCCTGGTCAAGAAGGGAGGTAAATCCTCAGGAGGGCAAGTGGTTAAACATGTCCAGTAAAAAAGCTACCCGCTGCTAGGAGTCATAAATGATTATTCCTATGCAACATTGTATATTACAAGCTAAGCCCTTTAACCACTTGCCCTCTAGAGGGCTTACCCCCCCCCCCCCCACTTCCTGACCAGGCCATTTTTTGCGTTACGGCGCTGCGTTACTTTAACTGACAATTGCGCGGTCATGCAATGCTGCACCCAAATGAAATTTATGCCCTTTTTCTCATGAATAGAGCTTTCTTATGGTGGTATTTGTTCGCCTCTGCGTTTTCTATTTTTTGTACTATAAAAAAAAAAGACTGACATTTTTGAAAAAAAAAACTATATTTTTTTGCTATTATTAAATGTCCAGTAAAAAAATTTAAAAAATCAAATTTTGTCATAAATTTAGGCCAAAATGTATTCTGCTACATGTCTTTGCTAAAAAAAAATCCCAGTACGTGTAAACTAATTGGTGTAAGTGAAAGGTATAGAGTTTACAAATGGCGTTATATATACTGGGATTTTTTTTCAATATTTTATTTTTACAAGTAATAGTGGTGATCAGCAACTTATAGTGGGACTGCAGCAAGCATTCTGACACTGGGGGGAACTGACTTGGTGTCACTGACATCCCCAGTGACACCAATATAGTGATCAGTACTAATAAAAAGCTGACATTGTACTAATGGCACTGGGCAGGAAGGGGTTAACATGTGGAGCGATCAAAGAGTTAACTGTGTGCTGTGTGTTGTTTCACTGTGTTCTGTGTGTATGTGCTTCACTGTAAGCACACTGCTTTGCATGGCTCTTCTAGGCAAAGCCTTGCATAGCAGTGTGCAGGAGCTCACAGTGGAGAGCACTGTATTGTTTACTTACAGTTCTCTCCCTCCATCAGTAATGCTTCTCGATCACCGGGTGCTGGCAAGTAATTTCAGTGATTGACAGCCGAGGCTGTGAATAGCGGCATGGGTAGGGCATGTGCGTGGCTCATGCGTGCCTCCTACCCAGGAATGCAAAATCACGTATACCAGTATTCCTGCTATAGGGTGGACGGAAAGCGGTTAAAGTCAGGGGAAACATGGAGATCAGCTTTAAATGTATACAACATAGGAGGTGCTAGAGTGGTGTGACCACATGTAAAACTTAAATTTCTGTATAGCAGTGTGCAGGAAGTTATTTCAGAATTGCCAGGGTTAAAAGGTGGCCATGCCCATTTAGCACCTATATATAGTACATAAATGTAAGCTTTTTAGATTTAAGAATGGACATTTCTCCATTTCCATAACTGCTATGAATGGGGAAGGACACAACTTAACATAAGCATTGCAACCAAGTATCCTTGATAGGAATGTTTTTCCAAACACTTTACACAATGATTTCTTAAGCATATGCCTGAAAAACTGGTTACCTGGGCAGCCACTTGTCAAATATATTAACACTGTCTCACTGTACTTTTGGCAGTGGCATGATCAGGCTCAGTCTGCTATACAGGCTCTTACTTGTCTGTCCTACTCCTATCAGAAAGGATTTTGTGATGAGACTAATCTTTTCAAAAAGGATCCAGTCTTTTTATTTTTATTTTACCAGCTTTTCTCCTTGTGTGAATGTAAGCTGCTACTCCAAAAAGAAAGTATTTGATTATTTTTCATTTAAATGTTAGCCTTTAGCAAAAAACTGCACCAAAAAAGGAAAATGGAGGTAAACTGCTGGGTTGAGCAGGAGCTCAGGAGGGAACATTTTTTAATTGATTTTAAAGGATAAGTTCACTTTTTTTAAAAAAAGATAATAAATAACCATTTTTTGGCAGGTAAAAAAAATGTGCATTTACTATCCTTTTTTTTTTTTGCAACCTGGAAAGCATTACACCATTACTGATGCCATGCAGGACTCCTGCAAACTGTCAGTGTGTCTGTGTGCCACTGCATCCCATACAGGCAAGCAGATATAGTCTGACAGGAATATTCAATGAACTACCATGGTGCTTAACAGCTCTGTGGTAGTTAATTGAGACCTACAAGCCAACAGCCGCAAAGGCTGTCAAAACTTGTAGTTCATTCATTCACAGAACTCTGTGAATACATGATGTGGTCGGAGCCCTGCATGGGCGAGCTATTTTCAAAAAGTGACAGCTAGTACGGGGAACTTCACCCCATATTGCTGTCACAGGAAGGGGGAGGATCGGGCAGAAGCTTCAGCAGTGGAAACATGTTACATGTTCCACCTTAAAAATGGGTGGAACATGTAACATGTTCCCAAAGGTGAATTTATCCTTTAATCTTAATTGGCGCACACATAATCTACTGCAGCTGTGCATAGTAACCAGTCAGCTTATATCTTCAGCTTGTTTAAGTAAGCATTGACAATAAAACCTAGAAGCTGATTGTTTACTATGCACAGCAGTACCAGATTCAGTGTGCACCATGTTTACTATGCACAGCAGCACCAGATTCAGTGTGCACCAGTTTTAGTAAATCTCCCCCATAGTAAGCTAATGACTCTTGGATGATTTTAATGGCAAAAAAACAAACAAGAAGGGAAGAGGGATTCCTGAGTCCTCAGACGTATCTTTACATTACAAAATTTCAATAAAGCCCAAGCTCCATTCTAAGCCTAATATGGCATTGTGTGTGGTGGGGATGTCATTATGTTGCCACTGTGACATATTGTATTTTAGGTTAAGCAAGTCTTTCTTGGCATTCCCACAATACATTTTTTACACCAGACAACCCTTAAAAAAGTGAATCATAACTCCTAAAAAAGTTAAAAAACTAGATTTTCTAGCATGGAACTTCATTGAAGTGCTCTGCATCCACAAATTCCTCACAGTTACAAAAATCCCTAAGGGCTTGTTCACACCAGCAGGGACATATTTAGACCTTGGGGTCTCACAGCACTGGAGTCCCTCATACACACACACACACACACACACACACACACACACACACACACACACTCATAGTGCTCTATGAGTTGTTCATTGAGCCTCCAAAATTAGATTTTAAAAATTACACAATATACTAGTCCAGAGTAAAAACTTTCACAGATGATGGCCCGCAAAATATTACTTCCCAAGATACACTATGTTGCCAAAAGTATTGGGACGCCTGCCTATACACACAAATTAACTATAATGGCATCCCAGTCTTTGTCCATAAGGTTCATTATTGAGTTGGCCCACCCTTTGCAGCTATACCAATTCCAACCCCTCTGGGAATGCTGTTTAGGAGTGTATCTATGGAAATATTTGACCATTCTTCCAGAAATGCATTTGTCAGGTTAGGCACTGATGTTGGACAAGAAGGCCTGGCTCATAGTCTCCACTCATTCACCAATTCATCCCAAAGGTGTTCTATCAGGTTGAGATCAGGACTCTGTGCAGGCCAGTTAAGTTTCTCCACCCCAAACTCACTCATCCATGTCATCCATGTCTGGACTTTGCTTTGTGCACTGGTGCATAGTCATGTTGGAACAGGAAGGGGCTATCCCCAAACTCTTCTCACAAAGTTGGGAGCATGAAATTGTCCAAAATGTCTTGGTATGCTGACGCCGTAAGAGTTCCCTTCACTGGAACTAAGGGGCCAACCCCTGAAAACAGCCCAATCCCCTCTCCACCAAACTTTACACTTGGCACAATGCAAGTACCATTCTCCTGGCAACCGCCAAACCCAGACACATCCATCGGATTGCCAGACAGAGACACATGATTTGTCACTCAAGAGAACACATCTTCACTGCTCTAGAGTCCAGTAGTGGCGTGTGTCACAATCATGCACACAGAAAGGGGCGCGGTCCTTCATTTTGCTCCTAAACCTCTGCATAAAACTCCAAATCAGGCTCCCTCCTCCGATTTCCCCCCTCCCTCAGGAATGCGTTCAGTGTACCTTGCTAAAGGGCTGTCTATGGCATCCTTTTCCCAAATAAGGCAATAAGCTTGCTGTTGTAAGAAGATACCAACTGATTTTTGGGTAGAAAAGAAACTGTTCTTGTGTGAGCAGTTAGACAAGTGAGGACGTTGGCTCTGTACCCTCGAGCTGACCGAGAGTCTTGTTGTACCATCGCAACTGAGTGCAAGACCAGAAATCCTTTTGAGCTCATCAGAATTGAAACTGCTTAACCCCAGGCATTTATTTGGCAAGTACTTACTTACCTAAACTTCTTTCTGTTATCTGTTGCTGTGCTGTATTGCTCTGTATATTTATATATATATATCTTAGTTACGGTACATCTTCTCTGTAAATATTTTTATTGCACCTGTTTGACCCTTTTAGTAATAAATCTTTCTTCTGAAAGTGTTGAACTGTTTCTATAGCTCTTAATTGCAATTTACGAATCCCTGCCTTTAAAGAGTCGCTACTATTGGTTTAACTCTCTGTACAACCGGCCTGTGTCAATGACCGGGTTATGCGAACGATTATTTTAATTATTATAGTGTTATAGTGATATTGCAAGTTTCCTCTTTCTCTGAACAAAAAGAAGGTGGTGGCAGTGTGAAGGGGTTAATTGCGTAATTAACCTGACCAAGTAACAATCGATTCAGGCTGCTGGCACTTCGATTGGTACCCATTAGCTGGAAAATCGTTGTGCAGGGTGCAGCTGGGTGTGGCATTGTTACGCACGGCACATCGCGGTTTTAGATCGGCCAGTCCTTCGGTCATGAGTTTGGTGAGAAGGTCTGTGGTCTGACACTGCAATCGTGACATATTGGTGGCAGCGATCGTGAGATTGTTGCATGTTGGTGGCGGCGATCTTGTGATCGTCACAGCGTGCTCTACTCCACTGCATCCGACACTTTGCACTTGGTGATGTAAGGCTTGGATGCAGTTGCTCAGCCATGGAAACCTATTCCATGAAGCTCTCTATGCACTGTTGTTGTGCTAATCTGAAGGCCACATGAAGTTTGGAGATCTTTAGCTATTGACTCAGACTCAACTGCAGACAGTTGGTGACTTCTGTGCACTATGCGCTTCAGCATGCGTTGGCCCCACTCTGTCATTTTACGTGGCCTACCGTTTCGTGGCTGAGTTGCTGTTGTTCCCAGTTGCTTCCATGTTGTTATAATACTACTAACAGTTTACCGTGGAATATTTAGTCACACAGTAATTTTGCGGATGGACATTGCACAGGTGGCAACCTATCATGGTACCACTCTTGAATTCACTTTGATCCCGAGAGCAACCCATTCTTTCACAAATGTTTGTAGAAGCAGTCTGCATGCCTAGGTGCTTGATTGTATACACATGTAGCCATGCAGTTGATTGGAACACCTGAATCCAATGATTTGGAGGGGTGTCCCAATACTTTTTGGCAATATAGTGTATGTCTATTAAAATAATTTTTTTTTTTTATTATTTATTTTTTATTATGTTATATATTTTTTATATTGTTTTATATATTTTTTGTATGGGGGGGCTTCTGTCAGGGGGGGGAGGCTAGTGCAGTTGACCAGATGTTTTCAGGTAAATTTTTTTAAACGCATCCTGAACTTATGCACAGTATAAAACAGTGTTTCTCAATCATCATATTTGCACCACTGCATTCCAGTGCTTTCAAAAAAAGTACAGTAGCATTAATTTTTCTGCACTGTAACACATGTAAACATTGCACACTTAATGCACGAATTGTGGTTTGAACTAGTTCTAACAGTAGACAAAGTAGCCAAACTAGTCTTTATGTTTAACAATCTCAGGTTCTTTTACGGGGCAACCATTTAAAACACTTGCTTCCATGCTGTGTATAGACCACATTTCTATTATATATTTTATGAATAAAACATTTTTGTTATTAGTCTCTTTCACAAACATCTGTTTTAAATTCCAAACAAGTTGCTGTAGTTCATATATTTTGTATAATGTGCCACTACACCATCTGTTTAATGATGAATTGATTAAAATGACTGTCTCGTTGTTCATTAACGGTTATATATGTAGACAGCTTGATGCTTGCTAAAAAGTATGGTTTTCTTATTTCTCATAAGTTCAGTATAATTGGAAAACCATATTTTTATTATATTCCTCAAAGGAAAGGCAGAATAAAATTATAATTATAAACATGGAATAAGAATAACCAACAACTCATCAATATCATATAGAAAGAGCATATCAACCTGTTCTATGAAAGTGAAGCCAGTCAATGTCCACTAAACACTTCAATACAAATTCAGCATACCAGGGCAGCCAGCAGCAGTTTTCCTGATAACCTCCACACCAATCTCAGCATCACAAGACTGGTGCTGCCAGCAACACTGGCTGGTTTGCACTGATCTGGTGACATTGGGAGTCATGCAGCGGTGATCAGGAACACTTTTACTGGCTTGGTGACACTGAGACCTGTGCAGCAGAGATCAGGAACACTGAATGATTGCTACCACATTACTCTCAGCATTGCTAGACCAGTGTAGGCCAGCAACACATTTCTGCTTGATGTCACACAAGTCCCAGTGTAACCAAATCAGTGCACCAGTATCAGTGTTCTTGATAGCCACACCACTCCTAGTTTCACCAGTTAGTTAGTTAGTTAAGCCAGTGTCAGAGCCTGGGTCTGAACCTGGGCCTTCTGCAGTGAGTGGCAATGTTTCTTCCTGCTGAGCCACCTGGAATGCTGGACAGCTCCCTTGACAATTATTTGGATGATCCTACCTTGACCTTGTTTATCATGAACCTTGAACCCCTTGCTCCTCCCATAAACTTCCTGATATAAGCCATGTCTCTGCACTTCCTTTTTGCCAGAATATTGTGCTCTCCAGCCAGTATCATGCGCCTTATCATCTCTGCTGTTATCCGTATTTTGCTATCACTCGTTATTAAGCCTTGCCTTGTTCTCGACTACACTTCTGCCTGATCCCAACCTGCGACTGCTCCTTACCAACCTTGGCTTGTTTACTGACCATGCTTATGTTTGATCCTTATGCTAAAGATAATAATTGAGAGGTTATAAAATAAATTAAATTATCGTATCACCCAATATTTGGTCTCCATTCAGTAGCCAAAAAGGCATGCAAAAAGGAGAATTTGTGAAAAGAAATTCACAGAAAAGCGGCTACATTATGAACAGAATGTGACACTCAGAAAAATTTCCAAAAATTATGCTTTATTACACTTATAAATATGACATATGGGCAGTCGCCCTGGTTTACCATCACCTCAGTATGAGACAATACACACAGACCTAAAACCATTAAAATAACACCAAGACCGGTCTAAATGCATGTGCAACAGAGAAAATGACTACAAGAGTCTAATGTCCCTGAGACACAGACACATAGGTGAACACTTCCCAGAGGAGGTGTATCCAAAAATTATACCATAGGTATACCATAATACATGTTATAATATTAGAATTCGGCAATTGCCATAATGGTTGTATCCCAAATAGGGAATCCAAAAATTATACTATGGATATGGATATCACATGTATGCAATTCAGCAAGCACAATATGCGTCAAGAGGAGAACATTATGCCACAGGCCTGTATGAAAAAAGACAAGCCGCTTTTCTGTGAATTTCTTTTCACAAATTCTCCTTTTTGCATTATGTTTGATCCTTATCTGTTTATACGCTACTGGACCTCCGCTTGCTCACCTCCTGGTGGAGTGATCCTGAGGACCGCGACCTGGTGCTAACACACAGCCAAATCCATCTCCACCATTAGGAGCTCTGGTGAAAACCGGCTGGTTTCAGGTAAGTCTTTCCACTGCTATAGCAACTGAGCCTGACCCCTGATCGTGACAGACAGCAACAGTTTTCCTGATAGCTGCCACACCAGTCCCGTTGTCACCATACTGGTGTAAGTCAGCAACAGTGTTCCTGATTGCTAGCCATGGCAGTTCCAATGTCACCAGACCAGTGTGCAGTCCTGGCATTTTAGGACCTCAAGATATGAGATAGGAAGTCAGTATACCAGGATACTCTATAAATTTCCCACAGACGAAACATTATACACTTCTTTTGTCCAAAGAAAGGTTGCAGAATACATTTGGCCTATGTTTATGAAGAAAGATTATTTATTTGCAAATTTATATAGCAGAAACTAAGGGAAACAGTTTTTTTGGTCTTTTATATTTTATGTAGTTAAAAAAAGGAAAAAAAACTGTGGTGATTAAATTACATAAAATATACCTCTGTTTCACAAAATGATACTAAATTCATACGGGTACAGTGTTGCAAGCTCAAAATATTTAAAAATGGCCCACTGGGGAGGGGGTGAGGGTAAAGTGTCAGTCAAGTAGTAAACTAAAAATACAATAGGGACTTTAAGTCAAAGGGGAATTTTAATGAGACACCTTTTCCGCAATGTCTTTTCAACAACAGACACATTTTGGTAGTCTTGAATTCCTGGATGCAAATTTCAGAAACTTTAGGTTTCTATTTTGGTTTGCAACTTAAAAACAAGACTGGCATTACAAAGGGTTTGGACAAACTACAGAAACATTTATTAATTTTTATTTTCATTTAAACATTTACTACTTTCTCTCCAGTGAAAACTTTTACATTAAAATAAACTATCACTATATCTTTAAATCTATTACCAAATTAAACTCCATTCTCTCCCCCCCCCCAAAAAAAAAGATTGGATAATGTGATAGGATTACAAAGGTCAAACATAATTTGCTGCAGAGTTGTGACATTTCTTAATATAAGATGCATGGGGGGGGGGGGGGGGGTGGAATGAGCTTTGTGTGTGATGCAATAAGTGTGGCACTAAAATAAGATATATTTTTTTCAGGGTGCATTCTAAGCTATATGCAAGTGCAACACTAACTGGTATTTGTTACTTTTTCTCCACTAATAGAGAGAGCATTCTCTGCATTAAGATAAAAAAAACTTTTGTGTCCAGGATCCCAAACCCCCCCCCCCCTTATACTTACCTGAGCCTGATCTCGATCCAGCACTATACACAAGAGCAGCAGTTCTCTTCCTTCTCTCCTTCCTCACAGAGCAGATTGATTGTAGCAGGAGTTATTGGCTCCTGATGCTGTCAATCAAACCACCATGATAAGGGGTGGGGCAAATCCCCACTGTATGTGTCTATGAATGCAGGCAGCAGGGCACAGAGCGAGCCTGCATGAGTACCCCCCTTAGCAAATGTCTTGCTGGGAGGATACTCGGCAGATACATATAATATGTTTCTTAGTTAAAACAATTAAAGGTTTAAAATCACTTTAACTGGACTGCTTTTTAATTAAATGTACAACTTTTTTGAAACACTGTACTGTCTCTGTATATTGTGATATGTTAGAAATTAAAGTAGACTTATAATGATACTGGATGGTCCACATTAAGAAGTTACACTATGTTGGCAAAAGTTTTGGGATGCCTGCCTTTACACGCACATGACATTTAATGGCATCCCAGTCTTAGTCCATAGGGTTCAATATTGAGTTGGCCCACCCTTTGTAGCTATAACAGCTTCAACTCTTCTGTGAAGGCTGTCCACAAGGTTTAGGAGTGTGTCTATGGGATTGTTTGATCATTCTTCCAGAAGCGCATTTGTGAGGTCCAGCACTGATGTTGGATGAGAAGGCCTGGCTCGCAGTCTCTGCTCTAATGTATCCCAAAGGTGTTCTATCAGGACTCTGTGCAGGCCAGTCAAGCTCCTCCACCCCAAACTCACTCATCCATGTCGTTATGAACCTTGCTTTGTGCACTGGTACACAGTCATGTTGGGACAGGAAGGGGCCATCCCCAAACTGTTTCCACAAAGTTGGGAGCATGAAATTGTCTAAAATGTCTTGGTATGCTGAAGCCTTAAGCACTCCCTCCGATGGAACTAAGGGACCAAGCCCAACCTCTGAAAAACAACCCTACACCATAATATCCCCTCCACGAAACTTTACACTTGGCACAATGCAGTCAGGCAAGTACAGTTCTCTTGGCAACCACCAAACCCAGACATGTCCATTGGATTGCCAGACAGAGAAGTGTGATTCGTCACTCCAGAGAACAGGTCTCCACTGCTCTAGAGTCCAGTGGCAGCATGCTTTGCATTGCACTTGGTGATGTGAGGCTTGGATGCAGCTGCTCGGCCATGGAAACCCATTCCATGAAGCTCTCTATGCACTGTTGTTGTTGTTATGCTAATCTGAAAGCCACATTAAGTTTTTAGGTCTTCAGCTATTGACCCTGCAGACAGTTGCTGGCTTCTGCGTACTGTACATTTCAGCATGATCTGACGTCACTCCATCAGTTTACGTGGCCTATCACTCCGTGGCTGAGTTGCTGTTGTTCCCAGCTGCTTCCAATTTGTACTACTGTAACAGTTGACCGTGTAATATTTAGTAGCAAGGAAATTTCATGAATGGACTTATTGCACAGGTAGCACGCTTGAATTCACTGAGCTCCTGAGAGCGATCCATTCTTTCACATATGTTTGTAGAAGCAGTCTGCATGCCTAGGTGCTTGATTTTATACACCTGTGGCCATGGAGGTGATTGGAACACCTGAATCCAATGATTTGGAGGGGTGTCCCAATACTTTTGGCAATATAGTGTATGTTTATATAATGGTTCTCTTGTTTATTCATTCTTGTATCAACACCCACGTACAAATTGTATGTCAACCCAGCCCCATTGACAAATGAAAGATTGCTTATCCAGGCCTTAGCTTTTCCCTGCAGTGGCTGATCTATAGCATGCATTAATAGCTTTATTTGCTGTTTGTAATTGTTTTAGTTATTTCACAACCTCCTAATAATGCAGGTAAAACTTTAATTTGTCAGCACTTAGCAAATGTGTACGGTTTGGAAACTTCCTGAGTCAGTAATATCTTTATTGTATTGTACTCCCTACTTGTGCATTATATGATAAAATGCTCTTCAAAGAAGTGTCTAAGAAAGAAAACATTATCTAAAAATCTGTTCGGCAAAGTGTAATTTACCACCTCTGCATATACTGAACTGGAATATAAATGCCCTTTTCCTACAAGGACATAACTAGCAATTATCTGTTTTTTACCATGTGTAAGAGAACTGTACTTTAAAACACATTGGTTCTTTTATTGTAACCAGGAAGGCCAAGCAACTTGAAAAATAAAACCTCTAACCTATGCATTATCTATCTCTGTGTTTGAGAGATCATGTCATTTCCACAGCTCAGTAAAAATGCTACTTTATGTATGTTCAATCTTTCTGTTCTGTACAATTTAGACTGCATCATGTGTCAAACTATAGAACAACAAAATATTAGGGATTTCTCTAGCTGTTAATTTGTCTTTCCAATTTGTCTGGAATCACAAAAGATATAGGATATGGACAGAACCTAACTTAGTGTATCCAGGGACATAATACATATGTGGGTATGGTATTTGGTTTTCTATTGATTCCATCAGTGTCATATAAAATCGTTATTATTATACCTGATACTAAAGACATTGGGGTTGTTTGTTAAAGTGTTACTAAACCCACAACATTAAAATCAGATTTTTTTAAAATTCCTTTGCATAGTTATTTTTTACAAAAATGAAAAGGAATCTAGTATCAGGTATAACACATTATACTTTGTTAATATTTACAGTATTAAGAGACAGTGGGAATAATCTACTAAAGGTTAGCGCATGCATTATGTCGGTCTCATAATCACATGCAATACTGAAAATTTCAATTCGCTATTGCTAGTATGTAGTATTAACCACAAATAGTAAAAACAGTTGCTAAATACCACATAAAAAGATGTTAACGTCAATTCACAGACGGAAATAAATAATTAAATGCATGCGGTAGTTAAGTAGAGGTCAAGGCGTGCAGTATTTAACCATGCCTTGACCAGGTCGATGATGTCACAAGGGGGTGGGGTCACCCAGTGATGTCACTGGGTGGCCCCAGCCCTTAGTTATTTAAGAACTGTCAGACAGTGGGACCCTCTTTTTTTTAGGTCTGAGGTGGTGGATGGCATCATGATTGACGATGGATATACACCTGGGGACATTTTTTTCATTTTTGCTTTTTTAATAAAAAGACTTGTCAAAAAGTGCCCCCTGTGTACACTACACTTTTTTTTTCGGTGAATGAGTAGGGGTACGTGTTTTCCATACTCATTCATATGGGGGGAAGGATCTAGTGGCCCCCTTTGTAAAGGGTGCTTCCAGATTCTCATAAGTCCCCCTCCTGCAGACCCCCACAACCACCAGCCAGGGTTGTGGGAAAGAGGCCCTTGTCCCCATCAAAAGCCCCCCCCCATGTTGAGGGCATGTAGCCTGGTATGGTTAAGGAAGGGGGGCACTTGCTCATCCCCCCCCCCTTTCTTGACCTGCTGGGCTCCATGCTCTGCTAAGGGTCTGGTATGGTTTGGGGGAGGGGACCCACATAATTTTTCGTCTCAATTTTTAATTGCCGTCAATTTTTTCTTTTTTTACATTCAGCTGTCAGCGGGGATGACTCATCGGTTGTTAAGGACAACAGTGGATATCCGCTCCTTAACAACCAGTATTTATTACTATTAACAAATATGCCGGCTACCACCAGGTGTACATTACCACATATTTTCACTACTAAAATACCGAATTACTTCATAAACTAACTCATGCTATATTTTAGTAGCATTTTTTTAATCAATGCCAACAAATGTTTAGAAAAATGCTGTGAGGTATCTTACCGCATACTTGGATGCGATAAAATACAGCTTTGTGAATTGTCCCTAGTATAAACATGCAGATTATGGTGAGAAAGACTAAAGCAATCATAAAGCTTTCCACCTGAATCAGGTCATACCTAGTATAGACTTCATAAAACAGAAGATATATACATATTTCATTCTATATTACATTCCGCTTGAGGTGATTAACCACTTCAATACTGGGCACTTTTACCCCCTTCCTCCCAAAGCCAATTTTCAACTTTCAGCAATGTCGCGCTTTGAATGACAATTGCGCGGTCATGCAACACTGTACCCAAAGTTTTTAGCATTGTGTTCACACAAATAGAGCTTTCTTTTGGTGGTATTTAATCAGCACTGTTTTTTTATTTTTTGCTAAATAAACAAAAAAATTAACATTTTGAAAAAAATGTGTCTTTCTATGTTTCTGTTATAAAATTTTTCAAATAAATAAGTGTTCTTCGTAAATTTAGGCCAAAATGTATTCTGCTACATTTCTTTGGTGAAAATAACCCAAATCAGTGTTTATTGCTTAGTCTGTAGGAAAATTATCGAGTACACAAACTATGGTACAAATATATGAAAATCGTTTAGTCATCATGTACTAATGGCCTATCTCATTTCTTGAGGCCCAAAAATGTTAGAACAGTACAGATATCCCCCAAAGGACCCCTTTTGGGGTTATCAGTTGTCTCTAGGTATCAGTGGGGTAAAAAATGCTCCATTGTCAATGGTCAGCAAAAATTCCCTGGCATTAGTGGTTATTAGTCAGAAAAATGTTCTGGTGTAAGTAGCTGGTAGGAGGAAAAAATGCCCCAGTGTCATTGGTCAGTGCAAGGAGAAATCAGCTGCCTAGGGGAATTAAAAATTCCCCGCTGTCAGTTGAAGTAAGTATGTCAGTGGTCAGTGGAAAAATAAAACCAATGGAATGAACGTTGCCATGGTATTGGCTGTCAGTTGGGGGGAATATTTCCTGAAGTTGATGTCAGTTGGAAGAAAAATAAAGGGGTTTTTAGGATGAGCTGGATGGCATTTCAGGAAACTGGAGGCTCTGCAGCAAGCTGGGGGAAAAAAGCCTGGGAGGCACTGTGGGGGTAGTATGTTTAGCAGTGACCCCCCCCTCCCACATCCCTTAATTTACTTTTAGACCTAGAATCTAATTTTAGACCTCCTGTTAGAATGGGCACCTGAGAGAAAGTGAACCTTACTCTTCCTCTCTCAAGTCATGTGATATAACATATGGTAGAGAGGAAGAATGGCACTTCACTCCCTGGTGGTCACCTGCTCTGGCAGGAATCATATTGTCAGCCTGAGCCAAACTTTGTGCTTGAATACAGAATCATTCTATCACAAAACACTTACTGCCACTTTGCAGAGTGTCCAAGATCCTACAGGACAACCCATAGGATGAAGGAGATTTAAAACTTTCCCACTGGTGCTGCCCTAGACCACACGCTATGTACCCTAGTGGCAAATTCAGCCCTGAGAGCAATCCATGTAAAGATAAAGATAATTGTATTCTGCTTCCAATAGCACATGCTGGTATTCAGTCTTACAACACTACCCATGTTACATACTAGTTGAGACAAGGAGTGCGGCATGAAAAGGCATCATCATTCACATGTGCCATGGGCAGCATGATAACTAAATACAGATCTGATAAACAAGGATGGAGAAATGAGACTATTCATGGTCCATTACCAGTTTACAAGTGAAAGATTTGGATGTCTGTTTCAAGTGGTAGCCTCTAGAGTAATGTTCACCAGAGCGTTTCCAAATCTTACAGCTGTTATTTTTTTCCAGCCTAATATGAAAAGCAGAAGTTTTGTGGGCAAAACTGAAACTTTCCTTGTAGGTATTTTTTTTTACATGCCGTACAAAGAATTCTATGTAGAGCCAAATGTAAGTTGGCAAAGGCTACTTCAATAATATGTTTCGTTCTTGTTGTTGCCATTGCAGCTAGCAATTTAATACTGATTATGCAGGTGTGACTAAACTGCACTCTTACATTTCTGAGGCTGTAATTGAATATATGTAATGTGATAAATGATGCTTCCATGCTACAAATCCTTTGAAATGGTGTACTGAATGTAAAAATCTATATGATTAATAGGCAATTGCTTTGAACATCTGTTTATTGATATGCTTAACAGTTGTATTCAGCAATATAGTGCAAACTGAAATCTGGAGTGCAGAATCCTGTTAAACCTGATCTTTATGAGTGTACACAACAATTAGTTAAAGGTCAGAGTAAAATAACATAGAGTGTTAATGAGCAAAATATAATTACCATATATCAATATTTAATGTTAATTCTCAGCAGAAACACAGAGTCAGCTGTTTGAAATGTTCAGCAAAATGTTACTGGAGCTATAAACAATATAAATGTGCGTATAGCCTGAGATTTTAAAATACCTCAAACTGCCATTGAGGGTGACAGGGTGCTCACCGTTTCTTGCTGGCAAGAGTACATTCGCTTTCTCTTGCATTTGCACACATAAGAATTGTCACACAGGCAAGCATGAACGTGAGCATCTGAGTTAGTGAATGGCTTCAGCTATGCATCTTACATCTTAATCATCAGAATTGTTAACAAATGAAAGTAGATGTGATCCCTAGCTGAATGACATTTAGCTTGAATCACTGTTCATCATAAACAGTTGCCATTTTCAAAATAAAATACTTGTTTTCACTTTTTTCATGTTTTTTGCATCTCGGTGCTGCTGATCTCCTGCAGCTTATTTACCACCTGCTAGGACTCTCGTAATGGCTGAAATGCATTTCTTAGAGCTAATTTCTTAAAGAAGGTGACAATGTAGCATCACAATTTGGAGACAGGGACGAAGCCTTGTCACCCTAAAACTGGTGCCAAGGACCTTCATAGCAGGATGACAAGATATTATTGTGATTAAGGCTGCAGATTTAAACATAATGAACATTTACTTTTGAAATTGTATTAACATTTTAAAGCTTAAAAAAAGTAAGATTTTACTTGCTGGGTTTACGTATACTATACTATGTACAGTTGTGTCCAAAATTATTCAACCCCCACTGAAATTGAGTGTTTTGGCCAGTTTGACATTGCTTTTGATCATTCAGTCATCTTGCTTACATTTACATTAAAGAGGCACTTGTAGGTCAGACAAATATAACATAACAGTTATAATGAAATAACCACAAATGTCTTTTCTGTGCTCACAGCATTATCAGTTTTATTCAACCCCCAAGTGACATTCAATCTTAGTACTTAGTACAGCATCCTTTTACAGTTATAACAGCTTTTAAACGTGAAGCATAGCTTGACACAAGTGTCTTGCAGCGATCTACGGGTATCTTCGCCCATTCTTCATGGGCAAAGGCCTCCAGTTCAGTCACATTCTTAGGCTTGCGCACTGCAACTGCTTTCTTTAAGTCCCACCAGAGGTTCTCAATCGGATTTAAGTCTGGTGACTGCGATGGCCACTCCAAAATGTTCCAGCCTTTCCTCTGCAACCATGCTCTAGTGGACTTGGAGGTATGCTTGGGATCATTGTCCTGTTGAAAGGTCCAACGTCTCCCAAGCCTCAGGTGTGTGACGGACTGCATCACGTTTCCATCCAATATCTCCTGGTACTGAAGAGAATTCATGGTACCTTGCACACGCTGAAGCTTCCCTGTACCTGCAGAAGCAAAACAGCCCCAAAGCATGATTGACCCTCCACCATGCTTCACAGTAGGCAAGGTGTTCTTTTCATCATAGGCCTTGTTCTTCCTCCTCCAAACATAGCGTTGATCCATGGGCCCAAACAGTTCTAATTTTGTTTCATCAGTCCACAGAACACTATCCCACAACTTTTGTGGTTTGTCCACATGGCTTTTGGCATACTGCAGTCGACTCTTCTTATTCTTTGGAGACAGCAAGGGGGTACGCCTGGGAGTTCTGGCACGGAGGCCTTCATTACGCAGTGTGCGTCTTATTGTCTGGGCTGAAACTTCTGTACCCACATCTGACAAATCTTTTCTCAGTTCCTCAGCAGTCACACGGGGACTTCTCTCCACTCTACGCTTCAGGTAGCGCACAGCAGTCGAAGTCAGCATCTTCTTTCTGCCACGACCAGGTAGCGTTTCAACAGTGCCCTTTGCCTTGAATTTGCGAATGATGCTTCCTAAGGTGTCTCTTGGTATGTTTAACATCTTTGCAATCTTCTTATAGCCATTGCCCTTCCTGTGAAGAGAAATCACCTCTTCTCTTGTCTTCCTGGACCATTCTCTTGCCTTCACCATGTTTGTAACCACACCAGTAAATGTCTAGAAGGAGCTGAGTATCACAGTCATTTTAAAGCTGCCTAATTGGTGCTTATTATGCTTGATTGCTGCTCGGTGACATCCACAGGTGTTTTCAATACCTGATGGAAAGCACCTGTATGAACCTCTGTTCTTCAGAGTGGTAGTCTTTAAGGGGTTGAATAATTGTGGCAATGAAGAAACCACATAAGAACCATTTACTACTGTATTACATAAACAATTGATGTCATTTTAGTTGCATTTGGGTAGTTACAACGTCCTTGTAGGATTTGATTCTGAATACAATTCCAAATGTACACTATAGTCCCTAAACCCCTTTACAGCATTGGGGGTTGAATAATTTTGGACACAACTGTATATTAGAACAAAAAAAGTGGTTCATTGCTTATTATTTTGTTTTTGTAATCTGATAAATGTTTTAAAGTGTGTCTACAAATATTCTGCAATAAATATAGAGCACAAATGTTTGAAAATGTTGTGCATGAAAATGCAGTAAAATACAAACCATAAAAGTGGAGCAATATAAACTGAATAAATATACCAAAAACCTAAATATCAACATGTAAATAAAAAAAACATACAGTATATGCAAAGAATACATGTGAAAATTGTCCCCACATGTATACATAAACAATAACATTGTGCTATAAAATTGTGCATATATCCAATAAAATGAACTTCACAGGGTATATGCATATAGAGTGGTGTGGAATGACAGGTGATTTTTGTCCTCATTAAATTTTAGCACATTGGTGTTTTAAAAGGTTTTAATAAAGTGGAGGAGATTGCAGATGAGTTTTAACCCCTTAGGGAATTTTAGGAGCATATGCATAAGCATAATGCTCATATGCAGAGCATTTAAGGGCAATTTTATTTGCATATGTTTTTTATTTACATGTTGATATTAAAGTTTTTTTTATATATTTATTCAGTTTATAGCCCTGCACATTTATGGTTTGTAATTGGCCGGTTGTTAGTGGGAATCACTAAATAAGTGCTGCCTGGCTGGTACTACACACGCATGAGAGTGTATTTGCATTTGTCCAATGCAATAAAATACTTTTTTGAAATGTGTTTTTAAAGCAGAAGTGTAGGAAAGTGTAGGAAAGTGTAGGAAAGTGTAGGAAAGTGTAGACGTGTACATAAATGTAAATTTTTTTACTTGGCAAAAATAAAAAATAATTAATTCTCAGTCCGTATTCTAATACAGACATTCCTACAGAAAACTCAGCTAGATTGTGTTCTCAGTTTTATTTGTTGCAGTTTGCATCATTTCATCTTGGTCAAAGTACACCTCAGCCAGTGATTTGTGAAAGAGCAGCTACACACAGATTTTGTTTGTCTTGTGCTCTCTCAGGGTATCTTCCCGAGATCCATTTTATTTTAAAGCTTTAAAGTATATTTAAAGGGAAATCTTATTTTTTAGCTTTGGATAGAGAGGAGAAGAATTAGAACATCTGTCAGGTTTTTATTGCTGTCTGTGCCCTTGTTAGTGCGATTCACCCTCTCCATTTGTGATGTTTACCATTATCAATGAAAGTAGAAGTGAAAGAAAGCAAAACCCCACATTTTGGTTCATAACTAGAACAGGAAAAGAGGGGAGTCTTTCAATGGAAACATTAGCTTTGGAGGCTCTGGTAACAATACATTGTGACGGGATTTCCTTTCACTTCCTGTTTTGACTATGGGACAGGAAGTAAAGAGAAATCTATCGAAGACAGAAAAATTCTGACAGGGATTATAACCTTCCTTTACTCTATCCAAAATGAAAAAAAAAAAGTTTTGCATTTTGTTCTACTTTAAGCAAACTTTTTTACACAGACATTTCATATTACTCACATCCATCAAGTTAAAAACATTATCATAAAATGTATAGGTTGTAATCACACCCCGTGTATTGTGTGCTAAACTCAGCAGCAGAATGTTGTTAAAAACTGACCTAAATGTGAATGTGTAATTTGAAAAAGGCTGATAAAATTGTGAGTTTGATGTAAAAACCTCTTTTTACTAGAGTGAGTTGGAACTTTATCATGGCCACACTTAATGGCATGGATTAGGGCCTTGTGGTTCTTCCAAATTGTGCAAGCCAATGAAGCAGTCTGTTTGCCTATTTCTTTTCAAATGGTTTTTATTAATGATTAGACATTGTACAACAAAGATAAGAAATATCTGAAAAGTAACATCAAGTTATTGAATGATAAGCTAAATTAAAATCAAGGTATTTACACAGTGAATCAAGTCCAAGTGGTCATTAGAATTCTAATTAGGTCTATCAAATTTCTGCTACTGTACAGCTTTTCTTATGATGGTGGAATAAAAAGCAACCATTAGAGACCAAGTAACAGACAAAGCTAAACAGAACAAAACAAAGGAGAAAGCACCACTTAGCTTTGAAAGATCTGATATTAGAAATGCCTATGCAAATGCATTTTTACAAATCAAATAAAGGAAAATCATAGAGTAGACACTGCTTGTGATCAATATTGCCATTTATTACAGAATGTGGAAAGAAATTGAGTTATGTAAGCAAAAAATCTTTTATAAAGGTAGGCAGTATTGACTCTATTTATAACCTCTGAGATATTAGGGGTTAAATTAGATTTCCATTTATTGATGATAGTTAAACGAGCAGCATATAGAATATGGGAAAGCACTGTATGGTATATTACACATATCTAAGCCCAATAGAGCTAGATCTGGGGATGAGGGAATAGCAGTCCAGTTATTTTAGAAATACAGCCTTCAAAAAGCTTCTCAAATTTTTACACTTCTACAGAATATGTAGTAAAGTCTCTTCCTCAATTGATGCCAACATAGTGGTGAAGCATCTGAGTAAATCTTGAAAGTTCATAGGGGGTTAAATAGTCCTTGTGTAAGATTTTGAGGTGGATATCCCAGTTTTAAAAGTGTTTGTTTTAAAAGTGTTAGATATAGCATGTTCCCAATCCGACAATGAATATTACCTAATTCTTTTTCCCAAGCAGTCATACTAGGGGTCTTAAAAAAGACTGTTGTGTTTTGAAGATAATTATAAAATCATGATATTCCTCCATGTTTTACTGGGCGGTTGGTTAATTCTTACCATATATCAGAGTTGAGATTAGGCTGTAAAATTGGGTGTTTACGGTGGAAATACCTAAATTGCAACATAGAGAAGGAATTATCATTAAGTGAATCAAAGGGGAAATCTTTGACATGCTGTATATATAACCCTGCCGAGTCCAGGTTTGGATTGGAAATGAAGGGATTAAGTATTCATACATTTTTAAAGGAGTATCTAACAGGATCTGTTTGGATGGGAGTGCTACATTCAATAATAGGGAATTTGAGTAGGGAAAATAGGGAAAGCGAGTAAAGATGCCTGTATTGAGGGCACTTTGGGGTAAGAAATAGGCAAACCTGTGGATCTAGCTAATAATAATGCAGAAAGGGTCCTATTTTGGAGTAAAGCTTTTTTAATACAGTAGGTACCCAAAAATGATCTGAAGAGGTGTCAAATCATCCGTGTAATTATGCTAATAAAACTGCATGGTAGTATTTACGTAGGTTGGGGAACCCCACTCCACCTCTACTTTTGGCTCTGTTATGTATACAGAAGCCCCTTTTGATTTAATAATACATAGGCTGTTGTAATTGTTCTTAATTGTAAATTGATTATCACTTTCTCATGGCTAGCCTATGCCTCTCCTGCATTCTATGGCGTTGGGTGGGGTGCTCTCTGTTTCCTGTGGGTCTACTGTTGTGGGGATACTTCTCTGGTCTTGTATGTGCAAATTACCATTTCATGTGATTACATTGTAATATGTTATCTCTGTAATGATGCAGAGACTCTTGGATGTCTTGTCTAATTGATGGCACTGGAAGGTTTTATTTAATTTGTTGTTCGGTTTATTAATGATTCAGTCTTTGATATCATTCTGTATTTGCTTTGTCATTTTGAGATTTGTATGACTTCAACATTAATAAACATAATTTCTGATTTAAAAAAAAGTATACAGAACTTTACTTTTGGCCCTTTACCTTGCCATAAAAACTTCCTGAAGAGTTTATCAGCTGTAATAAAGAAGTTAAAATGGAGGGGAATAGTAATAGTCCTAAAACCATACAAAGGTTTATGAAGTGGAAGCATCTTCAAAGCTGAAGTACTTCCTAACCATGTTAGTTCACACTTCTCAATATTAGATAGGTCATTTTTAATAATATGGAGAAGATTAGGGTAATTAACCTTATATGCTGTTGCTAATGAAGGTGAAAGGTTAATCCCACGGTATGCTATTTTATTTGTTTCTTATTTAAACCTAAATTGGGATTTCACAAAATGCTAACAATGAGTTATATCCCTAACGGAAGAATAGATGACTTAGAGACATTTAACTTGTAAAAGGAAACAGTGCTAAATCTATCAAGTACATTCTGTAACGCTACCAGAGAATAAACGGATTTTATGAACATAGTTAGCTACATTGATCCTGCTTATTTTAGGGTAAGAATGGATTGTCTCTGCCGGAGGTTCCATCAATAAGGAGAAAAGTAAAGGAGAAAGGGAGCAACCTTGGTGAGTACCGTTGGTTATTTTAAAATTGTCTGATAATATATTTGAAGTAAAGATATTAGCAGAAGGGTTAGTGTATAGAGCACACAAGTGCATATACATACAAATACATTAGACTGAATTTATGAAGAGTAGACTGTAGGTACCCCCAGTGGACTCTATCAAATGCTTTTTCAGCATCGAGAGTGAGAATTACAGTTTGTATTTTATGATTTTCTACAACATGTATAAGATTAAACATATGATGGGTACCATATGGGGCTTGCCTTACTTTTAGGAATTCTACTTGATTTGCTTTGACAAAGTTAGGGGTAATGTTTGCCAGTCTATTAGTTAAAAAATTTGCATACATTTTTAAATCAGTATTTAAAAGAGAGATTGGCCTAAAATTTTGAGGGGAATCCAGCTCCTTCCCTGGTTTAGGCAACATAATGATTGTGGCATGAAGTATTTCTCTTGCAAATGAAGCAGAGGATGCAGCATGATTAAATAATTTGTTCAATTGAGGAATCAGAATATCAGTGTATGTTTGCCTTTTTCAACAAGCAGTGGTACATGATAAGGCTCCCCCCCGTCTCCCTTAACTTTTATATTCTTGTATACTATTATAGTGAACCCTGAGAAAAAAGGCCTCAATACCACTAAATATGTCAATAAGGTTACAACATATGCTGATGACCTGATTTTCTCTAAGTCTACTCTGCTCACAATTCTACCGATCTTACTACAAGAACTGGAGACACAGAGCCCTCTCAAAATTAACGTTTCAAAATTGGAAGCTTTAAATGTTATGCTTCCCCAACAACTTCTCAAATGTTTACAATGACAATTCTTCTTCTGATGGTTTCCCTCTAACATTAAATATTTAGGTACCCTGATTCCAGCTAATTCAAAACACATTTTGAATTTCCGTCCATTAGCCAAAAAAATAAAAACTGACCTTCAGAGTTGGAATAAAGCAACATTCACCTGCTTTGGACGCAATAGCATCCTGAAAATGAACATCTCACTCCATGTCCTATACCTATTGCAGACCCTGCCAATATCGTAGCTGTAGGGCTACCTGAAAGATATGAGTAGAGATGAGCAAATTATTCAAAAATTCGATTCGGCTGATTCGCCGAATTTGCGGAATAAATTCAATTCGATGCGAATTTATTCGCTGCGAATTTAACTTATTAAAAGGGTTTCTAGGCTTCAGAGAGCCTTTATATTAGTGCAGAACACTGTACCTTTAATTTAAATGCCCTTGGAGTCTGCTGGGGGAGAGAAATAATATTGTCAGTCAGTATGACATGCAGATGAGTGCCGTCGATCTTAGAATCACCGCACACTTCACTCATTTGGGCAGTCACGGGGCACGACGAAGAAGATGAAGAAGAAGATGAAGAAGAAGAAGAAGATGAAGAGGAAGAAGAAGATGAAGAAGAAGATGAAGAAGAAGAAGATGAAGAAGAAGATGATGAAGAAGATGATGATGAAGAAGATGATGAAGAAGAAGATGATGAAGAAGAAGATGATGAAGAAGAAGAAGATGAAGAAGAAGATGAAGAAGAAGATGAAGAAGAAGAAGATGAAGAAGAAGAAGATGAAGAAGAAGAAGAAGATGAAGAAGAAGATGAAGAAGAAGATGAAGAAGAAGATGAAGAAGATGAAGATGAAGAAGAAGATGAAGAAGAGGAAGAAGAAGAAGAAGAAGAAGATGAGGATGAAGAAGAAGAAGAAGATGAGGATGAAGAAGAAGAAGAAGAAGATGAAGAAGAAGATGATGAAGAAGAAGATGATGAAGAAGAAGATGAAGAAGAAGAAGAAGAAGAAGAAGATGAAGAAGAAGAAGATGAAGAAGGAGAAGAAGAAGAAGAAGGAAAATAAGAAGAAGGAAAATAAGAAGAAGAAGAAGGAAAATAAGAAGAAGAATGAAAATAAGAAGGAGAAGAAGAAGAAGAAGAATGAAAAGAAGAAGGAGAAGAAGAATGAAAAGAAGAAGGAGAAGAAGAATGAAAAGAAGAAGGAGAAGAAGAAGGAGAAGAAGAAGGAGAAGAAGAAGGAGAAGAAGAAGGAGAAGAAGAAGGAGAAGAAGAAGGAGAAGAAGAATGAAAATAAGAAGAAGAAGAAGAAGAAGAAGAAGAAGAAGAATGAAAATAAGAAGAAGAAGAAGAATGAAAATAAGAAGAATTCCAGTACAGCAAAAAGTGTATCTGCAGAGAGCTCCGCTATTTCTGACAGTTCTCTGACAGTTCCTTCACATTTACAGCGGTTGAAACATTGTATCTATTTGTTTCCGAATAAAAACATCTGTATCCTAAATGGAAACAAATAGATACAATGTTTCAACCGCTGTAAATGTGAAGGAACTGTCAGAGAACTGTCAGAAATAGCGGAGCTCTCTGCAGGGACACTTTTTGCCGCCTGTAGAAGGGATGAAAATCGGCCGATCGGGAAAAATTCGATTCGTGCATCCGAAGTTTGCTAATTTTCGGATTCGGTGCGAATCGAATTTTTCCTAATATTCGAAACGAATTCCACTTCGCCAAGTTCGATTCGCTCATCTCTAGATATGAGGGCCCAGTTCCTGCATTATCTTTCGGGAGGAAAATAAGCCTGAATAAATACACCTTACACAAAGCATGAGGTGGGATTGGGTTTCCAGGCCCAGTGAAATATCACACTGCAGTTCATTTAATGAGACTGATAGACCAGTGTACTCAAAAAGGTGTTAAACCTTGGATAGACCTAGAACAGGCTACCATTCCACCACGTTTTGATGGCCTGGCCTTGAGAGACCCTATACCCACCCTGATCGGGCAAACACTGTCACATCCCTTTACAGGCCCTACTGTTAAGATTGTCAAAGTCATTTTTAAGACTACTTCCTTCTCACCACACCCCAGTCTGTTTCTACCAATACTTTTCTTGAACCTGTTACCACATTGCTCAATGGACTCCAAACATTGTGCTCTCTACACCAAGGAAACGTTTGGATTATGTAAATTCTATCAAGATAATAAACCAATGACCACCACAAGTATCTAGGCACAGATCCTTTGAGGTTAGGCTTGCCACTTATTGTGCAAAGTGCCACTTCTTTGCTTAGTGCCTGGCACTTTCAACACGGGAACAACTCATCATCATCATCCTCTCATGCCTTCTCTGCTCTTTCAGATAACTGACTCCATTCTTCCCTGCAACATTAAGCCACTTTGCATGTCTGCAATCCACACCTGCCTTGCTGTAACCATCAGTTATTTCACTGTACTCAAACACTAGGCTACTTTGCATGGCTGAAATCCTTTTTTACTTTGATCAAACTTTTCAAACTGCTGTTCATACTTGAAAACAGAATATATATATATATATATATATATATATATATAGACCTGCGCTTCTGGAAATTGTAATATATGATAAAATATCAAGTGTAAACATATAGCAGCTGAACACTAAAAACTCAGATATCAGGCAATGAACAATAATTTATACGTAAAGTACAGCGCTTAATAAAGTGACAAATGATTAGTGAAAAAAACAGTGAAAAATGTATCATAGAAAGAATTGTCCATCAACAAATATTCAGATAAAGAAAATGTCCCCAGAGGCTGTGTTGAAACAAAGGAAATCCAAGTACAGCTGTTGTGTCACCAACAGAGGTGGATTGACATGGGGCCCCTGGGCAATAGGGGATCATGGGGCCCCTGTGTCCTTGTCCAAACTCAAAAAAGCCTATGAAAATGGTACCAGGGGCATCTCATGGGGCCCCCTACTGACCCCAGGCCCTCTGGCAGTGCCCGAGTTTCCAAATGGTCAGTCCGCCTCTGGTCACCAACTACACATATTAAAGGCTTACCAGAAAAGTATGACCCCTGTTAAGAGTGGTTAATTGCTTTGTTGTAAACAATCCTGAAAATTGGACAACCAGATCCTCCTCAAGATCACCAAGAGAGAAAAGTA